>NC_142012.1:85995223-87195223 GCF_049901735.1 Notechis scutatus
GGCCTTCTTTGCAGTGGCCATAGTGTGGACCGACCAAGTAAGGTTGTCGGAAATATGAGTTCCCAGAAATTTAAAACTATGAACTCTTTCCACACAATCTCCATTGATATATAGTGGGAGAGGCTCTGCTTTGCACCTTTTGAAGTCTATAATCTTTTTGATGTTCAGGGCGAGGTTATGACTCTTGCACCACAAGACCAATCTGAGAACCTCTGACCTATAAGCCGTCTCGTCTTCTCCTGATATGAGTCCCACCAACGTGATGTTGTGTTAGGCATATAAGTCACCTAACAGGTATTTGGGTTGGAAATATATAAACCAGGATAGACATTTTAATACTGTCTCTTTAAGGGAATGCTAAAAGTGTAATTGGGTGTGGTTTCTCAAACGGCCATAAGATAGAGCCAGAAACCTGGGTTGTTTAGTTCCTGTTCTGGTGTTTCTGGAGTGTATGTCTTAGTCTCAGAAGAAGTCTCAGTGAGTCTCTGTTTCCTTCTGTTGGAGAGTTTTGCCATTCCTCCTAATTGACTGCTATTCTTGGATTTAATGTAAGTCTGATACTTAACTGTTTTTGACACTGGACTTTGTTACTGGATTATCCCTGGGCTGAAAACTGACTGACTTACCTGTGAATGACTTTGGACTGCTTATCTTGAACTTTGCTTAAATCTTTATGGGAAGTAAAAACCTACATTTACTGTACAGTGTATCTGTGTGCTGTGTGTGTATTATTCTTCATTTCTCTCAATACGTCTCCCTGTATGCGCACATTCTCCTAACGGGGAATTACCTCAACATGTTGTCTGCAAATTTTATTATAGAGTTAGTGGGACAAGAGGGAGTGCAGTTGTAGGTGTAGAGTGAATACAAAAGGGGGCTCAGCACACAACCCTGTGGAGAGTCAGTGCTGAGAGCAAGAGTGGAGGAAAAATAGCTGCCAATCCTAACAGTTTGGGGTCTGTTAGTAAGAAAGTCCTTTATCCAACAGCAGATGTGAGAGGAGAGGCCCATTTCTAGCAACTTCTTAATCAGTGTATCTGGAATGATGGTATTAAAAGCTGAGCTGTAATCAACAAAAAGCATCCTTACCCAGCTCCCACTATGCTCCAGATCAGGGGTCACCAACCTTTTGGACCTCAGAGACCACCAAATTCATAATTTTAGATCCCAGGGACCACTAACTGGTTCTGTGGGTGTGACCTAATTTGTGGGTGTGGCTTGGTGGTCATGTGACTGGCTGAGCCTGGCTTGTATGTAAATAATATAAATATTTATATAAATATTGAATTTTTTATTAAAAAAAGAGCAACTTTTACCCAAAATCAGGCAAAGCAGGCAGGCAGATTGAGTTGCTCACAGAATCACAGATTCATTCAGCTATCTATCTGCCATTGGCTAGCTCAGTCTGTCACATAAAATTTGCTTGCAAGCAAACTCATAAAATTAACTCACAACACACCATATATGTAAATATTGAATTTTTTCTTTTTAAAAAAGGGCAACTTTTCCCCAACATCAGGCAAAGCAGGCAGATTGAGTTGCTCACAGAATCATTGAGTGATCTATCTATCTGCCATTGGCTAGCTCAGTCTCTCAAATTTGCTTGCAGTGAGTCTGCACTGAATTTGCTTGCAAGCAAACCTTCAGTCCTAAGGGAGGTTCGGCTATACTTAAAAGCAGAGCCAAAGATCTAAAGACTAGCTAGAAAGCAAGAAATCCAACCATTTCCTGCTTCCTAGCTAATCTAAATCTCTTGGCACAGCAGAACAGATGATGGTTGGGAAAAGGGAAAATAGCAATTTATCAGGCAAGTTTACCGGGTAAGGAGTGAGTGAGCGGGGAGGGTCCCTGCGGGCCATGTGGGCGGCGCAGCCTTGTGTTTCTGCCAGCCTGGATTAATTGCTTTGGGGGGCTGCTCTGGGGGTGAGATTTCTCTGCGGCCCACCAAAATTTTCTCATTGCTCACGGTTGGTGACCATTGCTCCAGATGGTTCAGTGTCAAGGTTTGATGGGAGGCAATTCTGTATATATTTTAAGACCAGTCTTTCAAAACACTTCGTAATTATGGATGTGAGAGCTACTGGTCTATAGCCATTTAAAGTATCAGGAGAGGGCTTTTGGGGAACTGGAATAATAATGGAAGTTTTGAGACAAGATGGAACAATGGCTTGTGTAAGAGAAAGGTTAAAAATATTGGTGCGAGCAGGTCAGCACATGCTTCAAGTACCTTCCCAGGTACCCCATCAGGGCCAGCGGCCTTTTTCACATTCATTGCTCTAAGCACCTGCTTCACATCATACTCTTGTACTGTGAACAGCTGAGTACCGTTGGTTTGTAGAGGCAGTGTGTTCAAAGACCTATTCAGTTCGAATCGGGCAAAGAAGCAGTTCAATTCTTCTGCCAGTGATGCATCCTTATTGATCAATATGGGGTTGTTGCCCCTGTAATTAGTGATGTGTTTCTTGCCTGCCAAGCCCATCGTGGATCATTATTTGTGAAGTAGTCCTCAATCTTCCTTTTATAGTCCTTTTTTGCCTCCTTGATGCCCCGCCTCAGTTCCACTCTTGCCTTGTTATACCAAACTCTGTCCTCAGACCTGAATGCCATATCACGTGTCTTAAGAAGTAATTGCACGTCCGTGTTCATCCAGGGCTTCTGGTTTGGAAAAATCTGGATGCGTTTATTCTCAGTAACCGTATCCACACAGGTCAAGATGTAAAACAGTACAGTTTTTGTATATTCCTCCAAATCCTCTTGTTCAAATAAATTCCAATTAGTATTTGAGAAACAATCCTGCAGCTGATCAAGTGCTCCCTCTGGCCAGTTCTTGATGAGTTTGATTTCAGGCTTAGTTTTCCTTCTGAGGGGGGGTGTATGCTGGTGTAAGGAACAGTGATAAATGATCTGAAAGTCCCAGATGTGGAAGGGACACTGCTTTATATGCATGCTTTACATTAGAATACACATGATCAAGTGTGTTGTTTCCCCTGGTGGCACATTGTGGTACCACATTGTGGTGTAACCAGAACAATCTTGAACTAAATATACTCAAAACTGTAGAAATGGTGGTGGATTTTAGGAGAAACCCTCCTATAGTACCACCTCTTACAATACTAGACAACAGAGTATCAACAGTAGAGACCTTCAAGTTTCTAGGTTCTATCATATCACAAGACCTAAAATGGACACCTAATATCAAAAACATCATCAAAAAAGCACAACTCAGAAAGCTCAAACTCCCCAAAGAGCTGCTGATTCGGTTCTCCAGAGGAATTTTTGAGTCTGTCATCTACACCTCTATAACTGTCTGATTTGGCTCTACAACCAAACAAGACAGACACAGACTTCAACAGATAATTAGAACTGCAGAAAAAAACAATTGCTACCAACCTGCCTTCCATTGAGGACCTGTATACTGCACGAGTCAAAAAGTGGGCTGTGAAAATATCTATAGACCCCTCACATCCTGAACATAAATTATTTCAACTTTTACCCTCAAAACGATGCTAAAGGGCACTGCACACCAGAATAACTAGACACAAAGACAATTTTTCCCCAAATGCTAAACAACTAATTCCCACAACACTGTCAAACTACTTAGTAAGACTGTAGTACTATTATTCTTTTCATCCTTCCTATTACCCATCTCTTCCCACTTATGACTATAACCATGGTGCTTGTATCTTTACAATTTATATTGTTTTATTTGTTTCCTAGTATGATTTGATTGCTTATTAGTAACCTATGACTATCACTAAGTGTTGTATCTTTTGATTCTTGATGAATGTACAGTATTTTATTTTTTTCTTTATGTACACTGAAAGCATATGCACCAAAGACAAATTCCTTGTGTGTCCAATCACACTTGGCCAATAAAAAATTCTATTCTATCTGTTTTGTTACAGAGGCCCCAGTGTTCATGTCTGTCAAGATCCATTTGAATCTTGAGCCTATCTTTTGGGTGTTGTCTATTTAGTGTTGTCTGCAAATTTGATGAGTTCCTCTTCATTCCCCCATCTGAATCTTTTATGAAGATATTGAAGAGTACTGGGCCTAAGACAGAACATTGTGGTACCCCACTGCTTACTTCCCTTCATGTATTGTAGATTAAGGACTACATGTTGACTTCTGTTTGTCAGACAGTTACAAATCCATTTGGTGGTGATTCTGTCTATGCCACATTTTTCTACCTGACCAAGAGGTAGACTGTAGTCTACTTTTTCAAATGCCTTACTGAAATCCAATATACTATGTCCAGTCCACTGCATTTCGCTGGTCCACTAATTTAGTCACTTTGTCAAACAATAAAATAAGATTTGGTTTGCATGATCTGTTTTTCATAAACCCATGTAGGCTTATGGTTATAAACTTGCTTGCTTCTAGATATTAGCAGATCTGTGCTTGATTATCTTTTCCAGGATCATCCCAGGTATTGATGTCAGGCTGATTTGTCTGTAGTTTCCTGGATCTGTTTTTTTCCTATTTTTTTGAAGATGGAAATCCCATCAGCTGTTTTCCAGTCCTCTGGTAGTTCCTTGGTTCTCCAGGATCTTTGAAAAATATGGTTCAATGGTTCTGAGATCACATCTGCCAGCTCATTTAGAACTCCAGAGAACAATGGGCATGGTTGATTCCCCTAACCAAAAGTAAATAAGAAAGGCTTTATTCTAAAATGGTCAATTGATTTTCAATATAATTTCTATAGATCTCATTCCTTTGATTTTTGGGATATCCAGTTTTTAAGCTTCATTGGCATTTAAACTTTGTCACACACATATCTGATTGGAATGTTAATGACCTAACCAGTGTTTTTGAACCTGGACAACTTAAATGTGGATTCCAGAGTTCCCAAGCCAGCGTGCTTCTTAAAGACGCCAAGGTTGAGAAACACTGGACTGAAGCCTCGGATACAGATGTCTTTGGGAGAAATCTGCCCATCTATATAAATTATCTTATGTGCATTATCTGAATGATGCTCTAGATGGCAGAAAATATCTAAAAATCCCCTCTACTTGCAAAATTGCATCTCCTGATAGAAAACGTAAAATATGAAATACATTGTCTAGAAATAGACACATGCTGTTTTGTATTCTTGTGCTGGATTTTTTAAAAAAATGTTAAGCTACGCTATAGTCATCTGAGGTCTGGAATTGTTCTCTGTAAGCAAAATTGGAAGCACTGCCAAACACATTCTAATTCAAGAGAGTTTTTGCAAAAGTTTACATTCAAAGATTTGTTATTATATTCAGGGGATATCCACAAAGGTTTTTTTTTAAAAAAAAATCAAGATGGTAGTTATGAATGTATAATGAAAGTCTGACATCTTTTTGGCTTGGGTTGGCCTGGGTGTCCCTGCTAAAAATAAAAATAAATAAAAGGTAAACTAACAATTAGTGACACCAAGGAAGGATTGCAGTCTTTTGTTCCTTGTTATTTTCCTGTCTGAACACTTGCAACCTTCCTTTCTTTCTTCTGAAAGAGGGTTGGCATTACATAGTTTATAAAAATCCATAAAGCAGAGCCATTTATTTGAAGGTAATTGATATTTTAAAATAATTTTCATCTCAAATATGGCAGTGGGAGGGGAAGAGTGCTGTTTTTGAAGCCATTTTACACAAGCAGAACAGAAAAATTACAAGGTGGAATGATTTATGGTGTTATAGGATACAAATACAGCAATTAAGAAAAATACCAAAGCATTTACTGGAGAGTGGTTATAGGCTAGATGTGAAAATCTATTCTAAGCCAATCCAAGATCTAGGCAGGGGATGGTTCAAAAAGGTTACAGAGATGACAGTGATTGTATGATCAAAGGTCTGCATCTACTTTGACGTACAAATACTTCTACACAGAATTGAGTGTTCGTGATCCCTGTGAAGAGAAGAAATATATAAATACCTGCGAGAATGTCTGCAACTCTTCACATCACCTGTGGCCTTCAAGGTAGTCACAGCTGGCAAGCTGAATTCCACAGAAATTCAGGAAACATTATGAGGGAGAATGCTTTTTCTATGACCTGAAAAAAAATTATGTTGAAATGCATTGTTTATTTTGCAAAGATGACTGGTTGATCATGCATTTGTTTTGGGATGGGAAAACCACATGGTTCCACATCCTGACCTGGTGGGTTTTGTTATTCTCTGATGACAGCCACCTCTCCTCACCCACAGCGGAAAAAATATGCGATATACTGTATATATTGTGGGTGTGGCTGCAGCAGAATGGTAATTTGTTGCAATGTTTTTATTAACCTGCAGATGGCAGTAGAAGATAGCCTACACAGGAAAAACTAAAATGGAATTCAACTACTAAAGATGTTAGGATACATCTATGAAGCTACTCAGCAATGTTTCAGAAATGGTTTGCCTTGCTTCCTTCTAGGATATTTTTTCAGGCTCACCTGCAGCCTGAGGATGGGAGGTGTTGCTTCTCCGTACTAACCAGATCCAACTATGCTCAGCTTCTAAACTTGACCAAATGTTAGGGTTAAGGCATGAGAAAAACAACTCTCCTAAAATCAGTGTTTCGCTCAACCTTAGCAACTTTAAGATAGGTGGACTTTAATTCCAGGAATTCCCCAGCCAGCATGAAGTCCACCCATCATAAGGTTGCTAAGGTTAAGAAACACTGTCCTAAATTCTTCTTTGTGGATTTGCACATATTACAAAATTATGAATTGCTCCATATTTTAGCTTTATTTTAAAAATATATTAATAAATAATGAAGCCAGTATAGGGGACTCGGTGGCTCAGTGGTTAAGATGCTGAGCTTGTTGATCGGAAAGGTGGGCAGTTCGGTGGTTTGAATCCCTAGCACCATTGGTGGGATTCAAAAAAATTTACTACCGGTTCTGTGGGCGTGGCTTGGTGGGCGTGGCAGGGGAGGGATACTCTAAAATCTCCATTCCCTTCCCACTCCTGGGGCAAGGATGCTGCAAAATCCCATTCCTTCCCCACCCCACTAACCTGCTTTCCAGCTCCGTTCTCCTGTACAGGGCAACAAAAGAAGACCCAGCCGATCAGCTGGGACTCGGGAGGCAGAGAACAGATGGGGGTGGGGCCAGTCAGAGGTGGGATTTGCCGGTTCTCCAAATTACTCAGAATTTCCGCTAGGGGTTTTCCAGAACTGCTCATAACCTGCTGAATACCACTTCTGCCTAGCACCAGGTAATGGAGTGAGTTCCTGTTATTTGTCCCAGCTTCCACCAACCTAGCAGTTCGAAAGCATGTAAAAATGCAAGTAGAAAAATAGGGACACTTTGGTGGGAAGGTAACAGTGTTCCATGCGCCTTCGGTGTTTAGTCCTGCTGGCCACATGACCACAGAGACTTCTTCGGATAGCGCTGGCTCTTTGGCTTTGTAATGGAGATGAGCACCGCCCTCTAGAGCCAGAAACGACTAGCACATATGTGCAAGGGGAACCTTCACCTTTAATGAGGCCGGTATTTCCTGATATGCTTGCCTTCCTTAGTATGTTTTAATTCTAGTCAATGTGACATTTCTGTCTCATTTTTTAAAATTTCCCCATTTCATAATAGTATCTCTGGTAAATACAAAATATTGTTCAAGGTTACCTTTTAAGCCACCCCCGGCCGGGGCCGGGGGGGGGGGGGGGCCGGGGGGGGGGCGGGGGTTGGGGGGGGGGGGGGGGGGGGGGGGGGGGGGTTGGGGGGGGGCGGGGGGGGGGTGGGGGGGGCGGGGGGGGGGAGGGGGGGGGGGGTGGGGGGGGGGGGGGCTGCACGGGGCGAGCCCCCGCTTTTCGGGGGGCGCCCCTGGGGGGCGGCGAGGGGGGGGGGGGGGCGACCGCGCAGGGCCCGCGCGCCGGGCGGCCAGGCGCCCGGCCGCGGGGGGGCGGGTTGCTTGGCCCGGGCCCGGGGCCCGGGGGGGCGGGGGGGGGGCCCGTTCATCATATTGAATATTTGAGTTTTTGAAAATTAATATGAATTTGTTATCTTCTCAGAAATAAGCATAACTATAGAATTTCTGCTAGATGAATCCTATTATTTATTAGAAAGTAAATCCTATTGAAAAGAAAATTAGTTGGTCACCCTTTTTTGTAATTGTGCCTGGGCAATTTACACTCTCAGAGCTCAATCCACTTTCCCTATTTAGGAGTAAGTCTAGGGAATTGTCAGGTAAATTCACATGCAGGTTTATTCTCTGTTAAAATGAATATGTTTTAAATTAAGAAACTGGTTGGATGACACCGAGCCAGTCAATCTCTCTCTCTGTCCTAGGAAGAGAGCAGTGGCAAACTGCTTCCAAAAAACTTGCCAAGAAAACTACAGGGACTAGTCCAGGTCAACAAGAAGGCCCTGGTACACACAGGTATGTACACACACACACACACACGTACACACACACAAAAGAGAAAAAGAAGATTTTTCTTTAAGAACATATTTTAACATAAACATGTGTATTAGCATTAGAATTATATAGACTGGATGCAAGCAAAAACTATGAATAGAATTAATTTGTATGTATTGTGAAAGGTACTAGAATAATATCTTGAAATATTGAACAATGAAATAACGATGAAATAATGAAGGGTAATATTTTAATACAGATAGATGTGAAGAGTGGAATATGGGACATATGAGTAAGAATTAATTATTAAAAATAGGAAAATTAGAGATTAAACAATGATACTATTAAATAAGCTTAAATAATATGATTAGTAGTGAAATAATAAAGTTAAATAGTGAGCATAATGAAATAATGAAATAATATATTTTAATATAAACAGATGTATTAATGGTAGAATCACATAGACTGGATGAATGTATAGAATATAACTAGAATCATTCTATATATTTAAATAACCACTTTAAATCCATCCTATGCTGCTTTAGGTCCTATCTAGTTTTTAACTCTCCATCTCCGTTTAAGGCATCTTTGTAAGTAATAGCTTGTTTCAATAGGTTTAGATGTGTTACTGCCTCTAGTGTTGATATCCAATTTGGCATTTCAAAATATATCTATTTTTTAGTTTTATTCCAGATCTTAAATAGTGCTTGCCTAATTCTATGTTGTTGAAAGTGTCTATGTAAGCCTGGCTTGTCAGGCCATAGGAACACATGCCATCTTTGTTGCAGGTCGACCACCCACCCAGATTTTGACCACATGACCATGGGATTCTGCAATGGTTGTAAATGTGAAAAATGGTCATACGTCACTTTTTTAGTGCCATTATAACTACGGAAGGTCATTAGACAAGTTGTTCTAAGTCAAGGTTTACCTGTACCAGAGTTTTGATATCAGCTTTTAAATTTGTTTTTGTAATGCATGTCACAAGTCACTGATGCTAAAAAGGCATATTTTGCAACTACCTAGGTTACCTTCAGGTTTCTCTCTGCCAGAAAATAACAAATAAATATAAAACATATTCAAGTATCCAGTAGTCATTTTAGTTAATAGAGATTGTAACTATCTTAACTGAGAATCTGTAGAAAATTTATATTATAAAATCCCATGTTCTATCAATTAAATTTAATTCTTTTCCTCTCTATGTATTTTAAATATCATATTTCTTACATTGTTTTTTGTATGACCTTTTACATGATTTATAACCATTGCCTGGTGCCCCAGATGCCTGGAAAATTCTCACCTCTTGGGGAGATGCAAGGGAAGATGGCGACATGTGGATTGCAACACTGGAAGATAGCCCTGGGAAACTTCCCTTATCTGCTTTCTCAGAGACGCTGGTATAATAACATCTTCACACCTGTGGATTGGTGGAATCCACATCGGACTGTTGGGAAGGGTCTCTAATTCTAGTCGCATGCCCTGAGGGACCTCAGATCCTGCTTTGAATTTTGACGTGCTTTTACCTCCCTTCAATAAAAAGATTCCTTTTGAAATACAAAGTTTTCAAGAGTCTAAACTTATTTTTTGAAGAGCGGAGAGGCTGGTCCTTACAGTAAGCCATGAATTATTATTATTAGTGTATGGTACTGTTACAACTAGGAGACTGGAGTGTTAATGCAAAGTAGTAGTTTGACTAGCAATTTACAAATTCTATTGTGGTTTCCCAAGGTATACCACAGGATGGTGAGCTAGCATCATACCAGAAATATAAGCGTCATACCAGAAATATAACCCTCTTTTTGCAGTGTCATCTAAGGCCCCCTCCCTCTACTGGAGTCACCTTGCAAACGGGCGTCACAACCGGGAAGGGTCAGAGCCAGCAGAAATCTGATTGCCTGCACAAAGTACCAGCTCGTCACTGAAGTGATACCTATTTATCTACTCACATAGAACATGCTTTTGAACATCTAGGTGAGCAGAAGCTGAGGCAAGTGGCAGGAGCTCACTCCATGAGATGGTGCTTGGATTTCGAACTGCTGGAGCAAAGACCATCTCCAGCATCATTAAACTACTCAGCCACCATGCCTCCTAGCAAGCCATGGTGAAGCATACTATAATGTGTGCTATATGAGTCCAAGCTGGTTGTAGGTTTAAGTGATTGAAAGTGACTGGAGGTGGAGAAGGAATGAGAAATACTACTCACAGCCACTAATTGGTCTGCAGCCAATGTAATCTTAATCTGTACTCCAGTAACAGATGTTGCATCTGTAGTTTACTAAGGAAAGTAATAAGGAAAACAACCTTATTCTTAAACACATGTGCCATTTCTATGTGACTAACTCCCTGAAACAGATACAGATGACTGGGTTTTGATTTGTTTGTTTTTGTGTGTGTGTGGATTTGGGCAAAGGTTTAAAATATCATGACTGCCATTATTTTCAGGCACACTGAACTCAAAAGCAATATACTTAATATTTTATTCAGGTAAGTTCAGCTTCAAATGTGCAATAAACGTAACTAGAAGTGTGTTTTCCAATTAAAATGCTGTAGAAATGTACTTCAATATATTGCTTTGAAATAAATACTTCTTGGCACTTAATTGCATTTTGCTTGCCATTTTTCAGATATGTTTAAAAATAACTGGATCACAAAATGGCTCAACAGAGGGTTTTAAAACTGCTTGTTGTTACCATGAAGCTGAATTGTTCAGCACTTGGATAAATCTCACTTAACAGTTCCCACTAGAGAATACTTACAAATATTTCTTTATTTATATACCGCTGGCTACTAAAGTCATTCAGTCATTATACGGAAAACTAAGGAAACTAAGACATTAAAGACAGCTGAATTTAGAGAACTAACACTGTCATTTCCAAATTTGTCACAGAGAAATAGATCTGGATATTATCAGCATACTAGTAGCATCCATCTCTAAACCTGCTAACAAAATAGTCCAGTAATTTCATGTACTTCTTGAAAAGCATTGGAGACGGAAGATGTCCTGGTGACAGAGCAATATATACCCATAGTTGATTCCACACCAAATTTGAGAGATCTTAGTCAGTAAAAATCTCAGTGGAAGCAATATAACGCTTTGAAGCTCCTCTAACGTTGAATTATTTAGAATAATTATTCTAAAAAAAGAATAATCAGGAAAAGCTCATGTCATTAGTCAGAGGACACCAGGAAATAATGCACTTTTCTGCCTTTGAATCCTAAGCCATTGCACTAATATTATCAGTTGGTTATGTTTTTAAATTCTGTAGAATATATCTAAAGGTAAAGGTTTGCCTGACTAGTCATGTCCAACAGTAGGGTATAGTGCTCATCTCTCTCTTTTGGCTGAGGGAGAAGCCAGCATTGTCTGAAGACATTTTCCATGGTTGTCTGGTCAGCATGGCTATGCACCAAAGGCACAAGGAATGCTGTTACCTTCCCACTGAAATGGTACTTATTAATCTACTCGCATTTGCATGCTTTCAAACTGCTAGGTGGGCAGGACCTGGGGCAGAAATGGAAGCGTTCCTCCGTTTCATGGTGCTTGAGTTTTGAATCTGGACTTTCAGCTTTCCAGCTCAGTGTTTTCTGAAGGGTCATCATGCCCTTCAGAATGTAATTTCCATCATCGTCTTTTAATGACCCCATAATCCCTTGTGGGGTAGAGTCTAGACAACTGAATGGAGCTGAGTATTTACTGAGTGTTTACTGGCTGGATGCCCTTCCTATCGCCAATGCGGAGTTATATTCAGCAGATATGATCTCAATGTGCCCACAGAGAGAAATATCTGCCTCTGCCTAGGATTGAACTCACAGCCTCCTGATTGTGAGGCAAGAGCTCCACCTCTAGGCCACTGTACTAGAATGTAATTATATGCTATTAAAATGATCCTGTCTGTTTCCAAATTTTTCCTGGGCAAAGGAGTGTGCCATGGGGCAAAACATTTTGAACCAAGATACCTCAAGTGGGCTAAATTGCAGAACGTGTGCAAAAGCTGGGACCCTGACTACCATGGAATTGAAATTTGGTAAATTTTAGAAAACCCTTTATGACATAAAAATTATCATAAAGCAGTTAATGACATAATGCAAAATGTCATTTCCTCTAGTGATGTTTGGGAGTTGTGAATGCATTAGGGAAACATTCAAACTCTTCTACACAGTCCTTGGACAGTCCTTGGACAACTTCAGAATCAGCTTGGCGCCTACCAGACCTCTTCTTGTCTAGTTAAGCCAGTGTACCTTTGGCTCAGAAAACAAATTTACTGTTTTTCCCATCATCTGACATAGAAGACTTCATTCTCAGCTGTCAATCACCCAAATATTCTGCTAGCAATCTGGAAGCAATTTGGGAGCTGGGGATGAATTACTTAAATGAGTGGGAAAATAGTAAACTGATAAACTGTTGGCGTTCTTTTTAAAACAGGTGCTTAAGAAAAGAAAAAATTACAATATCTTCTTTGTAGCAATTATCTCCTTCCCCCTTCCCTCTTTCATGTGTAGTAAGGGTGTCAAACTGGTGGCCCATGGGCTGAATGCATCACATATACTGCAGGCCATGGCCACCCCAACTCCATAAAGAGAAAAAAATGCATCATGTGACAGCAATGTATAGGATTCAAGAAGCAGATTTTAATTTTGATAAAAGCAAAAAGTATAGTTTGGTAGAATAGTTTGACCCTTACAAATATAGACAGAGAGGCACAGATCAAAGCTAACACTCATTTTGGGCAAAGAGAATGAGAGTTTTTCGATACTGATTCTGTGTGTAAATCAGTTGGCATGAAGATGGGTGAAGGAATCCTTTCTGGATTTCAGCCCAATTCCTCCACTTTGGCCACAGTGAGAATAATAGTGTTCTGCCTGGACCACCTCCCATGGCTCCCGATTGTAGACTCCCGTTGTTCTTTACCCTAAGTAGCAGAACAGAAACCATTCGACCATTTGCTCTGTCACCTGGGCTCAAAAGAGAAAGCAACAGAACTCTTATTAATTTCAAGTAGTAAAAAAACAAAAACTGTTATCACTCTTCCATCAATTAACTTGTAAACATATCACAAAATGATTAGAAAGAGAAGGGCTTCGTGCCACAGTGCACTTGTTGAAGTGGCACAACAAGTGAAACAAGTTGGAAACATTACTCTCAGTGTATAAACAAAAAAGATGGATGAAAGTGAGGAATTCCTAATTTCCTCCTTTCACTTCTCTCATTGTTATGAGATTGTTTAAAAAGTCCCCAGCAAGCCACTCAAAAACAAGCCTCCAGTTAACAGCTATCCAGCACCCCTCTCTGAATGCTTATTTACTACATTCCAGGAAATAAAAATTAAATGAGTGTTGATGCTCCATAACTGTAGCAGTACCGGCTGAAGCAAAAGGGCACAGAATACCTGCCTAACCAATGTGTTAATTAGTTGACCTGGCAAATTGTCAGCATATGACTGGGGTTGCAATGACAAAACCATCACGTCTACTTTAAGTTGAGCTTCTGTTGGTAAAAGAGCTTTTATTTAGCAATGTTATCAAGCATTAACTCTTAATGCTAAATAAGATGGTAGACATTTCTTCAGGAAAGGACACTTTAAAACTAAACAGTCTGCTACTGTTGGTTTACCCTGAGGTCAATAATTGTTTTTCCTGAGAGGTATGGAGCTATAGACAGGCACTACTGTTTATCTAAATACTTACAACACTGTAATATGTATTATACAATGTACACATACATGTGTGTGCATATCCTTGGGATTGTGTGTGGAAATACACACATATTAATACAGCATGACCGGATAGAACAACTAATAATGAATACACAGCATTAAGCCTTTTTTGCTTTTCTGTTTTCATGGATTTTTTTTCCTTTCAATAAAAAAAGATGAAATTGGCTCCAAGAGTTAGTAACTGATTAAAATGTTAATCAGCCCTCTCATAAAATTCAATCAATGAGGCAGGCTGATTCCAAAATGAAGAAATCCTTGAGAAGCAACCATTCAACTTCCAAAATAAGAAGCTGAAATAAAAGAAGTAATTGTTTCTTTGCTTTCATAGCTGTATTTTCTTTACTATTTGACTTTGGAGAGGTAAGATCCGGGACTACTTTTCATTCAACTAAAAACAAATTTCACCCTCTTGGAAAGACTTTGGATTTCTGTAATACCCTTGGAATTATTTCTTCCTCATGAAGAAGAGAGTGAGTAAAAGTCTCTCTTAGGTGCAAAGATGTTGGCCAAAATGCTGGGGTCAAAATTCCATTAATGGCCTAATTGTGAGTAACCGAATGTTCTCTTGTCTTTTGGAATTAAATTAAATATGAGTCCTTTTCTAGCTGGATTATATGGTAGATGAGCTCATCTTTGCTTGAGCTCCTAGTAAGACATAATTGAAGAAAAGAACTCTTGGGGATATAAATAGAGGAGTCTGAAGGCACAGGGTAGGTACCATGTGGTGAAATGAGCATTGTGATGTTGTGATAGAAACACTTCTTATTATGTACTTTTGTAAGATATCACTTTGGCTTCATCATATTTAAGAATGAATCACTGTGGAGATAGGAAATCACGTGATTTGGTAAAAGCAAGTGATGTTCTGTCATTGGGAGAGAAAATAGGTTGGAGATAAATTATGGACAGTTGATTGGGAGTTTTGGTCTCCCTGTTGCCATTGTTTCAAAACTAATTGGTGAGAGATGGTGATTCTTCAAGGGCCATCCTCAGTCATTATGTTTACACACTGAGGCTTTTGGGATGCTGAAATGAAAACAATAGTCTCTCTTTGTGGAAAACTCTTTCATCACCAAATACTTGTGTTCCATATGTTTCTGCACTGTATCTTTTCCTTCATTTAATCTAGTTCTTGGGGGTTATTTTGAATCACTTCCTACATTACCTTATGTGCATGTCAAAAACAATTTGAACAGGTTGGACTAAAACCAATAGAGCTGATTAGCTAAAATACATTCCCTCTATGTAGGATTTCACACAAGATTGCCTTCTGTAGGACGTGTCCTTGATCTGATGCAAGTTTGTTATTGATTAGATCAAGAGACAGCTAGATTAGAAAGAGACAGCTAGCTCTGGGAAGACTGTTTGACTCTTGGAACAAGGTCATCCCGTCCCTGGAGCTATGCTGGCTGGAGAATTCTGGTTTTTTTTGGGGGGGGTGGGGGGGTGGGGGGGGGGGGGGGTTGGGGGGGGGGGGGGGGGGGGGGGGGGGGGGGGGGGGGGGGGGGGGGGGGGGGGGGGGGGCCGGGGCCCGGGGGGGGGGGGGGGGGGGGGGGGGGGGGAAAGTTGAAGTCCACAAGTCTTAAAGTTGCCAAGTTTGGAGACCTCTGCTTTAATGTTTTAAAGTTATAAACAGATTTTCTACAGTTCAGAATGAGTGTTTTTACTAGGATTTCTAAGTTATTTTACTGAATTTTTTCACACAATAGTGACAAAACAAAATGAAAAAGGGAAGAAGTAGAAAAGCTTATCCCAAGCTTATTTTCAACAGATAATTATAGAGTCCTCAATTTACAACCACAATTGAGCCCAACATTTATGTTGCTAAGTGAGACATTTGTTAAGTGAGCTTTGTCCCTTTTTAATGACCTGTTTTGCCATAGTTGTTAAGTGAATCATTGCAGTTATCCAGTTAGTAACACAGTTGTTAAGTGAACCTGGATTACCCATTGATTTGGCTTGCCAGAAGGACGCAAAAGAGAATCACATGGCTCTAGGACACTGCAACCATCATAAATATGAGTCAGTTGGCAAGTGCCTGAATTTTGATCACATGACTATAGGGATGCTGCAATGGTTGCAAGTGTGAAAAACAGTCAAAAGTCACTTTTTTCAATGCCGTTGTTATTTTGAATGGTCACTACCTATATGTTTCTATTCTCCCTCCTCCTTCTTTAGTATTTTAAGTCCTTTTATTTCTTCATTTAGTCAGCATCCTTAGTCTTTAGAGCCATAAATCATAAATTCATTTCCTTCTTCTTTCAACACAAACTCCATATAAAGCGTCCAAGGTTTCAGAAAAGTTTTTCTAAGCAAATGAAGCAAATCAGTTCCACCATATCTGCAGATCTGACATTTTAAACTCCATTCCTCCATTGTGGGAATGTCATCATTCTTCCATCTTTGCACATACAAATAATTCTGCTGTATTTGCTACATATAAAGATAAAGGTAAAGGTTTCCCCTATCCAGTTGGGTCTGACTCTAGTAAGAGATGCTCATGTCTGTTTTTTAGCTGAGGGAGCCAGTTGTTAAAAGACACTTATCCAGAGGTGGTATTCGGCAAGTTCTGACCAGTTCTGGAGAACCGGTAACGGAAATTTTGAATAGTTCGGAGAACTGGCAAAGATCACCTCTGACTGGCATCACCCCATCCTGCCTCCTGAGTCCCAGCTGATCAGCTGGGTCTTCTTTGGTTGCCCTGCACAGGAGAACGGAGCTGCAAAGCAGGTTAGTGGGGTGGGGTGGGAATGGGGATTTTACAGTATCCTTCCCCTGCCATGCCCACCAAGTGACGCCCTCCAAGCCAAGCCATGCTCACAAAGCCATGCCCACAGAACCAGTAAATTTTTTGAATCCCACCACTGCATTGATCTCATATAAATAAATTTATCATGAGTCTTTTCAAATTCAATATCCATAAGCATACTATGTCTGCAGCATTTCTCTCATTCAGTTAACCAGTTTGTCAAAGAAAGCAGTAAGGTTTGTCTGACATGAGCAATTTTTAACAAACTCATGCTGGCTTCCAGTTCATTTCTAGGTGCTCAGTTCTCTACTTGATTACCTTTCCCAAGATTTTCCCAGACACTGATGTCAAGCTTGTCAGAGTTTTCAGCAATCTTATCAGCACACAAGTAAATAATTCAGCAGGATTCATTTATGTAAGAAACTTCTTTATGTACAATACCATACAGCAGAAGCTAGAACCAGAACTCAGAATCCAGAAGTACAGAATCAATAATTCTGTGTCCTGTGCATTTATTAATTTGAAGTACTGAACTCATATCAGAAGAAAGCTCTAAATAGCTCTAAAATTTATTTCCGATATAGAAATGACTTACATAAACTTTCAAATATGTCCCCTTAATTCAAAGGCAACCATTTAATTTCCTCTTCTAAACAGTAAAATTACAGGGATTGGTTTTAATGCTAAACATCCTGCACCCCTTGTGCTGAAACAGCCTTTCCTTGTCATACAGCCAAGGGAGAGATGATTAAAAGAAGATATATATACTAGTGCAGGCACAAAGTTCTAAAAAGCACTCAGTCACACAAATAAAAAGAAACAGAATGAACAACTTTCCATGGCCAGCTCAGTACAACTGGCTCACCTCTGCCAGCTCGCCACCACCAAATCGGAACCTTATAAAAGGAAAAAAAGGGTACACTCAGCTGCAGTGAGAGTGGCTGTGCGGCCTGGGAGTCAGCACTTGACTGGGATTAGTGTTGGTGGCAGCAGGAGGAGGTAGGGAACCGGAGGGGCTTGTTCCTTGCCTCCTCACTCACCGATCAGCGGTGGTAGAAGGCCAGGCAGCAATGGTGGGCCGCAGTTGGGCAAAGATGGTGGCCGTGTGAGGCAGGCAGTGTTGGCAAGGGTGTCTGGGTGGCCCAGGAGTTGTCGGGACTCAACTGGGGCTGGTGGTAGCGGTAGGTAGATGACCGGGGCTTGCTTGGAGTCCCACTCACCAATGCACGTGTTCAGCAAGGGCGGGCGGGTGAAGATGGTGGGTGGGCAAAGACGGTGGCCAGGCAAGGCAGGCAACATCGGCGAGGGTGGCTGGGCAGCTGGGGAGTTGGTACTTGACTGGGGCTGGTGGCGGCGGCGGCAGGAGGAGGTAGGCAACCAGCACGGCTTGCTGCTTGCCTCCTCACTCACCAATCAGTGGTGGAAGGCCAGGCAACAATGGCGGGCCGCAGGTGGGTGAAGATGGTGGCCAGGTGAGGCAGGCAGCATTTGTGAGGGTGGCTGGGTGGCCCAGGAGTTGGCACTCGACTGGGGCTGGCGGTGGAGGTGACCGGGGCTTGCAGAGCCTCACTTACTTAGATCAGGCAGGGCTGTGGGCGGAGGAAAGCAGGCAGCAATGTCTGGCTGGCTGGCTAACTGGCTGCCGCAGGAAGTGATGGCGGGTGGGAGATTGCAGGCGCATGTGTTATAAGGAGTGACTGGGAGGGGTGGGGCAGGTGGGGGGAATGCAGGCAGCAACGTCACGCATGCATGATAAGGACTGACTGGGTGGGGAGGGGAGGGGAGGGTAGAGAGGGGCAGGGCCAGCCAGGGGCGCGATTTGCCAATTCTCTGAACTGTGCAGTATCGTAACAACCGGTTCTACTGAACCAGTCTGAACCGGTAGAATCCTACCCCTGCAACTTTTTCATCGAACAGATAGAGGAGGCAATTAGAGGAAAAATGGACTAATTCTTACTAATAGAGAAGAAGTGATGGAGGGAGTTAAAAATGCTGGAACTTTGGGTGAGAGCGACCACGTCCTATTAAAATTCAATATAATGCAAACACAAGCAATAGAACACAATCCTGTTAATGTCTTAAACTTTAAAAGAGCTGATTTTAACAAACTCAGAGAGACTGTAGGAAAGATGAAAATTCTAAAGGGAAAAACAACTCAAGAAGCACGAGAAACTCTAAAAAATATGATCATAAAGGCTCAGTCCAGCACAATACCATTGAAAAAGAAAAATAAATCCAAGAAGAAAGCAGCATGGTTGCACAAAGAACTCTCTGATAAATTGAAAGACAAATAGGCACTCAACTGGGGATGAAAACAGGGACATGAAACTAAGGCAGAATATCAGCAGATAGCCTAAATCTGCATAGATGGTCAGAAAAACAAGAGCTCAACAAACACTTGCAACGAAAGTCAAAGATAAGTTTCTTTCAACATATAAATAACAAGAAAAAAGACAAGGAAACAGTTGGTCTACTAAAAACAGAAGACAGCAAGGAAGTAACAGGCAGTAGAGAGAAAGTGGAACTATTTAATTCATTCTTTGTATTAGTCTTCGCACAGAAAGAAATTATAGCCCAATATACCACTCAAAACATAATGGTAAAAGACAGACTAGAAATAAAAATTAAAATAAGAAAATTGTAAGAGAACACCTGTCTGATCTTGACGAATCTAAATCACAGGACCTGACAGAATGCATCCCAGAGTTCTGAAGGAGCTGGCAGTCAGAACCATTGTATCATATCTTTCAAAAATCCTGGCGCATTGGGAAACTACCTGAGGATTGGAAAAGAGTTGATGTGTTTCCCATCTTCAAAATAGGGGGGAAAACCAAACAAACTCAGGGAACTACAGCTAGCATCAGTACCTTGAAAGATACCGGAAAATGTAATAAAAAACCAGATTTCCAATCATTTATAAACAAATAAAGTTATAACTACAAGCCAGCACAGGTTTGTTAAAAACAGATCATGCCAAAACAATCTTCTTTGACAAAGTGACTAAAGTAGTAGACCAGCCAAATGCTTTGGACTCAGTAAGCTAGAAAACTGTGGGAGAGACAATGTCACCACCACATAGATTTGTAACTGGAAGCTCCATTTTGGCCTGCAATGGGCCGGGAGAGGTCTCTGGATGCCTGAACACAGCTTCTGAGGGGCAGATCCATCCCTCAGAAGCTCTATTTTGGCTGGCAACACGCAGGACCAATGTTGCAGACCTCTGTGATTATTCATAAGGATGAACAACTGCCATGGTGTTGCAAGATTCATAGTTTCAGGGCTTGTTCACAAACACTAGTGGGCATTTATGTAACTTCGAACGTTTGCTAAGGGAATGCTTGTAACCTGGGGGTTACCTGCATTTATGAGGCTGCCACAAAGAGGAAGGGGTCAACTTATTTTCTAAAACACCAGAAGGCAAGACAAGAACCAATGGATGGAAACTAAGGACAGAAGCAGCCTGGAATTTAGGAGAAACTTCCTAACAGTGAGAACAACTAATGAGTGGAACAGCTTGCCTTCAGAAGTTGTGGATGCTTCATCACTGGAGGTTTTTAAGAAGAGACTGGACAGGCACTTGTCTGAAATGGTATAGCACCATGGTGGGGAACCTATGGTACGTGTGCCGGAAGTGGCATGCAGAGCCATTACTGCCAACACACAAGCCCTCACCCAGAAAAGGTCTATTGTGCATGTGTGCGCACCGCCCACTCAACAGCTGATTGTTGGGTATCTGGTGCGCATGCATGGGGGTGCGCGGGAGACAGGCATGCATACGCAGAGGTGCATGGTATGCAGGGGGTCATATGTGCATGCACAAAAAACGCAGTGCAGGTCGTGCAGGTTGTGCACCCATGCGCAGGGGCCATGGGGGGAAGCGCACATTGCCTTCTGGGTGATGGCATGCTAGCGCACAAGTGCACACGCAATTTTTGGCACGGGAGCCCAAAAAGGTTAGCCACCACTGGCATAGTTTCTCCTGCTTGAGCAGGGTGTTGGACTAGAAGAACCCAAAGGTGCCTTTCAACTCTATTCTGATTGAATGGGGGGAAAATATCCTCTACCAGCTCACCACTAATTTGTTATAGCACAACTCAACATAGCCAATTCACCGCAGGGACAATTTGCAATGGGTGGCCGTAGGGAAAGCCAGCCAGCCAGCCTGGCAGGTGAGCAATCAGGTAGGCAGAGTGCAGTATAGTGGTGGTGACTGGGAGCTTCCCACCAGAGGGAGAGACTCAAGATACAGAAGGATCTTGACAGACCAGAACATTGTTTTAAACAGGGCCCAGTGTTCAAATCTATCAAGGTCCTTCTGAATCTTGAGCCTATCTTCCAAGGTGTTAACACTTTCCCCCAGCATGGTGTCATCTGCAAATCTGATGAGCTCCACTTCTATCCCATCATCTAGATCAGGGGTCTTCAAACTTGAGAGCTTTAAGACTTGTGGACTTCAACTCCCAGAATTCCTTCTCCAGTCATGTTAGCTCAGGAATTCTGGGAGTTGAAGTCCACAAGTCTTAAACTTGCCAAGTTTGAAGGCCCTTGATCTAGATCATTTATAAAGATATTGAAGAGTACCGGGCTTAAGACAGAACTTTGGGGTACCCTACTGCAGGCTTTCCTCCACTGAGGACAACACACTGATTACTGTTGGTCAACCAGCTGTGAATCCATAAATGTATTTCCATTGAGTACTATGTGCTGGGTATCATTGGTCAGACATTGTTTCTCTTCTGTTTGTCTCAATCATCTCCTTTTCTCCTCTCTTTTTTTTAGGTTATCCATTCTCTCTCTGTTTCCTTACTTCCTTCACTCTCTGTTTTGGTTTTCTGTCTGCCTTCTAATAAGGAAATGCCCAGTTAACTTTGTACAGCCTGGAGTACAATCTGGAGGTGACTAAGGCACGAATGACTATGAGCAGATCCTCACAGATCTTCCTTCTATTATGGTTTTAAAAGTTTATTCCTCAGTTAGTTCCAGTAATTTAGATATCCTCATTCCCAAAGACTCCCATGGCTGTTCTCTAAAAATACTAATGGACTCATTGTGCTTTATATAAACACATTTTAAGTGTATTTATTGCTTGTTTTCCTACCTAATAATCCTATGTAAAAATGGTTCCATCAATCAGTTTGATGTTGGCTTGATGCTCAAAACATTGTTGCATTGTAAAAAAACATCTCTAGGGTTCATTTTTTGCTCATATGATTTTATTTGTCTTGGACACTTGATGGGGGCAGCTGAGGTCTGCAAGATGTACAGGTGAAGAATGGCTAGTGATGTGAGGTAGACCTGTGGAAATGGAAGCAGAATATAAGCCTGTTCATTTGCCTCTGCAAACATTGCTTTGGGGATTGGTTTTACTCCCTCCCTGGGTTCAGTTTATGCCTGCCTTATTAGTAGTACTTTGCAGAAAAGAGGGGAGGTAATTGCATATATTTTGTTCCCAGCAACTTGTTTGGCTGTAATAGAATCTTGCTTTTGTCTCTCATTTTCAGACAAGATGATAAAAAGCAGGAGATGAGATGGGAATGTTTCAGGTTACCAATGTATCATTCATTAAATTCTTTCTTCTCTTCTTGTAGCAGAAATAGGATAGCATCTACTCATGGCTGATTAATAACCTGCAAGCTCTTCATTTAGTACTAGGAATTTAGAGGGTTTGTACCTATGCCCAAAATCAAAGGAATAGAGCACTTCTCACCCAGGTCCTTTAATTTGGGATAGGCAAACTTTGGGGGCAAAGCATATATTTGGAATGCTGAGAGCAATTTATAAGCTAAATGATAAAATGGCTGTCACTACAATATTCAGGTGCCTTTTGGTTTTTAATAAAAGGTTTACTATGGCCTGGATAGAACGGGTGGTCCTGATGGGATTGTTTGGTGAGACTGGTATAGTGGCACAGCTTCAAGAAGTGGATATACTTTGGGCATGTAGTGCAAGCAATTGATTGGATAATGCAACTATACAAGTAGCCCTCGACTTATTCCAGTTCTTTGAGTGACCATTCAAAATTGCAACAGTACTGGAAAAAAGTGCCTTATGACAGTTTTTCACACAACCGTTGCAGCATCCCCACAGTCATGTGATCAAAATGGGGAAGTCATGTGGGTCATGTGATTTTTTTGATACGCAAAGTCAATGGAGAAGCCGGGTTCACTTAACAACCATGTTACTAAATTAACAACTGCAGTAATTTGCTTAACAACTGTGGCAAGAAATGTCATAAAATGGGGGAAAACTCACTTAACAGTTGTCTCACTTAGCAACAGAAATTTTGGGCTCAATTGTGGTCGTAAATTAAGGACTACCGGTGCTTAGCAAGATCGAGAAACAGTATTGGAAAGTTAAATAACATGATGGACAGGATGAAGGAGAAATTCTGGAATTTTATGGATTATTGTCACAAAGCAATGGAGATAATGGACATTGCCAATCAATCCAGTGATCAGGATCAACTCAATTGCACTTGACCTCATTGTTTTCTCATGGGAAATAAATCTTCTTAAATAATTGTTCTACCCTATTCCCAATTGGTCATTTTCACTTTATAGGCAGGATGCAACATCTCTAGAAGATAACTCCCCAGAAACAATACTTTAAGGGAATTGTGTAAGTAAGAACACAAGAGAGTTACTTTTCCACTGTCAGATCATCACTGTTAATTGCTCCACAGTAATTGCTCATATAATAATATTAATGTGCTGGGTGAAAACATTATCTGGAACATGACATTTCACTGCAGATACTTCTGTCATAAAATTACAGTTCCAAAGCTAACACATTTCTCTTGTTTAAGATTCATATTAGCTCAAGGGAGCAATTCTTGCAAAATGGGAGCACAATTTCCTGCCCTAAAAATAATCATACAGTACAGTTGTTTGTTTATTGAGACTATACTTTTTAGAGTGTCAGACCTACAAGACACAAAGAAAGAATTTAAAATTCACTAACACCAATACAGCATAACTTAAAATTTAAACTACAGAACAACAAAACAAAAACCTCTAAAACAATTCATAATGAGCAGAGGATCTCACCAAGCTTCTGTAAGCCATAGCTGTTGTAGGATATTTGGCAACTGTGTAGTGGTTCAGGTTAGGCTCAGAAGGAAATTTGTAACTACTTGATCAGAAAGTTTCTGGTAATTGGGTTCACGAGTGTCAGATGCCATGGATGGAATAATAGGCAGTGGAGCTATACATGGGATCCTGACACTTCCTGTGTCTGAGCAGAACCACAAACAACTTTTATGTGGGAGACTGGTATGTTTGTACGTATATTTAAATGTGGGAATTTCTGATTGAAAAGAGAATATAGAATTATATCCTTAAAACAGTACATATAGTACTCCACTTAAAGCAGAACAGGTTGCTGACATAATCAGTTTAAGAGAGAATATATTATTCAGAAACTGTAATGCAAGCACACTGGTCAACTTTATAGCTTGGGAAATAACTAATCCATAAAGGGATAGTCAGAACTATTTGAATATGGATCTGTAGGAGATGGACAATGAACTCAAAGTTTGAGCTCACAGATTAAGAAAGAGAATTTAGTACTTCTAAGTTGCATTTTCAAATACTATCTCTGAAAAAGGAAAATTAACAAGGAGCCACCATACATATGAACAGAGCTGGCATTCAGCAGATTCTGACCAGTTCTGGAGAACCGGTAGCGGAAACTTTTAGTTCAGAGAACTGGCAAATACCACTTCTGACTGGAGATTTTACAGTATCCTTCCCCTGCCACACCCACCAAGCCACACCCACAGAACCGGTTGGAAAAAAAATTGAATCCCACCACTGCATATGAACTAAATGAAACTGTTTTTTCCTAGCTTCATTGAAAAGATCTTATCTTGAAAATCAGAAAATCACTTGAAGAAATAAAATAAAAATCAATAATCAATAGATGTAGATGTATATTCTTTTAAAATACAAAGAATATTTTTTTTTTATTGCATTAACTGCTAGCAGAAATATCTTGCAAAAAACAAAACTCTCTTGGTAGAGTTGCTGTAAGAAAATTGGTGTGGCTGATTTCTCTCTCTATTAATGTTCTGGTCCAGAAAAAATCAAAATTGTAACATGCTTCTAATAGATTGATCAATGGTATGTATCTTCTTCTAGAATTGCAAACTTAAGATTTGAAGAAAAACTATAATAATATAATATTATAAAAAATATAATACAGAACACAGAATAACAGAATTGGAAGGGATATAACATAATACATATTTAACAGAGAATGTAATTTTTATATGGAATAGACTTAAGAAGAGAAATTTCAGAAGTGTCCAGCTAGCCAACCCCTCCGCGTCCCGCACCTTTTTTCTAGCAGCAGCAAAAGTAATTCCCCATTGAATCAATTATTTGCTACTCCATGGGAGATTCATCTCTGTCAAGAACCTTCCACTTCAGAACTGGCTTTAAAAGAAATCCTGAAGCTTTGTCCGAATAACAGTCCTGCCTCCCATTAATAAGATGTTCTGTTTTCTCCCAAGGCCAGGGTTGCTCTGTCTGGTCGTAACCTAGAGGACAAAAATTACTTTATGGGGGATGTAGGACAAAATGGGGAAAAACAGGCAAATAACTGCAGGCCGGGCTATCAACAAGCATTTTTGTTTTAAAAAATATAGCAAAAAAAAAAAAAAGTTTCTTAAGTCAGGAAATATTGTCAGCCAGATGATCTAGAAATGGAGAGGGTGGAATGGGGTGCCCTCCAAGAAGGTGCAACTGCAGTGGTTTAACACATAGAAAAACAGCGTTTTGATCATAACATTGTGGCCCCCATCTTCACTTTTTTAAATCAAACCCTGTGAACAGGATTCCCAGAGCTCTGTTCAATGTGGTGAGATCCACAAATTATCAATGAAATTTGGAAATGGCATTGAACAAAAGATTATTTATATTTTATATTCAAAATAATAAATTGTTCTACTCACATATTTTCTTAGTCTGTACGTTCATGTCAGTGGTGGAATTCAATTTTTTTTACTACCAGTTCGTCGGCGTGGTGTGGCTTGGTGGGCATGGCAGGGGAAGGATACTGCAAAATCCCATTCCCTCCCCACCCCACTAATCTGCTTTCCAGCTCCGTTCTCCTATGCAGACCCAGAGAAGAAGACCTAGCCGATCTACTTGGACTCGGGAGGCAGAGAAGAGATGGGGCCAGTCAGAAGTGGTATTTGCCGGTTTTCTGAACTACTCAAAATTTCCGCTACCGGTTCTACAGAGCTGGTCAGAACCTGCTGAATAGCACCTCTGCTCCAAAATCTAGCATTTTATTGAAGTCCCATATTTGTTAAAGCAGAAACATTTCAGCAAGTCTATATTCCTTACAACAGAAACCTCAAAATTACATATGACCTTGTTTCAAAGTTACAAGGGCTGCAATGTCCCTGTGGTCATTTGCCCTTGCAACCAACTACAGGTGTCAACTCATAAAATATTTCTTTAAAAAAAATTTTTTTTAAATTAATTTTCCAAAGTTTAAAAACATTAAATAAAACTAAATACATTGTTATCAACATCAAGACATCTTTTACATTTCCTTACGTTTTTCAATATATGATTGCTTATTCCATTACCATTACATCTTACTCTTGTTACAAATCAATATATTTCATCTTACACTTCAATCTTTTCTACTGTATAACATATATATCTATTTACATACTTCCTCATTCTTTTCCTAATTGCTACTCATAAAATATTTCTATGGTCTTTTTAGAGTTGCCAACAGAAAGGGAGAGGGGAGCAGTGCAGCAGCTTGCAAACCAAAACTGCATTCCATAAATGTTTTCAAAGGTAGTAACTAAGTGACTGAAGTCTCTGCCGTGCAAAATTCTAACCGGAGAGCATGATTGATGACTCTTGGCTATGGATGTGTCCCATTGGAGAATATGAATTACGATACACCCCAGGAGTGGGGGAAAACCAGAGTGAAGGGTGACAATGAATTATGTGCCTCAGAGTCGGCTACACTCAGGCAGTTCTGGACAGTTTAACTCCCAATAAATCCTTTTTAAGTTTTGGAAGTTTGGCTCGAGACTCATGATTTAAATGGGGAGTAATTGCTGGAATCCTGACAACAGCACCTTCCCGCCTTTCTCCCCATCCCACTTTGCTGGGACTCACAGTGCTTGACCTTGCTGTGCACATGTCCTTCACTCATTGTGTTTACTTTTTGAAGCTGTCCAGACCTCGTATTGGGAAGAAAGGCAGGCCATGTGTCCCTGGGCTGTGTGGAGGTGACTATCATTTTGTCCTCTTGTTTATGAGCCGGAACAAAATAGTGGCTGCCAGACAAACTGCTTCATTTTGGTGCCTTAACAGCTTCTGTACAGAGTTGCAGAAGCTGTCTGAATACTGAAGAAGACTTTTGCAGTGCTGTGCAGACCTTGTTAAGACAGTAAAATGGAGCAAGTTGTCCCAGAGCCATTTCTGGAATTGTGTCATGTGGCTGCGCGATGAAGCAATCTGTTCCAGCCCTCTGGAACAGGGGTCTCCAACATTGGCAACTTTAAGACTTGTGGATGTCAACTCCCAGAATTCCTTAGCCAGCTTGGGAGTTGAAGTCCACAAGTCTTAAAGTTGCCAAGGTTGGAGACATCCTGCTCTGGAAGGCCTCGGAGATCTTCAAAAGGTAAGTGAGTGTTGAGTGCCTGGTGGGGTGGAAATCAGGCCTAAGAAGCTGGGAGAGACCCATGGAAGAGGGGGGAAAGCCTGTGGGAACCCGAGAGGTGGGAAGAAGAGCACAGGGCATCTTGGGGTGCTGAGGGAGGCCTTGGGAGGGCCAGGGCAGGCGAATCTGGTCCGGTGCTAGGCCTCTAAGGGCTTCATCTATCCCTGAGGTACCCTGTGGTTTGCTTAATAATCTGTGTGTTCATTTAATGGTTCATCTGGGAGAGCAGGGATGGGGCGCTTCGTAGGTGAACTTCACCTAGCTACAGTTGTGATATGCAGCCATAATGATCCTTCATGAGCTGAATAATTTCTTTATATCCATACCTATTTAAGGGACTTTTTCTATGCTCTTTTAAAAATATGTGCTCATTTTTTTAAAAAAACGTTTCATTTCAAATTTTAAGAAAGACGATAAAAAGTAACAGAACCTAATACAAAGTAGGAAAAAAGAAAACAAAAAGACAAAGAAATAGATTCTGATTTTCTTTGCAGCAATTATGAGTACAATGATGTTTATCAAATGTTTTATGGTTACCAAGTAACTCTTTTTTTCTATAATTTATTCTTTTTAGTCACCTTGTTCATAACTCACAACTTTCATATTTTTCTGTTTTACATTAAAAATCTATAAGGGGTCTCCAGTCAGCAATAAACATAGATATTGTCTTTTCTCTGCTCAAAGAAATCAGACTGAGTTTTGATGGCTAAGGAGATGGTAGTGTTAACTGCCTCAGGCTTTTAAGAAGGGCTATGTCAGATCACCTTCCTGTGGCTGATATTCTCCAAATATGGACCACTTCCATTGTCTTTGTTATGATATGTACAGAATAACCCTTGAGTAATAAGGATATGCACATGGAAGCATTTATGAGAGTAGTTATGAATAATTATTTAGCCACACACAGATACATTACATTGAGTTAAAGTTTACTTTAAGAAATAGCACAGTCCTATAAACGGTCCAGGTCATATACGTTTAACAGTCCAAAGAATATCCAATTACAAAGTCTTCTTACCGGTTGCCTTTGTCATTTACAGTAAACAAAGATATCAAAGTATAAGCACAGCATAAATACAACAGAGAATCTTAGATAGCAACAGAATGTCAGAGAGCGCAAGCTATGATCTCTAGCTCCCTCTTATGGTAATTTGCAATATAATCAGCCAATCGGAATATAGTACAAATCAATACAGTGTTTTTGTCTTAAAGCTACAAACATACATTGTTGGTTTATATATTGCTAACCCAACTAATTGGTGGACAGATTCCTAACAGTCTTCATCTGTGCAATATAGAGTGAGAAAGCTATATTAAGAGCCAAAGCAGAATAAGACATGCGCTCATGTACGCACACATGGAGGGAGGGAGAGAGACAGAGAGATGGAATAGTGCATTACATTAACAAGTAGTTGAATTCTCTAGAACACCTCATTAGGAAAAATGAGTGAAACAAATTAAAAAGGAAGCAGAGGCAGAATTTTAACCTTATTTCCAAGTCTACAAGTTCCTTTTTCTGAGGTGAAAATGTGAAAGAATGCAAGAGAAAGATGTCCTGCATGATTCAAATTTATACCTCTTGCAAATTACCATGGGCCAGTTTCTCTTAGAAGGTCAGCCAAGGGCAGAGGCATGAAAGTGTATTAATTAACTAATGCAAGAATCACTTCACAGCTTCTACAACTGCTGCCTATTCAAGTAGGAGTTGAAATCCAAGGGAGATCAGGAAAGCTCTAACTTGTGTGGACCTGAGATGAGCAGCAAACTTCATTTTATGGCCAAGTACCCTCTGATCAAAAACTTTTGTAATTTAAAATGTAATTATTAATAGTCTATTGTCTTGCTTATTTATCAATAACGTTGTGACAGGACAATCAAGTGATTTTGTTGCTGTGACTGAGACATATGAAAAAAACAAGCAAGACAGAAAAACAGAGGCAGAATACCCAATATTAATGAACCTGCAACTACACCCAGCTTTCTCTGAATGATGGTTCCTTAACTTATTCCCACTGAGTTTCAATTGCTGCATATCATACCTCTCAGAAAGGAAGATTCATAGCTAGGTAATCTTTCTTTCTCGCTTATCTCTAATTCTGTCTATAGCAGGAAAGAGAAGACATCCATTTCTTTAGTTTTGTTTTTTTCTTCTTCTTTTAAAGTCAAATTGCCACCTGTCTAGCAGAAAGAAAAAATTCCCAACGGTTAGAGCAATCAACCAGTGGAAGAGCTTGCCTTCAGAAGTTGTGGCTGCTCCATCATCATTGAAGGCTTTCAAAAAGGGACTGGACAACCATTTGTCTGAAATGGTACAGGGCAGTGATGGCTAACCTTTTTGGGCTCCCGTACCGAAAATTGCGCGTGTGCAATTCAGGTGCCAGCACCCAGAAGGCAATGCACACGTCCCCCCCGCCCCCTGTGCATGTGCACCAGATACCCGACAATCAGCTGCTGGCCATGTGGTGCAGTGGGGCTCTTCCGGGCGACCTCTTGCTTGCTGGCAGAAGTGGCACTTCTAGCACGTGTGCCATAAGTTCACCATCACGGGTATAGGGTCTCCTGTTTGAGTAGGGCTTTGGACTAGAAGTCCTCCAAGGTCTTTCCCAACTCTTATTGTTATTCTATGAAAGTATGCCTTTAAATGGAGAGTTAGAATACTCCAAGCAGTTGAATTTCACATTCTAATGTCAGGTTGAGATTTCAGAACTCAAATATCAGTCTTCATGGCCAAGTGTTAAAGGGATCCCAAATGTCAGATTTAACATTTACCTAGTTCTGTATTCCATCACTTTCTTATCACTTTGGACAGAGATAAAACAAGTTTTAATTTTCAATAAGCTTCTAAGCAAAGTTTACATATTTATTTGCTTGATGTAATAAGGCTGAGGTAGTTTCCCTTACATTTTGAGTTTTTAATTCCCTTTTTTTAATTTAAATTTTCCCATCATGTAAGTAGATATCATGTGTACCTGAGGCTTTGCATTTTTTTAGGTTTTTGGGGTCAATACTATTTATTTATTGTCTGTGAAGCTAATAAAGCTTATTTCAAATATGCATTGGCAAATATGCATTTAGATTGTCTTTTTGTCAGGTGATGGCTTCAAGAAAAATAGGAGATGTGTTGTGGTCTAATAATGGAAAGCATTAAGCATCGCCCACTGATGTGCTTTTGAATTGTAAGAAAAGATGAGCATTAATAAATGGGGAGGAGGCAAGACATTTACTTTGTAAATTTCTATTACACCAGTATTTGTCACCAGATGATAGACTTTAAATATATCTTATTTTGCAAAAAGGATTTTAAGACTTGCTTAAATCTGACAGCTCAAAGTCTCTTGTGAACTATGAGAATTCAATAAGGACTTTAGTATATTCTCTTAGTAAACTTCTTTTTCAGATAGCCAATGAATGCCAAATGTTTCCAAACAGTATTCTAAAGAATCATATTGGGAGTTCCTCGTGAGGGGTCAATGGGCAAACTTTCCTGAATTTGATAGTATTACGTCCCTCAGTCATAAACAGCCTGCCTACTATTGCTATGTCTACAGGACAGATCTGGGTGCGGTTATCTGGCCTTGGAACTGAAATTCCTCAAAAATTCTATTTTTCTTCTTCTATATTCTGCTGATAGAATTGTAGTTCTTTATTAATCTTTTACATAGTGGTTACTTTGTTTTTGGAACTGAATAATAAACAATAACATTATTAATGATGCAAGATAATATTTTGTAGCTCAAGGTGGAACTGTGGCTCTTTGGGACTCTATGAGCTTGGTTATTATTATTATTTTTTGCAGACAATTCATTATCAAACTAGCACTGCTAGCACTGATGATGTTACCTAGTTTGGTAATGAAACAGCTGCAAAAAAACAACGAACCTCAGAGAACACCAAAGACCTCACAATAACATTATTATTTGTTGCAAACAATCCACAAGTTTCTATTTGTTAAAGGAAGATTTATCAGAATTAAATGTTCTGGCACATAAATTAAACAAACAATTCTTTATTTCACTTTTGGAATTCAGAATATAATGTAACGTCCACCTGCCTTAAATTTGCCCAGCTTGAGAAACACTGAGGTAATGAGATATCTCTGTCTTCCTAAATGATGGTTAAAAGAAGAATCCCTCATGATGGAGAATGTTATTATTCTCATGTTGCATTTGTGTCTTTGACAAAAGTATTTGGCAGGTTGCAGCTATAAACAATATATCCCTCAAGTGATCATAGCACATCTGCATTTCTTTGAACTTATGACACAGGAAGCAAGATGATGTGTATGTTTGTTGGAACCACTGATTTGTATCCATTATATTGTGTGTAAGTGAAAGGAGAACTGCACGCCCTATTTTCCTGCTAGCAATTCTCTAAGCAGATAGAACCATTGCTGCTTCTCATCTGTGCTAAAAGAGGGACCGATTTTAATGCTATAGAATGAGGAAAGCCTTGATTCAGAGATGGGTTTCTTGAGAACCAGAGTTCAGATTAGTAGTGAAGGACTGGGACTTCAAAGACCAGATTTTAATCTACCCTCAGTCACAGAGGGTCACTGGGTGGCTTTGATTACCCAGCCTCCTCACAGGATTATTTTTGTAGCATATAACAGAAGGATTCACCATGTAAGGAGCCTTCTAAAAAGATGTGATAAATCTATATGATAATAAGTGATGTTAGGATTTGTACCTAACATCTGGAAGGCCATACAGGATTCTCATCCCTGATGTGAGAGAATGAAGAAGAAACGTCTAAATAGGATGACCAATTACTTGTCATAAGATGGTAGAAGCAAAAATAGGCAATTTCTTTCATTCATGCTTCACATTTAGGAAAGAGACTGAGCCGAGATACTGAAACCATGTGGTTTATTCAGTGAAATGTTGACAGACAAAAGTAGAACTTAGTTTCAAGAGACAACTAGTGGGTTTTCGCGATTCCCCACCGCTACAGTCAGATGTAAGGAAACTTTGGTGCTAAAGATAAAAAGTTGCACGAATTTATTGAAGAAACAGGACTGTGTGTGTATGTGTGTAGTCATGTATGTGTATACACATCATACATACATGGCAGCTGGTGCCATTAAAAGGAATAGAAAGTTGATTAGAAAAAAAGCTTTTTTTCCACTAATTTCTATGGTAAAAAATCTTCTAAAGAAGAAATAACAGTATATATTTTCAAAGATGTGAAAACTGGAATTTTTATGTAATAAAAAAATTACATTTCAATTAAGCAAAAAGAAAAGCTGATAATAAATGACTGTCTAGACTTGATAATATAGACAATACATTTTATACATTGGCTTCATTCCCCATCGAGGACTCCACGGCATTTTAATTATTCTTACAATATATCTTGAATAAGAAAAAAAATATTCTGCCCTTCATTGAGAGTTTGGTCCATTCTGCATTGAGAGTTTGGTCCATTTCAGCCGCAGGCAAGTAGATGGTGGGACAGAGGGCGGGGCTGGCAGTAGCAGCACGGCCATTGGGCCCTGCGCTCACTGCCTCCTGCACGTGGGGGAAAAAAGGACCTCCTCAAAAATAAGCCCAAGTGCTTATTTCGGGCCCCAAAAGAAAATAAGCACTGGGTCTTATTTTCAGGGAAACACGGTACATTAAGTTAAGGATAAGATAAGTCATATCTCAACTCTGTTTCTTAACTGAGGAAGCCAGTGTTGTCTGAAGACTTTTTTTGTGGTCATGTGGCCAGCATGACTATATATCGAGGTGCATGGAACACTGTTTCCTTTCCCACCAAAGTGCCTGGAATTTTTAACTGACCTTGTTGGCATGCCCTTGTGCCTGAGTTGTGGAAAAGACTATGGCTTGTCTTTCTCCTGTTGCTTTGTTACATCAGGTTAGCATTTTCTGGAGAGGTTGCTTAAAACTGACTCTAAGGACTGTAAACACAGAGTTAGGACCTGGGGAATAACAATGGGGTTGGTTGTGTGAAATAAACATGCTTAACATTGCTCATGTTCTCCCTCTCCCCCCTCTCTCTGTGTACTGGGACAGGACAGAACCCTTCCCCCTTTTAAAATTGCATATAGATTTTGCTACAGTTTGAAAGAGAAAAGATGGAGGGCTAGTATATGGCCACCAAATTACATGTCCAAATAATGATTTCACATAAAATAGCATGCTCATATTTTCATCCCACCATTAATTTTTCAAGTACCAGCAAATGTCCAATTAACAGTAGTTTCTTCCAATGTATCATTATCTTCATTTAGACTTTTCAGGTAACTTTTTTTTTCCTTTTTGACCTAAATATCCAGGCATTATTTTGGTCTGAGGTGAAAACAAATGCTTTTGTAAGGCTGAGTAAAAAGAATTGAATCCTTTTAGTGTGGAATTGACTTCCTCAGAACTAGGGACAGACCATTAATTATCCATTCTAGTTTCACTGAAACCAAGATCTTATTGTGAAATAGATTGTACAATGAAGATGCATGAAACAAGTAATTGAACTGAACAGCATTATCCTCCAATCTCCCTGGTTTAGAAATAGAAATGTTTTTGGTGCTTAATATCTTTTTCATGTAGCTGTGCTCAATTCATGCACTCACTCATAACACATTTATCTCAGGCAACAAAGTTTTGCTGCCTAATGGTTTTGGATTAATAATTATTAGAAGTCTGATTGTACTGACTATATACAGTGGTGCTTAAAGGTTGGTGAATCTTTTTGAATTTTCAATATTTCTCCACAAATATGACCTAAAATGTGATCTATTTTCCCAAAAAGTCCTAAAACTAGATAAAGAGAACCCAATTAAACAAAGATGTAACTAAGGAACTTACTAAAATAATTAAGTCACCAAAAAAGTAAAGTAGAGGTCCCAGAAGAAACCAGCATGGTTGCATAAAGAACTCTCTGATAAACTGAAAGACAAAAATGACAAGCATAAAAAGGTGGAAAGAGGAGCATGTAATTAAGGCAGAAATCAAAAATCAACATCACTTGAAGTATTAGTACCATTTTATAAAACTCTGCCGCGCAAAGTAGCTGAGGTTGAAAACGCAGGAAATAAAGGTCAGGTAAGAGCCCGGGTGGGTGGGTGAGCCAAAACAGCAGCAAACACAGAACCGGTTCTATGTATGCTCTCTGTTTGCTGCTCTTCAGAGCAACCAGTTCTACAGAACTGGTAGAATCCACCCTGAACACAACTTTCCACAGTAGGAGAGTGTGTAAAGGAGGGCTTGGATTATTCTAGCCTTTTTGTTCATAATGGCAGGAGAATAGAAATGGAACAGACAAAAGCAGGCAGGCAGGCAACCTCTCCTCTATTCTACACCACTAAGAAAACAATTTGGTAGATGTAGAATAGATAATGTTCCTTTCAGTTACTTTCACATTGAACTAGATTCTTGTTGACAATACTAAAATGATTTGCTATGCTTTTTCTGGGATGTTTTTCTGTTTTTAGACTAGCCTCCTGTCCTGGTGATTCTGGTGACCTGCATTCAGGTATTAACTAGGCCCAACTTCATTTAGCTTTTCAGGACCCAGTTAAGGCCCTTATATTCCATGTAAATAATTGCACTTCAAGGACAGAGGGAAATTTTGAATAAGGTAATATGTGGACTCTTTAAGAGCAAATGTGAGTGTATTGAGCATATCACCTAGCAGCTGAAGCACTGCTGGAAAATTGTTGATTACTATCAGTGAGAGACTCAGCATATATACTTTTGATTGGAATAGAAACAGTTCCTTCAACAAGCAAGCTGTGAACTAAGGCAGGAATCACCTTGAAATGAAGGATGTTCCTCTGTGGATATGTCACATGTGGCTGAATTGGCTGCTTCTTGGGAATTTATACATTGTTTACATTTACTTATAGGATGCTGCATATTTCAGGTTTACAATACTATGAAAAAGGTTATGTCCAGGGCTGGGCTGCTGAGGGTTTGCAGGGGTTTGGGAGAGCCCCTAGCTAAGATTCTGTGCAGTTTGGAGAACCCCCAAATCCCACCCCTGGCTGGCCCCACCCACCCCGCCCTGCCCCTCTCAGGAGTCCCCACGCGGCCCGTTTTGGATACCGGTAAGTGCAGGGTGTGCACGGAGATTCGGGGCCTCCCGGAAGTTTGAGAAGGGTGGAAATGGGTCAGTTTCTGGCTTCCAGTGAGCCTCCGGAGGCCATTTTCACCCTCCTGGAGGCTCAAGGAAAGCCTCCAGAGTCCGGAGAGGGCAAAAAGGCCCCCTCCCGCCGTGGTGCACGTGGCCAACTAGGCCATGGCCACCACGCCCACGCTCACACAGCAACCGGGCAGAGAACCCTTTGCTAAAATTTTTGAAGCCCACTGGGTTATGTCCCCAGTTTGTATTGTTTTCTTGGAAAGAATGGCTTGCCATGACATTTCTTGTTATCTTTTATTTTTTAGTTACTTCCTTAGTCTATTGGCCAGGATTTTATTTGGGCTTCCCATTCAAGCCCTACACTCTTGAGTATTTTTGTGATCAAAATCAGCCAGGGTTGAAAATGGCTATGATTCAAAATGCCATTAATGTTGTGTAATTATTCCTAGCTGCTGGAAAGATAGAGAGAATGTACTCATTTACAATTGTTTGCATTGCCTTTATATTTTGGTCTGAACTCCCAGATTATTTGTGTGCTTAACGGGATTACTTCCTTTTAGGCAATTCCCTTCCTGGTCTGTTTTTTCCCTACTCCTTGCAGAGTAGAGACTGAAGAGATTACAAGGGAAAAGGGCTATAAGCAGGGGTGGGATTCTACAGGTTCGCCCATATTCGCTAGAACCGGTTGTTAACATTCTAAGCAGTTTGGAGAACCGGTTGTTAGAAGAAATTACTGGCCTAATCCTGTAAGGAAGGCAGGAAGGAAACATTCTGGTGTTGCTTACAGAACCTGCCTCTCCATTAACTCTTATTACATTCTTGGCAGGACTGGACTTCCTGTCTCTGAAGTTCCTGTCTCTGGAGTTTTTTTTTTTCCTCCTTTGCTGGTACTTTGCTTGTGTGGAGTGACCATTCAAAGTTACAACGGCACTGAAAAAAGTGATTTATGACCATTTTTCACACTTACAACTGTTGCAGCATCTCCACAGTCATGAGAGGCCAGGTGAAGAGATGCGTGCCTCGATGTGAGTGATGTTGAGTTGGCCACACCCAGCCAGTCACATGACCACCAAGCCACACCCACCAACTCAGCCACACCCACTGAACCGGTTGTTAAAAAATTTGAATCCCACTTCTGGCTATAAGATTTGTTCTTTTAACAGCTTCCTCATGAGTTGAGTTCTAGAAGGCTTACACACAGCTTAGGTTTTATCTGCCTATTTGGGATTGTATCCTTCTGACACTGTAAAGCAGAAGAAATTATAAACACCCATTGTCATGTGATTTTCTACTTAGAAACCACACAATATAGAGCATTATTATCACTTCTCATGATCTTAATGCTATCCCTCTGCTGATGCAGCCTAGGCACTGCACTGGCTTTTTCTGAATCTGCAGCAGACTTGTTCTGTCCTTTAATTACTAGCTGAATATAAAGGCAGACAGATTAAACTCTACAAAGGCTTCCACACAAAGTTTCTTCATTGGTTCATCAGGTATCCTCATATATAACTCACGGTTACATCGAGATTCATCTCAATGTCCAAATATTTGCATAGCTGAATTCATAGTGTAAAGGGATAGTGCTCTTTTCATCCCCATAATGAAGGAGCAAGGGGGTGAAGGCACCAGCTGCTGGGGTTCAAGCAAGAGTGAAGAAACCTCCCCCAACCCACCAAGGTGGGTGACCAATCAGGATTACAGATGTGACATGACATGGACTACATTTCCCAGGATACCTTAACTACATTTACCATGATGCATTCCCTTAAGGGGACAGCTCCCAATTCCTAACTAACTACAAACTGTCTGGACAGCACAAGACTGCTGGCTCATACTTAAATGGTTGTCCACTAGAACAGGGGTCCCCAACCACCGGTCCGCGGACCAGTACCGGTCCGCGGAACAACTCCTACCGGGCCGCTGGTTGCTGGACGCCGCCATCTTTTTGACAAAAAGTGCTTCCGGTGAGCTTTTCCGGGTAGAAAGCTCACCGGAAGCACTTTTTCATCAAAAAAAAAGATAGCGGCGCCAGTGCTTCGTGAGCTTTTCCGGGTAGAAAGCCATTTCTACCCGGAAAAGCTCACCGAGCGCTAGCGCCGCCATCTTTGATGAAAAAGTGCTTCCGGTGAGGTCACCGGAAGCACTTTTTCATCAAAAAGATGGCGGCGCCCACCTGATGCTGGTACCGGGCGCGGCGCCCAGCTGATGCCGGTACCAGGCCGCGGCATAAAAAAGGTTGGGGATCACTGCACTAGAACACCAAGATTCCTGTCAGACTGGCCCCAGCTTATTCCCTAGGAAAGAACGACCCTTGATTCCATAGGTGTTAGAGAAAAGGTACTTTTACTAGAGATGTTGAATACAGCATAGCAAGGCAAGCTTTGAAGAAAAACTGCAAAAATCATATATTGAAAGCAATGTCCAAAACCCTTCCCCTTGTGAGAGTAGTCCAATCAGGCTCCGTTCCGATGTTTTGGGAAGCCTCAGGCGCCACTGTAAATTCTTTTCCCAGGGCCGGTGTCCTTGAAGGCAGGAAGATGGCTGAGATTGGCACCTCTGTTTCTATTAGAGTTCATACTCCCACATTTCCCACAGTATTCTTTTACACCTCCAGCAGTCTTCCTCTCCCAAATGCCTCCCCTGCCCTGTTTTGGCAGTTGCTAGCAAGCTTCAAAGAAAGTGGAGATGGCAGCTGACAATTCCTCTCACAGTTACTACCGTTGAGCCAGGTACTGCCTAGCCCAGGGGAGTCAAACTCAAGGGCCGTGGGCCAGATCCGGCCCTCAGGGTGCTTAGATCCAGCCCTTGGGGCTGGCCTAGAAATATCAAAGGAATGGTCTGCGGTGCCTCTGCCAGCCAAATTGGGCTGGGGGGGGGGGTCGTGCAAGGTCCCTTGTGGCCCATTTTCAGCCAGCAGAGTGCTGCAGGAGGCTGTGGAGTCCAAAAACAGGGCATGGACACGGTCGCATGAGGCCTCCCTGCAGCCCATTTTTGGCCAGCAGAGTTCTGCAGGAGGCTGTGGATGGCCATGAGACACACTGTGTGAGCCCCCCACATGAACTGTTTTTGGCTGGCAGGGTGCTGCAGGAGGCATCCATCCCATCTCTCCCTCCCCCCCACTGGCCCACAGAGGAGAACTACAGTGCTGATCCAGCCCTCAAAGAAATCCAGTTTGACACCCCTATGCACCCCTTTGGTTTTTCCTGTGTGATGTCTTCCCCAGACGCCAGCTCAGACAAGGAGGAAGGGTTGGCTCTGGGGATGTTGGAGGGGGATGCGGAAGAGTGCTGAGAAGTTGCTGAGGGCTCTGTGCCAGGATTGGAGAGGCCAGGCACAATGGAGAGGTCATGGGAATGACAGCTGGACGAATGGGTGGCAGTTGGTGCAGCTGCATTGGAGAGCTCAGAGCCCTTGGAGTGTGTGTGTGTGTGTATAGAAGATGTGCAGCTAGCCAGCAGAGATGAGGAGGAATTGTCTCCTCCACTTGATCCATGAACACGCAGTGTAGGCACAATAGAGGCTATTTGCGAGGTGGCAGCTTTGCCCGTTCTGATAAGCTGCCCAGGCCAGTGGCTATTTAGCCCAGCAGGTGAAATAAAAGGAAACAACTTGGTGGTTGGGAACAACTTGTTTGCTTCTTGCTATGCATTTGTTCAGCTGTTGTGATTCTTTGCGTACATTTAAACTTTGATTCTGCTGCTGCATTTGGACTCTGTTTCTTGGACTTGGGACTTTGCTTCTGGAACTGTGGTTTTGGATTTTGGCTTTGGTGAAATGGGCTTGGACCAGTGATGGGATTCAAAATTTTTTTACCACCGGTTCTGTGGGCATGGCTTGGTGGGTGTGGCAGGGGAAGGATAGTGTAAAATCTCCAGTCAGAAGTGGTATTTGCTAGTTTTCCAAACTACTCAAAATTTCTGCTACCGGTTCTCCAGAACTGGTCAGAACCTGAATACCACCTCTGGCTTGGACCATAAACTTGTTCTGATTTTGAACTTGGTGGAGAACTTTATGTGTTCCCAAATTTGAGAATTGGACTCATTGGGTTTGTACTGGTTCCTGTGCCAGGTAAATCCTGGGGAATTCTATCTGAGATTGACAAAGCCTCAGTAAAGACTTCACCACTGAACTGCATCTTGTCAGATAGGACCAATGCTCAAGATCCTTCTGAATCCTATAGGCCTAGTTGCTGGGAATGGAATATGTTTTTTTAAAAGATTTTCTACATTCAGAGACAATGAATCAGCAATAAATGAGACACTGTTCTGGGATAAAAACCTACATTAAATGCTGCAATTTGTCACCGGAAAATGAACATATTTTAATTTCACTATGAAGTACCAAAAACAGAGATCTGTAAGCTTTCCATTCTCAGAAGCTGCCAGCTGCAAGTTCTTAATGACTTGAATTCTTAAGAACTTTTCATACATTTGCATTTCAGAGGCTTTCTAAAAAAAAAGCCCCATCCACACAAAAGTTGCTATAGCTTTGTCAACTGTATAATATTAAAAGTAAATGAAGGTATTTTGGGGACTTCCAGTGGCAAGGCAAGGGGACTTCCGGTGGCAAGGCAAGGACGAACAGAGGTGCAGAAGCCTGTCTGTGGTTTCAGTTAATCTCTTTTTGCGGTTGGTATGATCCTTTGAGGGTGCACGCGTCCCAGAGAGATTCGTGCCGGCGTGGGGGAGACTCGGGTTGCAGTGTGGGGAAGGCAACCCCCCTGCAGCAAAGAGGAGCCCTCCAGAGCCCAACAAGCAAGAAACAGCCCCCTATCAATGGCGGCTCCGAAGTCTGGACTGCCACCGATGTAAAGAAGCGAGTGAGTGACAGTTTGTGAGATCATTGGGGAAGAGTGTGGCAGAGAAAATTAGCAGTGGAGAGGAGGATTGGAATGCCGTAGACTTTTATAAGGCTATTACAAGTGTCTGTCTGGAGCCCTAAAAGAAAGCGGCCAAAAAGCGGAGGCGAGGCAAGTGAAAGTGGCAGGCTTGGCAGACAGAAGAGAGAGAGAGGACAATAACGAGTAAAAAGGGAAGTTTACGAGGTTGGGAGACTAGCGGCTGGAAGGTGCCTGGAAGTTGTGGAGGATTTGGACTATCTCATTTGATTTTTATTCTGAAAGACTTTATTAAAGCGGAGACGGGAAGAAGATCGGAGCTGACAGAACAGAGACAGTGTGGCGCCACAGGCGATACTTAGAAACCCTGAAGCTATCATAACAATATAACTGATATAAACCACTTAACAGCCCTTTAGGGAGCATACTGATCTAATTGAGGAGGTGGTTCCATCTGAAAAAAATCAGGAAAATTGAACTTAGGAACGCTAAGACAAAAAGTAAAAGTGGAAGCTTCCGAATGTGTGGAGATACCGTGTAATTGCAGTCACTATTCAGTATTTTTTACCTCCCCAGTTCCGGTGCGTTTGGAGTGAAAGCTCTCAAACTTAGAGACGGAAAGCTAAAAACTTACTTCAAAATTCATTCCCCACCCTTTTTACTCCCTTTTTTTCTGTATACATTTGCTCAATTTTTTTATAACAAACATTTATGTACACAACAGGCTAATATTATAATAAACGGGGAATATACCCACCCAATAAAAAGAGAAAAAGGAGTCAGACAGGGCTGCCCACTCTCACCCCTGCTCTTCATATTATCATTAGAAGCATTACTAATGCGAATTAGACAGAACCCAGACATAAAAGGATTAAAGGTTAAGAAAGAAGAATATAAGTTGCAAGCGTTTGCGGATGATATGATTTTTTTCATTGAGGAACCAATAGAAAGAGGACAAAAATTGATGAATGAATTAGAACAATTTGGAGCAGTAGCAGGACTTAAAATTAATAGAAAGAAAACAAAATTAATGACTAAAAATTTAACAGAAAAACAGAAAATAGAACTAGAAGAAGTTATGGGAATACAAGTGATAAAGAAAGTTAAATACTTAGGAATATGGTTGACAGCACATTGTAAGACACTTAAGGAAAATAATTATGATAAATTGATGCAACAGGTAAAGAAGGATTTAGAAACATGGGGCAAGCTGCAACTTTCAATATTAGGCAGGATTGCTGCTATTAAAATGAATATTCTTCCAAAATTCCTATATATATTTCAGACGATCCCAATCAAAGTACACATTTTTTTTTTGAAGAACTTAATAAAATAACTGTTAAATTTATCTGGCAAGGGAAAAAACCTAGAATAAATTTAAAGGCAATGCAGGATATGAAGAGCAGGGGAGGGCTGGCACTTCCAAATTGGGAGTTGTATTATAGTGCAGCCTCTTTAGTATGGTTGAAAGAATGGGTGAATTTAACCAATAAGAGAATATTATTCTTAGAAGGCCATGACTTGCAGAGGGGGTGGCATGCTTTTTTATGGGATATTGGGAAAACTAGCCAGAAATATTTTCATAGACACCTAATCAGAGACTCATTATTAACTAATTGGAAGAAAATATGGAAAAAACACTATTTAAAAATACCAATTTGGATTTCAACAATGGAGGCGATGATTCACCCAAATAATCTGGATATCACTAAAATGATTAAATAGAAGGACCTATTGGATACTCAAGGAAATTTGAAATCGCGGCAAGAACTTCAAGAGCGGGGACTAAAAATTGATCGGTGGGCATATCTTCAAATTCAAAGTAGATATAAACAGGACAAAAAAGAATTTGGAATTAACAATAAACTCCAGCAATTAGATAAAATTTTATTAGGATCAGGCAAAAAAAATATAACAAAATTTTATAATTATTTATTAGAAGTAGAATTAGAAAAAGAAATTGTAAAAGGGAACATGATAGCCTGGAGTGGGAATATAGGATGTAGCATCACCATAACAGAATGGGAAAAGGTCTGGGGTAGAAATAATAAAATTACAAAATCGGTAGCATACAAAGAAAACGCCTATAAAATGTTTTATAGATGGCACCTTCCTCCTTTGAGATTAGCGAAGATGCACCCCAATATGAGTCCGAATTGCTGGAAATGCAAAAAAAAAAGTGGGAACTTTTTTCCATATGTGGTGGTCCTGTACAGAAGCTCAAAAATATTGGCAGAAAATTAGAAATTGGCTGGAAGAAATGACAAGAGAACAGATCGAATTCAAACCAGAGTCCTTTCTGTTAGAGATCTTTGATAAATACATATAAAAAAAGTGAAATATATAATAATACACATTTTGACAGCGGCCAGATTGGCTTTTGCACAATGTTGGAAGCAGCCTCATATTCCATCAGAGGAGATGATCATTCCAAAAATTTCAAGTTGTGCAGAAATGGAAAAATTAACATTGGCATTAAAAAATAAAGACATTTGAACATACTACAACAGCTGGAACTGCTGGTACAAATGGATAGACCAAAGATAGACTTCACGCTAAAAGGCAAAAGAGGATAGGATAAATCCATAGTAGTGATACATAGATATATGTAAGGATTAGGTGTGTGTACATGGCATAAAATAAGGATAAAAAAGAGGTCTTACAAACTGTTGAAGATGAGAATATTTTTAATTGTTTTCTATTTTTTTCTTTCTATTTTCTTCTCCCTTTCTTCTTTTTCTCTCTTTCATTTATGTATGTGTTCTTGGTTTGTTTTAATTGTAAAATCAATAAAAAAAATTTTTTTAAAAAAAGTAAATGAAGGTATTTTAGAAAAAATCCCCCCTATTTACATTACACAGTGTTCAGATTTTGATTTTGAGTAATAAAACAGCTCCTAGGACTGACTGGAATTTGAGATTACTGTGGATCACCAACATACAATGCTGACCCTTCCCTGAAACTTTCTTAAACTTTGGTTTTGTTCTGCCATCCTTTTTGCAAGCATGTGAGGGACATTTTCCCAAAATGTCTCTCGTGACAAGTTGCCTATTTATGGAATCACCATGATGGTGACCATAACTGTAACCATGTACCCAAAGTTGAAATGGGGAAAGTATTTAAAAGAAAATAAACAAAGATTCCATGATCGCATACAATAGCAGAATCTTACAGATGTTGTCAGCCTTGTTCGCAGGTGGGCTGGTTTTCACCATTTTTTGCAGCCCTGCTCCTCAGATTTTCAGTCTTCTGTTCTACTAGAAGTTACAAGAGACCGAATCTAAAAAATCTTCTTCACACTGTGAAGAATTAAGTCTTCTCCAGAATTTGGGTATATCTTAGTAGATTTTCATGCCTTGATTTCTCCTTTGAATGTGCATGCAATCTTACCGAATTGACCTATAGCAGAGTTTGGCAACTTAACAAAATACAGCCATTTTCTGAATTTCCCAAAAGGACTTTTTCTCCACAGTAATTACAGGCAGATTGAACATCTCTGGGCTATATGTGAACTCAGCATATTTGGGGAATTCCTGAAATGCTATAAATTATGTTGCAGTTTTTTCACAAGTCCATAAACACGACTTTTGAAAAGAGAAAGAAAGAAGAAATGATGAATTTTAAGCCACATTTTAATGCACATCATTGACTAAAGCCCAACTTTAAAACCTAAAAATTCCAGCCCACTCACTTTGGTGTATTGATTGTATCACTTTTGTGTCTCTATGGTAAATTTAAAAATAATACCCCTTGGTTGCAAAATACTTATCTTCTCTTGCTATAATATACGTTTTTAAATAAGTTTAATAAGCTTTTAAAACTACAAAGAATATAGGCAGTTGTCAATTTACAGTCACCTAATGTGATCACTGGGTAAATTGTTCCTGATTTTTTTGCCTCAATTATTAAGCAAATCATTGTGGCTATTAGGCAAAGCCGGCTTCCCGCATTGACTTCACTCATCAGAACCCCCTGGGAAGTTTCACAATCACACGATCCTGGCACGTTGCAACCATTAGTAAATACATGCCGGTTTCCAAGGGCTCAAATTTTTACCATCTGACTATGTTGGCACTGCAATGGTCGTACGTGCAAGGGACGGTCACAAATCATTTTTTCAGTGCTGTTGTAACTTTGAAAGTCATTAAAGGAATGGTCGTAAATTGAGGACTACCGTAGGCTACCGGTACTTTTACTTTCCCACTAGAAAACTCAGAAAATCCCTACTTTTTCATGAGTGAGATATAGCCTTGTCCATTTTGACCTTCAGTCCCTGAGACCAGTCTTTTGAATAAAGTGTTTATGGAAATTTGGTAATAAGGAATATTTGGGAGAAGTCAAGTCCCCAAAAGATGCCTAAGAAGTAATAAACTAATTAGTATATATAGGCTAATTGCCAGCTTGGCATATTCATTTGAAGGATGCTGAGGAGAAAAGTTGGCTACAAACTATACTCAAAACAAACTGGGAGATTACAGAGGTTTTTAAAATGATTCATCAAATTATAGAATAGATATACAACATACAGTAACAGGATGGGAAGGGACCTTGGAGATCTTCTAGTCCAACCCCCTGCTTGAGCAGGAGACCGTATAACCATTCTGGACAAATTATTGTACAATCTCTTCTTGAAAACTTCTAGTAATAAGCCTCTTGATTTGCAACAGAATACCCCTTCATCATTTTTAGCAAATAATGGACAATATATAAAAAGTCAAGATAAAATACTGAAGATGGACTAGAAAGATTGGCGTTGTTGCAGGCTAGAAGAAAGAAAATGTTTTTTTTTTTTAAAAAAAAAAATTCTTATGCCATTGCAGCAGGGGTGGTATTCTACAGGTTCGCACCTATTTGCTAGAACTGGTTGTTAACATTCTAAGCAGTTCGGAGAACCGGTTGTTAGAAGAAATTACTGGCCTAATCCTGTAAGGAAGGTTCTGGTGTTACTTACAGAAATTGCCTCTCCATTAACCCTGATTACATTCTTGGCAGGACTAGACTTCCTGCCTCAGGAACTTCTCTGGAATTTTTTTCCCCTCCTTTGCTGGTAATTTGCTTGTGTTGAGTGAACATCAAAGTTACAATGGCACTGAAAAAAGTGACATGACCATTTTTCACACTTACGACTGTTGCAGCATCCCCACAGTCATGAGAGGCCAGGTGAGGAGATGGGTGCCTCAATGTGAGTGATAATGAGTTGGCCACACCCAGCCAGTCACATGACCACCAAGCCACGCCCACCAACTAAGCCATGCCCACAGAACCGGTTGTTAAAAAATTTAAATCCCACCCCTGCATTGCAGTATTATTTGGCAAAGAAAGTTTTTCTACTTCTTTTAAGAGATCACAGTCTTGTTTCTATTTTATCAGAGAACTGCTATCTTCAAAAAGAACACTTACCAATAATATAATCCCAGGTAGACCATACCCTTGGGTTAAGCCCTTTGTTTAGAATTTCAAGAATTGACTGCTTTGACAAATGAAAAATGGAGCAGGCAGTCACAATAAATGGGAATTTCTGAGAACTTGGCCCAAGTCATTTTGCTATCTAAAAGAAATCAACTGAATTTTCCTTCAAAGCTATATCCTAGAGCAACATGGGAAGTCATGTACTAACATTGCTATTCCTCCTACAGCAGAAGCATAAAGACACAAATGATTTACAGACAAAGCTTTGCTTGCTTTGTTGCAGCTGCCATCTTGATAGCCCTAACTCTGAGCAAGCACCTTGCCCTATCAGAAAATAAACTTCTCTGGTATGGCAATAGCCTTTTTGTCTGAAGGGCAGAAATCTCCTTCTTATACTGGTGGAATGCCAATGCTTTTGAACAGATGTGATACTGAACAGTGCTGGAATTCATAGAATATAGAATAATAGGCTGGAAGGGGCCTTGGAGATCTTCTAGTCCAACCCAACTCAAAGTAAAAGATAAGGTAAAGGAGTCCCTGAGGATTTTATTTTGTTAGTTGTAGCTGACTGCAAGAGATGGTGGTGCTCACCTCTGTTTCACCCACCCTTGATCTATATCATTTCAGACAAATGGCAGTCTAGTCTCTTCTTGAAAACCTCCACTGATGGAGCACCCACAACTTATCCTTTATCTGCATTTGGTTTTTCTTGCCTGTGTGTAGGACTTTACTTTTCTCACTACTTAATTGCATTTTCTGGGATAGGGCACATTTTCCAAGGCTGTCAAGGTCCTTCTAAATCTTGAGTCTATCATCTAAATTCTAAAATCTATTATTAAATCTTTGAACGCTATGCTTCTTGAAGCTCTTAGCAAAGTAGTAGTAGAGGGAAAGGAAAATGATTGAAACTCTAAGGCACAATGTCTTTCCAGCCAGCCTTGGTCTCAGCTATATTACTATTTAACAGAGATATAAAGGTTTTCACTTGAAAATTCCCAGTTGCTGTTTTATCAGTATTTAAGCATTCAGGCTAAAATGTGGAGAGTACATAAAGTCCCAAGAAAAAATACAGAAACATAGAGAAAGGACTAGGGACTGAGACATCACTCTCTTTGCTGTTTCATGCTGTTGTTTCTGTGATTGATTTTTACCAGGTTTATTTATACATTAATAAAAGTCTCCTTCCCCAGCTTTTCTGCTAAGATACAATTGTTGTTTTGTAGCTTGCTGAACGTATTTCCTTTCTTCTAAGATGAAACGTAAACTCTGTTTGTCTTAACCACTTTAGAATAAATAAAACTCCTGTGATTACATCCAGGTTATGGAGCAAAACAACATACTTTCATACTTTTCAAATCAATTTCTGGTATTCTTTCTTCCTTCGTGAGGTGAACCATTGTGGAAACGAAGAATCGTTTTTAAATTCCAAAGTTGAAAACAATAAATGGGCCTTTCCATAATTTGGTTCTCTCAATCAAAGTCTTTAAAAAAAACCTAAGATTTAAATGGACAATATTCACTGTAGCTGTTTAAAAACCAGTGAACTATTAATTTATTTTTTTAAATAAGCCAAGTAGCATTGTATGGAAGATCTTCAAAATTTAAAAAAGAGCTATTTGAGATAGTCAAGTTTGTTCCCTGATGAAATTAGAAATGTGGTTCTGTATAAAAATGGGATAGAAGTCCCAAATAAGTTCAAGAATCTTCAACACCCCCAATGCCTTATTATATTCTAATAAGAATGACATAAAAGGAAAAGGCTTTTTTTTAGCTTCCTGACCAACTAAGCTAATAACTAAACATTTCTATTGGTCTGATGACCATACAAGATCACAATATTTTCTCGAAGACAGTATTTCTACATGAAGCTATTGGGGGAGGACATCAAAAGATTTGAGATTGGTTTGAGATTTGGATATGCTGATGATATTCATTTATTATACCTTGTAGGCCCTCTAGCAGATGTGATATAAGTCTTGTCTTGATGACTGAAGTGTATAAGAATCTAGATAAGGAGAAACGGGTTGAGTGTCTAGCAAAACAGAGGGATTGTAGATTCAGAAACCAACTGATTCTGGGCCAAAACCAGCTTTGGACAAGGATGAAGCTTTGTTTCCTCACAAAGAATTGGTACCATGAAAGAATAGAATAGAATAGAATAGAATAGAATAGAATAACAGAGTTGGAAGGGACCTTGGAGGTCATCTAGTCCAACCCCCTGCTCAGCAGGAGATCCTATACCATTTCTGACAGATGATTATCCAGTCTCTTCTTGAAAGCTTCCTTTGATGAATCACTCACAACTTCTGAGGCAAGCTGTTCCATTGGTTAATTGTTCTCACTGTCAGAAAAGTTATCTTTATTTCTAGGTTGAATCACTCCTTGATCAGTTTCCATCCATTATTTCTTGTCTGGCCTCCAGGTGCTTTGGAAAATAGGTTGACCCCCTCCTCTCTGTGACAGCCCCTCAAATAATGGAACACACGTCTCCTCTGGTCCTTCTCTTCACTATACTAGCCATGCTCAGTTCCTGTAAGTGTTCTTCATATGTTTTAGTCTCCAGTCCCTAATCATCTTCGTTGCTCTTCTCTGCACTCTTTCTAGAGTCTCAAAAGCTTTTTTTTTCAAGCTATATTATAATGCAAAATCCTCACTTCCACCCCATTCCAGAACACACACCATTCCCTCACTAACCTGCTTTCCAGCTCTGTTCTCCTGTGTGCAGGGCAACAAAAGAAGACCATGTGACTACCAGTTTTTAAAAAGTTCAGTTAGACCTTCCAACTTCTCGGGGCAAAAAGATCTTGCAAAGTTGATTGAACTGTCTGATTAGCCTGCCAGCTGATCAGCACGGCTCCCAGTCATGCAGCCTCCCCACCCTGAATGGCAACCCCGGTGGGCAGGGTGGGGTGTGTGGGTGAGTGGGAGGGTGGGGGCAAGGACAGCCAAAGGTGATATTTGCCAGTTCTCAGAACTACTCAAAATTTCCACTACTACTACACCAGAACCGGTCGGAACTGGCTGAATACCACCTATGAACTGGATGACAAATCAGGTTCAAAGTATAGTCCTCAAAGGAACTGCATCCACTTGGAGGAAAGTAAGCAGTGGGATACCTCAAGGTTCTATTTTAGGCCCAGTACTATTAAATATCTTCATAAATGATCTAGATGAGGGAATAGAAGGAGAACTCATCACATTTGCAGACAAATTTAAGGTAGGAAGACTAACCAACACCCTAGAAGACAAGTTCAGTATCCAAAAAGATCTTGACAGACTTGAACACCAATAAAATGAAGTTTAATGTAGATAAAAGTAAGGTTTTACACTTAGGCAGGAAAAACCACCTGTATTGGTACAGATTAGCTGAAACATGACTTAATGCCTATAACTGTAAGTGGGATCTTGGATTCCTAGTGGATAAGGTCCTAGGGTGAGTTAGCAATGTGCAGCAGCAGCCAAAAAAAGTCAATGCATCCATTAATAGAGGGATAGAATCAAGATCATGTAAAGTTTTAGTAGTGCTTTACAAAGCCTTAGATTGAAAGACCACACTTGGAATATTGCATCCAGTTCTGGTCATCAGATTATAAAAAAGTGCAGAGAAGAACAACAAAAATGATTAGAGGCTAAAGCCTGCAAAGAACAGTTACAGGAAGTGGATATGCCTAGTCCAGAGGTGTCAAACTCAAGGCCTGGGGGCTGGATCCAGCCTGTGGGGTGCTTAGATCTGGCCTGCAGGGCTGCCCTGGAAACAGCGAAGAACTGGATTTGATGTCATTTTTAAAAAGATGTTGAGACTTGGGAAAGAGTGTAGAGAAGAGCAACAAAGATGATTAAGAGCCTGGAGGCTAAAACATATGTTAAGTATGGAGAATAACGGAGACCAGACATCTGATCAGTGACTTCAACTCTTTAATAAAGTATAGAACATAACAGAGCAATGCTATGGGCAGCAGTAACCCTTTTATAGGGTTAGCTGCTGCCTTATTAACCAATGAAAATGTGCAACCAGTTCAAACTACTAACCAATAAGAACAGTCCCAAAAAGTGGCCAATCAGGGACTGGTTCTGGTCCAATCCCAAGTTGTTGTATAAGGACCAATCAAGTGTGTAGGTTTTCAACCCCTAATTTGCATTTAGGTTATTCACTTTTATTGATTCACAACACCCCTCCCCCTTGGGTTCCGTTTGAGGGGAGCTGTAACAAAATCCTCAAGATAGGCAGGCCGTTTGGTCTGCCTGGATGATTTCCGAGGCTCCACTGGGTTTTGTCTAATGTCCGGTTCCGGTGGAGCATTTGGATGACCTTTGTTAAATTCTATTTCGCTGCACGGCGATTCCGTGCTGCATTCACTGTGGTTTTCTCTGCTACTGCGTGTTTCTTCGGGGTTTTGCAGTTCGTTTTCCCCGGTATTAAAGTTCCCTGAAGACATCAACTCCCTCCCGCTTCACGTTCCGGTGCTTCGCTGGGCTGTAGGGCTCCCGTTGACCTGCTATTAGTTGTATCAAAGTCAATTCCCTCGATACTCCCTCCCCCTTGAGTTGATGTACCGGGGAAGTCATGGCCGCTGGGTGGTAATCTCGATCGGAGCTGGTCTATGTGGCGTTTCCACACCCTCCCATCGTCTGTTAGCAGGCGGTAAGATCTAGGCCCGGTGAGGTGGGTAATGGTTGCGGGTATCCATAACGGGTCGCCGGAAAAGTTTTTGGCAAAGATTAAATCGCCTACCTTAAATTCCCGGCATTTGCTGCTGGAGCCGAAAGGTTTTTCCGGTGCGAAAGCAGGGTGGAGCCGGTCAAGGTGCGATCGTATTTTCCGCCCCATAAGAAGTTCAGCGGGTGTTTTGTTGGTCACGCTGTGGGGCGTGATGTGCTGCAATAAGAGAATTCGATTGATTTTCTCGTCGATGTTGCCAAATTCCATTTTGTGCAGGGTCTTTTTCACAAATTGTACCATGCGTTCTGCCCGTCCATTCGCCGCAGGGTGCGCGGGCGAGGTTAGCGCATGGCGGATGCCCGATCAGCAAGATATTGTTCAAAGGGCAATGCAGTGAACTGTGGGCCGTTGTCCGAGACCAACACGTCCGGAAACCCGTGTGTGGCAAATAGTCTGTTTAATTTATTAATAACTGAGTCAGTTGTAGTTGTGTGCATTCGATGAATCTCGAGCCAGTTAGAATAGGCGTCGACAGTAATCAGGAAAGTGTGACCTTTGGTAGGCCCCGCAAAGTCAATATGAATACGGGACCACGGTCCCTCGGCATTTCCCATTCGGTTGGGCTTGCTTTAGGTGGGGCGTTGCTGACGTCCTGGCAACGTTGGCACGTGGCGACCCAGGCCTCGATTCTTTTGTCGATTCCCGGCCACCAAGCATAGCTGCGTGCGAGTTATTTCATCCGCACAATGCCCGGATGTCCCTCATGCAATACCGCCAACACAGTCTGTTGCAATTTGCCAGGGATTACGACTCGATCGCCCCACAAGATACAGCCTTTTTGGGAAAACAGCTCGGTTTGGCGGGCTTTGAAGGGTGCCCATTCAGGTGCTATTTGGTCCGTCGGCCACCCCCGTTCAACCCAGCGTAGTATGTGTTGCAGAACTGGGTCACGTTTCGTTTCAAAAACAATGTCTCTAGCCGTCAATGGTGGTGTATGTAGAGCTTCAATCTGTAGTGTTGAGAGGGTTGGGGCTGGATCCACAACAGCGTCTGGGAGCGGTGTTCTGCTCAATGCATCGGCGTGGAGAATCGATTTCCCCGGGCGGTGTTGCAAGGTGTAGTTGTAGACCGCCAGGAATTCAGACCAACGGGTCATTCTGGGGGACAATATATACGGGGTTGGTTTATTACCATAATGATCCCCAGTAGCGGTTTATGATCAGTGATTATTGTAAACGCATCGGCCATAAACATATTCGTGAAATCTTTTAACTGCAGCAACAATAGCTAAAGCTTCTTTGTCCAGCTGACTATAGTTTCGTTCAGCTTTAGCTAAGGTTCGCGAAAAAAAGCGATGGGGGCCTCCGCTCCGTTTGGTAACACGTGGGCCAGAATTGCCCCAACCCCAAAGGTGATGCATCACACGTGATAGTGAGTGGCAGAGTCTCATTGTACTGCATAAGTACTGAATCAGAAGTTAGCAATTTCTTTACTTGTTGGAAAGCATGTTGTTCCCGTTGTCCCCAAACCCACGTTGCTTTTTTGTCTAATAGTCTATGCAATGGTTCAGCTACTGTTGCTTTGTGGGGTAAAAACACATTATAGAAATTGATAAGTCCAAGGAACGCCTGTAGGTCTGCCTTGTTCCTTGGAGTGGGTGGCTTTTTAATTGCTTGTAATTTGTCTTCGGTGGGATGAATTCCTTGGCTGTCCAGGAGATATCCCAAAAATTCTACTTTTTCGGTACATAACTGGCATTTATCTTTTTTTACTCTGAGGTCTGCATTTTGGAATCTTCGTAAAACCTCTCTGAGTCGTTTTTCTAGGATGTCTTTGTTAGGTGCGGCGATGAGTACATCGTCGAAATATGGGACAATGCCTTTTATCCCTTGTAACAACTTTTCCATTAAACTCTGAAAGATTCCAGGGGCGACGCTTACCCCGAATTGGAGCCGGTTGCATTTAAATGCGCCCCTATGTGTTACGATCGTTTGCGCCTCGGCTGTGGTTGGGTCTACAGGCAATTGTTGATACGCCTGGGCTAGATCTAGTTTGGCGCAAACTTTCCCGCCGCCCAGGGAATGGAGTAAATGTTGCACTACCGGTACTGGATAAGCACTTTGCTGCAGTGCGTGGTTTAATGTGGCCCGGTAGTCTCCGCAAATTCTTAGGGACCCATCAGGCTTGATAGGCGTCACTATCGGGGTTTCCCAACGGGCGTGGTCGGTGGGTTCCAGTACGCCCTGCGCTATCAGCTTATCGAGTTGTTCGTCGATTTTAGGCTTTAAGGCAAACGGCACCCGACGCGGCTTAAGGCGGATGGGTGCTATTTCAGGGTTCAAGTTAAACGAGATTGGGGTCCCCTTATACTTGCCTAGTCCGTTCGCGCAACGTCTTGGAATTCTTGCAGTGCTTCTTCCCAATCGGCGCTTTCGGCCTTGTGGACTCCGGCTACCGTGATTCCGGCGGCGGAACCATCTCGATCCACGACAGTCAGTGGCAGTGCGACGGTGCGGTCCTTGAATGAGACCTGGAATCTGCGGGACCCGACGACGGGAATTCGGTTGCCCTGATAGTCTTTGAGTATAACCCTTTGAGGGTTAAGGTCTTGGCGGCGAATCGTTGGGATAAGCTGTTGGAGCGTTTTCCACGACACCATCGAGAGGGAAGATCCCGAGTCTACCTCCATCACGCAAGGTTTGTTTTCGATGGCGACTTTTACTCGGATTTTCCCGGCATCAAGGGATGTAGCGTGGCCTATGGTGATTGTTTGGTGGGTCTCTTCCCGTCTGGTTTCTTCACGCCTGGTGGAAGTGGTGGACGGCTTGTTTCTGTAGGAGTGGTTCAATTTTTCTCGGTGTGTGCCGAAGAATCCGGAAGACTGGAATTTGGCCTGTCGGGGTTTGGGGTTCTGTTTGCGTCTGCAAACTTTTGCGATGTGACCGCGTCTCCCGCAATGGCGGCAGAGTGCGTCGAGGAATTTGCAGCCGGATCGTGGGTGATTTGCTCCACAGCCGGCACACGGTCGAAACGAGTGTTGTGTGGACTGGTCTCTCTCCGTTCGAAGTCGGTTGACCTCTTCCTCATCGCTGTCGGATGGGGAGTCTAGGTCTTCGTGGTGAGTTGATACCGGGTGTCTCTCTGAGCGAGGTGAGGTATCATTGGCGAGTTTACGTAGCGGTGCGTTGGTGCGGCGCATTTGGGCTGCCAACTTCTTTGTCGCCTCCGCTGCCGAGGCTTCTTTAAGGGCATCGGTGAGGCTGATGTCCCCCTTAGCCATAATTTTGCTCTGGATAGCGCCGTCTTCTAGGCCCAGAACCAGGCGGTCCCGGAGGGCTTCTTCTAAGTCTGCGAACCCGCAGAGGCCTCCTAGGTTCCGGAGGTCCGCGATGTAATTGGCAAGGCTTTCGCCCTTCCGTTGGTCCCTCTGGTAATATTCGTGTCTTCTTACTAGGGTTGGCACGGTGGGCGCGTAGTGAGCCCGTAGTAACGGCTCGAGGACATCCCAGTCCATTTCTTTTACCTCTGCTGGCTTGGCAAGCGACTTTGCCATTTTAAACACGGTTGGTCCACAATGAGTTAGAAAGATAGCTTTTTTTTTTGCCGGTTGTCGCATCTTTCAAATTGTTGGTTTCCAGAAACATCTGGAACCGATCCATGTAGGCCTCCCAGTCTTCGGTTTCTGGGTTGAATGGAGCAGGTGGTACGGCACCGCTGGCCATGTTGCTGTTGATGGTGCGTGTTTGACCACGTGCTCTGTTAGTTGCTCTGTAGGTTAGTCAGCTCTTCGGTCTCCGGATCCCACCCTCGTCGCCAGTGTTAAGTATGGAGAATAACGGAGACCAGACATCTGACCAGTGACTTCAACTCTTTAATAAAGTATAGAACATAACAGAGCAATGCTATGGGCAGCAGTAACCCTTTTATAGGGTTAGCTGCTGCCTTATTAACCAATGAAAATGTGCAACCAGTTCAAACTACTAACCAATAAGAACAGTCCCAAAAAGTGGCCAACCAGGGACTGGTTCTGGCCCAATCCCAAGTTGTTGTATAAGGACCAATCAAGTGTGTAGGTTTTCAACCCCTAATTTGCATTTAGGTTATTCACTTTTATTGATTCACAACAACATACAAAGAACAATTGACAGGAATGTGGTATTGTTAATCTACTGTAGTGACAAGATGCACCAGGGTGACATGATAGCAGTATTTCAATATTTGAGCAGCTACACTGGGTGGAAAATAATCAAGGAGAGATCCAACCTAGAACTAAGGAAAAAATTCCGGCAGTGAGAACAATCAATCAGTGGAACAACTTGCCTTCAAAGTTGTGGGCTGCCCCATCACTGGAGGCTTTTAAGAAGAGACTGGGCATTATTGTGAGAGATTAGGAAGAAGAAGCCGAAACAAGATAAAAGTAGACTATAGTAGTACCATTGTGTTCACCTAGCTAATAGCAACAGAGGAGTGAATAACTAGATAACAGAGTTGGAAGGGACCTTGGAGCTCTTCTAATCCAATCCTCTGCTCATGCAGGAGACCCCACATCATTCCAGACAAGTGGAATGTCTGGAATGGTGTAGGGCACCGGTGTCAAACTGATGTCATGTGATGTATTGTGACATTTTTTTGCCTTTGCAGAATGCCTGCACATGATGCATCCAGCTTGCAGGCTGCCAGTTTGACACCTCTGGTGTAGGGTCTCTTACATGAGTAAAGAGTTGGAGTAGAAGACCTCCAAGATCCCTTCTGTTGCTCACTCCTCTGTTGCTACTAGTTGGTGAACCCAATGCTACGACCATAGTGTAATTTTACCTTACTGCTTCTTTCTCTTCCTAATCTCTCACAACAATACTGAGTTGACCTCAAGGCATCTACTGGCCTTGGGGGGTCAGTCCTTCGACAACACATCAATGTTTGCCTCACTTTCCTAGATGCTGTTTTTTAATGTATACCAAGTGTACGGTATGAAGGCAGGATTCTGAATTGTAACACGTAAGGCTTACACGATGCTGGGAGGGGAAAATCATAGTTTGCAATATTTGTTGCTGCAAACATAAAGAAAACCAACAGCTCTCCAAGCAATACAAAAAATTAGAACATGATGACTTCTGTTTTGAAATGCATTCACATTTATGATGATCCAGTCTAGCATGGAACAATCCAGATTGTCTACTGCAATTGTGTATCCTGGATTGGGCTAATGAAGGAATTTAGTACAGCCCCCTTCTCAATGCAGGACCCTCTAGAATATTTTTGACAGATGGCTATACAGCTTCTATTTGAAGATACCTAGTAAAGGAGAATTCACCCTCTGTTCTTATTAGGGAGTGCTGTGAATGTTGTCTGTTTCTTGTGTGTGTGTAAAGTTTTTTTTTTTTTTTTAAGCATACATCAATATCATTTCATGGACAGTGTAGGGTCTGAGTATCATTCATTTTGATACAAAAATAGTATTGATACAGATAAAAATTATCACATTAATCAAATTTACATAATCTAATGTTATTATACATATCAGTATTAACACATAATCCTTCTTTTTTCAATTGTTCAATATTTGCTACATCCTTCTAATAGTAATAGCATAATTATTGAGCAAAGATCCTTTTTCAAAGTCTGATCTTATCCTTTGACATTCACTTTAGACATATTAAGTAAAAATATGCATAACAATATTCCCCCCATTTCTAATGTTTTCATCTATTCTAATTTTAATACAGCCAATTGTTTTTTTTAATAAAAATCCTTCCTATCCATTGTCTCTCATCCTCTTGGAATTTCCACTTCTTCTCTTTTTGACTTGCCTCCCATACTCCTCCCTTGGGTCCTTATCTACATCTTTCCTATTCAACCCAACCATCATTTCCAACCCCACTATTTTTTGCTGCCCATCCATCCATAGTCTGCCAAATCGTCTGTCTTTTTTTCCAAAAGTATCTTTCAATTTTTCCATTTCCATTTTTCTATCTCCTAATATATAATCTCCCAATTTTATTTCACCCAAATGTGTAGTCTCCTCCTTTTCTCCTTGTTCTATTTGTTGTGTCATCTGCTCTATCCCATCTTCTAAGCTTACAGTTATCTTCCTTGTTTCCTGGGTTTTAATGTCTTGTTTTATTGTTCTTTGTTATTCATGTTCAGTCCTTCCAGTTATAACATGCAATAAGTCCTTTATCTGCCTGGAATTCCTCATCATGGTGTGGTAAATGTTTTGGAGTAACATCATAATTTTTCTTTGTGTCTCCAATTCTTCCTGATGGGCCATCTTTCCTTGTTTTAAAAAGTCCAAATAGTATTCAATGTTCTGTCAGTAATCTGTCACTACTCTGGAGTCTATTCTTTTTGACTTCCCATAGCCAGCAAATTACTTAATCTTAGTATTGTCCATCCAGGAATGCAATAGTTATAGTTCTTTATATCACACAGTTAGTCAATAAATTCCATTTATACAATCCAGGGGATTTTCCCAATAATTCTTAGATCCACCTTTTAATTTGCTAGCTAGTTTCAGTATACAAAAGTCATTCCATTAATTATCTTCCAGGTTTCCAAGATTGATCCTCTGGTCACCATAAAGTAGATAGGTTTAGAGCAGTAAATAATATAGCAGACATCCAGGTGTTACTCTTTTTTTTCAGGGTTGCCAGGCTGCTATCATGATTGGAGTATAACATAGAATATATCCATTCATGAGTAGATGGTTCCTTCAGGTTGAAAATCAGCATTAAAAATCCACATTAAAAGTATTATTTCAAATTATTTTAAACAAAATATCCAACATCCACTCAAATGTCCAGCATTTTAAAATGCCTATTTTAGGTCTTGCCAGTAAGGTTTAAACATCAGTTTTTCTATATTATAAGCTTTTAGTGATTTCCTGTCAGGGTGCAGTGTTTCTCTGCCTCTCTTTAGTCACCATTAGAAAACACTCCAGAGAGCCTCTTTTTCAGGATTGATTTTCTTTTAGGATAAATCCTAGGTAAAATTCAAAAGTCACCTCACTGAGCTCCAGTCACTGTCTACTTCTGAACAATTTTAGTTTCTTCGGCTGCCCCAGCTTTTTTTTTTTTTTTTTTTTTTGAAAATTTTATTTGGGTTTTCACAAAAACAAAATACAAATAAAACATCTTTTTTGAAAATAGCATGGTTCCAGGTTATCACTTCTTCATACAGACACAAAACTCAATTTCATGCTCATTTTTATATTCTATTCCATATCTTATTGCCATTTTATATTTTCTACATAGTTTTTCCCCTCTTCTAATTTTCTCAACTTTGTTTTAATTATCTCAATTCAAATCATTATATTTATACTTTTGTCTGTCCTGTTGCAATTTCACATTATCTTTTCTTATTAAGCAAATTTTTCCCTGCAGTTGCCAATTAGAGTATGACACCTTTATATCCTTTAATTTTATCCATTCAAGCTCTTATTTAAGCTTCAATGTATAGCTTTAAGATTATAGCATTCAATATAATACATAACTTCCAATCGAATTCTGCTTGGTACATTCTTAAAATAGACACTATATTCTTAAAAAGAAAAAATTATATATATATGTAAATAAAACACATTCCATTCCAATTCAATTCTACCATTAATATGCATTAAAATCTTAACATCTTTAACATTTCTTTTCAATTGAATATCATACTTCCTTGGGAACACTTATAAACTTTCCATAGTTATTTCTTTCCCCCCCCCATATTTCTCACTTATATTTTTATAAATCATTACTAATAATTAAAAATGTTCCCTTTTAATTCTCTCAATCATTTTAATTCATTTATTTATTAACAAACATCCCACTGCATTACAATAAATATTTTATCCATCATGATATTTTCTAAAGTTATTTCTATTTGTAATATAACAAAGCTATCTTATGTATCTTTACAGAATCCCTTTTACAATTAAATTTTCACCCATTATCTCTAAACAAACTTATGGTTACAATCCTTATATCTTTTCCCTGTTTCTCCATTTCTTGTTTCTGTCTTTTACAACTTCTTTTCCTTGCCTTCTTCCCTCTCTTCTTCTCCCTCCCCTTTTTACCCCCTTGTCTCTCTACTTCTAACTCTCTCATCTGTAATCCCCTCTTCTGTTGCTTTCTAATATTATACTTATCTTTCAAATTGTTCTTCTTTTTGGTTGTTTTTTCTAATCTTAAACCTTTCACTCTCTTTCCCCCCTTTTCTCCCCCCCCCACTTAAAATTATTTGATCATTAAAGATGGCTTCTTCTTTGTCCCAATCTTCTTGTTCTGTAAGCGTTTCTTGTTGCTTCTCATAGTTCCAGATCTCCATTTCTAAGAATTGAAACATGAAGCCAAAAGAACTTCTCCCTTCTTGTGCATCTTCTTTCCATTTTTTAAGTTCCGTTTTCACTTCTTCTAAGAGTGATACCATTTTAAAAACTTTTAAACAATCACCCAGTTAATTTTAGTCATCTAGATGCAAAAACCAAAAATCACCAAGTAATCCAAATAATCCAAGGCTGTTTCTACTTGCTTCTTTTTTCCACTTTCTCTTCCTGGGGTTCTATTATTTTGTTACCAAGTTTCCATTAAAATGTATCTTTGAGGAATCTTGTTAAAATTTCACTGTAAGTTCCTTTTAATTACAGTTCCATTCCTTAATTCCAGGCAGTCTCCTCCATTTTTCCAGATCCTGCCCTTCTGTTCTTTTTTTTCCTCCTTTCCAGGTTTTGAAAACTTTTAAAAATCCAGAAATCTTTATTATCCCTTTGACCTTTATTTTCAGCTTAGAAGCCTATTAATGTCAAAGTGGATTTTTTTTTCAGTTTCTTGCTTAAGTCTCTTAGCTGTCAGTATAAGGAAGGGAAGAAAAAAACCTAATCCTTTCCCTTCTCTCTCTCCTTCGCAGCTTCAAAATCTTCTTTGGGAACAATGTTGTTAAGTTTAAATTCCAGGGTACCTTATTTTTTGCTTTTGCTGTTTGACCCGGTCAACCAAAACTTTCTCTTCTTATCTTCCTCCTGCACATTCTTTTCCAGTTGAGTTCTTCTTTGTGGTGGCCATTTCTGACCACCGCTACAACCGCCTTTGGGAAAGGGAGTAATGGCCAGCTGGGGAGGAGAGATGCGGCTCTCCTCAACCCTGCAGGCAGTCTCCCCCCTCTTCACCACCTCTATGGGGTGGCTTAGCCCCGAAACCAGCCAGCTCGGGGCGCTCCAGCGGTGAGCACAGATCGAAGCCTCAGAGAGATGAGGTTTCGGTCTGTCGCCAAAGAAGCTCAAACCAGAAGTTTGGCTGCCCCAGCTTTGTGGCAGCCATTTTGGTTGCCTCTTCATCCTCAGCAAAGAGGGAAAAACCCTGGGTCCAGCTGGAGAGCCTCCGCTCTTTGCAACCAGCAGGGTGCCCCTCCTTAGCTGTCACACCTACAGGGTGACTAGGGGGCTCTCTGACGAAAAGCATGGGGATACGGAGTCCCACTCCCCTGAGCCGATCATGCTGTAATGTCAAACCAGAAGTCCAAATGTTGTTTGTTTCTATCGCTTGCCTTGTCCAACTCCCTGGTGATTTATCCAGAAGCTGCTATTAAAAGAAACAATGAAGGAATAAGAAACTGTGGATGTTATCATGCTGGGTGAAATACATATGTATTTCTCTCAGCAACTCTCCTACAGAAGGAAGTATTACTGGGTTTCTCAGTCTGCTTATACAAACTTATGGGAAGCATTAAAGTTATCAAGTTGGGACTTCTTTGGGGGAATGAAGATCACTTATGCTATCTTTAATAATTTTGCCATTTAATAAAGGCATCTGCCTGGAAGAGTTTTAATCTGCTAATATAAAAAAATGAATCATCTAATACGGATGACTTTATTTTTAATGCTTAGTTAAACAACTTATGTCCCGGGGTGGGTGGTGGTGGTGACAGTACTTGGCTAACTTTATTTTAGGCTTGGAAGTTAAATAAGGCTGGGCTTGGTTAATAATAGGATGGGAGACCATTGAGGAATAAAACAGCTGAAGGAGCTCTAAAAAACTTCCTGGAAAAACTCCATAATAAGCTACTTCTGTGTTATTTCCAGCTAAATTACATGTACATTGTTCTTAGAATCATCAGAGATAGAACTTGACTCAAAGGAGACATTTAAAATGAACTGTGATTGTTGAATTATTACATTATACGATGTATAATAAATAGGAATAATATATTTAAAATGTCTAATCTAGGAGAATAAAGATTTCTGAAAAATGTAGGATATAAATGGATGGGTAACAATTTATTTTGTAGATCTGGGAAAAAACCCAAACATGGATGCTCTATTTTCTGTTATATAGTGCATTAAAGTAGAGCTACTGAATTTTTTTTTTTTTTTGCCTTTTTCAATCATTGGAATAATCATTACATTCTTTTTCAATTGGTGGGTCTTGAGTAATCACTTGCTTCTATACCCTCATCTTGATTTATAAGCTTATTTTGTTCTCTTTATTTCATTTCTCAAGACTGTCTCCACCTTTGATGCCTGTAAATAAATCTGTAAATAAAGGTATGCTTTTGCATCAAAGTTTATGATGCTTGCAGTTAATCTCGTTTTAACCAGCAGCTTTTTACAGAATTGAAATAGGCAGATGAAAAATGCTATTGATTAAAGGTCAATAATTATCTGAGCAGAAAGGAAGGAAATATTCCACCTATCAGACCTATTTCAGATGCATTGGAAGTATAAATATACTTAAACAGAAGAAAAATGGATTATGAAAAAGACTCTGGCAGTGGAGAAACATGAAAAATAACTCTGATAAAATGACTGCAGGACTCTTCCCATATATTTTGTATATTTCCTTTCTTGCAAAGCATGTCATAAATAGAATCTGGTCCATTGCACAGAACGGGGCCTGTAATTAACTTCTTGGCCTTCATAATGCTTATGCTATTTGGTAGCTCTAGTTTACACTCTATAACTTCCTCTCTTGTTTTCTGTAACAGAACAGGTGTCAGGCTACAGAACTTTTTCCCATTCAATTAACAAGAATGAACTTCTGAAAACCAAACGTATCAAAAGGAACCCTTTATTGAGATAAGACAATTCATGTAGGAGTTCAAAGCAGCATCTGAAGTCTCTCAGGCATACAGATCTGGATCTGACATCCTGCCCTCCTTGAAAAACAGATAAGTCTACCTGGAAAAACCAAAAATCATGCATTACATTTGCAATTCAGGATGGTTTATCAGGGTATTTTAGATGGAACTTTTGTAGTAATGTGGGTGCTTTTACATGTCGTTTGGCTACCCACTCATTTTCTGAGGAAGGAAGATCTTTCCAAGCTGCTAAATATTGTGTGGATCCACGGTGAGTGCATGAATCAAGGATATCTTTAATTTCAAAATGTTGTTCCCCATGTACCATGATGGGGGTTGGAGGTGTGGGAAAGGTGTGGGCAGTGTCTGAGGTTTGAAGTGATCTCCGGTTTGAGCAAGCTACAGTGAAATACTGGATGAATCTGCCTAAGTGTTTTGGGAAGTCGAAGCTGTACCATCATAGGGTTAATAATTCTGGAGATGGGGAATGGGCCAATGAATTTTGGCCCAAGTTTCTTAGAGGGTTGTAATGATTTTAAGAATTTTGTGGACAAATATATACGGTCCCCAATCTTGAAAGGTTTAGGGTCACGTTTTTTATCTGCTTGAGCTTTGAAAATTGCTCTAGCTTCCTGTAAAGATAATCTTACCACTGGCCACATGGCTTGTAAGTTATCCATCCACACCTTAAGGGAGGGAATTTCAGGTTCTTTGGTGGGTAGTTCCGGCATGCGGTTGAATTCTTGGCCCGTGGCTACCTGGAATGGGGTGAACCCCGTGCTGCTATGGACTGAGTTATTGTATGCTATCTCTGCAAAAGGAAGTAGGTCAGTCCAATTGTCCTGTTGGTAATTAAAAAAGCATCTTAAATATTGTTCTAATACACTGTTGATCCGCTCTGTCGATCCATCCATCTGGGGGTGACTTGATGATGACAACCCCTGGGTGAAGCCTAATAGGTTTAAAAACACCCGCCAAAATTTGGGTGTGAACTGAACACCCCTATCTGAGGTAATCCGTTGGGGAGCTCCATGAAGGCGATAAATGTGTATTGGGATCATCTTTGCCAATGCCTTGGCAGTTGGGATCTTTTGGCATGGAATAAAGTGAACCTGTTTGGAAAAAAGATCAGTTACAACCCAAATGACAGTATTTCCAGCACTTTCGGGAAGCTCCACTATAAAGTCCATAGAGATCTCTTTCCAGGGTGCAGAAGGTTCTGCTACTGTTTGTAAAAGTCCAGGATATTTTCCTTGTCTTCTCTTTGCAGCAGCACAGGTGGGGCAGCTCACAACATAGTTTTCAATGTCCTTTTTGAGGGACAGCCACCAAAATTGTCTTTTGATGAGGTGCAGGGTTTTTACAAACCCAAAATGTCCTGCTATTTTGGAGTCGTGGCAGCGTTTCATGAGGTCCATTCTCTGACTTTCAGGGACATAAAGTTTGTTTTCTACCCAATCTTTGAGTAAACAAGTGTTTTTGTTAGCCTGGAGCCAATATTGACGTCATTGTGTCTTCAGTCAGGGACTATTTTTTTTCCTCTTGTGCCAGGGTTTGGCTGCTGGTTGGGTCGGTTGGATCATCGGTTTTATAACCTCAATCTTTTTGCTGTTGTATTGGGGTTTTCTGGACAGTACATCTGCTAAGAAGTTCTTTCTTCCAGGAAAATATTTGAGAGTGAAATTAAATCATTAAAAGTATTGAGTCCACCTTTTCAGAGAGTTTCCGTGGATTTCTCAGAGCTTCCATTTTTTTGTGATCAGTCCATACTTCAAAGGGGATTTGGTTTCCTTCCAGGAAATGTCTCCATGTGAGCATTGCCCTCCGTACAGCATATGCCTCTTTCTCCCATATGGCCCATCTTTGCTCAGTTTCCATCAGTTTATTGGATGTATAAGCGCATGGTTGTAATTGTCCACTTCCATTCTTTTGGAGGAGGACTGCTCCAACTGCAACATCACTAGTGTCTGCTTGGATGACAAAAGGTTGTTCGGGATCTGGGTGCTTAAGGACCAGTTCTGCTGAGAATAGACGTTTTAGTTTTTCAAATGCCATTTGGCATTCCATTGTCCACATAAGGAAATGCCTTGGTTTGGGTTTCTCCCCCTCTTCGTTTTTAGCAAGTTCGTGATAGGGAGGGTGATGTTTGCAAAGGCTGGAATGACTTATTTATTTATTTATTTATTTATTTATTTGATTTGTCAATTGTTTACAAGATAATAAGTACAAGTGTATACATGGTTGTGAATATATGAAATAGGTACATATAAGAAAAATAAAAGAATAAGAGAAACAATAGGACAGGGACGGTAGGCACGTTGGTGCGCTTATGCACGCCCCCTACAGACCTCTTAGGAAAGGGGTGAGGTCAATAGTAGACAGTCTCAGGTTAAAGTTTTTGGGGTTTGGGGAAGAGACTACAGAGTCGGGTAGAGTATTCCAGACATTGACCACTCTATTGCTGAAGTCGTATTTCCTGCAATCGAGTTTGGTGCGGTTTACTTTGAGTTTGTATCTGTTGTGTGCTCTTGTGTTGTTATGGTTAAAGCTGAAGTATTCATTGACAGGTAGGACATTGCAATGTATGATTTTATATACCATGCTTAAGTCGGATCGAAGACGGCGTAATTCGAGGTTTTCTAGTTTTAGAATTTCGAGTCTGGTGGCATAAGGTATTCTACAACGGGTAGAAGAGTGGAGAACTCTTCTACCTGGCGATAAAAATTCGCGACTTGGCGATAAAAATTCGCAAACCCTAGGAAGCTTGGCAGTTGTTTGCAGGTGTGCAGTGGGTCCCAGTCCATTACAGCTTTTACTTTCTGTGGGTCCATCTCTATTCCCTCGTGGGATATTCTATACCCCAAGTAGTCAAATTTTTCTTCGTGGAATTCGCATTTAGAGAGTTTTGCATATAGTTTAGCGTCTAAGAGTTTCGTGAGGACTGCATGGAGTAGCTCAATGTGTTCTTCCATCGTTTCCATGTAGATTAAAATATCATCAAGATACACTAAAACTCCTTTATATAAAAATTCATGAAGGGTTTCATTGATCAATTGCATAAACACGGCAGGCGCTCCTTGCAGTCCAAAGGGGAGCACTTTAAATTGGTAGCATCCCAATGGTGTGTTAAAAGCTGTCTTCCATTCCTCCCCTTCCTTTATTCTTATGCGGTAATATGCCTCTCGTAGGTCTAACTTTGAAAAAAAATTCCTTTGACTCTCTGTTCTCTGTTCCTTTCTTTATCCTTTCCTCTGAGCTATTTGCAAATACTACGTCTCTCTGGTATTGTACGGTTCCTGTCCTCCAATTTATTTTTGGATTCTATTTCCACAGCCATGTGGAACCTAGGACCAGCAGCTCTTCCATTCCTGGGGCTACAATGAATGTGAGCATCTCACTATGATTCCCTAGTCTTATTTTCAATGGTTCTGTGGTAAACCGAGCTGGCTCCCGCCCTGTGCTATAGTTCCATCTAATTGGCAGAAAGCGATGGGATTTTGCTAAGACGGTTAGGTTGAATTTCCATAAATTCTGCAAACACACTAGAAAGCAAGGAGTAGCCCATTTTATGACATCCAGGAAACTGATAGAGAGTAATTAATTATCCATACCAAAGTGGCATGCCAAAACAGGCAGAGCTTTAATCTTGACTATTTTGACCCAATCAAAATAGAGTATGTTTAAGAGTATGTTTAATATTTAGGTATCTTTCATTAACTGAAATATTACAGGTATTACCCTCAGACTCGTAATCTAGAAAACACAAGGTTAAAAGATTGAAGGGAATTCAACTCTTTTTATCCTGAACAGCTAATATTTGGTCAACAGCCATAGAAAGCCTAATTTCATGTGAAATAGGGCAACCCTATAACTTCACTTTATTATGTAAGCCTGCCATAAAATTTTGTGCAAAGGGCATAAAAGAGTCATAATTATTTTTATATTATAATGTTCAGAGTGTTGCATTGAGAATTGTGCCGTGATTATTATTTTTTTGCAATCTTGTGCAATTGTAATGTATACATTCATGTCAACATTCTGTTGTATACCAAATATGCTTTGTTGCACATTTTGGCAAGATGTAAAGATGCTTACATGAAAAGCAAACAGCCATTTATTTCAGATTGTTAAACGTAAGAAGTCAAAGACAATCTTATCTGCAGTGATGTGGTGGTTAGAATGCAGTACTGCAGGCTACTTCTGCTGACTGCTGGCTGCCTGCAATTTGGCAGTTCGAATCTCACCAGGCTTAAAGTTGACTCAGCCTTCCATTCTTCCAAGGTTGGTAAAATGAGAAGCCAGATTGTTGGGGGCAAGAGGCTGAGTCTGTAAACCATAGGCTGTAAAGCACTGTGAAGTGGTATATAAGTCTAAATGCTATTGCTATTGCTATCTTTAATAAATTTCCACTTTTAATTTTAAGATTTCTTGCTTCAAAACATAGTTAAGAGTCAGGAATCAATTACTATGGCAATTTAATGCTCACTTAATGTTAAGTGACTCTTCAATACTTGACCAGTAATTGATCATGAAATCCAGAAATAATTGAAGCTTTAAGAATGCACCTGTCTGAGTGTTTCAAAGCCACAAACTCGTATTCTATATAATATGATAAAATATTTGCATCGAAATGGTATGTTTGCATTGATCTAACAAGTAATTAATTATCCATACCGAAGACAAAGATAGTAACATTACTTTCATTATCTCCTACATTGCCTAAAATACAAGTTTCCTTTATTATTTTAACAATGATAACAAGGGGCAATGCTAATATACCATGGATATAAATAAAGAATTCCTGAGACACATGACGTTTGCAGCTAAATCAAATATACTTTTCTGATATTGCTTGAACTTGCAGCCTTCATATGTCAGGACCAGCATAGTACTGGATAAGAGCTCAGATGTTATTGTCAATCTTTGTAATTATTTATGGAATTCACTAAGAATCTGTAGACATCAGCAATCTTCCCCAATATCCTATTGAAAAGATTAAGGTCAGAGATTTTTGACAGCTTGTGTGCATTGATTGGTGCAGCCTATCTACTTTGTCCCTCCAAGATTGCCCTCAAGAGTGGAGACATGCCTGAGTAGGAACATAACATTAAAGTTGTGCTATCTGTCTGACAGCACAAGGTTGCTCACATGCTTTGCATCAGGGCCATAGCACACCAGTAATAGTAACTCAAGTCTCCTTTGAGTGAAACACTGACTTCTTGGATATGGTCCATGTATTTTTGTTGGCAACAAGATGAAATTAGTTTGCCATTGTCATCTTCTGAGACCATTCTTCCTGTGAATTTGTTGTTAGCTATCAATTTTCCCCTTGCTATTTGAGGAAAACAAATGAAATAAGGGACATTTGGATTTAAATGTACAGCTTGAGTGATTTTGCTGTGGATTATTTCCAAATAAACATTTACCAAATTTTCTCAAGAAGGTCTTAGAAACTAGTTATTAGAAATCTGAGCAGAAATGAGATGAGCACATAGATAAGGAAGGAATGAGGGGAAATGGTTACACTTCTGGTAACAGAGAGAAGGTATACCAATTAGAAAATGGGCTATATCTTATTTACAGGTTAGAATTTTAGACTTATACAAACACTAACTGAGTATAAAAGGGTGTTGTGCCCCTTGCATGAAGCCACCTGCATTGTATGCCTTGTGTGTTAAATAAAATTTTTGAGCTCTGCAATACAGTGTCTAGTATTTGACTGAGTAAGGAATGAAACATGGGGAAGAAATTCTTCCAGCAAGGTTTTGGTAAAGGTAACCTCAGTTATGTTCTTTCCCCCTCTCTCTCCCCCTTCCAAATCTTACCTGCACAAATCAGTTAATAATAGTCCTCTAGCTTATAGGGGTCTCCAACCTTGGTAACTTTAAGCCTGGAGGACTTCACATCCCAGAATTCCCCAGCCAGCTTTGCTGGGAAAGTCCTCCAAGCTTAAAGTTACCAAGGTTGGAGACCCCTCCTCTAGCTGATGAACAGGATGCTTCTCTTCAGATCTGCCATCACAGAGAAGTGACAGTTGGAGGCAGGTGTTCTATCTAAAAGGGAAAGCGACTTTGCTGTAATTCTGCCCTGATTCTGAAACAGATTGAAGCTCTCCCCTTTGATTCACACCCTGGCTTCTTTGAGTTACATGACAAGTGTTACTCCAAGAAATCTAGAAGTATGAGTTTTGGTTCAGTGGTGGGATTCAATTTTTTTTTTACTACCGGTTCTGTGGGTGTGGCTTAGTGGGCATAGCAGGGGGAGGACACTATAAAATCTCCAGTCCGAAGTGGTATTTGCCGATTCTCCGAACTACTCAAAATTTCCGCTACCGGTTCTCCAGAACTGGTCGGAACCTGCTTAATACCACCTCTGTTTTGGTTGTATTTCCTTGCTTTTTGATTCAGGAAAAACAGATTTCCTGTGCCTTTTCTATTTTTTTTGTCAGTATATTGGAAAACACTCTTACTTGTTCTCATCAGCGATGATGCCTGATCAACAAAATGTGCAAAAATATTGTATAAGTAAGGTCACATTGGGGACAAATTGTCATGGGAAAAAAAATCTATGTATGTGAGTGGTAAGAGTTGATACTGTAGTTAACATATGGATTTGATTTTTGTTTAGTATCTCTGTACTTAACTTCTGCTTCATAACAGGATTCCCATGGTACAACAAGGAAAAAAAAAACAAATTAGAAAGGCTATAGAACCATGATGGCAAACCTATGGCACGCGTGCCACAGGTGGCACGCAGAGCCATTTGTGCCGGCACATGAGCTGCAGGCAAACTTACCTCACTGCACATGCACATGCACGTGCCTCACAGTTGATTTTCAGCCGGTTTGAGGCCTTTTTCAGCTTCCCAGAGGCTTCAGGAAGGCTTCTGCAGGCTTTTCAGGATGAAAACTAGGCCCATTTCATCACTTCCTGTTTTTTCTGGAAATACTGGAAGTGACGAAACAGGCCTAGTTTTCATCCTGAAAAGCCTGCAGAAGCCTGCAGAAGCCTTCCTGAAGCCTCTGGGAGGCCGAAAAGGCCTCAAATCAGCCAAAAATAAGCTGTGAGGCACAGTGCAGGTAAGGGGGTGGGGGTGGGGGGGGTGGGGGGTATTGCACATGCATGCATAGGGGCATGGGGGGAGCATGGCCTTCTGGGTGCTGGCATGTGAGCATGAGCGTAAACGTGCGTGCACAATTTTTGGCACAGGAGCCCAAAAAGGTTAGCCACCACTGTATTAAAGTGTGGGGCTGGGGGGAGGGAGGAAAAACCAGATCAGATGAAAAAGCATGAACTGGGCTGTGTGTGTCTACCAGACAAATTATTTGGGGAAAGTCTTCCACAATGGCCTTTGATTGCCAATGCATAACATGGTGTAGCCTTCTTCCCACACCACTGTGCCTTCCAGTTCCAAATTCTTGTTGGGTATGTGTTATATATGTTAAAGGGCAAAATTGGGCTTCTCAAAACCTGTTTGTAGGTGCACCCAGAGCAATTTCAGAAATTGCCATGCAAATAGTTATTTTTAATTAAGAACAAAAGAATAAAGGTACGAGAATTGTCATCTTAACTATATGTAATAGCTGCAATATGACACTTTAGAGCTGCAGAAATATTTAATTTGATGTAAACTATCAGAATTCATGTTAATATGGTTCTAAAATTTGGTCATTCAATTATGTTAGTATATTTAACACAACAAAAACAGCTGCTTTGCCAAAATTCTCTGGCTTAAATACCAGTATTCAAAAAGCTTGAATATACGACTTTGTGAGAAGAAATGATGGATTGAAAATGCCTTCAGTAAAAAGCAGAGTCCACGACTGCAGCAGAATGAAGAGCTGGCGAGTCGACCAGCTCTATGAATCCTCTCCAGATGAGGAAAGGACTTGAGATCACCTACAAGTGTTCCTGACAGCTGCAAGGTAGTGGTCTCCAGTGAGTCTATTATTGCTCTGAGGGAATAGCCATCTTGGTCAAACCATGGTTAGCACCTTTGAAAGGACTCTAAATTTGCATACAGCTGGTCCTTGTTTAGAGACCATTCAAAGTTTTGACAAATAGCCCAAAAGGTACTTATGACTCAATTCTGACATTCTAATGGCCACACATGCACACACAGAAACATACCATGGTCAGGTGAAGTAATTTCTTTATCTCTTTCTTTCTTTTCTGCACCTTCTATGCTTTCCTTTTATTCTTTTACTGTATCTTTTTTTAGTTTGTACTAGTTTTTTTACTATTGTAATTATAATCTTTTAATAATATTACTATTAAAAATATGAAGTTATTTTACGATTGGTTTAGCCCAGTCCTGGCTATTCTTCCCAGCAGCTTTGGCCCAGCCTTGCCATCTAGATTTCTCCACAGGAAAGCCCTTGGATCTTCATGGATGAATCCCTTGCCTGGATTCTACCAAAGAAGTCCAGGGGAAAGTTTTGTATTTACTAGGAAGTTTAGCATTATGAGCCTCCAATTATGCATGTAGAATGTCAAATCAGCACTGTGACTTATAATGTTTGGACAAACTTAAATATACAAAGCCATACTATGAAATGAAAATGATTTAGCAAGAAATAAAAGTCAGCAGAGGCTATGAGTATTTGACTATCCCATGATATTGACCTCAGTAAAGGATCATTTTTATTTTATTATGCTGTTTTCTCTCTCATGAGGGATCGCAGCAGAAAGTGTTGAGGATGACCTGATTAGTTTTGTAATGTAAATTAATATTAACAATCTGTCCATTTTTCTGAGTAATTAAGCATTAATGACCAAAGCTCAATGTTTTCATGGGAATTAATGATGGTTTTGAGAGTTATGGTCTGAAGTTAAATGAAGGTCCATTAACTCTAACCATCCATTAATATCCCAGGAGGGAAAATAGGGATTATTTCTGTTCTTCTATGAGTATTTAATAGTGTTTCCTCCTTTTCTGGCTCTTCTATTTATTAGAAAATGAATTGCAATTTGGTCAACATCCCGTGAGGACCTTAAGGGTAAATGAAATTGAACGTCATAGCAGCAAGCACCTGGAATGTGATGCAAGTCCTTTGTTTGAATACAATGATTGTGGCTGGGCTTATTAATTTTGTTCAAGACAAAAAGAGTAGGAGAGTCAACGGGGCTGTTGTATTCATGCAGTGCCCTCAATGTTCTTGCCAAGGAGTGAATCATTTTGATAGGAGGAGGCATGCCTGAGTACAATCATAGCATGAATGTTATGCTATCTGTCCAACAATGCTTGCTCATGGGTTTTGCATCAGAGCTGTGGCACATCAGGAAGATGCACAGCAGTACAGTAGTTCAAGTCTCTTTTGAGGGAAGTGTAGGGACTTCTTGGACATAGTCTGTGTGCTTTTGCCACTGTCATCTTCTGGGACCTTTTTGCTTCCCTGGCTTATCTTACAGTCCTGTTGATATACCCATTACAAAAATCCTTTCTACATATAAGCCTAAAGCTAGTACATTACACGGAAGCATAAATGGATTTACTGATCAATATGCTAGCAATTCTCAGTCTTCAAATACTTTTCCAACAGTTAGCTTGCATTCTTGCGGTTTGTTTGCTTAAGAAAATTTATATAGCTGCCCAACTCACTCTCAGCAGCAGCTTACAAGCCCAATAAACAATAAAAAAGTAATAACCCCACACACCCCTGGTGACCACAATCGAATGATCCACTCTTTCTGAAAGTTAACACTTTCTCTTAGCTAGGCACCCACCTGCTTTTTGGTGAGTTTGCTTGGTCTAGAAAATTATTTCCCCAAACTATAAACTTATTATGAAACATTTAATAAAACAGGGGCTCAGTTGAACTACCTCTGATACAAATTCCTCCTTCAAAGTCTACAACAATCTCCCACTGAGGGTCTAACTGGATCAGTCCCTGTTTAGCTTCTGAGCAGGGGTGGGATTCAAATTTTTTAACAACCGGTTCTGTGGGCATGGCTTAATTGGTGGGCATAGCTTGGTGGTCATGTGACTGGCTGGGCATGGCCAACTCAACATCACTCACATCGAGGCACGCATCTCCTCGCCTGGCCTCTCAAGACTGTGGAGATGCTGCAATAGTCGTAAGTGTGAAAAATGGTCATAAGTCACTTTTTTCAGTGCCATTGTAACTTTGAACGGTCACTCCACACAAGCAAAGTACCAGCAAAGGAGGGGAAAAAAAACTCCACAGAAGTTCCAGAGACAGGAAGTCTAGTCCTGCAAAGAATGTAATTAGGGTTAACGGAGAGGCAGTTTCTGCAAGCAACACCAGAATGTTTCCTTCCTGCCTTCCTTACAGGATTAGGCCAGTAATTTCTTCTACCAACCAGTTCTCCCAACTGCTTAGAATGTTAACAACCGGTTCTAGTGAATAGGTGTGAACTGGTAGCATCCCATCCCTGCTTCTGAGCCCAGAGAAGCCAGGTGCTTTCTCTGTAAGAAGGGGTGGGTTGCTAGGGGTTTGCAGGGGTTCGGGAGAGCCCCTAACTAAGATTGTGCATAGTTTGGAGAATCCCCAAATCCCACTCCTGGCTGCCCCTGCCCACCCTGCCCCACCCCTCCCAGGAGTCCCCATGCAGCCCATTTTGAATGCAGGTTAAGTGCAGGGCATGCGCGGAGGCTTGGGGAGGGTGAAAAACAGGCCTCCTGGAAGTTCAGGAAGGCCAGAAATGGGCCCGTTTCCAGCTTGCAGAGAGCTTCCGGAGCCCGGGGAGGCTGTTTTCGCCCTCCTGGAGGCTTGAGGAAAGCCTCAGGAGCCTGGGGAGGCAAAAACGCCCTCCCTGCCATAATGCAGGGGGCTGACTAGGCCACGCCCACCCAGCAACCTGACAGAGAACCTGTTGCTAACATTTTTGATGCCCATCCCTGCCTATAAAACCAGGACAGAACATAAGAAGGCAATTGCAACCTGAATCACCACAGAAGAAATGGTTTTTTTTTCCTTTTGGGTTCTCTGTGAATTTGTTATCACTCCCCTCATTGCTATTTGGTGAAACACAGGTGAAGTAAGGAATATTTGAGTATGCACGGCACATGCTCACAGCTTGAATAATTTCAGTATGATTTATTTATAAATAAACGTTTACCAAATTGTTTCAAAAAGGTTTGCAAGTAATGGAAAAAGCTTAGTCCACATTTCTCTTCAAATCTGCTTAACCACAGAGGGAGATGTTCTGTCTAAAGAAGGAAGCAAATTCGTTGCAGCTCTGCCAAGACTTTCCTTTCACCTTGTATGATGAATAGCTATCTTCTTTGACTCACACTCACACGCTTCTTTGGGGTAACTTGCAGGTGCTACTCAGGAATAGTTGAAAGTGCTTTCTTGTCCTGCAGAATTGTTTTCTGTGGGCTTTGACTTTCTGTCAGCCCCACTAGGTAGACCAAGCCCCACTAGGTAGTCTTCATTTAATGTCCAATCTTTCAGTGATCGTTTGAAGTTACGATGTTACTAAATGAGGAGTGACTTTATGATGGGTCCTCATAGTTGTAGCAATGTCATGACATCCCTGTGATCACACAATCGCCATTCAGGCACTTGATAACCAGTTGGCAGTGGCTCCTGGCTACTTGATGTTCATTGGTGATCTTCACTGCCAAATTCCCAACAAGTAAAGTCAATGGGGAAGCCAGCAGGAAGTCACAAATGGTGATCATGTGACCTTGGAATGCTGTGACCATTTGTGATTTACTAATGATGCTGGAATAATTGTCATAAGGCAGTGCAGTCAATTGACATTGTGTTTTGCAACAGCATTGCTTAGCACTGGAGTTCCTGACCTCAATAACAGATAGGGAGGACTTCCTGATTCAATACTGTTAATTGCCCCTCATCCTGTTACAGTTAGGCAAGATTCAAGAGCTCATCATGTTTGGAATACCAGATTGGAACTCTCTAAACCGCTATTTTAAACTATACTAAGAGAGTCCCTGTTCTCGTTCAATTTCTTAGTGAGATTGTTTTAAAATATAAATGTGGGGTCCTTGGTGCTCTCTGGTTGTTTTCTGGCAGACGTTTCATTACCAAACTAGGTAACATCATCAGTGCTAGAGTAGGAAAGTATAAGTATAAACAATACATTTGTCGAAAAAGAGGAATGCTATGCTGCTATCCTGGCAATGTTTATTAGTGGCTGCCAGCTCCTGGTGCTTGGTAGCCTCATCTATCTCAAATAATCTTTATAGTCCTTCATTGCATATACCAGCCAGTATTTAGGAAGACCATTTTGCTGCGGTGTATGCTCAGAGAATTCCCTGGCAGATTTGAAGCTTGATGTGACTTCTCTTCCACCCAATCTCAGGTTGAGTCTCAGGATGAGAAATCAGAAATATAACTAAATAGTTCAAACTAGTGAAATCCCCAGGCTCAGATCTTATTACATATGAAATAAATAATGGTAATGTGGAATGGTGGACTCCAGTGTTAGCTTCACTTTTCACAATGATACATTGCTTAGCTGGGGGCTATTCTAATACTAATACATATGAAGGGCAAAAGATATGATCTAGCTAATACCTGCACAATTAATTTGTTAGGTCAGATCCACAAAATGTATCCTACACATCTACAAGATAAATTAATTAACTGGCTCCATTCTGAAGGCATTATGATGGATGAACAGGCTGGGTTTAGAGCCGATCAACATTACACCTTGCTATGGTGCGGCAACAGCTGGTAGTAAAATATAGCCACAACTCATTAACTTTAACTGGCAACCAAAAACCCAAGCTAGAGAGCACCAAGGACCCCACAGTTCCTCAGCTACAAATATTCTGTTCTATCACCTACACATTATTGTATTGAGGAGGAATTAATAATACATTATTCCAAGATTAAGGTTGTTGCTTTCTCCAAATGCCCAAATCAGAGAAGCTGGAACTTAGGTGGGATTCCGTCGAGCGGGTTTTAGATATTTAGGGATAATTTTTCAAGCTTCAAGAAGTAGATGAGCTTGCCTGGACTATTAAGAATAACAGAACAGAGTAACAGAATAGCAATAGGAATAGCAATAGCACTTAGTCTTATACAGTATATCGCTTCACAGTGCTTTACAGCCCTCTCTAAGCAGTTTACAGAGTCAGCATTATTGCCCTCAACAATCTGGGTTCTTGGAAGGATAGAAGGCTGACTCAACCAGTGATATTCGAACTGCCAAATTGCAGGCAGCTGGCAGTCAGCAGAAGTAGCCTGCAGTACTGCATTTTAACCACTGCACCAATAGCTGAGTTGGAAGAGACTTTGGAGGTCTTCTAGTCCTATTTATCATATAACGCAGAGCAATCTTCTTCGGCCATTCAAAATTATTATTTTTCCAGAGGAGCAGAGTTTATCGCTGCTGAAATTAAGTTAAATTAGCTAAAGCCTGAACACTACTACTATGCAGGGTTCAATTAGGACTACATCACAGCATCATTACCTGAGAAAGAATCCAAAACACAATTTTTGAGAAACATCTTTCAGGGTACCTGCTGCTTCCCCAATGCAGTATTTTGAGAGAAAGAAGTCAATAAACTTAAATCCAATCTCTTGATAAATCTCTTGATAAATAACTGGCTAAAACTACACTATAGTCCTAGTGGGCTGACCCATCCAATATTATCAGGCAATTATAAATCAACTTGGGAAACACCTATCCAAAAGAAACTGAATCACTATGGCTTTTTCAGTAATGCCATCTTACCTTTAGGGCGAGATCCTAAGCAAAGGTTCTTAGACAGGGAAGACCAAACTGCTGTTTTCTCAGAAAACATGTTTGTAAATAACCACCTTTTTGCTCCTGTATGTATATCATTTGTATATCGTAATTCCCAAATTCAGGAGAGATTTATTTTTAGCTCCACATAGCTATTTTGAAAGGGAAATACAGGGAGACCCTTTTCGAAACTCGACACTGCCCCTGTGGCTCAGTGCTATTGAAACCATAGCCCTTTTGTACTGACAGTTCTACAGGACTTTTGCCACCGCTTGATCACCCCACCCCAGCCCTTTTTAGCTATATTTGTAGGGAAGTCCAATCATTTTTATTTGTGTTATTTATTAGATAACTAGGATAAATCTATCTCTTTAAAAGTAGCACAATGTTGCTATATTATATATAAGCTTTACCTGCAAATGGAGGTCAGTAATCACTGATGTTAGGGATTAACTTTGTTAATCTGGTGGCACAATATTTGGAATGCAATATTGTGGCTAACTCTGCCCGCGGCCAGGAGTTTAATCCTGATGGGCTTGAGGTTGACCTCCATCACTCTGAGGTTGGTAAAAGGAGGACCCAGATTGCTGGTGGCAATATGTTGACTCTATAAACCGCTTAGAGAGGGCTGTAAAGCACCATGAAGCGGTATATAAGTCTAAGTGCTATTGCTAATGCTATTTGTTTCATTAAATCTATTTTGATTGGTCAATAGCCTAAATAAAGTTATAATGCATGATATAAACTTACTTGCCTGCCTAAACATTGTAATAAGGGTTAACGGAGAGGCAGTTTCTGTAAGCAACACCAGAATGTTTCCTTCCTGCCTTCCTTACAGGATTAGGCCAGTAATTTCTTCTAACAACCGGTTCTCCAAACTGCATAGAATGTTAACAACCAGTTCTAGCGAATAGGTGCGAACTGGTAGAATCCCATTCCTGGAAATAGGTAAAAGGAGACTATGAGCATCATTATTCATCATTATACTCCTCTAAAGCAATACTACGATCTATCATCTTTTCCTTCGGTGGGTCTTTCTTTCTTCTTCTTACCAATGGGTCCGATTGGCCTAAGAGCCAAACCATTTGGCTCTTAGGCCAATTGGCAATTTGGCATCTTTCTTCTCTAATCTCCATTGACTCTGGTTTGCTTTAGAAGGCAATTACGCTGATTCAGGACTTTCAAATCCTAGAGCATCTGCCATCTTGTCCTTTCAGTCCATATTTGGTAGAAGAAACTACAGGACAAGCATTTCTGTAAAGGATTGTTAAACCCGCTTACTATCACATAGGTGAAAGTTTATCTATGACTGGAAACATTTGTGTACCTTGGACCATAAGACGTTCACATAAGAGGATTGTCCTACTGATGAACTTAGCAGGCCAGCTTTCCTCAGCACTCTGCCTTCCAAGTCCATGGCTGCTGTAACACTCAGAATTCTCAGCCAGTATGACCAAAAGCTGGGCTGGCTACCCATTCTGGGAAGTCACTTCTCAATATATCTGGATTGCAGAAGGCAGTACTATGGGCTGAATAATGATGCTCATAGTCTCCTTTTACCTATTTCCAGGAGTGGGATTCTACCAGTTCGCACCTATTCGCTAGAACCGGTTGTTAACATTCTATGCAGTTCGGAGAACCGGTTGTTAGAAGAAATTACTGGCCTAATCCTGTAAGGAAGGCAGGAAGGAAACATTCTGGTGTTGCTTACAGAAACTGCCTCTCCATTAACCCTTATTACATTCTTGGCAGGACTAGACTTCCTGTCTCTGGAACGTCTCTTGCGTTTTCCCCCCTCCTTTGCTTGTACTTTGCTCGTGTGGAGTGACCATTCAAAGTTACAATGGCACTGAAAAAAGTGACTTATGACCATTTTTCACACTTACGACTATTGCAGCATCCCCACAGTCATGAGAGGCCAGGCGAGGAGATGCGTGCCTCAATGTGAGTGATATTGAGTTGGCCACACCCAGCCAATAACATGACCACCAAGCCACGCCCACCACCTAAGCCACACCCACAGAAACAGTTGTTAAAATATTTGAATGCCACCCCTGCGTATTTCCTTTATTGTGTTGTGGGTCTCATTTCTGCCTCTTATTCTGTGTTCAGTGATACGCTTTGTACAGTTATATTTCTGTGTGCTTATTCATGCTTTCCCCCTGATCAGTGAAAGGCAATGAGTGGGTCTTTTATCCTTATTAAAACCAAATGAAACTGGTAGTTGCCATTGCTCACTTTGGCAGCAAATTGCAGAAGGTTAATCTGCAAGTTTTGGCTAGATTCCTTTCCTTCTGAATTCTAAAAGATTTTCATTTGACTTTTGAAACCCTTAAATCTGTAGCATTTTATGCCCAATTAATTAAGCTGGCATGTTGTTCCTAGACATAGATTCTAAGGGCCAAAGCAACTTAGCATATATTTTTTCACTAATAGTTTTCATAATAACTGTTCCAAAGAACAGTTGGTGTTGGTAGGTTACTAATCTTCATGTCATCTTTTAGAAACAAATGTTACATCTTGGCTTGCCTACAGAACCTTACTTGCCAGAAAAATGGGCCTCCCTTTCCACCTCAATGTTTCATTTCTCCTACCCCCCCCCCACACCGAATGTTGCAGACATATCCTGAAGGCTATTATCTCCTGGCCACTCAGGAAAAAAACAAAAATGTGTGTTCAAATGGGCCAGAGTCAGGACCAACCTTTCCCAAAGAACAGGTATGAAAAATCTTAATTGGAATTAGAATTCAGCATCCAAATATATACTTTAAGGAAGATTTTCTGGAAGGGCCAGGTGAGGATTTTCCTTATTGCATTATTATTATTAAAGTGTCATAACTTTCTACTACATGGCAGCCTCTAGGTGTGGTGGAACTCCCCAAATTTCCATTCAGGATCACTGAAATTGAAGATTTAACATATCCCGGACGTACCTCATGTTCACTTGGGGAAGAATATTCTTTACAGTCACTCTCTCTCGGCCCAGCTCACCTCACAGGGTTGCTGTTCTGGAAAAATATGAAGATGAAGGTATGTTGAGTTATTTATAAAATAATAAAAGTGGAATATAAATAAATAAAGTAAATAACTGAACTCGTAATTTTGAGGCAGGCATATGATTGGGTTTTGTAGGTACTTCACAAGATGTTTTCTTGTACCCTAAAATAGCCATCTGCCAAGAGAAAAGTGTTTGCTCCCCACAAGAATTTGTTGGATTGTTTTTCCCCCAGAATATATGGTACATTTCCTCTATATAGTGATGAAAAGACTGTGTTTGGTGGCTTTCATTAGTGTGACCAAGTATTAATAAACTATCTCCTCCATAGCTTGAAAGAATCACATGAAGCTTTCTTACAGAACTGTGCAAAGAGTGATTAGCGGTATGGAGATACTTTTTTTTTTACAGATAGCACTGTACTGTGGGAATTATTATTTGTTCTTTGTGTAAGTGCTAGGACAACGGAGCCTTTTGGTGGTTGACTGCAACACGAAGCAAGGAACAAGGACAAACTGTTGCCATTTCTTACCCAGAATTGTAGCAAACTTAAACTTTGCAGCTTTGTATGCTTACACGAATAATCAGTGCATTTTGTGTGATGTAATGCGTTTGTGATAGATGCTAACAAAAATTGCTACGTTAACAAAGATTACTTCTAATAAAAGAGGGTGTCGGAGCTTGCTCTGGGCTCTCATCCCGATCTTGCTTCAAGACGTTGTCTCAGTGTCTTCCTTCATGAGAGACCACCACAACTGGTGACCCCGACGTGATCATCTGCGTGGTGGTACGTCTTTGGACCATCCACACTCATCGGCTGGCATAGCCTGGGTATACCTCATCCCTGATTCAGTCGCAGGCAATCGCCGTGGATCTCTCGTGACTATGGGTGGAGGATTCTCTCAGGACCAGAAATTGCACATTGAGGAACTAAGAGAATTAACCAAACGAAATTTTTTTACCTTTAAAAAGGGGGGCGCCCTTCATGCCCCCCTCACAAAAACCTCTATTGAGGAATTCCTAGAATACATTTGGCAACACTGCCCTTCTTATCCGGCTAAAGGCAGTATCAAAACTACAGTATGGAAGGAGATTGGAAAATACCTTCACGCAAGTCCTATTCATCTATATTAATTGCTTGGAGGGTGGTTTTTGAGGCTCTCTCCTTTCTAGAGCAACCCCTACTTGCCCCCCTTTCTGGACCCCCTCCCTATGTGAATCCTGCTGTACAACTCTTTCCCCCCGCTGTGACGCCTGTGTCTTTTAAACCGACTGCCCCCCCGGAGGCAAATGAGGTCAGTAAATCTCCCCCAACAGCTCCTAAAAATCCATCAGGAGATGTCAAGGTGGGAAATCCTAAAATAAATACACCCCATGCTGGGAGAGTTCAAAAAGCTATGCAAGTAGCTTTTCAAACAGGACAGCTGGAGGGGCAGGAGATTGACTCCATGCAATTGTTTCCCGTTCAGAGGCAAGTTGATAATGCAGGAAATTTACAGGCTGTCTGGAATCCACTGCCTTTATCTCTTTTACGAGAAGTAAAGAAATCTGTGAGGGAGTTTGGCATATATGTCCAGGGTTTGCTTCACAGTCTGGGGCAAGCTCAAAAAATGATTCCACAAGATTGGAAAGATTTAATGAGAATAATTCTGAACGGGACACAATACGTGGTACTTGATGCAGAATATCAAAGAGAAGCAATTAACAGAGGAAATAATTTAGGGGATTTGTATATACCTGATCAAATCTATGGGGCAGGGCAGTTTGCAACTGTGGAGCAGCAGGCAATAAATTTGCAGCCTTTGGTCGCGCGGGGGGAGGCAACCTTGGCAGATTTGATTAAAGCTTGTGCTGTAGTAAGTTCGCAATTTTATAACATGGAGACCTTGGCTGTAGCTTTGCAAAAGGGTCTTAAACCTACTGGGAATTGCTTCAATTGTGGGAAGCCTGGGCATTTCAAAGCCCAATGCCGGGCCCCAGAGGGAGGTGCTGCTCTTTTTCGGAAGAGTTGGCCTTGCCTCGTTCCTCAGCTTCTATGAAAGGTTTTTTGTGATTCCAGGGATTATTGATCAGGATTATACAAATATTATAAAAATTCAATTTTATTCAGATGTACCTGCTAAACTTGCAGCTAGAATGACTCACCCTCATGCCCTCCTCAAAGGAATCTCTGTGGTTTCCGATCTGCTTTATCCTTCCTCAAAACTCTCAGCCATTAACCTTTCTTTTTTTTTTTTAACAAATTTTATTAATTTTTAAAGACATACAAAACATAAATACACAGAAACACAAAACATAAAAGCATAAAAAAATCTCTTTTCTGAAAGTTGCTTAGTCCCGGGTCGGGACTCTTGGTGCAGACACAGGTTCAGGTTCGTGTTTATTTTGCATACCATTCCATATCTTATTGGCATTTTCGGTTTTCTACATAACTTCTCCTCTCTTTTAAATTTTCTCAATTTTATTTTATTTATCTCCTCTCAATTCGAATCATATTATTTATTATTCTTTGTCTGTTCTATTTCCAGCTATCCATTTATCTTTCTTCTTTGAAGAAAAACTTCTCCTGTGCACTAAATGGAGTATGATGCCTTTATCTCTTTCCCCTATATTTATAATACTTAATATAGAACACATAACTTGCATTGGGATTCTGTCTGGTGCGTTCTGAAATTATGCAGTATTGTCAAAACCAATACAGGTTTATTCATTAGTGTTGACAATCATTTATGTCTTAAACATTTTACCCCTTTCGGTTAGATATCATGCCTTTGTGGGAACACTTATGTTTTCCAAAATTGTTTTCCCCCCCCCACATCCCATGTCTTAAATCATTGTTTCATTACAGTACTCCCCTTTTCTTGGCAGGGGTTTCACTAGATTATACTGAGTGTTTTGTCACATTTTGAATTGCATGTTGCTTCCAGTTTTCTATGGTTATTTCTGGATGCAGGTGTAGAAGTGCGGTCTTGTGTGCCTTTCTGGAATCCCTTTTTCAGTGGAATTTGTCCATTATCTCTGGAGAACTTTTGCTTCTTTGCATCTTGCTTCCCACCATTAAGGCTTCTCATCTCTTTCTTTCTCCCTTGCTTCTTCTTCTCCTTGTCCTCTTTACCCCCTTGTCTCTCCACCTCCCTTTTATTCTGCTTTCCCCCTTTCACCTTATTCTTCTCTTTTTGGGTTGTTTTTCCAGGCCTTAAAGTCTTCTTCTCCTTTTTCTCTTTCTTTTTTCCTTCCCCAACCAAAGTCACTTGTTCATCAAAGATGGCTTCTTCTTTGTCCCAGTCATCCTGTTGCTCATTCAGCTTTACATAAGTACAAATGGCCATTTCAAAAAATTGGAAAAGAGTGCCAAGGACATCTTTCCCCTCTTGCTTTTCTTTTTCATATTTTTGATATACAAGTTTCAGTCCATCCACAAGTGATGCCATTGTGTAGACATCCCTCGTACAATTACAACAATTTTAGGGGCTATTAATTGGACCCGTCCCTATTTTGGCATCACTACACACATGCTCAGCCCCCTGTTTGATGCATTAAAGGGAGGAACCACTCCAGGGGATAAAATTACCCTTACAGATCATCAATTAAAAATCACCCAGGACTTCAGAATGCATTAAATGTTTGTTTATTTACTCTTAACTTCCTCAATGAGTCCGGATCCCCCCCATGCACGGCGGCATCACGTCATTTCGCTTCTTCGCCTCATCCTGAACCCAGACCAATGGTATATTTTCGTCAGCTTCCAGATCCTCAGTGGAAAGGGCCTGCTGAACTTATAACCTGGGGACGAGGGTACGCGGCTGTTTCCTACAACAATAACACCACCTGGGTCCCCAGACGACAAGTAAGGCCTTTTCTACCCAAACCAGCCTTGCCTACATCAGCATCATGAAGCTGCCCGCTGCATTCATCATTTGCTTCCTGGGTTTCCACATCGTTCCTGCCGATACGACAGACACCCCATCCTCCTGCGACGCCTGCATTAAAACTACTCGCAGCGGAACAAAGACCCAATCCACCCTGATCTATCATACTTTGAAGCCTGAGTGCAACTCCACGACGGTCTCCCCTTATTTGCATAACAACACTCAATACGCACGATGCTACACCAAACAAGGTATCCAATGCTACGAACCAAAGGCTGTGGGGCCCATCACCGCCTCGCTGTATGTCTATGCCTACAAAGGAGGATCCAGCTCTGACCTTGCCTCAATGTTCTCAACCAGTCAAGCAAAAAATGGGTACATAACCCATAATGTCACTCGGGGGGGGGGGTGGGGTACCAACACTTCTGTGTGTTTTGATGCTTGCTTTGCCATCAGCAAAGGCCAAGGTCCTAATGACGCTGCAGGAGTTACCTGCGGCTCACACAGCTGGCAAAGATCTTATCTACAGGAAAAGAAATATCTCTTTCAAAAGGTGTCCAGGACTAACGTGGGGGCCACCACTGTTTACAACTATTGGTATACCCCCATATATATGCTCAATAGAATTATAAGGTTGCAAGCTGTATTAGAAATTATAACCAATGAAACTGCTCTTGCTTTGAAAACGCTAGCTAAAGAAAGTGCATTGTCCAGAACATATATCATGCAAAATTGCTTGGCTTTAGATTATCTTCTTGCCAAAGAAGGAGGAGTGTGTGGAAAATTTAACCTTAGTAATTGTTGTATTGAGGTAGATGATAGCGGAAAAGTTATCCAACAAATTACTGATAGAATGATCAAGATTGTGCATGTACCTGTACAAACATGGAATGGTCCTGATTTTAGAGACATGTTTGGATCCTGGTTCCCAAAATTGCCTGGTTTGCAAGCTATTGTAGCGCTCATTGGTATGATTGCTGCGGGATGTGTTGTATTGCCTTGTGTATTACCCATTTTTGTACGCACTATTTCTAACAGTTTATCCCTCTTGGCTGAAAAAAAAGCCACTGCACAGGTAATGGCTCTCTGGAATCAACAAATAACTACCACATATGAACCATTGCCATCCGAAGATGAGATAGGAGAGCCAACCTGTGACGACCCAGATGAAGACAAGATGTTTGTGACGGTTGAAGAAGTCACGAACGTTGTGGATAACATCAGCATGCACAGCACTCTTGCCTACGCGCCTGACAAAGATTGTTATTGGAACTAAACACTCCCTGTCTCTTAAAAAGGAAAAACAGAGGAGATGTGGGAATTATTATTTGTTCTTTGTGTAAGTGCTAGGACAACGGAGCCTTTTGGTGGTTGACTGCAACACGAAGCAAGGAACAAGGACAAACTGTTGCCATTTCTTACCCAGAATTGTAGCAAACTTAAACTTTGCAGCTTTGTATGCTTACACGAATAATCAGTGCATTTTGTGTGATGTAATGCATTTGTGATAGACGCTAACAAAAATTGCTACGTTAACAAAGATTACTTCTAATAAAAGAGGGTGTCGGAGCTTGCTCTGGGCTCTCATCCCGATCTTGCTTCAAGACGTTGTCTCAGTGTCTTCCTTCATGAGAGACCACCACAACGTACCATTTTTCTTTCTTTGGTGAGAGGCAGACACTTGTGCTGCTGGTTTGCTTTCAACAGATGGAAACACCATCTGGAAAGGGAGGAAGAGCTTCCCAGGCAGTTTGCTCGCCACTTGGCCTTCACTCTACACTGATGTGACCCTACACTGTTGTCACTTGTGTTGCCTGATAATTCATGGCTGATTGAAGTAGACATCTGCTTGCTTTGTTGCCTGGAATTGCCAGTTAATAATGTCCAGTTTTTGTTTTTGTTTAAACTGACTACTGAGGATTCATTAGGAAAATGTTCTTGCTTCAGTGACAAATGTTAGTGGTTGAAAGCAAAATTAGGCAACATTTTTGGACCAAGGAGTGTCTTGGCAATTGAGAAACATATGAGCGGAGTCAAAATGGACCAGAACAAAAATTAAATTCTGTTAAAATGAGAATCAGTACATTGCTCACATATTTTATCATCATCTTTCTTCTGCTACATTAAAAGTACCACCAAGGACAACAATTTTGACATATTTTGGGGACACCTGCAAGACATAGAGGATACTTATAAGCTTTTCTCCCCTCTGTTCTTTAGCTAAAAGGTTTGCAGCACAGTTTCTGAAGATAAACGATAAGGAAATAGTTTTCTGCAGATCTATAGCCTAAGGCAAGGAGTGGGTCAACATATCTAATATAGAAACCTCCTTTTTGATGACCGTCTCTGGTTCGTTATAACAAAATGTGATAGAAAATATAATGAATTAGCATGCAATTATTTATTTACTGAGGACTTTATGCCAAATCCATATAACATGTGGCTTGCATTCTATACACTGTAACAAGATTAAAATGCAAGAATCATATAAGGCAAAAAAGCACTTGACAGATTCTTAGAGTTGAAATTCACACGTTTTAAAGTTACCAAGGTTGAAAAACACTGCTACAAACTGTAGTAGAAACTTCTAAAAGGCTGAAAAAAAACCATGATAAATAATCTGTTCCTCCCCCTCTGCAATGCCTGCAGAAAGATCACCTACTCCAAGCTAAAAAAAGTAGAGAAAGAAGGGGGGGGGGGCGTAGGAAGAAAAATATAAGGGAATATCTTTATGCTTCCCAAATTGCATTTATTTATTGCCATGCCTCTCTTTTTTATATCCCAAAAATTCACTTGAAAAATACAATCCAGTGATTGAACATTTGCTAGAAAAACATGCGAAGCAGCTGTTTTGATTTTTACAGCTTTGGGAAGGATATTCCATTCGTTGCTGATATCAACACTATCAATATTAATAGAGGCAGGGATAGGGGTGTCTCCTCCTCATTCATCCTTTTTTAAGCCTTTGCTAACTAATTTCTTGAGTTAGTCACTGTGACAAGGTGTTAAGGTACGTGGATAAAAATGCCAAATCAAGTCTGAACATCTGGCTGGCTATATGACAAACCATAATAAAAATACATCACCTAAAACTCCACTCTCATACTTAGTTATAGAATGAGTGCCCAGAAGGACTACCATTAAACATAGAACAACAAACTTGGAAGGGCTTGTATGAACAGGATATCTTGCATCATTCCAGACAGTTTTTCTATCTCTTCTTGAAAACCTCCAGTGATGGAGCACCTATAACTTCTAGAGGCACTGTTTAATTGTTTTTCACTGTCAGGAAATATCTTCTTAGTTCTAGCTTGGATCTCTCATTAATGATCTCCCACCCATTACTTATTATTTTGGCCTCAGGTGCTTTGCAGAATAAGTCAATCTCTTCTTCTCTGTGAGAGCCCCTTAAATACTGGAAAACTGCTATCAATATCATCCCTAATCCTTCTCTTCATTAGACTAGACCAGGCTTGTCCAACCCGCGGCCCACGGGCCGCATGCGGCCCAGGTCGCCTCGTAATGCGGCCCATTGCCCACCTCAACCTTCTGGCAAGAGCCAGCGAGGAGGAGGAGGAGAGGCAGGCGCGAGGCGGGGCGAGGCGAGCGCCACGCTAAGCAGCAACAGAAAAGGCGGGTGCCGCCTTTGCTGCTTCTGGCCCCACTGCCGCCGCTGCTGCTTCTGCCCCCGCTGCCGCCGCCGCTTCTGCCCCAGCCGCCGCCGCCACCGCTGCTTCTGCCCCCGCCGCCGCTGCTGCACCGAGCCTCCCGGTCCTCGCCTTCCAGTCCTGCCGCATCCAGCCGGGCCATTTGCAGGAGGAGAGGTAGGCGCGAGGTGGGTGAGCTTTCTTCCCCCCCTCCCCCCGACCCCACAAAATTTGGCTGGAAAATTTGGTAAAAAATAAATATTTTTAATAAATAATTAATAATAAATAATAAAAATAATTTATAATTTATTATATAATTTTATAATATAATTATTTTATAATAATTTATTTTATGTGTGGCCCAAACCAAATTTTCATCTTCTAATGTGGCCCAGGGAAGGTGAAAGGTTGGACACCCCTGGACTAGACCAAGGGTCAGCAACGTGCAGCTCTAGAGCTGCATGCGGCTCTTTGGGCCCTCTCCTGCGGCTCCCTGTTGGATGATCCCACCACTGGCCTAACTACTAACTACTAACCCTAACTCCTTTCAAAGCATCAGAAGGCAAGGCAAGAAACAATGGTTGGAAACCAACCAAGGAGAGAAGCAACCTAGAACTAAGGAGACATTTCATAACAGTGTGGACAATTAACCAATGGAATCTCTTGTCTTTAGCTCAGTCACTGGAGGCTTTCAAAAAACAGACTGTACAACCATTTGTCTGAAATGTTATTGGTCTCCTGCTCTTCCAACTCTATTATTCTATGTTCTAAGGGTATTTCCAGCCAATTAGCACTCCTAACAAGACTGAAAAAGTAATGGAAAAAAACTTTTTGAACCATTTTCTTTTTAAGTTGGAATAGCACTGTTCTGATTTGGTTCAAACAACTTCTCCATAGCTTTTTTGCTAGACAAAGTTGAAATATTGCCCTTGCCTCATCTCTGCTATCTATTCATTTAATCTGTTCATTGCAGGAAGAGTATAAAAAGAAACTTTTGTAATACAATCTTTAAGAATATCTAGGGCAGTGGTGGCTAAACTTTTTGGGCTCCTGTGCCAAAAATTGCACGTGCATCAGCACGCACACACTCACTCATGTGGCAGCACCCAGAATGCAATGCTCCCCCATCCCCTGCACATGCGCACACAATCTCACCCGCCATCCCCTGACCTGCACTGCGCCTCACAGCTGATTTTTGGCTGGTTTGAGGCCTTTTTGGCCTCCCAGAGGCTTGGAAAAAGCCTCTGCAAGGCTTTTCAGGCCGAATTATAGGCCCATTTTGTCACTTCCAGTGTTACAGGAAGTGATGAAATGGGCCTATAATTTGGCTTGAAAAGCCTTGCAGAGGCTTTTTCCAAGCCTCTGGGAGGCCGAAAAAGGCCTCAAACCAACTGAAAAAAATCAGCTGTGAGGCATGCGCATGCGCAGTGAGGTAAGTTTGCAGCTTGCATGCCATAGGTTTGCCATCACAGATCTAGGGGAAACTTGGCAAGCCAAACAATCTGTAAATGGTTCATTTCCCCTGATAAAAACGGAAGTGGCTTCAAATATTTTGAAGTTTCTCCATTATAGCTTATAAAAACATTTTTTACAACTATCCTGAAGCAGCTTGAACCTTCAATCATAAACTCAGATTGAATTATGCCTGAATCCCAGATCCCCATTTCAAATTCAGACTGATCTGCACCTTTCCCAATATCCATTGCCAGACAAAATTTAGTTCTCTTGCTTGCCAGGAAGCTGTAGCCCTACCTCTTTCCCTCCAAGGCATCTTTGTATACTATCTCTTTTAGCATTAAGCTGTATAACAGGCATCCACCTATCATATAGTTTGATGCTAATTTAGCCACCATGAATCTTACAAAATTGGCCAGTGTTGGCATACAGTGGCAACACTGCCACTAGAAACAAGACTTGCATTTGGCCCAGATTCTATATCAAATTGTGGTTAGCCGGCAGCAGATGCAGATGGCTGAGGAGACCGCTGACTCTGATGTGGGGCCAGGACCATCAGGGAGTGGAATGCTTCCTTCAGAGATTGTGGGGGCTGGCAGCAGTGACGAGGAGGTTCCCGAGGAGCCTGTGCCAAGTGTGCCAGAGGTGATATTCAGCAGGTTCTGACCAGTTCTGGAGAACCGGTTAGCAGAAATTTTTAGTAGTTTAGAATACCACCTCTAACCGACCCCAGCCCCATCTATTCTCTGCCTCCTGAGTCCCAGCTGATCAGCTGGGTCTTCTTTTGTTGCCCTGCACAGGAGAATGGAGCTGGAAAGCAGGTTAGTCGGGTGGGAAGAAGTTGGGGATTTTACAGTATCCTTCCCCTGGAGTGGGATGCAAATGGAGATTTTACAGTATCCTTCCCCTGCCATGCCCACCAAGCCATGTCCACCAAGCCCCACCCACCAAGCCAAGCCATGCCCACAGAACCAGTAGTAATTTTTTTTGAATCCCACCATTGAAATGCACGTGAGTGCAGGGCTGCTTGCAGGAAAGAACAATTACAGCAGCACAGGTGACCTGGGAGTAAGGCTGCAAGGTAATGGCCCCTCCCTCAAGAGGATAAAAGCCAGGTTTGAAAAAGCTTCTTTGCAGACAGCAAAGAAGATCTTAAACTCGTGTTTGGAGAATTTTGTAAATTAGTTCTTATCTCTGGGTTTTTGGCAGCCTTGACAAACAACTTGGCAAGGCTCTTTCTTGTCGGAGCTAATTAATGGAAAGCAGCCTTTTATCTGTAAAGGAACAGCATTTGTGATTAAACCTTGAAAGGTGGGGGCTGCTGCCTTTGTCTGTGTTTGCTCTTTGGGAACCCGGTTGGGTCAGAACACAAATTTGTCTGTGTGAAAATTGTATGTTTAAGAAAATGTCTAACTCACACTGAGCAAAAAAAAAAAAAAAAAAGGACAGTGAATTTGCCAGGATTACAATAATATTTCCCATGCAAGGAAGATTGATATTGGAAAACTGTAAATAATATATATTTAAATAAATTCAGTGATATTTTTATTTTTACTTTACACTCCTTATTTTATATTCTAAATAAATACAACTTGAAAAAAAGACACACACACCCTGTTTTTGAGCAATAAGATGGACTTTTCTCTCTCTACATCAGAAATCTTCAACTTTGGCAACTGTGCAGACTGAGAAATTCTGGGAGTTGAAATCCACACATTTTAATGTTGTCAAAATTGAGAAACACAGCTTTAAGGAAATGAAAATGTATGGCACTCCATCACACTCCATTAACCAAGAAAAATATATTTGCTTTTATATCTGATTATGCTGTAGACTATATTTTACTACATCATTAATTTCCTTTGAGAATAGGCTCTTGAACATTTTATTGAACGATCCAGTTGCATGCTTTATTCTTTGTGCTTTTTCAAATGCACACATTTCCCTCAGAAAAGGAACCATTAAATTCACTGGAATCTATGAATGAATAAACATACATAGTATTATATAGGAGAGGAAAAGAAGGCACTTAGGTTAGTGTGTATTTTTTTCAGTGGCCAATGTAAATGAAGGTATTCTTTTTGGGTAATCAAGCTTTAGACGTATTTTTAGCTGGAGTCTGGGCACTCCTTTCATTCAGAGCCCAATCAGGACCATGCAGCCCTTTCACCCCTTTCAAGAAGGTGCAAACTAAATTCTCAAGAACATATTTCAAATCCCTTTGTTCCTAACATGATCTTGTGCCTTGAGGCTAACCATGACCAACACTGATAGTGGCATACATCTTCTACCTGATAAAGTATTTTTCTTCCACCCCTGGGTTTAAGACTCTTGATTTTTAATCAATACTTCATCACAACTTGGAACAAAACCTTGGATGAGAAATTGAAATGCTATTGTTTCTTACCAGATACAATCCTGATAATATAATATGAGCATTTAGTGTCAGCCCTTAAACAATATGCCAAGGATTTGAAAGTCCAATCAAATCTGGCTGCCCTGTCCACAGAGATATTTTTGGGTACTCCCTCAACATTTTTTGGCCAGCTAGATATTTAAGCCAAAAAAATGTAGACACTGGAGCAGAAAAGATGTGTTTCCTAGGTCCCAATAGATACCGTTATTTAATTTGAAGGGATCTGGAGCCTGCAGACTCTGTTCAACCTTGCTAGTGGTCAGAAACTATTGAAGATGGATGGACCTTCAGATAAGCCATCCTATAGATGATAACCACACCTTGAATTGGACCCAGATGCCAACTAGAAACCTCAGCTGCTCATGAAACAGTGATGCTACATTGGCATATCACAGTCCATGATATTGCATTCTGTTCCAGTGGTAGCTTCCAAGTGGTCTTTAAGGACAGCTTTCTCTACAGCACTTTGCAATAGTCCAGGTGAGGTGAGTAGTGTACAGGTGACTGGCTCAACATGCTCCAAGTTCAGAAATAGATACAACTGATACACTAGAAACTTCTGTGCAAATTCTCCCCCTCTGGCCACAGCTGCCACCCAAGCACTAGTGTTTCTGTGAAGAGTCTAGTGGGCATCTGGAATGGAAACCTGTTAGGGAAATTATTATAATCACTTCTAAGTGTCCTCTTTGACCTACTTCAGAAATAATCTGGGAAGTTTGAATGATCTGTAGGAGCTGAAGCAGCAAGATCCATGTAAGACAAGACTCAACTAGCATATAATAAGACATAGAGGAATTGGACTAGAAGACCTCCAAGATCCTTTGCAACCCTTTTTTTTCCTATGTTTTAAGTGCTTGAGAGTTTGTGCTATGGCAATGCATAGAGTTAAAAAAAGCCATTTTATTATGCAGTTATCTATATTCACAGTTCATGATCTAATAAGCTTTTTTAAGACTGTGAATTGGAACAAAAGACAAACAATGGCTGACCAATGACACTCAGTGTGTAGTCCTTAATGGAACTACATCTACATGGAGGGAAGTAAGCAGTGGACTACCTCAAGGTTCTGTTTAGGCTCTTCAACATCTTCACAAACAATTTAGATGAAGGAATAGAAGGGGAACTCATTTAATTTGCAGATGATACCAAGGTAGGGGGAATAGCTAACACTTTGGAAGACAAACTCAAGATTCAAAAGGATATTAATAGATTTTGTTGAGGTATTCCCAGTTAGGAGAATGAGTGCACTCAGGGAAACATAGTGAGAGTGATTTTGAATAACACACAACCAGCATACAGATACACTGAATAGTAAAATGTAGGTTTTACTTCCAGTAAATGGGTAAACAAAGTCCAACAAACAGTCCAAATCATACACGGTTAAAGCAGTTAGTATTCTAAATAATCAGTCCAGGGATGATCCAAAAACGAAGTCAAGTATCATAAACAAAGTTCAGTAAATGGAGTTTGCTAACAGTTTGCAAGACTCACAGCAATCCAAGCAGAATGATGATCAGGCAAAACGGCAATACAGGAAATGCAAGAAGAGAGAGAGCAAACCAGGTTTCTGGCTCCATCTTATGGTCGTTGGAGGAACCTCAGCCAATCACAATTACAGCATTCTCTTAAAGATACAACAGTCTTAAATTACTATCTGATTTATATATTGTCAACCCAACTGTTAGGTGACTATCATTCCTACCAGATTTCAACACCGGACCTATCCAACAGAATTCATTCAGTGGTGAGAAAAGTAAGGACCTAGACCAGGGTCTGCAACCTTAAACACTCAAAGAGCCATTTGGACAGAAAACACTGGGAGCCACAAAACCTGGGTGGTCATGGCCAACTTGACATCACTCACTTCTACCCAATCACATGACCCCCCCCCCAGCCATGCCTACCTATGTTTTGCGGCTCCCGGTATTTTCTTTTCTCTGGTAACTGGTCTTTCTCTCTCTCTCTCTCTCTTTCTCTCATCTCTCTCTCTTTCTCTCTCATCTCTCTTTCTCCCCCCATCTCTTTCTCCCTCCCTCTCTCTCATCTCTCTCATCTCTCTCTCTCTCCCTTTCTTTCTCTCTCATCTCTTTCTCCCTCTCATCTCTTTCTCTCATCTCTCTCTCTCCTTCTCTCTCTCTCATTTCTTTCTCCCTCTCTCATCTCTCTCTTTCTCCCTCTCTTTCTCTCTAGTCTCTCTTTCTCCCCCTCTTTCTCCCTTTATCTCTCTCTCTCATCTGTGTCTCTCTTTCTCTCTCTCTTCATTTTTTCTCCCTCTCATTTCTCTGTCTCTCTAATCTCTCTTTCTCCCTCTCTCATCTCTTTCTCTCTCTCTCTCTGTCTTTTTCTGTCTCATTTCTCTTTCTCTCCTCCGTCTTGTATGTGTGTGTATTCCCTCTTGAACCATTTCCAAAAACAGGTGAGGGTTGGCTGTTTTTGTGTGTGCTGATTTTGTTTTTTTCTTCTTCTTTGGGTGTTTTTACCATATGATTTCAATCAAGAGTCATTTCAGGTTCCCAGATAAATGAATCTCTTTCATCCCCCTGCTGTAGCTCCCTGTCGGATGATCCCACCACTGGCTGGCCCTGCCCCTCACCCTCCCACTCACTCCTCGCCTGCCCTGAGAAGAGAAGGGCGGAGGCAGTGGAGGTGGATGGAGACTTGTTCAGTATTCCAGGGTGGGAGTGCAGCGCCCCTCTACTTGCCTCTTTTTCTGGCCCTTCTTGGTGCTATATGTGCCTCGGCATTTCTCCGCCTCGTGACACTAGTAGGGCTGGCTGCAGCCAATGTTCTGCAACATAATGAGCTCCAGGAGGAGAAGGAGGGGATGCAGTCTCTCCCATTGTGAAGCAGGCTAAGTTTAAGGGTGCTGCGTGAGGCGCTGGAAGAGCAGCAAGCAGCCATGGAAGCAGCGAGAGCATCAGCGTTAACTGCAGCTCTTGCAGTGCCTTGCGCAGCACACTTAAATTTAGTCTGTTAATGAGAGGCAGCAGGAACAGGAGCTGCTCCTTCTGCCTTTCAAACTATTTTCCAAAGCAGTGCCACAAAATTAAGTGGGCCACAGAAAAAGCAGTATTTATAGGTTTCCCATTTTATTCTTAAAATTTGGAGAACTGGAAAATACGACCTTTGACTGGCCCCGCCCCCATCTATTCTCTGCCTCCCGAGTCCCAGCTGATCAGCTGGGTTTTCTTTTGTTGACCTGCACAGGAGAACAGAGCTGGAAAGCAGGTTAGTGGGATGGGGAGGGAATGGAGATTTTGTAGTAACCTTCCCCTGCCCTACCCACCAAGCCCCACCAAGCCACGCCCACAGAATCGGTAGTAAAAAAAATTGAATCCCACCATTGCACAGAAGGCTTATTTTGATAGTGACTTCTAAAAATGAATGTTTTCTAAAGTATCTTTAATGAAATAAGGAAGTCCCTCTTACATTTGAAAATTATAAAAACAAGTGATTGAAATCATATCAGTCTACTCAGCATTGTGGAATTACGTCAGACTATATGTAAAGCAGTTGGTGGTAGCATCTGGCTTTTCTAGGATTGGCCTGGTTAAATGGGGAATTTCAGGACTTTAGGTTAACTGGAAAGTTTTTTTTTAAAAGCCCAACATATAGTACAAAGCAAATCACTTTAATACGGCTACCTAGATGGGCATTAAGAATTTAGGCTCAATATTTGGTGATGTGCCCATTTATCAGATATAGAGTATTTTAAGTGCATCCCTGTTTTTTCTACTGAAGTAATAAATAGTTAATATATTGTAAAACTAGCTCGATACCCATGTTTCACTACAAAACTATGTGGTTAGGCTTAGTTTTTTGGGAGGAAAATAAGGGGGTAAATTTCTGCCTCTGCCTACCAGCATCCATTGGTATTCATCTAGCTAGTGTCCTGTCAGTGTGAGAGAGAGTTGAGGGCTGTTTGGAAACTGAAACAATATTTGCTGTGTGAGCAAAAAGGAGACAGCAAGGAGCTTGGGTGTGGCTTAGCTCAATTATTCTGTACTAAAGCTGCTTGCTGCTGTGAAACTAAAACTGAAACTGAAACTCCTCTCCTCTGCTTGTGCATTAGGAACAGATTTCTTTTCAGTTGGGGAAGGGGAGTAGAACTCCTCAGCATCAGAGCATGTTAATAATAATATATGAAATAATATAATGCTCTGATGGTCATTTCGAAAAATCCTTTCTTAGTGAGCACCTAGAAGCCAAGAGGAACATACATGCCAAATTTCAAGTTTGTAGGCTTTATGGTTTTGGAGATTTTGTAATGATGCGTGAGTGGTATTTCGCTTTGATATCAATAGATGAACAAATCTTGTGTCTCTTCCTTGACTGGCAAATTCATCCAGTCTGCACCCCACGAGATCAAGTCACTGGCAATTCTAGGCCAGCCTTTTGACACCATCAATCTTACAGGTGGTTTAATGATACAATAGTGAATTTCTTTGACCTCATAATTCCAACAGAATTATCAGAATTTTCACAGAGAATTTAAACATAATGCCTCCCCAAAGCCTTTACAATGTTTGTGACATGCACATTTCTGTTCCTTCAGAATCATTTTTACAGGAATAAAAGTTACATCTGGGTTACAGCTACACCAGATTTCAAACAGAAAGAGATATTGATTTACATTCATGGAGGCCAAGGGAAGACATCCCAGCCATGAGAGGTAGTGAAAGACAACTGCTGCTTATCCTGAGGAAAGGAGACCTTCTCCTAACCTTTAATTCTACCCCACTTTATAGTCCTCTTACAGGTTAGAAATTCAGCAATGCTTATTGGACTGCTGCACACCCTTCAGAAAGGATTCCAGAAATGTAATTGGTGCAGTGCAAGAGCAGGTCCCCACTGCCATTCATTAAAGCAGAGCATTTCTTTTTAGGCTTTTGCACAAGCCGGAAGAAAAATGGCACCATCATTGTTTTTCAGATCTGTATGGAAAGAGGTCTAGCAGCAAACAGTGGGAAAATGCTGCGCTTATGTGACTCCCAAAGGAATTTTGGGGATCGTTTTCAAAGTGTGTGCATCTCTCTAAGCAGTTTACAGAGTCAGCCTATTGCCCCCAATAATCTGGGCCCTCATTTTACCCACCTCGGAAGGATGCAATTGAAATTGTTTTTCAGAGGTGCTCAATATGTTCTTTCAAGCTTTAGAAGCTTATACAGAAGGATTTTGAAAACATTAGATTTCTTTTTACTTGCATGTAATTAATTTGAAAAATAAATGAGATCAATTATGAGGGGAAAGGCATGTCCATTTAAGGAAGATATTTTAATGTCTGCTATGAAGTATTTGTGTGCTATGTACCTCTTTAAAATTGCTCGTCTCAGATCATTTGTACAATCTGGTGGATAAAGAAAGTGTTTGCTCCACCCCTGTGAAGAGGGAAAGGGGACACTCGTGCTGTCTCTCAAACACTTGCAGGGGCATCTTTGACCTTGCTCATCTTAAAGATAATTGCAGTTTCCCTGATGTCCCTTCCCCCCAAATCCCTTTTCTTCCTCCTTACTTCCCAAATTGACTGGAACAGCAACAGTGTCTCGGGAGTCAATTGAGGCAATTTTGTAAGGCTAGGAACAGAAACAAGCAGGTTCCAGGCTGCTCTTCTCTAAGCCCATCTGTTGAGTAATAGGCTAATAAGCTACCTCAGGTTGTCCCAACCTTGAACATCCCCAAATGTGTGGGTTTTAAACCCCAGAATTTCATTGGGGTGGCCATTGATAAGAATTCTGGGACTTGAAATCCAGAAACGGAGAAGTTGCCAAGACTGGGAAACACAGTGAAATAGGGTGATATACTTCGTACATGTATGGCTCTCACAGACTATAGTAATGTCTAGGATGTTTCCTTAATGTTAGTTTGAACTTCCTTCTTTTTTGAAGTGAACACATAAGAAATCTCAATGCTTGCATTTCTGAGTTTAAAAATATAAGTGTCAGCTGCTGCTCCATTCAAAATCCAAGAAAGAAATACTTAGACTCCGTTAATCAGAGAAAAGATATCTTTTACTGGCAATCAAGTGGTAGCAACAAAGGAATTCTGAATCTGAGAAAATGGGTGCGTAAATCACATATACAAAGTAATGGCAATGTTCCCACCCCCAATAGTTCAAATGGTTCTTCCAATTAAAAGTTGTGAATATCATCATGTGGACATCTCCAGGTGGTGATGAGGCTTCTGTCTGTTGACCTTGGCATAATTTGATAAAGGTTTGCAGATGCGCATAGCATAGAAGAGAAAGCTAAGCAAGGAATAGAAACCTAAGCAAGAATGTACTCCCCCCCCCCAAGTTTATTATGGAATTTACCTGATGTCCTGGCATGCTTCATTTGGGATAAAATTGCCTCCCAGGCACCAGTTTGATCACAGCACGCTGCTTTTCAGGCACAAAGCTTGATTTTAAACAGCAGCAATACACTTTTAAGTATGGAATTTCACCGAATCTTGTCCTGGCATCCGTTCTTGCATTTGGGATCAAAAATTTTGTTGTTGGTTGCTGTTTTTAAAAATCAAGCATTTTGGTGCCTGAAGAAGAAAACGCGGATGCCGTGGTCAGAAAAACTGGTGCCTGGGGAGGCAAATTTTTTGATCCCAAATGCAAAAACGGATGCCAGGACGAGATTCCGGTAGAGTTCCATACTTAAAAATGGTATTGCTTGCTGTTTTTAAAAATCAAGCTTTTGGGTGCCTGAAGGAGAAAACGCGTAATGCCGCGGTCAGAAAAACTGGTGCCTGGGGAGGCAAATTTTTTGATCCCAAATGCAAAAATGGATGCCAGGACGAGATTCCGGTAGAGTTCCATACTTAAAAAGGTATTGCTTGCTGTTTTTAAAAATCAAGCTTTTGGTGCCTGAAGAAGAAAACGCGTGATGCCGCGGTCAGAAAAACAGGTGCCTGGGGAGGCAAAAATTTTTTTTATCCCAAATGCAAAAATGGATGCTAGGATGAGATTCGGGTAGAAATTTCCATAATTAAAAATGGTATTGCTTGCTGTTTTTAAAAATCAAGCTTTTTGGTGCCTGAAGGAGAAAACGCGTAATGCCGCGGTCAGAAAAACTGGTGCCTGGGGAGGCAAATTTTTTTTGATCCCAAATGCAAAAATGGATGCCAGGACGAGATTCCGGGTAGAGTTCCATACTTAAAAATGGTATTGCTTGCTGTTTTTAAAAATCAAGCTTTTTGGTGCCTGAAGAAGAAAACGCGTGATGCCGCGGTCAGAAAAACAGGTGCCTGGGGAGGCAAAAATTTTTTTTATCCCAAATGCAAAAACGGATGCTAGGATGAGATTCGGGGTAGAATTCCATAATTAAAAAGGGTATTGCTTGCTGTTTTTAAAAATCAAGCTTTTTGGTGCCTGAAGAAGAAAACGCGTAATGCTGCAGACAGAAAAACTGCTGCCTGGGGGAGGCAAATTTTTTTGATCCCAAATGCAAAAACGGATACCAGGACGAGATTCCGCGTAGAGTTGCATACTTAAAAATGGTATTGCTTGCTGTTTTTAAAAATCAAGCATTTTGGTGCCTGAAGAAGAAAACGCGTGGTCAGAAAAACTGGTGCCTGGGGAGGCTAAATTTTTTTGATCCCAAATGCAAAAATGGATGCCAGGACGAGATTCGGGGTAGAATTCCATACTTAAAAATGGTATTGCTTGCTGTTCTTAAAAATCAAGCTTTTTGGTGCCTGAAGAAGAAAACGCATGATGCCGCGGTCTGAAAAACAGGTGCCTGGGGAGGCAAATTTTTTTTGATCCCAAATACAAAAACGGAGACCAGGACGAGATTCCGGGTAGAGTTCCATACTTAAAAATGGTTTTTAAAAATCAAGCATTTTGGTGCCTGAAGAAGAAAACGCGTGATGCCGCGGACAGAAAAACTGCTGCCTGAGGGAGGCAAATTTTTTTTGATCCCAAATGCAAAAACGGATGCCAGGACGAGATTCTGGGTAGAATTCCATACTTAAAAATGGTATTGTTTTTTTGAGATCTCGCAATTGGATTAAGGTGTGAAGAACCTGAAGAATTTTTCTTTTTTTTTCCTTTTATTATTATTATTATTTTTTAATATTATTGGGTTTTATTCTCCTTCTGACTATCGCAACTGAGGATTAAGGTCTAGAAGAACCTGAAGAAATCTTTCTTTTTTCCTTGAAACCTTTTTCTTTTTTTAAATTTTGGGCTTTTTATTTTTTACTGGTTTTTCTTTTTTACGTTTTTCCTTTCCCTAATTGGATTACAATTGCCACTCTGCCAACTGGATTAAAAGAGTGGGAAGATTCTGAGTTATTCAAATGAGTAAGAAAATTCCACCTTCTGGTACCTCAACTTCTGCTCCTGCCTCCCCATCAACTGGAGAACGACTTTCAACAATGGTGAAGCAAGATAAAGGACAAATGGATCTAACGACGGTTATACAAGGAATTCAAGAACTTAAAATGAGTATTGAACAAAGGACGGGGAGTATTGAACAAAAAATTGAAAACATCCAACAAATGATGGTGAAATATGATGAGAGACTGCAAAAAATGGAAGAGAAAGATAATCAAAGAGATGAGAAATTGCAAAAAATGGAAGAGAAAGACAATCAAAGAGATGAGAAAATTGGAAATATTGATGACAGAGTGACAACGCTTGAACAAAACAAGAATGAGATGTTGAAGTGGGAGATGGACAGATCAGAATATTACCTCAGATTTCAAAATATAGAGGAAGAAAAAGGACAAGATCTTGCTACAGTAATGATAGAAATCTTGGCTGAAGCTCTGGAAATAACAGAGGAAAAGATGATGGATGGAATAGATGAGATATATCAAGTTTTTACAAGATATGCGTCGAGGAACAAGCTACCAAGAGAAGTTCATGTCAGATTTACCAAAAAATCTATTAAAACACAGATAGCGGCAAGAGAGAAGGCATTGAAATATGGAGACAAAGAGATTGTGGTTTTAAAACAAGTACCCAGAAAAGTTAGAGAGATGAGAAGAGAATATCGATTCCTGACTAAAATATTATTGGAAAAGGAGGTGAATTACAGATGGTTGATTCCAGAAGGATTAATGGTTACATGGAAAGAACAGAGATACAGAATTGGCTCAATTGACGAAGCAGAATCGTTTTATAATGAATTCTTTAAAAGAAGAGAAATAGAGATAGAAAAAGAGACTATTCTAACTGAATTTCAAGAGGATCAAATAGAGATGGGAAAAGAAGAAGGTGCAGTAGGTGGACAAGTGGAGACTAAAGAACAATGTGAAGTAAGATCAACGAGAGCTGTTAGACCTAAATATAAATCATAACTATGGAGGAAAAAAAATTGATTTCTTTGAATATAAATGGACTGAATTCAGCTACTAAAAGAAGGAAAACCTTTCATAAAATAGAGAAATTAAAATTTGATATAATTTGCTTACAAGAAGTACACATTAAAAAACAACATCAACAATTATTGGTGCGACCAAAAATAGGGAAAATTTTTACTTCTCTGACCCACTGTAAGAAAAGAGGAGTGGTTTTGTACATTAAAGAAACCATTCCAGCAAAACTGATTTATACTGAAGAAGACGGAAGAGTATTAATGGTTGAAATAGTGGATAACAATACAAAAATACTCCTGGTTGCAATCTATGCTCCGAATGATAAACAAAAAAAGATTTTATAAAAAATTACATATGAAAATAATTGAATTGGACTATGCTAATATATTTATAATGGGAGATTTTAATGGAATTGTAGACAATGAATTGGACTATACAGCAAAAATAACACGACAAAATAGGAAGACCCTCCCTAAATCCTTTTTTTGAAATGATAGAGGAACTAAATTTAAAAGATATATGGAGGGAAAGAAATACTAAAACTCAACAATATACTTTCTATTCGAATAGACATTCATCATGGTCCAGAATAGATATGATTTGGACGTCAACAGAATTATTATCTAATATTCAAGAAATAAATATTGAAACAAGTACATGGGCAGACCATAACCCAATGACAATTAAATGGAAAGGACAAAAAAGAAGATCTAGATGGACATTAAATAACACTATTTTAAAGGAAAAAGATTTTACACAATGGATGGAAAAAGAACTGGCCTTCTTCTTTAATGAAAACAGAAAAGAAGATACTTCACTACAGAATGTTTGGGACACAATGAAGGCATATGCAAGAGGATTGATAATGGATTATACAAAGAAAAAGAATATTAGGAAGAGGCAAGTGATTAAAACTTTAGAAGATGATTATAAAAAATTGGAAAAAGAATTACAGAGAACGCCACAGAAAAAAGATATTAAATTTAAAATGGACATAATCAAACATAAAATGGATCAAACAGAGAAAGAAGAATTGGCGCAAAAAATCAGAAGCGCTAAACAGAACTACTTTGAGGATGCAAACAGGCCAGGTAGATGGTTAGCATACAAACTGAGAAAAGAGAAAGAATCAAGGAGAATACTACAGTTAATGGACGAACAAGGTCAAGTTTGTCATGGTAATAAGGAGAAAAAGAGAATTATTTGAGACTTTTATGCACAATTATATAAGCAGGAGGACTTTGATGAGGGGAAAATCAAACAGTATTTACAAAATGCCAACCTACCTAAGATACCTGATGAAACTGGGAAAATGTTAGAAAGTCCTATAACAATGATGGAATTAACTGAAGCACTCAATAGGCAGAATAACGGGAAAGCACCAGGACCAGATGGTTTCCCGGCAGAATTTTATAAAACATTACAAGAATCGTTGAGTATTTCATTATTAGAAATTATGAATGAAGCTATGATAAATAAGAAAATACCTAAAACATGGTCAGAAGCTTATATTACGCTTATTCCAAAAGAAGGGGCTGACCCATTACAAATTAAGAACTATAGACCTATTTCTTTACTGAATGCAGATTATAAAATATTTGCTTCAATTTTGGCAGAAAGACTTAAAAAATATCTAAATAATTTTATCCATCCTGATCAGAATGGATTTCTACCAAAGAGACAAATTAAAGACAACATGAGAGTAATTTTGGACACTTTGGAATACTATGAGGCACATCCTGAAAAACAAATCTTTGATATTCTTAGATGCCCCAAAGGCATTTGATAACGTGAATTGGAAATTTATGTTATTATTATTGGAACAGATGGGCTTTGCTAGAAAATTTATTCAAGCAATAGAAGCCATATATTACAAGCAAACAGCAAAAGTGATGATAGACGGAGAATTTACAGACCCTATCAATATTAAAAAAGGCACAAGACAAGGATGTCCATTATCCCCTTTGTTATTTGTATTGACTTTAGAAGTGTTAAATAGAAATATTAGAGAGGATACAAATATAAAAGGAATGAAAGTTAAAAAGGAGGAATTTAAATTGCAAGCCTTTGCGGATGACTTGGTCTTTATTTTGGAAGACCCTCTAGAGACAGCTTTAAAATTACTGGAAAAGATAGAGACTTATGGTGAGATGGCTGGCTTGAAAATAAATAAAGACAAAACAAAGATTCTGACAAAAAATATGTTATTAAGGCAAAAAGAAGAGTTGGCAGACCTATTGAAAATTCAAGTTACGAATAAAGTTAAATATTTGGGGATATTTTTGACGTCAAGATGTACTACACTGAAAGAGAATAACTATATTAAACTTAAACAGCAGATAGCATCTGACTTGAAAAAATGGGAAAACTTACAATTATCTTTGATAGGTAGAATTTCAACAATTAAAATGAATATTTTACCCAGAATTTTATATTTGTTTCAAACAATACCAATTAGGCTTGGCAAAGACTACTTTGATGAATTAAATAAAATTGTGATGAAGTATATATGGCAAGGTAAGAAAGCGAGAATAAAACTAAAACTTCTACAGGATGCTAGAACTAGAGGAGGATTTGGCCTTCCTAATTGGGAGTTGTATTATCAAGCTGCAAACTTAATGTGGGCTAAAGAATGGATAATGTTAAGAAAGTCTAGATTACTGGCATTGGAAGGACATGACTTATTATTGGGTTGGCATGCTTTTTTATGGTATAAGGGAACTAAATCGCAGGGTTATTTCAGAAGGCACTATATATGGGAATCGTTATGGTTGAATTGGGAGAAAATTAAGAAACAATGTTATTTGAAAATACCAGTTTGGTTATCAACTATCGAAGCTTTTTCTTATCCCATAATTTATAAGAAGGAACAAACAGTTAGATATGGGGAAATACTGGATGAAAAGGGTGAACTTAAAACGATGCAAAAGTTAGAAGAACAAGATATAAAGATGAATTGGTTTTCATATGCGCAAATACACTCAAGGTATCTTAAAGATTCTAAAACAGAAGGATTTTATGATAAATTGACTGATTTAGATAGGATTTTGACAGGTTCTGATGAAAAAGTGATTAAAAAACTATATAGTTATTTGTTGGAAATTAAATTAGAGGAAGAACAAGTCAAAGAAACAATGATTGTTTGGGGAAAGAACTTTGGTATGGGATTGATTTAGAGAAATGGCAAAAAATGTGGTCTCAAAATTATAAAATGACAATGTCAGTAGCATATAAAGAAAATTTGTATAAGATGTTTTACAGGTGGCATTTTCCCCCGACAAGAATAGCAAGAATGTTCAAGAACAAATCTGAAAAGTGTTGGAAATGTCATCAGATCCCTGGCTCATATTACCATATGTGGTGGACTTGTGAGGAGGCTAGGAAATACTGGACTAGAATTCGCATATGGTTGGAAGAAATGACAAAAGAACATATAGATTTGAAACCAGAGATTTTTCTATTGGGAATCTTACCTGATACATTTAATAAAAACTTAAAGTATTTGATTGTAAATGTGTTAACAGCGGCTAGGATTGTATTTGCTAAAAATTGGAAGAGTGAGAAAATACCATTAGAGGAAGAAATTATTAAGAAAATACTGGAATGTGCTGAAATGAGTAGATTGACATTTGAAATTAGAGAACAAGAAGATAAACAATTTTATGAAGTTTGGGATCTTTTTTTATCAATGGTTAGATAATACAATATAATAATATTTAGAAACTTAGGAAATAATGAATATACATTTTCTTTTGGTTTTGATAATATTTTTAGAATATTTTATTAAGATAGATTTGGTATGATTTTACGATCTGTTATAAAATAAATTAATTAAATTATAGTTATCTCGCTTAAGTATGAATTAGTAAAATTATAGTCAAATGATTGTTTAATAATGATATTAGAATATATAATTGTTGATTGATAATATGAGTTATTATGTAATATAATTATTATGATGACTATGAAATGGATGCACAAAAAGGAGTGGTAAACCAACCGATACACTGTCTGTAAATTTATGAAGAATGATGATGTTCTTATGTTATGTTTTATGTTTTATGTGTTTTTATTTGTTGTTAAAATCAATAAAACTTTTACCAAAAAAAAAAAAAAAAAAAAATCAAGCATTTTGGTGCCTGAAGAAGAAAACGCGTGGTCAGAAAAACTGGTGCCTGGGGAGGCAAATTTTTTTTGATCCCAAATGCAAAAACGGATGCCAGGACGAGATTCGGGGTAGAATTCCATACTTAAAAATGGTATTGCTTGCTGTTCTTAAAAATCAAGCTTTTTGGTGCCTGAAGAAGAAAATGCGTGGTGCCACGGTCAGAAAAACTGGTGCCTGGGGAGGCAAATTTTTTTGATCCCAAATGCAAAAACGGCTACGAGGACGAGATTCCGCGTAGAATTCCATATTTAAAATGGTATTGCTTGCTGTTTTTAAAAATAGAGCATTTTGGTGCCTGAAGAAGAAAACGCGTGGTCAGAAAAACTGGTGCCTGGGAGGCAAATTTTTTTGATCCCAAATGCAAAAAACGGATGCCAGGACGAGATTCCGGTAGAGTTCCATACTTAAAAATGGTATTGCTTGCTGTTTTTAAAAATCAAGAATTTTGGTGCCTGAAGAAGAAAACACGTGATGCCGCGGTCTGAAAAACTGGTGCCTGGGAGGCAAATTTTTTTGATCCCAAATGCAAAAACGGATACCAGGACGAGATTCCGGTAGAGTTCCATACTTAAAAATGGTATTGCTTGCTGTTTTTAAAAATCAAGCATTTTGGTGCCTGAAGAAGAAAACGCGTGATGCCGCCGCGTCAGAAAAACCGCTGCCTGGGGAGGCAAAAATTTTTTTGATCCCAAATACAAAAACGGATACCAGGACGAGATTCCGGTAGAGTTCCATACTTAAAAATGGTATTGCTTGCTGTTTTTAAAAATCAAGCATTTTGGTGCCTGAAGAAGAAAACGCGTGGTCAGAAAAACTGGTGCCTGGGGAGGCAATTTTTTTGATCCCAAATGCAAAAACGGATGCCAGGACGAGATTCGGGATAGAATTCCATACTTAAAAATGGTATTGCTTGCTGTTCTTAAAAATCAAGCTTTTTGGTGCCTGAAGAAGAAAACGCGTGATGCCACGGTCAGGAAAACTGGTGCCTGGGGAGGCAATTTTTTTTATCCCAAATGGAAAAACGGATACCAGGACGAGATTCCGGTAGAATTCCATACTTAAAAATGGTATTGCTTGCTGTTTTTAAAAATCAAGCATTTTGGTGCCTGAAGAAGAAAACGCGTGATGCCGCGGACAGAAAAACTGCTGCCTGGGGAGGCAAATTTTTTTGATCCCAAATGCAAAAACGGATACCAGGACGAGATTCCGGGTAGAATTCCATACTTAAAAATGGTATTGCTTGCTGTTTTTAAAATCAAGCATTTTGGTGCCTGAAGAAGAAAACGCGTGGTCAGAAAAACGGGTTCCTGGGGAGGCAAATTTTTTTGCTCCCAAATGCAGAAACGGATGCTAGGATGAGATTCTGGGTAGAATTACATACTTCAAAATGGTATTGCTTGCTGTTTTTAAAAATCAAGCATTTTGGTGCCTGAAGAAGAAAACGCGTGATGCCGCGCGTCAGAAAAACGGCTGCCTGGGGAGGCAAATTTTTTTTGATCCCAAATACAAAAACGGATGCCAGGACGAGATTCGGGTAGAATTCCATACTTAAAAATGGTATTGCTTGCTGTTTTTAAAAATCAAGCATTTTGGTGCCTGAAGAAGAAAACGCGTGGTCAGAAAAACTGGTGCCTGGGAGGCAAATTTTTTGATTCCAAATGCAAAAACGGATGCCAGGACGAGATTCGGGGTAGAATTCCATACTTAAAAATGGTATTGCTTGCTGTTCTTAAAAATCAAGCTTTTTGGTGCCTGAAGAAGAAAACGCATGATGCCGCCGCGGTCAGGAAAACTGGTGCCTGGGGAGGCAAATTTTTTTGATCCCAAATGCAAAAACGGATACCAGGATGAGATTCTGGGTAGAATTCCATACTTAAAAATGGTATTGCTTGCTGTTCTTAAAAATCAAGCTTTTTGGTGCCTGAAAAAGAAAACGCGTGGTCAGAAAAACTGGTGCCTGGGGAGGCAAATTTTTTTTGATCCCAAATGCAAAAACGGATGCCAGGACGAGATTCGGGGTAGAATTCCATACTTAAAAATGGTATTGCTTGCTGTTCTTAAAAATCAAGCTTTTTGGTGCCTGAAGAAGAAAACGCGTGATGCCACGGTCAGGAAAACTGGTGCCTGGGGAGGCAATTTTTTTTGATGCCAAATGCTAAAATGGATTCCAGGATGAGATTTGGGGTAGAATTCCATACTTAAAAATGGTATTGCTTGCTGTTATTAACAGCATATAAACAGGTAACATTAAAATACTCATATTTTTAGGGTTTATCAGGATATTTAATACGAAATGCTTTGACAAGTGTAGGAGCTTTAACATCCTTTTCATTGACCCAGTCAGCTTGGGAAGAAGGAAAATGTTTCCAAGCAATCAAATATTGGAGTCGACCCCTCCGTTTCTGAGAATCCAAAATTTCTTTAACTTCAAAATGTTGTTTGCCTTCAATTAGCAATGGTACAGGAGGATCAATCTAGGTCGATCTCAAATCAGAAGTATGTTCATGTTTTAACAGACTAACATGGAAAATAGGGTGGATTCGTCGAAGAGTTTTTGGTAATTTCAGTTGGACTGCCACAGGGTTTATAATTCGTTCAACTGAGAAAGGGCCAACATACTTAGGGCCAAGCTTTTTTGACTTTTGGGTGGTTTGCAAATATCTGGTGGAGAAAAAGACTTTGTCGCCCACCTGATATGGTTTTTGTGGAATTCTCTTTTTGTCTGCAAATTTCTTATGAGCTTGATGTGCATCATCTAATGCTTTACGAGTAACTGGCCAGGTAAGCTGGAGTTGTGTTATCCATTCATCTAATGACTGAATGTTAGGCTTCTCACATGGAAGTTCAGGTATGGGTACAAAGTCTTGCCCTGATGCCACTTTAAATGGAGTAAACCCAGTACTACTATGTACGGAATTGTTATATGCCACCTCAGCAAATGGCAATAGGTCAGCCCAATTATCTTGCTGATAATTTATGTAACATCTAAGATATTGTTCCAATACTGTGTTAGTCCTCTCACAAGCCCCATTATTTTGTGGATGGTGGGCGGAGCTTAAGCCCTGGGTGGAGCCCAATAACTTCAGGAACTCCTTCCAAAAGTTTGATGTGAATTGGACACCCCTGTCTGAATTTATGCGTTCAGGAACCCCATGTACCCTGTAGATATGTAAAACAAACAGTTTAGCCAACGTTTTTGCAGATAGGATCTTCGAACAAGGTATGAAATGTACCTGTTTGGAAAACAAATCAGTTACCACCCAAATAACTGTGTTTCCCCCACTTTCAGGTAATTCCACTATAAAATCCATAGAGATTTCCTTCCATGGAGCCGTTGGTCTAGCCACATTTTGTAGCAAGCCTGCTGGCTTACCAGGGGGCTGTTTGGCTGAGGCACAGATAGAACAACTAGCTACATAAGTTTCAATGTCCTTCTTCAAAGTAGGCCACCAAAATTGCCATTTAACCAAGTGTAAGGTTTTCACGAATCCAAAATGACCAGCTGCTTTAGAATCATGAGCTTGCTGTAATATTTGGCTCCTCAGTGTTTTGCTCCTTCCAAGAAATGTCTCCAAGTTAACAGGGCCCAGCGAACTGCAAAAGCTTCTTTTTCCCAGCCGACCCATCTCCTTTTGGTTTCAGATAATTTACGGGAAGTATATGCACATGGTTGTAAAGTCCCCTTCTCATTTGCTTGCAGTAACACCGCTCCAACTGCCACATCACTCGCATCGGCTTGGATCACAAAAGGAGCATCCATGTCCTGGTGTTTGAGTAAACAGTTGAGCAAACAGTCGTTTCAGCTTTTCAAAGGCAGCTTGACATTCCATGGACCACTCCAATGGCTTACTAGGCTTTGGTTTCACCTCCCCTTTGGTTTTTAGGAGGTTTGTGATAGGCAGTGCTATCTTTGCAAAAGCCGGGATAAATTGTTGGTAAAAATTGGCAAATCCCAAGAAACTCTGAAGTTGTTTCCTGGTGCGTGGAGAGGCCCATTCCAACACGGCACGAACCTTCCCCAGATCCATTTCTATGCCCTCATGTGAGATGCAATAACCCAAATAGTCAATTTTCTCCTGATGGAATTCACACTTGGACAATTTTGCATACAGCTTAGCGGCTCGGAGTTTTTCCAAAACTGACCGCACTAGTTTCACATGTTCATCACGAGTCTCCGTGTAGATAAGGATATCATCAAGGTAAACCAAAACTTCTTTGTATAAATGTTCATGTAACACCTGATTGATCATTTGCATGAATACTGCTGGGGCCCCCTGTAGACCAAATGGAAGAACATTGAATTGGAAACAACCCATCGGGCAGTTGAAAGTGGTTTTCCATTCATCCCCTTCCTTAATTCGAACCCGGTAGTACGCTTCTCTCAAGTCGAGCTTCGTAAAAATTTTCCCCTTGGCCAGGTGGGTCAACATGTCCTTCATCAAGGGGAGGGGGTACACATTTTCCACCAAAATCACGTTCAGGTTTCTATAATCAACACAAAAGCGAAGGGAGCCATCTTTCTTTTCACAGAAAAACACTGGGGCCGCTACCTGGGGTCTAGCGGGTTGGATGAAACCACGTTCCAAATTCTTATTGATAAATGACCGCAGCTCTTCTAGCTCCTGTGGTGTCATCGAGTACAGCTTCGGTTTTGGGAGTTTCACCCCGGGTAAAATTTCAATACTACAATCTGTTGAACGATGGGGCAGAAGCTCATCCGAGGCCTTTTCACTGAACACTTCCTTTAAGTCCTAATATTCCTCCGGAATTTTCTCCCCCCCTTCAGTTTCTCAGTACCAGTGGAGGCCAGTGGGATTCTTGAGTTTCGGTTGAGATCGCCCCTCCCCTTCCGGAAGCTGGTCAGTACGTATGCGCAATGACCTTCTCCTCCAATCGACGTGGGGGTTCCATTTCTGGAGCCAGGGTAATCCCAATAGTAGCGGCCGTTCCATCCCAGGGGCCACAATAAAACACAAAGTCTCTCTATGCTTCCCCATCATCATTTCTATGGGTTCTGTTATGAAATGTGCAGCTACCAAATCCCCAGCTACCAATCCATCCAATTGGCAAAAGGCTATGGGCATTTTTAAAGTCTTTAGTCTTAAGCCAATTTTCTCCACTACTTCCGAGCTGACTACGCACCTTGTGCACCCAGAGTCTAACAGGGCCAGCATTTTCCCTTTGGCTCCTGACGTGGGTACCCTTAATCTCACTGGAATGGTCATAGGCCCTTGTTTGGACTTACCAGGGAGTCGTCTTCCGATTCGGATTCAGTCTCTTCAGCAGAGGTTGGAGTTCCCAGCCCCTCTCCTTTCGGAGGGGTGACCTCTACAACCTCGTCCGCTTCAAGCGCTGTTTCACGAGGCTAGGGGTTTTTCAGGTCTTTTCCCTCCTCCTGGCTCCCCCTTTGGTTTCAACTTGGCCCGGCAATCTGCAGCCTGGTGACCTTCCTTCCCAAATCGGAAGCAAGCAGTGGTCTTGGGTTTCATTGCCATTCCTCCCTTTTGGGGTTTTAAGGCTTCTCGAGGACTGGTGGGGGAGGGCTTGTTCCAACCAACCCCCCCGGCATCTGTTTTGGGTCAGATCAATTTCCACCTCTGCTGCCAGCACGTACCACATCTGCAGCTCATTGGGGTCTCTTCTGGCAATGCAGCTTTGTTATACATCTTCAGTTAACCCATCTTTGAATGCTTCTATCAGGGCTCCCTGGGACCAGCCTCGGATATGACACGCCAGCTCTCTAAATTCCTGGATGTAGTCGGCCACTGATCTCCGCCCCTGATTTATGGTCTTCATCCTAATTCTGACCTTACGTTCAGCAAGTGGGTCTTCAAACCTGGCCCGCAGTGCAGTCATGAACAGGTCATAATTCATCAGCTGAGGGGCAAAGTCACCATCCACTTTGCAGCTGTCCCCTCCAGAGCCCTGGTAACACATCTAACTTTGGCTGCTTCTGAGGAAAAATCCCCTCCGTATTCCTCCATATGGCTCCAGACTTGTGCCAGGAAGAATCCTAACTCCTTGGGATCCCCCCCATATTTTACTTCCAACGGAGGCACCTTTGGAGTTCTACGTCTTCTGGCAATTACTCCTCCCATTGGGGGCCCCTGGGCTGCTGCTGCCTGCTGCACTAGCCCGGGTTGATTTATGGGGGTGGCTGCTCTGCTTCTTCTGGCTGGGGCTGCCTCCCCCTCCTCTCTCTCATACCTTTGTTCAGTTTGAGGTTTTCCGATAGCTTCATTTAGAAGATGCCCGGCTTGAGTTAGCAAAAAATTCTTCCTTTCCTTCTCTTGCCATGGCTCCTCTCTTCCACGCCAATGGGTAGTGGTCACTCCTGGAGGAGGCTTTTCCTCAGGATCCTTCCAACCGACTCCCAGGGACCATTTGGGTTTTACAGCTGGGTTTTCCCCAAGATTTAGTTCTGCTAACAAGTCAGCTTCCCTTGCTTCCTCTAGCAGCAGAGAATCTTGTCCTCCAGTTGCTCTCAGGTCTTCTTGGTCGCTGGCTGGACTTGACATGATGTTCAGACCCCCTCGGAAGAAAATGTATTATTATGTCTCCGGGTGGGCTGGTAATGTGAGGTTCAGAATAATGTCAGCTGCTGCTCCATTCAAAATCCAAGAAAGAAATACTTAGACTCCGTTAATCAGAGAAAATATATCTTTTACTGGAAATCAAGTGGTAGCAACAAAAGAATTCTGAATCTGAGGAAATGGGCGCGTAAATCATATATACAAAGTAATGACAATGTTCCCACCCCCAATAGTTCAAATGGTTCTTCCAATTAAAAGTTGTGAATATCATCATGTGGACATCTCCAGGTGGTGATGAGGCTTCTGTCCGTTGACCTTGGCATAGTTTGATAAAGGTTTGCAGCTGCGCATAGCATAGAAGAGAAAGCTAAGCAAGGAATAGAAACCTAAGCAAGAATGTACTCCCCCCCCCCCAGTTTATACAGTTCTAGTTTGTAACACCTCCAGCTCACTTCCCATAATTTTCCCCCCTCCTCCCCCTCCGTTACTTATGACAGCCAAAAGATGCAAAGCAAAGGGAGAAAATCTTGAAGGCTGACAATAAGTCTTGTTGCTGTCATGAATACTCATCATGATACTCACAGTATGCTAATCTGAAAAATCTCTTCAGAGTCAATATGAATTGTAGGAAAGCCTCTATCATTTTAAGTTGGGTTTTTCAAGAATTCCTGGATAGTTGATGAATTCTCCTGTAATCTCTCAAGGCCAGAGATACACGTCCATTAGAAGAAGTCAGATGTGTTATCTGGTTTCCCCGCATATAGTGGTTTGGCACTAACTAAATTAACGCAAGTGAAACACCCTCTTCCTAAAATCTGAATTCCTAGAGAAAATGAACTCTTATTTAGGAACATGTTGATCATGACTCTAAGAGACAGGAATGGCACTGGAAAGCAAGGCCATTGAAAATATATCGTCTTTGTACAACTGAGTAAGCCTTTGTTTCTAAAATGTCACTCACATTACTTCATTGTTCTTACCTTATCAACATGCATATGCTGCTATAACCAATTAATTCTTTGCTATTCTATCCAATCACACAATATTTTAACTTGCATAATTCTAGAGAGGGAGGCTGCTTCTCCACCCTTTTTAAAGGACAACCTCAGCTCTCCCAGAACAATTTAGATTTCAATTAAATAACTATGGATAAATTTCTCTCAGACCATGCTAAACAAACCAAAATCCATCATGTACTGGTATTCCTAATACTTCTTCATTCTGTTTTCCCCAACTGCAACCCTGTGAGGTGAGTTGGGCAGAGGGGGGAGGGGATTGGCCCAAAGTCACCCAGCTGGTTTTCATGTCCAAAGTGGGACTAGAACTCACAATCTCCTGGTTTTTGGTGCCTTCATCACCAGACCAAATTGACTTGTGCTTTGATGTGCTTTGTCAAAAGAAGAAAATGAAAGAGGAAGGCCTCCTTGTAATCAATAAAGGTGTAATAGCATTGGCTACTACAGAGTGACTATTCTCTGTGTGACACAATGCCCTACATATAAATCGAGAGATAAAAAAAAAAATTGATCCCAATATGTTTTACTTCACCTTCTGATTTGCATTTTTGGTAGAAGGCATCTTCATCAATTGGTGTCCTTTTCAGCAGCATGGGAAATGCCATTTAGTGACACGAGTGAAGAAGATGGGAAGATACAAAAAGACATTAATAAAGGTGAGAACCTCATAGCTGTCATTGGTTTTTAACCTCAGTTCATAATACTGGCATGCAGTTCAGTTCAAGGTGGCATTATAAGCAGGGGTGGGATTCTAACGGTTCTATCTTGTTAACTTTCTAAGCAGTTCGGAGAACCATTAGTTAGAAGCAATCTCCTTTTGTTGTTTTCCACCCTTATTACATTCTTGGCAGACAGCCTAGACTTTCTGTCTCCAGAGGTCTCCAGAGGTTCTGAATCTTTCTTAAAGGGGAAGGCTTGTTTTAAGGTTGCCGTTGGGAAGAAATACTTCCCTGGACAATCAGCACTTTGAAGAAATCATTGAATAATGAAGCAAAGCTTTTAGTGACAGGGAACCAAGATGAGTGACATTCAGCAAGGCTTTTTGGCTAGCTAGAAAGATTGACATTCAAACGTGAGTTTACATACTCTGAGTTTTGGTATGTTGAAAGGCTGGAAAATGCCTTTCTTCTGAGGGTTCGGTTTTCCTGCTGGGAGAACTCCAGTGCAAGGACACAGGCAACTGCTTGGAAGCTGGTTCTTTTTATTTTTCAGGAAGGCGAGAGATAGCAAGAAGTCTGCGTTCCTGGGGCTAGCTCGCTTTGTATAATAAACCCCTGATTTTTATACTTTTTTTCTCCTTTTGTGTGTGAGTGCTTGTGTTTGTATTTCTTAATGTTTTAAATCCTGTCAGGGGTTGTCTTCATTTCCGCCGGAGGGTAAACTCTGCGGGGTGGTTTGATTGGATTATCAGTTTCGTCCTAATGTTTTCTTATATTTGTTTTGTGGCAATCTCCTGTCTGCTATGGAATTTATTTCATGTCTTTTGTCTATTTGTTTTGCTGATTTGGCATGACCTGTTGTTTGTAAGGGATTTCTTTTTCTTGTTTCCCTAGCTTTCTTAATTACTTGGCTTTTGTCTAGGGGGCTTCTTTCAATACCTTTTATTAAATCTCTTTTCCTATGCAACTTTGTTTTATGGCTGGCCTGATGTTCCCTTTGGGCTTTTCCTGCTTGGGTGTCACCACTGTCCTCATGAAGTTCCCTTTCCACAATCCTTCATTTTTTTTTTTTAAGAGGGTGGTCTCTGATTGAATGTCTGGGTATACTTGGTATTCGTGATAAATCTGGATCATTATCATGGCTGCCTGTCTCCCCATTAATTTTCTCTTCTGAGAGGGAATACAGGCCTTTAGGCAGCTAAGGCAGGGTGGTATGCATCGACAGAGGCAACACATGTGGGCTCCAAAGACACAAATGATGACTGTGGTTGTTATAAGGATTTTGAGCCAATGGAAATCTGGCATCCATTAGAAGAGCCATGAAAAGTCCAGGAATGATTGCTCCTGACCAATATTCTGAGATAGCTCTTTCAGGTGGTGGATGTCCCTCCCTACGAGTTCTGAGGTTTCGTCCAGATTGAAGCAACACATCCCTTGGATTGTTTCGCAGCCATAATTATGCTTCAAGAGAAGGAAGTCTATTGCTGCCCTATTCTCCAAGGTGGCTTCTCTGACCTCCCTCAGTTCTCTGTTAAGGGCATCCAGGGCATGGGAGGTCGAATTCAAGCTTTTTGCCAGGGTACATGCTAGTCTATTCAAATTTTTAGAATTTCGCGACTGCCAATCCAGGTACCCCTACCAAGGATATTGCCAATGAGATGTATTCTGTTTTTGTGGGAAGGGAGACTTTGGAATCACAGTCTGAGTCTAGGGTTTGGAAGGCTCTCCTGTGTCGTCTCTGTAAGGATGGCATAAGCATGGTTAACCTTCCCAAGGTGCAGGGGCCATTTGTGGCATTTGCAGGATGGTATGAGTAGGCTTTTAAGCCACAAAGGAAAAACCATCCTGGTGGGAGCTTCAGGTAACTATATGAAAATGATATGGTCTCTGTATAGTTGCATTTTAGTTCTGTGTTGCTAAGACTGGTGCATTCTGTGACCCTAGGTGAGCTGCACCCAGTGACATTATGATTTCCCTCCTGCTAAGCAAAAGTTAGTGGTGTTGAGTATTTCTCTTGCTAAATATTCCCATATGTTTCCTTTCTCTAGGATAAGCTTTGGTTCCAGGAACAAATGTTACAATTGTTACAGATAATCATACATAGTATATATTGCATTTCATGTTCCCCATTGCTAGATTCCTTTTCTTCCCTTCCTCCCCCCTCCTTTTTTTTAAAAATAGCAATGTAAAAAAAATGTAAAAGGTCAAGTATCAAAAAATTATGAGAAAGGTATGGTTAAAGTCGTTTGTGTTAAAAAAAATACGATGAAAAAAGGTTTAAAAAAAGAAAAAATGGAGAAGGTGAGAGAAATAATAATAATAAAAAAAAAAAGTCTATAACTCAGCACCTGGGAGTCCAGTTTTGTGTAATGCAACGTTTGCACTTGGTTCCTCACAGTGGTGTGGTTCAACGGTGTTGAAGAATGCTGCAAGCGTCCATTGATCTGTGTCCCGATCTTTCTTCAGTTTGATGGGTGGGATTGATTGTGGTGGAGTTTGGCTATGGTCTATGACTGCTGGCTTTGCATGTGTCCAATGTAGCCAAGAGTCTCATTCTGCAACCTTTATGGTGGTGTGTGTAGTCAGTAAAACTTGGTAGGGTCCTTTCCACCTGGGTTGTAGAGGGGAGGTTCTGGTGAAGAACTTGATCCACACCCAATCTCCTGGCTCATATGGATGCAGGGCTTCTTCCAGGGGTAAGGTCTGTGTCAGCGCACTCTGGGTCCAGAGGGTCTGTAGTCTCTTTTGCAGGGCTGTAAGATAAGAAGAGAGAACCCTATCCCCCCATCTAAGCAAAGGGAATGAGGATCTAGGCTTTGTAGGGTATGGGGGGGTGACCAAAAAGGATCTCAAAGGGGGAAAATACCTATATCTTGTCTTGGTCTGGTTCTGATATAAAAGAGGGCAATTGGGAGCACTTGTGGCCAGGAGAGGTGTGTCTCCTGACAGAGTTTGCCCAGTAGGGTCTTCACCTCTTTGTTTGCTCTCTCCATGGCTCCTTTAAGTAGTCCCACTTCTGATGCATCCCAGCCCCATAAGGAGGGTGGCAGGCTTTTTAAATCTTCATGAAGCCCTGTGTTGCTGGTTATCAGCATGATTGTCTTGTGTGTGCCTTTTCCTGGGATTTCCAATTGCAGCCCCTGTTTGCCACATGTTATGGTAGCTCCCATTTTACATAGGAGATCCCTTCCTAGTAGAGACAGTGGGGACTGGGGGCAAATAGTAAATGCATGGTCTACTGTGAAAGGTCCTAGTTCTATTGGTACATTGTGGGTAAATTTTACAGGGATTATTTTCCCCCCACTCCCATTATGCTATCCCAAGCCCCTTCAGCCACTGAAGCTTTATATGGTGGTTCAGTAATTAATGAGGAGGTGGCTCCAGTATCAACTAAGCAATTGTATTTCTTTCCTCCTATAAGAATGGTGACAATGGGTTCCCCTTCTGGGCCATTTTCTAGGGGGATAGCCAGCCCATTAAAGGTAGCCATGAATTCAGTGCTTTCATTGTCATGCTCTAGTCAAGAAAGGGGTAAATCATGTTCTCTTCCTTGTTCTCATTGATGTCTATTGTTATTATTTATTGGGGGGAAAGGAGCGCTGGGTGGTGCCCTGATGGTTGAAGTTTTGTTGCTCAGTGTAATGGGCTGGATTATTGGCTGGCCTCATGTTCCTAGGTGGTGGGTGATACCGGTTGCAGGAAGGGTGTTGCCTACATTGCCTGCTGAAATGACCTTCCTGTCTGCACCTATAACAATGCTGACATTTGCCTTGTGACCATCCTGCTTTATCGCAATGCCAGCATTTCTTTGAATTATAGGGAGTTTTACCTGGCGTTTGTCTGGCATCATGTTTCATTACAGCAAACATTTTTAAGTCTTCCTGTCTTTCTATTCGTCTCTTTCTATCTTTCTCTTCCTATTTCAGCTTGTCTCTTTGATCATAGACAAAGTTAGCAATCCTGCGCAACTCTGCTATGTCTAAGGTTGGCCAGTTAGAGACAAAGCGGTGGAAATGTTCTTTAATATCTAAGGTGGACTGATCCATGAAGGCTGAAGCTAAAATCCTTTGGTCCTTCAGGCAGCTAAGGTCTAGATGGGCATATGTTATAGCTGCTTCTGTCAGACGGACCCAAAAAGCATCAGGGTTTTTTTTTTTCTCTTTGTGTTGGTTTTTTTTTGAAATTCAGACTAGTTTAAAGGTTTTTTTTTTTTAATTTCCTCTAGAGCTTCTAGTAAATTATCTTTTGCTCTAGTGTATTCGTCCCATTGATTGGTATCATTATAGTCCCGGTCAGGGTGATGTACTGGCCATGCGATGTGGGCTGGCGCTGCCTGACCAGGGATAGTTGGTAGTTTGGCTATTTGGTCTGGTTTTTGTTTTTTTTCCAAAAAGTTTTAATAGTTCGTCTTTCCTTAGAAAGACTTGTAACAGCTGAGTCATGTCACCCCAGGATGGATTATGGCTGTCTATGATAGATTTCAGGGTTTTAATAACTGTTTGAGGATCAGCCCTGAAAGCTGGGGTATCCTTTTTCCCGATGACTAGGTCAGAGGCAGAGAAGGGGTGTGGGTAAAAACATATTCTAGTTGTCCCCTATTTCTGCCTGGCACTGGCTTGCTTAAAAGGGGAGCCATAATCCGCGCCTCAGTATTCCCTTCCCTGAAATGGGTTTCAGGCTTTTCCTTATTATTATTTTTTTCTCGGTCAGGTCTTTGGTCCTAACAATTTCAGCCCAGCAGTACCAATAGGGTATTTGGCTGGGCTTAATGCGTGTTCTAAGTGCTTTCAGGGTTTTATAATCTAAAGTACCGCTTTCAGGCCAAATTTGTCTACCCGTGTCATCTCGCAATAAAGCCCACTTTTTGCAAATTCTTTTCGCTTCCTTTTTATTCATTCCAGTTAGGACAGGCACTTGCCTTTCGTCCCAAGCCTCAAGTAATTTATCCAAGGGGGTCTCTTCCATTGCCCTCGAGCTACAACTTCCCATATTCCCTACCTGATGTGGGGATTACTTTGGTTTAGCCAGGCTACCGCCGTCAGTTTTCAGACAAAAAAGGTCTGGAAAGGACTCCGGTTTCCCTACACATGGAGTACGGGCCCTTCTCGTAGGGAAACTCCGCCATCAGTTTGAAGACCCCCCTAAAAACGGGGGTCTTGGAGGACCGTCTGCCCCCTAGCATCCCGGTACGGGCCCCTTCCTACACTCCACCGTCAGTTTTCAGATCTCCCTTAAAGGTGGGGATCTGGAAGGACCTGCTCTGCTTTGTAAGGCAAACTATTTCCAATTTTGTTTGCCAGCAGCCGGTACGGGCCCCTTCTAACTGCACAGGGCTTTGCTTGCGAGATGCACCAGGACTATTTATTCTGCTTTCTATTTATTTCCCAACACCAGTTCCTTTCTCAGCCCACTCGGTTTTTCTTACGTCCTTCAGAAGGACTCACACTCTGTGATCACCCCTTGCGTTCCCAAATCCAGCTGGTCATGGTTCGTGTTTGAGCTAGCAGCTGGCTGGGGTGCGGCTGGCAATCACAGAGGAGGTGAGGTCCCGCTGTTTCCGCAGAGAAAACCCACAATCACACACCTGGTACACTCACGCTTCCACTCCCCTCCCTAGTAAGATTATAAATTTGAAGCAGTACTCACCTGCTTTCAAGCAGCTGTTGAGCAGAAAAGCCCAAGGACTCCCTTTACTACCCTTATGCCTTCCGGGCTGGGTCCGTGGATGTTGTCCCTGGACAAAGAAGGTCCATGCCGGCTGGGTTTGGATCCGCGGGCCCGGTCTGGTGGCAGGGGTGGCTGGAAAACCTTCATGGTTGCCAATTGTTGAAAGGCTGGAAAATGCCTTTCTTCTGAGGGTTCGGTTTTCCTGCTGGGAGAACTCCAGTGCAAGGACACAGACAACTGCTTGGAAGCTGGTTCTTTTTATTTTTCAGGAAGCCGAGAGATAGCAAGAAGTCTGCGTTCCTGGGGCTAGCTCGCTTTGTATAATAAACCCCTGATTTTTATACTTCTTTTCTCCTTTTGTGTGTGAGTGCTTGTGTTTGTATTTCTTAATGTTTTAAATCCTGTCAGGGGTTGTCTTCATTTCCGCCGGAGGGTAAACTCCGCGGGGTGGTTTGATTGGATTATCAGTTTCGTCCTAATATTTTCTTATATTTGTTTTGTGGCAATCTCCTGTCTGCTATGGAATTTATTTCATGTCTTTTGTCTATTTGTTTTGCTGATTTGGCATGACCTGTTGTTTGTAAGGGATTTCTTTTTCTTGTTTCCCTAGCTTTCTTAATTACTTGGCTTTTGTCTAGGGGGCTTCTTTCAATACCTTTTATTAAATCTCTTTTCCTATGCAACTTTGTTTTATGGCTGGCCTGATGTTCCCTTTGGGCTTTTCCTGCTTGGGTGTCACCACTGTCCTCATGAAGTTCCCTTTCCACAGGTCTAAAACTGGTTTTTGGTGAAGGTTAATTCTGTGCTTGGTGAAGTTTAATCCTGTGCTTATTGATGGGATAATTTTCCCTATTCAGCTTCAACAAGCAACAGCTACTTTTGTGATTTAATTATTTGTATTGTGTTTGAATTTTTTCCTGCCTCATGGTTTCTTTTTCTATCTGGGGAGGGGGTCTTCCAGGGGTGGGATTCAATTTTTTTAACAACCGGTTCTGTGGGCGTGGCTTAGTTGGTGGGTGTAGCTTGGTGGTAATGTGACTGGGTGGGAGTGGCCAACTCAACATCACTCACATCGAGCTACGCATCTTCTCTCCTGGCCTCTCGTGACTGTGGGGATGTTGCAATAGTCATAAGTGTGAAAAAGGGTCATTAGTCACTCTTTTCAGTGCCATTGTAACATTGAATGGTCACTCCACACAAGCAAAGTACCAGCAAAGGAGGGAGAAAAAACTCCAGAGACGTTTCTGAGACAGGAAGTCTAGTCCTGCCAAGAATGTAATAAGGGTTAACGGAGAGGCAGTTTCTGTAAGCAACACCAGAATGTTTCTGTCCTGCCTTCCTTACAGGATTAGGCCAGTAATTTCTTCTAAGAACCAGTTCTCCGAACCGCTTAGAATGTAAACAACCGGTTCTAGCGAATAGGTGTGAACTGGTAGAATCCCACCCCTGGGGTCTTCCTCACTGCTTTAGTACTACCTGCACTGTCCTTTTGGGGTATACTTCCAAAAGGTAGGATGAAAGCTTGGCACTGATTTTTTTTATTGCCTTTCTGAGGGGCATGTGACCTTTCCTTAAATCTGGATGATTTTCTTAGGATATCTTGTGAGGTGAGTGAGACCAGCTTTAAGTGGTGCAAATGGATTTAAGGATTGCTTTTCCTGGGTGTGCTTTTTCTGGAGAGCTTAAATGACCTCTCTGCTAAAGGGTTTCACTTTATGAGCAAGAGTTGGCTACTTGATAGTTATCACTGCATTTTAACTATTTTCATTCCTCAAGGTGCTCTAGCACCCTGCCTGATTTGTAACTCCGGCTTGCAGGTATTTTTAATCTAATGATTGGTATTTAGGGCAGCTTTTTGCAAGCAAAGAAGCATTTTGTATTTTTGTACAGGTAATCCTTGACTTACAACAGTTCATTTAGTGGACATTCAAAGTTACAATGGCACTGAAAAAAGTGACTTATGTCCATTTTTAACATTTATGACAGTTTCAGCATCTGCACAGTTATGAGAGGCCAGGCGAGGAGAAGCACGCCTTGACCTGAGCGATGTCAAGTTGGCCATGCCCACCCAATCACATGAGCACCAAGCCACATCCACCAACTAAGCCACGCCCACAGAACTGGTTGTTAAAAAAACTGAATCTCACTCCTGATTATAAGCTGTGGAATTTCAAAATGTGGGAATTCAAAATTTCAGGCGATGAAATGGTAGTTTGTCTTCATTAACTTTAGAATATTTCACAATGTATAAGAGGATAACAAATTCTCAAGCTCATGGGAATTATTTAAGGATGGTGTGGGATTAGACTGCCTGATAATTCGGCTTGTGTGAATAAGTCTCAGGAATACCCATCTCTCTCTACAGTATCAGAATGAAAAATAACTGCAACAAACCCTTTTAGAAACAGAGGAAAACATTAAATCTTTCACCAGTGCTTATGTTTTTCTTTAAAAGTGTATTTTTCTTAAGAGAAAACTTTGTTATGTCCTGAAGCAGCCCTAACCCAAATAAATTGCTTTTTCACCCCTCAAGGTTGAACTGATCTTTCCAGCCTTATTGGGAATCTTTTCATCTTCACCTCTGAAAGTTCTTTAGCCCTGCCCCTGCTAGAACTCAAGGTGGTTTTCTCTGCCTTCAGCATCACAGGAGTCTTTGAAGACAATCAAGAGTTGTGCTTTGATCGGTCGGGTGAGATGCAATGAGAAATAGAAAAAGAGTTGTGAGTGACTGTGGTCAGAACACGAAGAGGGAAAGCAGCTTGTTAGAATCATTTTTGAAAAAGATGTATGCATTCCCAAGTTGTACCCAAGCATACCCTAAATGAAGAGTGAATTTGGTGTGTCTTATTCTTGTGAAAAACATTTTTGCTGCTTTTTGCTTCCCCGAAGGACTGGGGTCCTTTGCAATATTTTAAACTGGTAGTCATTCACAGAAACCTCAGATGTCTCAGCATTTTTATTTTCTCTTGGCACAGTTCCTTAGTCATTTGTATAGATTTAAATGTTTAATGATGATAGCATTGGTGCATAATGCTTACCTCTTACATTTCAACTCCCAAGCACCATAGATGGTGTGTGACTCTCAGAGTCACAGTGGATCAGATTTAAGGTACATCCCAGTCCTGTTTTTAGTACAGGTAGCTCTCAATTTATGACTGTAATAGAATCTGGCAATTGGGGTCATAAACTGTGATATTATAAAGCATGTTATTGTGGCGAGGTGAGTGCGCTGGGGCGCTCTAGGTGGGGTGTGCATGGGGGGGGGGAATTAAGTCACCCCTGAAAAGATGGCCTAGCTGTTTTTTCGGGGCTCAAAAAAAAATAAGGCCCAGCCTTATTTTATGAGAAACACGGTATATAAACATAACCATTAAAACAGCCATGTTTCAGAAAAATCAGCACATCTGAACTATTTTCTCTTCATAACATATGATGTTTCAGCTTTCCATATTCTTAGATTGTTTCAGTGATAATCTGATGCAACCAATCAATTGGAGGACTGCATCATGGCTAGGATATATTGATGTCCCTATAGATCTGTTGTGAACAACATTGCAGCTGCAAATAGATTGACAAGGAAATGCTCTGTTCTTCTGTTTTTAATTTCCAAATGTGTTCGGTAACTCTATTCACATCATTCTGCATTCCCTGTGAATGTTTATTGTAGCACATATGTCAAATTAATTTTAGCTACTTGATGTTTGAGATTAATGCTTTGATCCAGGAAGTTTCACAAAATTAGGAAATAAAACAAATGCAACGTCTGCAAGAAAACAATCAAGCTCAGAGAGTACCAAGGATCCCACATTTCAATTCTGAGCTACAGATAAACTCCTTTATTGATAATGTCCCTCATGTCTGCCCTCACTCTTGGACTAAGGACCCAATGCTGGGTTTTAAACATTCCCCGTGTCCAGCTTTCCTATTGCCAGGGTGGGCCTGCAAAGACTCTCTTTCAAAAGAATGACAACATACTAAAGACCTTTGTGTAACAACAGCCCCTCCTTACTATGAAAGGTAGTTTGCTTTTTTCTATTTCATGTTGTTATATTTCATTTTGGTTTGGGGTGGGGTGGGGGGCTGGAGCAAGATCAATAACAGCTATTAATCATTTTCCCTCGTGTGCAGAGACCATAAAGTGAAATGCAAAGGTTGGCAACTTTGGGGAAAGGAATGTGAATTGCTTTTAAGTGCATTATAACTTAAAGAGTTTCTTATGGTAAGAATGAAATGTTAATGTGGGCAGGAAAACTAAAGGTACAAATACAGATTAGGTGAAAAACAGTAACAGTGAGAGGGACCTTGGAGTCCTAATGGACGATCACTTAAACAAGGACCAATGGTTGCAGGATTTGGGTTTGGTTAGTCTAGAAAAAAAGGAGTGTGGGGCGTGGGGTGACATGATAGCAGTATTCCAGTATTTGAGAGGCTGCCACAAAGAGGAGGGGGTCAACTTATCTTCCAAAGCACCAGAGGGCAAGACAAGAAAAAAATTGATGAAAACTAATTAAGGAGAGGAGCAACCTGGAATTAAGGAGAAACTTCCTAACAGTGAGGACAATTAATCAGTGGAGTAGCTTTGCCTTCAGAAGTTGTAGGTGCTTCATCACTGGAGGTTTTTAAGAAGAGACTGGACAGTCACTTGCCTGAAATTGTATAGGTTCTCCTACTTGATCAGGGGACTGGACTAGAAGACCTCCAGGGTCCCTTCCAGCTCTATTCTGATTGATGTTATTAGGTCAAATCCCATCACCAATAAGGATCTGGTCATCCTAGCCATTCCTCTGTCATTGCAGCAAATTTCTACCTCTTCTGAAAAGCACTTTATGTGGAAGGGAGTCCTAAAGCACTTACATTCGTTTGTTAAAGCCTAAATACTTATTTAATCCAACAGAGAAATTAACGTGGGACTGTCACGTATCAGTCCTTGAAGTGCACCCCCAAATAAGTGCCAGAAAGTCTTGATGTCCATGCCACATCCTGTCTCAGTAACAAAGCTGTCACCTAGTTCTGTCCATGTCTTAGAAGATTGGTTGATGAATTATTTTATTCATTTATTATTCATAAAACACATTTAATAAATCATTAAATAGATAGATAGATGGATAGATGGATGGACGAATAGCAGATAAGTAGATAGATTGTGGTAATAAAATTGGTTAATAATAATTTCAAAAGCACTTTTAAAAGATAATGGAGAAATTTCACATTGTGGCTTGGAGTAGGGAGGACAAACCCATGGCTAAGTATTTAAGTTCCAACCTGGAGCTAATTTCAGAACAATTGATGAATGGAACAACTTGCCTCCTGAAGTTGTGGATGTTCCATTGCTGAAGGTTCTCAAGAAAAGATTGGACAACCATTTGTCCAGGGTGGAATAACGACTCCTGCCTTGAGCAGGCAGTTGGATTAGATAACCTCTAAGGTCCCTTCCAGCCCTATGATTCTATGATTTAAGAATCTATACTTATTAGCAGGGAAGCACTTTACTTAACATTCAAAACATAAAAAGAAAGAATAAGTCTAAAGTGGGCTTTAAAAATACCCTTTATTTTTAGCTGTTGTTAAAGCAATGCATTTTTTGTATGTGTATATGTGTCAGTTCCCTCACTTGTTCCCTTGAACCAATTTGATGTATTGGAAGTGATGTTAACTTTGAGACCTTTGGAGGCATAAGAAGCCCCTTCACCCTGGTGTTAAGACCTGAACTCATTAAATTTGAAGATCCACTTGATTTCTGTTCACTTCCTGGTGATATGGCATGATCTAATCTAGTGTTTCTCAACCTGGGAAATTGGAGGACTTTTAACTCCCAGAATCCCTCAGCCAGCACACAGGAGTCAAAATGCTGGCTGGGGAAATCAGGAAATATTAAAGTTCCTAAGGCTGAGGAACTGGTGTAACCAATACTTTGGCCAAATCATCCAAAGAAGAGCTTGTGCATCAGGAAAATGTATATTAAAATGGAGTAACTAATCCTCATGCAAATTAGGGCTGAACTTAATAACTTGAACAAGTTAAAATTGATGAATTATGGAACAGGGTTTCTAGGAGGATGGTCAGCTTTGGATTTTTTAAAAATAAAAGTTTCTTTTGATCAAATCATTAAAAAAAAGTGCCAAAGATTGATTTACAGGGTATAGAACAGGGGTTCCCAAATGGGGGTACTCTCACCCCCTGGGGATGTGAGATGATATTCCAAGGGGTGCAAAAACTCGGGTTTAGAAGTTTCAACATGTATATGTATAATTATATGCATAGAATTATTTATTTTTTAAAGTGGTGTGAGAATATATCAGAAGCGTTCTAGGGGTGTGGGCTATAGAAAAGGTTGGGAACCCCTGGTATAGAATAAAGACTTTGGTCCCACCAAAACTGGTGAAAGTTTAGAGTAAATACCCTTAATCACCTTATGTAGAGGTGTGGCTACATGGATGAAAACTGTCCATCTTCCAGAAAACAAGACAGAGACAGTTTGCACAAAAATTTGATCAATGCATTTGATAAATAAAGATAGGCTTCTCTGCCACTTAGCTGTAAAATATTGGTCCATAAGGTGCTCTTCTTATTGTTGCTTCTACGGTGAAAATCTATCAGGCAGAGAGATTTTATTTGGTAGAAGGTTGCTGTTTCTGGATTGTTTTCCCCAGCAAGTTTCAACAGAATAGTAAAAGGAAAAATAAGTCTGCAAACATGAATGAAAGACAATGGGTGTTTTTCATTGAACTGTCTTCTTCTAGTATCAATCAATAAAATGCTCAGCACTTGTTAGTTCCCTATAGCAAAACAGAAAATCAGGCAGAAATACCGCAGACACAAAGCTTAAAAGAATGCACTTTTAAAATGGTTTGTTTTTTTAGCAAATAGAAAAAAATAGTATTATTAGTCCTATATTTAAGGGTCAGATGGCCCCAGTTATGAACTTTACATAGTATCTTGCTATGGCAAGTCTGTTGTCTACTCATGGATATCAACCTAATATACTTGTTGACTGAAAACCTGGAATTGTAAAACACCACAGGTGTTCACAGAGTTGCTGAATTAAAAAGAAGAGTAGAGCAAGGTCCTAATTTTCAATTATTCTTTTAGTAGAGAATAACTACATAGGCTGGAAAACTTCTCTTAGACCAGAAGTGATTGTAAGTCAGTAAAGAAAGTAAATTGGGTGGGAGAGAACAGCAATCTGAGCCTGTTATAGGATAAAACAGGAGGAAACAGAAATGGCTGAGGAGGCCAAGGTCAGAGAAAAAAGATCAATAGCAGCTCTTCTAAGATAGCAACATAATATTTTAGGAAATTAAAATCCAAGAAAAGAAACCCATTTAGGGAGGTTGAGACTGGAATGAAAGGTGAAAGGTTTCTCGTATACTTTCTCCCAGCAATCAAAGATAAGCATTGACTGGTACAGAGAATTGATAGCCTCATTTCCAATCAGTTGAACAGTTTTCTAGCGCATAAGGGCCAGAGGCTACTGTGGGAAGCAGGAATATTCCTGGGGAATGTGGGTCTTGTTAAGTTTGGAGAATAAGGAGACCAGACATCTGACCAGTGACTTCAACTCTTTAATAATAACAGTAATAGAATAGAACAGAGCAAACTCTATGGGCAGCAGTAACCCTTTTATAGGGTTGGCTGCTGCCCTATTAACCAATAGTCTTTGTGATAAGTTCAAATAATAACCAATAAGAAGTGGCCTCATCCTGACCAATCCTTGATCGTTGTTTGAGGACCAATCAGGTATGCAGGCCTTCAAAACCTACTTTGAATTTTATATTAGTTACTTTATTGATTCATAACACCCCTCCCCCTTGGGCTCCGTTTGAGGGGAGCTGTAACAAAACCCTCAAGGTAGACAGGCCGTTTGGTCTGTCTGGATGATTTACGTGGCTCCACCGGGTTTTGCCTGAGGTCAGGTTCCGGTGGAGCGTTTGGATAGTCTCTATTATGTTCCGTTTCGCTGCACAGTGCTTCCGTGCTGTTTTCGTTGAGGTTGTCTCTGCTAACTAATGGTTCTTCAGGGTTTCGTAGTTCGGTTTCCCCCATGTACAAGTCCCCTGGAGAAATCAACTCCCTCCCCGTTTCACTTGCCGGTCCTCCGCTGGGCCGTAAGGTATCCATTGGCCTGCTATCAGTCATGTCGAAGTCAATTTCCTCGATATTTCCTCCCCCTTCAGTTGGTGAACCCGGGGATCCTTGGGCGCTGGGTGGTAATCTCGAACGGAGTTGGTCTATGTGGCGTTTCCACACCCTCCCATCTTCTGTTAGCAGGCGGTAAGATTTGGGCCCTGTGAGTTGGGTGACGGTTGCGGGCATCCATAAAGGGTCGCCGGAAAAGTTTTTGGCAAAGATTAAATCGCCTACCTTAAATTCTCGGCATTTGCTGCTGGAGCCGAAAGGTTTTTCGGGTGCGTATGCGGGGTGGAGTCGGTCCAGGTGCGATCGTAGTTTCCGCCCCATGAGAAGTTCGGCAGGCGTTTTGTTGGTGACGCTGTGGGGCATAATGTGCTGCAATAATAAAATTCGGTTGATTTTGTCATCGATGTCGCCGAATTCCATTTTGTGGAGGGTCTTTTTTACAAACTGTACCATGCGCTCTGCACGTCCGTTCGCCGCAGGGTGCACGGGCGAGGTTAGCGCATGGCGGATGCCCCGATCAGCAAGATACTGTTCAAATTGTAATGCAGTGAACTGTGGCCCGTTGTCCGAGACCAAAATGTCCGGGAACCCATGTGTTGCAAATAGTCTATTTAATTTGCTGATAACTGAGTCCATTGTAGTTGTATTCATCCGATGGATTTCGAGCCAGTTTGAATAGGCGTCGACTGTGATAAGGAAAGTGTGCCCCTTTGTAGGCCCCGCAAAGTCAATGTGAATACGGGACCATGGTCCTCTTGGAGTTTCCCATTCGGTTAGGCTTGCTTTAGGTGGGGCATTACTGACGTCTTGGCAACGTTGACACGTAGCGACCCAGGCCTCGATTCTCTTGTCGATTCCCGGCCACCAGGCATAACTCCGTGCGAGTGCTTTCATCCGCACTATGCCCAGATGTCCGTCGTGCAATACCGCTAACACAGTTCGTTGCAGTTTGTCCGGAATTATGACTCTATCTCCCCACAAGATGCAGCCCTTTTGGGAAAATAGTTCAGTTTGGCGGCTTTTAAAAGGCGCCCATTCTGGTGATAGTTGTTCTGTTGGCCACCCACGCTCAACCCAGCGTAGGATGTGTTGCAGGGCCGGATCTTGTTTTGTTTCGAGGGCAATGTCCCTCGCAGTCAATGGCGGCGCGTGCAGGGCCTCAATCTGTAGTGTTGTGATGGTTGGGGCTGGATCTTCAACCGATTCTGGGAGTGGTGCCCTGCTCAATGCATCAGCGTGGAGAATTGCTTTCCCTGGGCGGTGTTGCAAGGTGTAGTTGTACGCCGCCAAGAATTCAGACCATCGAGTCATTCTGGGGGACAATATGTACGGGGTTGGTTTATTACCCGCAATAATCCCCAATAGTGGTTTGTGATCAGTAATTATTGTAAATGCACGCCCATACACATATATTCATGAAATCTTTTAACTGCAGCCACAATAGCTAAAGCTTCTTTATCCAGCTGACTATAATTCCTTTCAGCTTTAGCTAGAGTTCGTGAGAAAAATGCGACGGGAGCTTCTGCTCCGTTCGGCAATACGTGGGCCAGGATTGCTCCAACGCCAAAAGGCGAGGCGTCGCAGGTAATAGTCAATGGCAGAGTTTCATTGTACTGCATAAGTACAGAATCAGAAGTTAGCAGTTTTTTTACTTGTTGGAATGCGTTATGTTCCCGTTGTCCCCAAACCCACGTTGATTTTTTGTCTAAGAGTCTATGCAGTGGTTCAGCTACCGTTGCTTTATTGGGTAGAAATACGTTATAAAAATTGATAAGTCCAAGGAACGCCTGAAGATCTGCCTTGTTCCTTGGAGTGGGGGCCCTCTTAATAGCCTTCAATTTGTCCTCAGTGGGATGGATTCCTTGGCTGTCCAGGAGGTATCCCAAAAACTCTACCCTTTTGGTACATAAGTGGCATTTATTTCTTTTGACTTTGAGACCGGCGTCTTGGAACCTTTGTAAGACCATTCGGAGCCATTTTTCTAGAATGTCTCTGTTAGGGGCGGCGATGAGTACATCGTCGAAATACAGTACGACCCCTTTTATTCCTTGCAACAGCCTTTCCATTAAACTCTGAAAGATCCCGGGAGCCACGCTCACCCCGAACTGGAGCCGGTTGCATTTAAACGCACCCCTATGTGTGACGATAGTTTGCGCCTCGGCGGTGGCCGGATCTACAGGCAATTGCTGATATGCCTGCGCTAGATCTAATTTAGCAAAAAATTTTCCGCCCCCCAAGGAATGGAGCAGGTGCTGCACTACCGGCACTGGATATGCACTTTGCTGAAGTGCGTGGTTTAGGGTGGCCCGGTAGTCTCCGCAAATTCTCAGTGACCCATCAGGCTTGATAGGCGTCACTATTGGAGTTTCCCACCGGGCGTGATCAGTGGGTTCCAGCACGCCCTGCGCTATTAGCTTATCGAGTTGTTCGTCGATTTTAGGTTTCAGGGCGAACGGCACCCGACGCGGCTTAAGGCGGATGGATGCTACCTCAGGGTTCAAATTAAATGATATCGGGGTCCCCTTGTACTTGCCTAGTCCGCTCGCGAAGACGTCTTGGAATTCTTGCACGAGGGCTTCCTCCCAATCGTTGCTCTCGGCCCGGTGAACTCCGGCTACAGTGATCCCGAGCGGCCCAAACCATTGCAGGCCTAAAAGGCTAGGCCGGTCACGGTCAACGACAGTTAGTGGCAGTGCGACGGTGCGGTCCTTAAAAGAGACCTGGAATTGGCGGGACCCGACGACGGGAATTCGATTACCCTGGTAATCTTTGAGTATAACCCTTTGAGGGTTGAGGTCTTGGCGGATTGTTGGGATGAGCTGCTGGAGCGTCTTCCACGAAACCATTGAGAGGGATGATCCCGAGTCTACCTCCATCACACAAGGTTTGTTTTCTATCGCGACCTTCACCCGGATTTTCCCGGCGTCTAGGGATGTAGCGTGGCCTATGGTGATTGTTTGGTGGGTCTCTTCCCGCCTGGTTTCTTTGCGCCTGGGGTTAGTGGTGGACTGGTTGTTTCTGTAGGAGTGGTTTCCCCATCGGTGGTTCAGCTTGTCTCGGGGTGTACCGAGGAATCCTGAAGACTGGCATTCGGCCTGTTGGGGTTTGGAGTTTTAGGTTTGTTTGCTTCTGCAAACCTTTGCGATGTGACCTCTTTTCCCGCAAATGCGGCAGAGTGCGTCGAGGAATTTGCAGCTGGATTGTGGGTGACTCACTCCACATCCTGCGCAAGGTCGAATTGGGCGTTGTGTGAACTGGTCTTGTTCGGTTCGGAGTCGGTTGACCTCTTCCTCGTCACTTTCTGATGGGGATTCTAGGTCTTCGTGTTGAGTCGATACCGGGTGTCTCTCTGGGCGAGGCGAGGTATCATTGGCGAGTTGGCGTAGCGGTGCGCTGGTGCGGCGCATTCGGGCTGCCGACTTCTTGGTTGCTTCTGCAGCCGAGGCTTCTTTAAGGGCATCGGTAAGGCTGATGTCCCCCTTAGCCATGATTTTGCTCTGGATTGTGCAATCATCTAAACCCAGAACTAGGCGGTCTCGGAGGGCTTCTTCTAAGTTGGAGAATTCACAGAGGCCTCCAAGGTTCCGGAGGTCTGCGACGTATTTGGCAAGGCTTTCGCCTTTCCGCTGGCCCCTCTGGTAAAATTCGTGCCTTCTGACTAAAGTTGGCACGGTGGGCGCGTAGTGGGCCCGTAGTAAAGGCTCGAGGACGTCCCAGTCCATTGCTTTTACTTCGGCTGGCTTGGCAAGTGACTTAGCCATTTTAAACACGGTAGGCCCGCAGTGGGTTAGAAATACAGCTCTTTTTTTGCTGGCTGTTGCATCTTTCAAGTTGTTGGTCTCCAAAAACATTTGGAACCTATCCATGTACGACTCCCAGTCTTCGGTTTCTGGGTTGAATGGAGCGGGTGGTACGGCACCGCTGGCCATGTTGCCGTTGATAGTGCGGGTTCAACCACGTGCTCTGTTGGTTGCTCTGTAGATCAGTCAGCTCTTCGGTCTCCGCATCCCACCCTCGTCGCCAGTGTTAAGTTTGGAGAATAAGGAGACCAGACATCTGACCAGTGACTTCAACTCTTTAATAATAACAGTAATAGAATAGAACAGAGCAAACTCTATGGGCAGCAGTAACCCTTTTATAGGGTTGGCTGCTGCCCTATTAACCAATAGTCTTTGTGATAAGTTCAAATAATAACCAATAAGAAGTGGCCTCATCCTGACCAATCCTTGATCGTTGTTTGAGGACCAATCAGGTATGCAGGCCTTCAAAACCTACTTTGCATTTTATATTAGTTACTTTATTGATTCATAACAGGTCTCCTGGAGGAGAAAAGTAGAAAATATAAACTCCTTTCTTCAAGTTTTTGGCCAAAAATAATGAGAAAATGCAGATTGGGATCAAATTACTGTATATTCTCCCCTCCCTATACTGGGGACAGAATCTATACCAGGACAAGATAATAATACGTAGAAAGGTTTGCAGCCTGAGTGGGACATTTAGATCTCAATGAGCAGCAGCAAGGAATACTTCATGCTGGGTTTTCAGATGCCTTGGAGGCTCTTGTCAGTTTCAAAAATGTATATTGAGGCTTGTTTCCCTTGAAATGAAGAACAGAGATTCACAAGAAATCTGGTTTCGCTGATTCTTGTAAGGCTTCTTGTTTGGCAGGGCTGTTAGAAAGCTTTTGGGAGGAAGTTGCTGGAGGTTGATTTGCCCAGAGGGCCGTTTTAAATGTGGCCTTTTTGGCAAGAGGAGAGGTGTCTGGAGTCAAATGTGCTAACGTGACACTTAAGACTCTTTTGTCCTACTGGGAATAAATGTCTCAGAAACCACAAAGAGATAAGTAAAGTGAAGGAGGGCAGGTGCAGTATTATTGAAGCAGAACAAAATTTACCAGGCTTTCCTTAAGAAACAGAAAATAAAAGGAGGGAGAAATTCTTTTCTGCTTTGTCTATCTGTCTATTGAACAAACTGACAGTCTTCAAAAGCCCTGTTTATATTTTCTAGAAGTGCCTATTGGACTCAGGGATACCGAGTGACATGTGATCCCAAGGGGCATCACAGAGTTTAGGGATTGTAAGGATGATGTCATCTAGAATAAGTGCAGCGAAGAGCAACAAAGTTGATTAGGAGGCTGGAGGCTAAAACATATGAACAGCTGCTGGAACCGGGTATGTCTAGTTTAAAGAAAAGAAGGAGTTGGGGTGACATCATAGCAGAGTTCCAATATCTCAGGGGCTGCCACAAATAAGAGAGAGTCAAGCTATTCTCCAAAGAACCTGAAGGCAGGACAAGAAGCAATGGATGTGTCAGCTGTACCTCCACTCAAAATCCAAGAAAGAAAACCTTAGACTCCATTTTTATAGAGAAAAGTACTTTTACTGGATTTGAAGGGATAGCAACAAAGGAAAAACCAGATCTGAGGCAAAAGGCACAGAAATTACATATTGAAAGTTATTCAAAGTCCCCACCCACAACAATTCAAACTGGACATCCAATCTGAGGTGTGTATAATGTCACGTGGGTTACATCTTCAGGTGGCATCTCACACATCTGGCTTGCCGAGACGGTTGACCTTGGCCTAGAAAAGATAAATGGCTGCATTTCCTCAGTAAGCAGGAAAGCATCCCAACTTTTACAGTTCACACAACTTCAACCTTCAGCACCCTTCCCCCCACAAAGCCCGATTATTCCTCCCCCTCATTTCCATGGCAGCCGGCAAGAGTCAAGCAGTTAAAAATGTCAGAGAAGAAGAAATCTTGGAGGCTGACAGGATGGAAACAATTTGGGAGAAGGAACCTAGAACTCGGGAGAAATTTCCTGACAGAACAATTAATCTGCGGGACAACTTGCCTTCAGAAGTTGTGAATGCTCCAACAATGGGACAACCATTTGTCTGAAATGGTATAGGGCAATGGTGGCTAACCTTTTTGGACTCCTGGGCCCAAAATTGGGCACTCAGAAGGCAATGCGTGTCCTCCCACACCCCTGTGCATGCACGCGCAATCTCCCTCCCCACCCTTACCTGCACTGCACCTCCCAGCTGATTTTTGGCTTGTTTGAGGCCTTTTTCGGCCTCCCAGAGGCTTGAGGAAAACTTCTGCAGCCTTTGCAAACCGAAAAATGGGCCCGTTTCATCACTTCCGATGTTTCTGGAAATATAGGAAGTGACGAAATGGGCCTATTTTTTGGCCTGCAAAGGCTTTTCTCAAGCCTCAAACAGGCCAAAAATCATCTGGGAGGCATGCACATGCGCAATGAGGTAAGTTTGCCTGCGGCTTGCATGCTGGCACAAATGGCTCTGCGTGCCACTTGTGGCATGCATGCCATAGGTTCACCATCACGGGTATAGGATATCCTGCCTAAGCAAGAGGTTGGACTAAAAGACCTCCAAGGTCCCTTCCAACTCTGTTTTTCTATATTCTATTCATGTTTGCCAGATATGAAGTGGGAGGAAGCTGTATGGAAAGGATTTCGCCCAGGCAGGACTTGGGGAAGCTAGAATCAAGAGAAAGATGGGAAGTGGTGAGGATGGCACACTGCAGGGTGGCAACTCATATGGCAGGCAACTCATAAATAAAAAACCCATTTTTTATTTAACATTTTGATTACAGTATTAAAAGCAAATATGAATTAAATGTAGGAAAAAGAGAAATAGAAAGGAGGAATAAAAAGTGCAAGGAAAAAAGAAGAAAAAAGAAAAAGGAGAAAAAAAATATGGTTGTAAGTTGTTGCAGTCATAAATCAAGGCCAAAATAAAGTTTCCAAATTTTTTTCAGCAGTTGTTGTTAACAACTTGTTAAGTGAATTCCACTGTCATTAAGCTATTAAGTAAATTAATTTTTCCCAATGGGCTGTTTTTGTCAGAAACTGATAATAAATGTAAACAATATCAGAAATCAGAAATGCCATTTATTCACGATTCTTTAAATTTTTAAGCTTAACATTAATTTTTCCTTTTTTTAAGAATGAAGGTAAAACTCCCCAACTGACTTTTCAAACTTGATATTTTGAAGATCTCTAGCAGCCTTAAGATAGTAAATAAATAATTTCCCAATGCAATTACAAGGTGATGTTTCACAAACTTAGTGTCCTTTAAAAGGCTGCAAGCAAGATGGCTGATCCTATTGTCTCGGGGCACTTAAACCCATAGAAAACCACTGTTTTGCAATTGTTTCAAAATGAACAGCTGTCTGGAGCTTATGTGGATAATTTCCCATTCTCTCCTTCTCTAGAGGGGTTCTGTAGGACTAGTTCTTCCAGTGGTGGGATTCAATTTTTTTTTTTACTACCGGTTCTGTGGGCGTGGCTTTGTGGGTGTGGCAGGGGAAGGATACTGTAAAATCTCCAGTCAGAGGTGGCATTTGTGAACTACTCAAAATTTCCACTACCGGTTCACCAGAACTGGTCAGAACTGGCTGAATACCACCTCTGAGTTCTTCCGTCTTGTCTACAATTTTCATTTTCACTCCTTCAGCGATGTGCCAGTTTTCCCTTCTACCACTCGAAGTTCCTATATCAAATGGTGGTTCAGACACTTTTTCAGCTAGTGTCTGAAGGTAGACAACAGAGATTCTCATCAACAGCTAACTTAAAGGCATTGTCTTTTTGCAGCTCTGAGAGTTTTGCTCTTGGTGTCTGCAATTGTTTTCAATTCATTACTTAGATGTGGTATTTTATTCATTTAAAACAAATAATAATTGCAGATTTGTACTTAGTAGATTTATCATTACAATTGGGAGATGATATTGAATTATTTTATTTGGCGCTTAAATATTAATGCTTTCTATATTGATTGCAATGTTGTAACTTTTTGCTGATTGTTTTTTTTTACATGTTGTTTACTGCCGTAGGCTTCCTTATGGAATAAAAAGAGAGATAAATGAAATGAAAATAAGACAGTCATAGAGTTACTGTGGGAACTGATTAGATATTTATAAGTTGAATCTGAAATGGTATTTTCATGAGAATATTTGTAAGCTTAGATATAATTTCCTCCCTCCCTCCCTCCCTCCCTCCCACAATGGAACCAGGGATGGGATTCTACCAGTTCGCACCTATTCAGTAGAACTGGTTGTTAACATTCTAAGCAGTTCGGATAACTGTTTATTAGAAGAAATTACTGGCCTAATCCTATAAGGAAGGCAGGAAGGAAACATTCTGGTGTTGCTTACAGAAACTGCCTCTCCGTTAACCTTTATTACATTCTTGGCTGGACTAGACTTCCTGTCTCAGAAACTTCTCTGGAGTTTTTTTTTTCCTCCTTTGCTGGTACTTTGCTTGCGTGGAGTGACCATTCAAAGTTACAATGGCACTGAAAAAAGTGACTAATGACCCTTTTTCACACTTACAACTGTTGCAGCATCCCCACAGTCACAAGAGGCCAGGCGAGGAGATGCATGCCTTGATGTGAGTGATATTGAGTTGGCCACACCCAGCCAATAACATGACCACCAAGCCATGTCCATCCAATCACATGCTCAAGATTCAAAAGGCAAACCTGACGACTGGGGCCAAAGCTAGTTCAAGGAGAGGTCTGCACTACGGAAGAAAAAACGCACAATTAAAGTGCACCGCCCAAAGGTTTGAGAGGGTCTAGGGTCTAGGTGCTCTGGACCACTGGTGTCCTTAACTGCCAAAAAGCCAATGCAGTCCTAAGCTGCATCAACAGAGAGATAGCATCAAGATCACAGGAAGTGATACTACCACTCTATACTGCACTGGTAAAGCCACACTTGGAATATTATATCCAGTTCTGGATACCATGATACAAAAAGGATGCCAAAGCCCTAGAAAGAATGCATAAAAGAGCAACAAATGATAAGAGGTCTGCAGGCTAAAATGTATGATGAATGGCCGAGGGAACCAGGTATGTTTAGCTTAACAAAGAAAAGGCTTAATTGTGACATGATAACTGTCTTCCAATAGTTTGAAGGGCTGTTATAGGGAAGAGGACATCAATTTATTATCTATACCACCTGAGGGCAGGACAAGAAGCAATGGATGGAAACAGTCCCTACCTGTACTCATTGTACACACTGGATTGTATATCGTCTGACCCATCCACTGTGATCATGTTCGCAGATGCTATTACCATATTGGGTCTCATTACAGGTGAAGATGAAACAGTGTACGGGGGGAGGTTCAAAAATTATCCTCATGGTGCCTAGAAAACAACCTGCACCTAAACATCAGAAAGACTTCCGGAAGAAGAGACAGGAACCCGCCCCACTTTACATCGAAGGGGGCTGTTTGGAGAGAGTTTCCTCCTTTAAATTCCGGGAAGTCTACCTCAGCGAAGATCTCACCTGGAAAATTAACACAACCCAGGTGGCCAGGAAGGCCCAACAGAGACTCCATTTTCTTAGGGTCTTGTGAAAGAATAAAGTGGAACAATGACTGATGACCTCCCTTTACCGGTCCACAATAGAAAGCATCCTCACATATTGCATTATGGTGTAGTATGCTGGCTTGACAGCCATGGATAGAAAGACATTACAGAGGGTGGTGAGCACAGCACAAAACATTGTGAGCTGTTCCCTTATACCACTAGATGACATTGCTAGGGCTCGCTGCCTTAGAAGAGTGAGGAAAATCCTCAAGGATGACTCACACCCCAGTCAGCACTTCTTCACTCTCCTACTATCGAGTAGGAGATAGAGAAGCATAGCCAGCTGCACCAAGAGGCTGAAGAACAGTTTCTACCTGTGGGCTGTCAGACTCCTGAACGGAAAATAACTTCATGTCAACATAGTATGACAGACTTGTGGGGCTGGTGCATTGTGCAACAAGGTCACATAGTGTAATAAGATTAGGTCTGGGTTAGGGACTTCTGTCCTCACTGTGAGTTGTGGGTGTGGGTGTGGGTGCATGAAGGGAGGCTCAGCCAATCTCATTGTACACATGTACTCTGACAATATTACAACTAGGGGCACAATCTATAGCTTAGGAGAATTTCCTCACAGTTAGAACACCTTATCTTTGCACTTGCCATTTGAGTTAGAGGGTGCCACATGGCTTTGTTCTGGAGATAAGGTTGATTTTCAATCCTGAAATCAACAAATTCAGTGTCTAGATGAACACTCTTAAAGAGGGTGCCACATGGCTTTGTTCTGAGTAGGGGTTCACATAAACAAATTCCATAGTGCAGAACCTGGCTGGACAAAGGCTTTTTGGACTGCTATTGCAAAATGAGAGCTAACCTAAAAATATTGAGGATATTTGTGCCAAAAATCCATTGCCAAGAGGCACATACCTATGCAGTCTCTGCGGTTTTGCCAAGTTTATCAACAACTTATCAGAACAGAAATTGTTGATTAACCTGCATAGGAAACCTGACTGTGCTATTTACATGAAGACATTATTAATGAAATGCCTAATTCATAAACACACATCATTGAATTTTCATATTCACATCAGGGCAATTAGGAGCTGGTATTTAAAGGGCACACTTCATGCTCTGCATGCTTTTAATTGCACAGCTTATATGCGTTTGTTCTTCTGGCAAGTGTTGGAATGGTGTAATTTCCTTCTCCAACATGAAATTATTTGCCCATTTTAATCGCCCCATTAAAGCTAGTTATGCTCCAAGATGGTTGAAAAAAGTAAGACAGAAGCAAAAGAAAACAAAGAGTGGTCTTGCTAAACATCTCTCTTGCCAGAGATGTGCACGGGGTGCAGTGGCCAGGATAGTACCATCAAAACTCTGCCTAAAACGAAACACATAAAAAACAGTAGAGTTTTAATTGCACCACCACATTTTCATTATTTCGATTTTTAGTTGGGAGCATCACAGCAGAGGTGGTATTCAGCAGGTTCTGACCAGTTCTGGAGAACCGGTGGTGGAAATTTTGAGTAGTTTGGAGAACTGGCAAATACCACCTCTGACTGGAGAGTTTGCGGTATCCTTCCCCTGCCACGCCCACCAAGCCACGCCCACAGAACTGGTAGTAAAAAATTTTTGAATCCCATCACTGCATCACAGCCATAATTTCTGCTATGGAAAACGTTTCTGCCAGGTGGGGCGTGAGCCCTGGAGCTTTTAGGAGAGCTCTCTGATGCAAGAAACTCCTCCCAAAAACACCCCCCATCCTGGTTATAGCCTTTCCTTCCAGCCTCCATGTCAAAAAGAATATCGGGGGAATCATCACCAGATCAAGATGCACGATGCTGCAAATTGAGAATTGCATTTCTAATACTTGCAGTGAACTGAGTGGTACTTTTTCTTCACCCCCAATGACACCTGTGCCCTCCCCACATTCCCACATTTACCCTGGCCATGTTCTTGGGGTTTGGCTCAAAGCATCCTATTCTAAGGTTAACTGAAGCCCTGGGTGTCTAGATGTTTGCATCTTTCAGGTATGGATGGATAGTGTCTATGAAGGTGGGAGAGCAGTATAATTTCATCCCCACACTTCCTTTTCTTTGCAACCTAAATATTTGTTTTCTATTTGGACAAAAGATGTGCATTTGGACATTGGTAGCAAGAGAGCAGGAGAATCTGGCAGTCTACAGAATACATGAATTCAGTGATGACCGCAAAGATGATGTTATTTTCTAAATGGATTAGATTATTATCTAATCTAAATTAATCTGATGTAATCTATCATAATCTGTAGATTTTCTTGGGATTGTTATGATGAAAATCTCGATGAATTGTTCACTACAAACTGTGCACACCCAGGAAAATTGTTGGAAACAAAGCAATTTATGTTCAAATCTTTTGTGCTAAAATATGGAGGTTCAAATTTACTGTTGGAGCTAAGGAAGAGAGCTTTTTTTTTTCTTTTAAAAATTTAGTTCATTAAAAAATTAATGAATTAAATTTCTGTATTTATTTGTGGCTATGAACTATGATAAAGTGAAAGTTTATCATCCTTTCTGAGGCCTCCAAATTCAGATGTTGTCTCATCCCAGGCTTAATTCTGAGAATTGAAAATGTACGTATTGCCTTTGCTGGAAACAGAGTTCTAGACAGGCTAATCTTTTGTTTTTTTTTTGGTTGATTTGAAAAAAGTTCCTTTTGTCTTCTTACTTATCCCTTAATTTATCAGCCTTGCTGGCAAAATCATTATGTGAGGCTTTTCTATTAGTATGTTTTCAAAGGAAACCTTTATTTCTTGCTTTGAGTAACAGTAAAATTTTGACAAGAAGGTATCATTTTGTAATGCTGCTCACTGTTTTGTTGTCAGGAGATGGGCTGATTAATAGAGTCGATATTTTAGATTTCTGAAAGCTTTTCAGAATTCTTCACAAAGCAGTTTGTTCTTCCCTGATAAAAAGAATTGCATTAGTTGTCTTAGACCGATTTCGGATTTTGAATGGAAAGTGAAAACCCACATAGGCAATTATTCAGCAGCATTCATGTTTTGCTGATCATTTGAGTTTTGTATGAAATGCTTTCTCCATCAACTGACAAAAATGTTAATGTGATAAAATATCTGCATAGGACTATCGCTCGGGAAATGAAGCAGAATCAATTCCATCATGCTTTTTTGAAGCATATCAAAATTAGCATTTGTAGTACGTATGTTAATGGAAAGTTAACTTTTTGCAAACTTGCTTTGATCCTCGCAGCCTCTTTTCTTCATTTTAACACTGACTTGTTTAACCTATTACTGTTTGCAAAAATAAGTAGATATCTGAAAATTTCTATTAGGTGGGTCTGCCAAGTCAGCCCTATTTTAGCCCTATTCAGCACTATTAGATCTGTATTTGAACATGAAGTAAAACAATGAAGATGTACACAGTCCAACCTCAGCATCACACATTTTGCAAATCCATCCCCTATTTATTAACAGAGCAACATAATATCAGAGTTGGAAGGGATATCAGAGTTGCTTAATCACCCACAACTCTGAAGGCAAGCCATTCATTTTTATTTTTATTATTATTATTAATAATATTATTATTGTTTTACACCAGCCATACCCAATTCCTGCAGCTGTTCTTCATATGTTTTAGCCCCCAGCCCCTAATCATCTTTCTTGCTTTTCTTTGCACTGTTTCTAGATGTAGAATGTCAACATTTTTTTTTATATTGTGATGACCAAAACTGGATGAAATGTTCCAATATTGTGGTCTTAATCAGAGCATTATAAACTGCTACTAACACTTCATGTGAACTTGATTCTATCCCTCAGTTAACGCAGCCTAGGACTGTGTTAGCTTTTTTGGGGCAACTGCAACACGCTGTTGCCTTTTCTTTGTTGCTATTTTTCTGCAGTGCAAATTGGTATGAAGAGGCTCATAGGTATAATATGAATGGGAAGCTCTATATTGACAGCTCAACATAAGAAGGTCTATGTGTTTTAGGGCTGATGCAAATTGTGTTAAGTTTTGCAAGTCTAAGCTCCAAAACACCTTCCTATTTTCTTCTGAGAAATGGACTGAGGAAGAATACTTTCCTAGGACAGAGTCTGCAAATATGTTCAGCTCGTTATGCTCACCTTTCATTGGGAAACCCCAGGAGAGTTTTAATATTATTCTTCCCTCCTAGTTCATAACTGAGATTTCAAACACACAAATGTTATAAAATCACAAGAAGCTGAGAAAAAAAAAACACTTTTGTCTCTGTTCATTAGAAACTACCCTTAATTAGCCAAGGATGTTACTATGTATGCACCTCCAATCAATATGTATTTCTAGCCATAGAAATATGTTACACTTTGCCTCTATGATATATAGGAGGTTGTAAGGAAGCTTGAGCTGGAAAAAGTAAGGTTGTTTTCAGTGACAAAGTTCCTTCACTACTAAGTCAACAATTAGTATGTCAAAAATAATAAAGCATTTTTAGCCATGTGTGATGCACAAAGGGCCTCATATAGATCAGGGGGTCGCCAAAACGTTTGGACCTCAGGGACCACCAAACTCATAATTTTAAATCCCGTGGACCAGAGACCCCATTTTCCTACCGATCGATCATTCTTTATTTGGGATCACAGGATATCGTCTCCAGCTCCGTTCTCAGAACTCTCAGAGAGAGAGAGTGTGTGAGTGAGTTTTGGCTTCATGCAAGTAAAGCAGCAGAAGCAGCAGAAGTCTTTCTTTCTATCCCCCAAACTCCGCCAGAAATGAGTCTTTGTGAGACTTGTTGTGCCGGCGCAGCCTCTTGGAACAGGATGCCTTGCAGGGTCCTAAAGACTGATTTCTGGCGGAGTTTGGGACAGAGGAAAAAAAACTTTTGCTGCTTTCCTTGCATGCAGCCAAAAGCAGAAGAAGAAAGAAGTGGAAAGAAGCAGCCCAGTGGCCAGGCCAGGTGTTCCCCGCTCTGCCCTTTCCCCCTCCCCTCACTACCTCGTGTTGTTCGCAATGCAAGCGACACAAGCCTTGTGTTACCACAGGCCATGTGGGTGGCACAGCCTTGTGTTCCCGCACAGCCTGCATTAATTGCTTTGGGGGGTGCTTTGGGAGTGACATTTCTCTGCGGACCACCAAAATTTTCTCACGGACCACTAGTGGTCCCCGGCTCACTGGTTGGCGACCATTGATATAGATAACATATGAGCAAAAATCCTTCATAGAGCCTGATTGAACTGCCTACTACAGAAAAGGAAGAATTTCCTGATTGGTATTCAGGGGCATCCAGAGGAAAGATTAAAAAGTCAAAATAATGGCCAAAATTCAAAACACTGTCCATTTTTCAAGTTTAGGCATCCCTGATGACTATCACAATTAACTTCTTCATAAACATGCACTGTTTTAGTGATCTTATCTGAAAATATTTTAGCATTACCTATACCTGGGGAAATATATCTTAACATGAAGTAAAATACACTGTTATTGAATTTGAACTGCAAACATTTAAAGCCTAATGAGGTAAATTAAATATATTTGGCTATTGGCAAGAGTATTTAAATGAAGCACATGATTGTTAAATTCTAGCAAATAAGCTTCAGGGTTTAAAGCTAATGCATTTTTCATTTTTTTTGTTTTGTTTCTTCTGCCAGTGGTAGTGTTAAATTATCAAGTAGCTCTTCTCTTTGAAGCAAAATTTAAGAGTTATATGAGTTTAGATATTGTTTACTGACATTCAGAAAAATGGGAAGATGGCAAATGAATGCATTCATGAGGGTGGATATCAGAGAGGGGATTTCAAGTTGCAAGGAAAAGAAAGAAGATATTCTTACTCTAAAAGTCAGTTAAGTCAAGAAAAACATTTTTCTCTCTATTCCATTCCTCCCTCCATGATATTCTGTCCCAGATTGTATCTGGTAGTGGTGACGGACACTTTTCATTCATCTTTTCATTGGTTCATGAGGGCTCCCCCATATCCTGTGTTCAAGTTTGTCGAGACCCATCTGAATCCTGAGCCTATCTTGAGGGGTGTTAGGTATTTCTGCCAGCTTGGTGTCTTCTACAAATTTAAAGAGTTCAGCTTCTATTCTCTCATCTAAGTTATTTATGAAGACATTGAAAAAAAACTGGGCCTAAAACAGAACCTTGGAGTATCCCACTGCTTACTTCCCTCCAAGTAGATATAGTTCCATGAAGGAATAGACGTTGAGTGTGGTTTGTCAGCCAGTCACAAATCCATCTGGTGGTGATGCTCTCTATCCCACATTTTCCTAGCTTATCAAGAAGTAAATTATGTTTTATATATATATATATACTGTGTATATATCTCTATCTCTATCTCTATCTCTATCTCTATATCTATCTATCTATCTATCTATCTATCTATCTATCTATCTATCTATCTATCTATCTATCTATCTATCTATCTATCTATCTATCTATCTATCTATCTATCTATCTATCTATCTATCTATCTATCTATCTATCTATCTATCCTCATGTTTTCATCAGTATTTATATGTATGGTATTCAGCTTTGTTCGAGTATTTTCCCACACCTTTCTAGTTGTGCTTTTAAAGTTGTAGTGATGTTTCAGCAGAATCTCATTGGCCAATTAATCCAGGCTGTGCGGGAACACAAGGCTGTGCCACCCACATGGCCTGTGGGAACACAAGGCTCGTGTCGCTTGCATTGCAAACAACATGAGGTAGTGAGGGGAGGGGGGAAAGGGCAGAGGGGGGAACACCTGGCCTGGCCATTGGGATGCTTCTTTCCACTTCTTTCTTCTTCTGCTTTTAGCTGCACGCAAGGAAAGCAGCAAAAGTTTTTTTTCCTCTGTCCCAAACTCTGCCAGAAATGAGTCTTTGGGACCCTGCAAGGCATCCTTCTCCAAAAGGCTGCTCTGGCATGACAAGTCTCATAAAGACTCATTTCTGGTGGAGTTTGGGGGATAGAAAGAAAGACTTCTGCTGCTTCTGCTGCTTTGCTTGCATGAAGCCAAAACTCACTCACTCACTCGCTCTCGCTCTCCCTCCCTCTCTCCCACTGAGAACGGAGCTGGAGACAATATCCTGTGATCCCAAATAAAGAATGATCAATCGGTAGGAAAACGGGGTGGGATTTTCCAAGGGTCTCTGGTCCACGGGATTTAAAATTATTAGTTTGGTGGTCCCTGAAGTCCAAACGTTTGGCGACCCCCTGACCTATATGAGGCCCTTTGTGCATCACACATTGCTAAAAATGCTTTATTATTTTTGACATACTAATTGTTGACTTAGTAGTGAAGGAACTTTGTCACTGAAAGAAACCTTACCTTTTCGAGCTTCCTTACAACCTCCTATATATCATAGAGGCAAAATGTAACATATTTCTATGGCTAGAAATACATATTGATTGGAGGTGCATACATAATAACATCCTTTGGCTAATTAAGGGTAATTTCTAATGAATACAGACAAAAGGTTTTTTTTTTTTCTCAGCTTCTTGTGATTTTATAACATTTGTGTGTTTGAAATCTCAGTTATGAACTAGGAGGGAAGAATAATATTAAAACTCTCCAGGGGTTTCCCAATGTAATATAAGCATAATAAGCTGAACGCATTTGCAGACTCAATTTGCAGATTGAAGTAAGTTATGGTCTGCTTTGTCAAATGCCTTACTGAATTCCAAATGCACTATGTCCAGAGCATTTCTCTGGTCCACTAATTTAATCACTGTCTCAAAGAATGAAATAAGATTTGCTTGGCATGATCTGTTTTTGACAAACCCATGCTGGCTTCTGGTTATAACTTTGCTTGCTTATATGTGTTTGAAAATTTGTTGCTTGATTATAATTTCCAGTACTTTCCCAAGTATGAATATCAGGCTGATTGGTCTGTAGTCCTGGATCTGTTTCCCTCCCTGTTTGTATCAGTTATACGGTAAATAAAAATAAAAATCATAGTCTTCTCTTATCTATTGTTGCTGATTTTGTTCTTCAAGCTTTCCCTCCTGTTATTTTAGGAAGGGCTTGATGGGAATCTTCTAAAACATTTCAATAAAACAGGGCAGTGCCAAGAGTAGATGGTCTCCACACAACTTTAATGCATCTGTCAAATGGAAAGTAGAAAGAATCAGAAAGGAAAAATTATTTGAAGGAAGGAAAGATAATGTGAAAATTTGGATGGCCTTGGGACGAGGGACTTCTATTCTTCACTTTTGATAATAGCTAGAATTGGATAAACCTAAGGACCATTCAGAATTCACTTCAAACTGTCTCCAACTGCTTATAAAATCCCCGAGTAGGTAGGAGGCAGAGAAAGGAGGAGACGACAGAAGATGGTTAACTATTTTGGCCTGAAAAGAATAAGAATCAGTTTTGCTGAGTCTCTTGAGTTTCCTCCTTATTAATCACAAATAGAGCTGATGAAAACCGTGGATTCTGAAAAACATTTCATGAGTTTATTCAAATGGTTTCCCAGTTTAGTTGTGCTGATGTAATTTTAATTTCTAAAAGCCCTGATGCTGGTGTTTTTCTGTAGAAGGGAAGTACAGGAAAGTAAAGTTATACATACTATATCTGAATAAATAATTGGACATTTCAATGCAATTTTTTTTGCTTTGAAGCTTTGTTTGGAGCCCTCATTAAAGTGCACTGAACAGGGACTTCCGGTTTGCAGGGCTTTGGCGGTGGCAGGAATCCGCGATTGTGCGTGGTTTCTGTTGCGCTCGCCGCTGGAGTGCCCTGATCTAGCCGGATTTGGGGCTATAGTTACCCTGTAGAGGTAACTGAAGATAGGGGAGATCCGGCAGGGGTCTGGGGGAATCGCAACCCCCCCTCCTCAGCTGGCTCAACTCCCTTTTCCGAAAGCGGTGGAGTGGCGGTCAGCAATGGCTGCCACAAAGAAGCTCTCATCTGGATAAGAATGTGCAGGAGAAAGCTGAGAAGAGAAAGTTCTGGCTGACCGGGATAATAAGTAGCATTTAAATACCCTGGAATTTGAATTTCATTAAAGATACATCGCACCCGAAGAAGATTGGAAAAAGCAGCGAATGAAAGTTAAAAAGGAAAGTTTGTTTTTTCTCACTCTCCTTCCTTACGGTGACAGCTGTTGAACGAGAAATCGGAAAAACCTGCTTTGGCATTAGCAGGTAATTAAACTGGAAAAGTAAAGCCAAGGGGACAATAAAGATTTCTGAACATTGGAAAAAAAAACTTTCTTTGTTATAAGTGGGAAGGGAGAGGAAAAGAATTAATATTAAGATTTTGCTGGAGGAGGCTGCTTGGAATTTATAAGACTAGAGCTAAATTGTAACAAGACTTCTAAAAGATACATTTTAAATTGGAACTTTGCAACTGAACTGTAACCCCAGGAAGAGAAAGTGTAAAAAGAAGAAAGTACTAAATGAAACAGTCTGTGTGTATTTGGATTGCTTGGTGACTTTGGGACTTTTGGAAATTATTATTTGAAAGACTAAAAACATTTGGGTTGTTTAATTTTTTCTTTTCACAATGGCATTACTTGTCGATGAACTGAAAATGGAATTCAAAAAGTTAAAAGAAGAGGAACAAGAAGGGAAGGGCTCTTCTGGCTCTGTTTTCCATTTCTTAGAAATGGCGATTTCTACTTATCAGAAACTACAAGAACAAGAAGATTGGGATGAAGAAGAAGCCATCTTTAATGAAGAAGCAACTCTAGCTATGGAAGAAAAGGGAAAGAGGGGAAAGAGAATGGAGAATTTAAGATGTAAAAAAACAACCAAAAAATGGAAAAATAAGGTGAAAAATCGATACAATGTTAGAAAGCAACAGAAAAGAGGAACACAGAAGAGGGTGGAGATCAAGAGACAAGGGGGTAAAAAGGCTAGATTGGAGAAGAAAGGAAGGGAAAAGGGAGAGAGAAGTTACAAAGGTTTGAAACAAGATGTAAAGAAACAGGATTTTTTCAGAGATAATGGGTAAAAATATAATTAAAAAAGAGATTCTGCAAAAGTACATAAGATTGTATTGTTGTTTTTGTATTTGAAATAATGTTAGAAAACTGGAACATTATATGATTATAAAATGGGATAAAATATTAAAAGGAATGTGTAAAATGTTTAAGACTTAACGATAGAGTTTAATTTGCTATGGATTATTGTTTTAATTATATTATAAACTTATTATTTTTTCTTATTTTAAAATATAGTATGTAGCTTTAGAATGTACTAAGCAGAATCCGAATGAAAATTATATATTATTTTAAGTGTTAAATTTAGGAGAAAGATATAAAGGCGTCATACTTCAATCAGTGATTACAGGAGAAATTTTGTATTAATGAGAAAAGATAATAGATAATTGAAACAGAACAGACAAAAGATATAAGCATAATGATTTAAATTGAGATGAAATAAATAAAACAGAATTAAGAGAGTGAAAAGAGAGGAGAAGCTATATAGAAAATGTAGAATGGTACATAAGATATGAAATGGTATATAAAGTGAGCATGAATTCGAATTTATGTCTGTACAAAAAGATGTAACCCGGGATTAAGCCGCTTTCCAAAAAGAAGTTTTATGTTTTCATGTTTTGTGTTTTGTTTGTGTATGTTTGTTTATTGAAAATTAATAAAAAAATTATTTAAAAAAGTGCACTGAACAAAAAAATATTTTGATAAGGATGGAAAAGGGAAATTGGCTTAGATGTGCTTTCTCTAATCATCTGACCAAGAAGGGTGCTTTCCAGTGGTTTAATTCAGAAGGTTTTTAAACAGGTTCACTGCAGCCTGAATAACAGAGTTGGACGGGATCTTATTTATTTATTTATTTTATTTATTTGATTTGTCAATTGTTTACAAGATAATAAGTACAAGTGTATACATAGTTGTGAATATATGAAATGGGTACATATAAGAAAAATAAAAGAATAAGAGAAACAATAGGACAGGGACGGTAGGCACGTTGGTGCGCTTTATGCACGCCCCCTACAGACCTCTTAGGAAAGGGGTGAGGTCAATAGTAGACAGTCTAAGGTTAAAGTTTTTGGGGTTTGGGGAAGAGACTACAGAGTCGGGTAGAGTATTCCAGACATTGACCACTCTATTGCTGAAGTCGTATTTCCTGCAATCAAGTTTGGTGTGGTTTACTTTGAGTTTGTATCTGTTGTGTGCTCTTGTGTTGTTAAGGTTAAAGCTGAAGTATTCATTGACAGGTAGGACATTGCAATGTATGATTTTATATACCATGCTTAAGTCGGACCGAAGACGGCGTAATTCGAGGTTTTCTAGTTTTAGAATTTCGAGTCTGGTGGCATAAGGTATTCTACAACGGGTAGAAGAGTGGAGAACTCTTCTTGTGAAATACTTCTGGACTTTCTCAATTGTGTTAATATCACATACGTAATAAGGATTCCAGACTGATGAACTGTATTCGAGTATTGGTCTAGCAAATGTTTTGTATGCTCTGGTTAGTAGTGAGATATTACCAGAGAAAAAGCAACGCAGGATTAGGTTAACAACTCTTAATGCCTTTTTGGCTATGTAGTTGCAGTGGGCTCTAGCACTTAGATCATTGGAGGTGAGTATTCCCAGGTCCTTTACAGAGCTTGATCTTTACTAGATGATCTTGTAGGTCATCTAGTCCAACCCCCCTTCCTGCCCAAGCAGGAGACCCTACACCATTTCTGACAAATGGCAGTCCAATCTCTTCTTGAAAGGGTCCAGTGATGAAGCTCCCACAACTTCTGAAGGCAAGCTGTTTCATTGGTTTGGGGGGGTCTAACCTTGTTTAAATCCCAATATTTGGTTAGATGACTTTCTCAGCAAGTGGCAATTCCAGATGGACCTTATCTGGATTTGGAAACTGACAGGTTTAACATCTGGATGGGAGACTAGGAAGAAAGGCAGGCAGGGGTGTAAATAAATTTCTGAACTGTTGCTAAGAAAATTTGTGAAAGTGTCTATGAAGAACCTCAGGTGACTTTACTTTTAAATAATTTAGCATCCTGACCATTCTGATGAATGAACATGATCACAAAGCTTCACAGGTGTGTCAGTGGCCTGATGTATGTGTATCCCTTCAAAGGATCAGAAGACCTGGATGATCCTATGGACATAAAAACAAATTCACACTTTACTTTTAAAACTTGAGTCCAAAGAGAGTCTACTTATATTGCTCATATAAATGGTGTGTCATGCCCTTGTTGGAGTCTGATTCTGAGGGGCAGATTGAGCACCTGACAGGGAGTGGGAGTGTGGCTCCAGTGGCTGTGGAAGAAACGGGGGAAGGGCACAGGACAGCTGGGCATTCAGAGGAAGACCCAGGGCCACCCCCTCTTCATCTTAGGGCACGCAGGGATGAACAGAGAATGGAGCAACGTGGCTTATGGGAGAGAAAAAGGCCCTGATTCCTTTCATTAGTTGCAGCTGGGAGAACAGGATATAAGAAGGGTGTTTGCACACAGCACCTTGCTGGAAGCAAAGCGTGCATTATCTTTGTTGAGGCTTATCTGGGTGTTGGCGTCCTCCCAACTATGTGTGCTTCGTTATCTTTTGGAAGTCTGCAATTTATTATCCTGGTCTGTCATGTTAATTACTTCAGTGTAGTTTGTGTTGATTTTTTTATTTCAAATTTATCTTTACTTTGGGTTTGGACTGCATTTCTTCCCTTTGTAGACTGTTTTTGGAAGAGTTTGATCTCCAGCCAAGGATAACTTGACATAGGGACCAAGTTGGAGGTATTAAAGGGACTTTACCTATTTTTGTGACTTTGTTGCTTTTGTGCCACGCCCTGGGTCATCACATGGTACAGTGCTGTTGGTTTTTCTTTCAACAATATATATATTTTAATATGAAACACCCCCCTCACCCTTTATGTTTTGATTAATGAACAGCCAGGCCTCATTCATGACTCCAGCCAATGTTGTTGAACATCACATAATGTTCACTGTTGAATTTTAAAATAAAGGGGCTTAACAGCAGGTATAATGCATTTCATTAATAGGGCAGCCATGAACGTGCAACCAAAGGCGTGTTGCTCAAGAAAGCGCAGATATCAATCCCATATTGTTCTCAGTTACCCGGGATTATGGCCAATTACAGGTGGCTCTTCATCTATGATCATAACAGAGCCTGCTGTTGCATCATACGTCACGAGGGCCATGAAGCAAACACAGCAGCCAAAAAAACAAACTTAGCAGTCATTAAGCAAACATGGTGGTTGTTAAGCAAATCATAACAGAGCCTGCTGTTGCATCATACGTCGCGAGGGCGGGTGGGTGTGGGTTTTGCCTCAGGTCTCTGTTTTCTGGGAACTTGAGGAAATATGTTATAGAAAATATTTAAAGAAATAAAGCAGATTGTGATATGGCATAGGAAAATCCACCATTCAAAGAATGCCCCCCCCCCCCAAGTTATTATATAGTTATTTGAAATATTTTGACCAATCAATTGGATTTCATGATGGCCAAATCACAAGAAACTTAATAGCACTTTCTAACTTTTCCAGCAACTCTGATGTTTATTACAGTGTTGTTAGTCTTCAAGCTGTTTTCTATGAGTGCTCCTGATTTCCAAACAGAGGAACAAAAGATGGAAACTGATGTGCAACTAGGAAGTTTTAAAGATCTCGTCATACTTAAATAACATTAAAAGCAAAAATGGCCAAATTGTTTGCCTCTCACAGCAGTGATCTATAGTTGTTAGGGGACGAGGTACCTAATTAAGTTATTTCCTCCATAATACTTTTAATAATTTATATTTTAATCTTTTTTTTTAGTAAAAAGAGCATAAGTTAAAAAATTAGTATAAAATCATGCAGCATCAGAAAGAACTATCCTGGGGAAAATCCAATCAAATATAATTATTTATGTAAGGTTTCCTTGAGGAGGGGGGTTGGACTAGAAAATCTTCAAAGTCCCCTCCCTCAGATTTTGATGTGTTTTTCATTCGTACAGAAGGATTGTGTTCCTTGGAGAATTGAGCAATCTGGAACACTAGGAATATAAACCAAGATTACAGATTTACAACAATGTTACTCAAGCCATAAAGGTCATCCCAGCTGCTCAGATAAGCAAACAAGCAGCAGCAATAAAGGAAATGCTGTAGGAGGAGAATGATAACTTTAGCGACAACGGCATACTTCATGGGAGAAGGCAGTGCTGATCCACTTCTGTATTTTACCAAGAAAGCTACAGGAATGGATATTAAAAATGATGGATGGATGATATAGTACCATATGATGGGCTCCTTAGATGGGATGGTCCTCAAGGTGCTACTTAGGAACAGCTGAAGAATTTTCAAAGCACTAATATGTTTATGACAAGGCTAGATTAAAGCTTTTGTGCTGTCTAACTGCTAATGTTGTCACTCAGAAAAAGAAAATCTGAAACTGCAAAAACAAAATTATAGTGGGTATTCAGAATCTAAGAAGAATGGATATCGGAAAGCTCAACCCAGTGAAAGACAAAATGAATCAACTATACACTGACATCTTAGACATCAATACATTGAAACAGTCATTTCAGTTAGATAGTCTACTATTCAGTACACAAAAAATAAAGAAGGTATGGATTTGCTTTCCTACTGAAAAGGATGTTGATGAGTTTACAGTCAATCTGAAATTGACAGAGCAAACAAGCCAGATATACAATATACTATTTGGGCTTGGACCCTGAAATGCTTAACTTGGCAATATTAAGGAAGAAAGTTCGATTGTATTAATTATCATTAGTTGGATTGTATAGCTTAGAAAATCAAAATGAAGGATGATAATTTGCCAGTTTGTGCCAATCCGGTGGTTCTTTATTGCTAATATATACTTCTGGTAACTAAAAGGAGGCCTATACACATGGACATCATTAGATGGCATACACAGAATACAAATTGATTATATTATTGGTACAAAGAGATAAAAGAGCTCAGTTACAGTGTTACAGTAGAGCCATGGTCAGAGGCTGACTGTGGAGCACAAGTTAGGCCAAAATGGAAAAAGACAACTAGTTTCCACAATATGACACTACCTGTTTAATAGAAAACCAAAGGAACTGTGAAATGGAATCAAGGACATGTTTAAGAATGGATGTAAAAAGAGGCTAAGAGGCTGCTAAAGAAATAGAGAGGAAAAAACCCAAACTGGATGTCAGATCAAACCATGGAAATTACCAAGAAGAGAAGCCAAAGCTAAGAAAAGCACCTCAGGAAAAAGCTTTACAAAGAATTTCAGAAAACTGCTAGAAGAGACAAGCAGAAGATAGAAACAGACAAAGAAAAATAAGGAAATCTTCCAAAATATTTCCAAATTCTGAATGAAGTCCCAAGTTTAAATTATTATGGTAAAGAATGGACCGATTAAAAAATGAGTAGAGTAGAATAGAATTATTTTTTATCTCAGACCTCAGAAGGAATTTGTCTCCAGTAAGAAGCACTCAGTGTACTTGCAAAACAACAGAGAATCATCATCATCCAGCAAAATGGGCAGCACCAGGCAACTACAGGTCAATTAGCTGCTTACCAACAACTTTCAAATTGCTAACTGGTGTGGTAGCTGATGCAGTCCAACAGCATCTACTTGAAAACAAGCTCTTTCCACCTGAGCAGAAAGGAAACTACTCAAACAGCAGACGAGCAAAACATCAACTCCTAACTGACAAGATGATTTTGGAAAACTGCAAGAGAAGGAAGACCAACTTGAATTTATTTATTTATTTATTTATTTATTTGATTTGTCAATTGTTTACAAGATAATAAGTACAAGTGTATACATGGTTGTGAATATATGAAATAGGTACATATAAGAAAAAAAAGAATAAGAGAAACAATAGGACAGGGACGGTAGAAGCGCGTTGGTGCGCTTATGCACGCCCCTGCAGACCTCTTAGGAAAGGGTGAGGTCAATAGTAGACAGTCTCAGGTTAAAGTTTTTGGGGTTTGGGAAGAGACTACAGAGTCGGGTAGAGTATTCCAGACATTGACCACTCTATTGCTGAAGTCGTATTTCCTGCAATGATATTGTTTGATATTTGTAGTTTTGATGGAGCCACTAACAAGCATTTTGAATAAAACAAACTGTGGCTGTGAATTGGCTAAAAAAGAGCCGAAAATTTCCCATTAGCTCTACAAGGATGATTTAAAAGTGTTTGGAAAAACAAAAGCTGAATTGAGCTCACTGCTGAAAAGCACTGAGGAGTTTAGCAGAGACATTGAAATGCAATTTAGCATTGACAAATGTGCAACAATTGCTGTTAAGGCAGGAAAAATTGTTGAAGATGATGGATTTGAACTTAATAATGAAGAGTTGATAAAAGCAGTAATATTAGGAGAAGGGTACAAGTACTTAGGAGTTTTGGTAGCCTCTGACCTTTTGCATAATCAAGTCAAGAAAGCTACTTCAACAAAATACACAAAGTGAGTCCAGAAAATCTTGAGATCAAAGCTGAATGGAGAAAATATCATAAAGACAATTAACGCCTGGCAATGCCTGTAATAGGATACTCAGCTGGAATAATTGATTGGACTCAGCTAGAACTTGATAACTTAGATCAAAAGACAAGAAAACTAATGACAACGCACTATGCTCTGCACCCAAAAAATGATATTGATTGTTTGAACTTGCCAAGAACTCAGGGTGGCAGAGCACCCTTACAGGTGATACAAACTGTGGAAGAGGAAAAATGGCTACATTAAAAAAGCAAAACAGCTTCTGCTAAATGAGGTGAACAAGGGAAACCTCTTGAAAGATTGAAAGTAGAAAATCGAAAGAACCAATTGAGCATCAGGTTTTTAACTGGAAAAAGAAGCCTATGCACAGTCAATACCTGAAGAGCATTGAAGGAAAGGTAGCTACAAAAGGTAGTTGAGATCAGGGGTGCTGAAGAAAGAAACTGAAGGTTTCACTGACTGCCCAAGAACAAGCCCTGCAGACCAATTCCATGAAAGCAAAAATTCAACATGTTAGGACAGGGGTGGGCAAACTACGGCCCGAGGGCCACATCTGGCCCGTTGGTCTTTTTAATCCGGCCCGCCGAAGAATTAAGGTTTGATGTGAATGATTGAATGATTGCATTCATTTGATTTTGACTTGTAATGACAGGCATTTCGACACCAGGTAGCGGCCCGTCTGTCAAATTTTAAAAGTCAATGAGGCCCCCGAGCCAAAAAGTTTGCCCACCCCTGTGTTAGGAACAACAGCAAATGTCACTTATGCAATGAGAAAGATGAAACAGGGGATGAAACAGTGGCTGTAGCAAAATCTCACAAACTGATTATCTACAACATCATGTTCAAGTTGCCAAAAGCACACATTGGAAGCTTTGCTGGAAGTTTGGGTTCCCAGCAAAAATTACTGGGAACACCAAATTGACAAAGTTCTTGAAAATGAGCAAGTCAAGATCCTCTGGGATTTTCGGACCCAAACAGACAGATATCTGGCCCAAAATGTTCCTGACATCACTATTGTGGAAAGGAAAAAAGTCAATACCAGGTGATGCACGAACTGAAGAGAAACAGAAAAAAATAACAAAATATCATGATTTACAAATTGAAGCTGAGCCACTATGGAGGAAGAAATCAATGGTTATATCAATAGCAATAGGAGCCCTTGGACCAATACCCAAAGGGCTGCCTAGATACATGGAAATTTTGAACTTATTAGACCTGACTATCCTGATTTTGCAAAAAACCATCTAACTCGGAACTGTCTATATATTCGCAGATGTTATCTTAAAAGCTCTTAGGTCCATGATGGTGAACCTATGGCATGTGTGCTGGAAGTGGCACACAGAGCTTTTTTTGCCGGCATGCGAGAGGTCACCCGGAAGAGCTCCACTGTGCATGTGCGTGTACTGCCCCTACCAGCTGATTGTTGGGTATCTGGCATGCATGAGTGGGGTGCGCGAGTGCACAGGAGACACACGCATGCACAGAGATGCGCGGGGATTGTGTGCGCATACACAGATATGTGCGGTGTGCATGGGGGCCGTGCATGCATGTGCAGAGGCATGGGGTGCCCGGATGCATTGCCTTCTGGATGCTGACACATGAGTGTGCACGCGCACAAGTGCGCATGCAGTTTTCGGAGCCCAAAAAGGTTAGCCACCACTTTCTTAGGTCCTAGGTTAGAACTGTTAAGTTTTTACCAGTCTCATATTGTGAATCAAATTGAAGATTAAATCAAATAATAATAATAATAATAATAATAATAATAATAATAATAATAATAATAATAATAATAATAATAATGCCTACCAAGGCAAATAGGTGGGTGTGGAATGTTGCAAGAACATCAGATAGTTGAAGAAGAATAAAGGATTTTGGAAGAATATCTGAAGGACAATGAAGTAGATACACTGAAGTTAGTATGTCAGGAAAACTTACTGACTACTGGAGAGACCAAACTGGCCTATAAGAAAGACCAAATGAAGAACAGAATGGAGGCATGGGAAGACAAAGCACTACATGGCCAGTACATTAAAAAAAAAATAGCAGGGAAAGCAGATAATAATAAGACCTGGCAATGGCTAAGAGGAGGAAAGTTGAAGAAAGGGGCTGAGGGACTAATTCCGGTTACACAAGACCCAGCTTTAAAGACAAATGCATACAAAGCCAGAGTTGAAAAGACAGCAACAGACCGTAAGTACTGCCTATGGAAAGAAGCCGAGGAAACAGTGGACCACTTGGTAAGCTGCAGCAAGAAGATCACACAGACCGACTACAAGCAGCAACATGACACAGTAGCAGCAATCATGGATATCATTTGCCTGCAAGCAAGAACTGGTGGGACCATAAAATAGAGAAAGTCATAGAAAACGAAGAAATTAAATTGCTCGGGAACTTTACAATTCAAACAGACAAGTAGGCTGCCGCATAACACCCCAGACTTAACAATTGTCAATAAGAAAGACACAAAAAAAGTCTGGATAGTGGATATGCCAGTACCTGGAGACAGTGGAATAGAAGAGAAAGAACTGGAGAAGATAACAAAATACAAAGACCTAAAAAATAGAAATAGAACAATTATGGCAAAGGCAAGCAAAGCTAGTATTGATAGTAATAGGCACCTTGGGAGGAATCCCAAAATAACTGGAGCACCATGTTCCATCAGTCAATTGCAAAAGGTGGCTTTACTTGGAACAGCTCCCATCCTGCAACCATAACTGTAACACCATCAAACATCCAGATCTGCCTATCCCAGGTCCTTGGTAAGGATTTGATAGATAGACAAAAATGCCAATCCCAGTCTGAACATCTGGGTGACTGTATGATGATCAGTAATATAATGTGTAACCAGTAGAAGGGGGAAATAAGAGGTAACAAAAACATAAATAAACGTATATTGTTTATAAAGAAAAAATAAATAATACTATATTACATACTAGCTCGATACCCGTGGTTTGCTACAAAACTATGCCTACCAGCATCCATCAGTATTCATCTGGCTAGCGTCCTGTCAGTGTGTGAGAGAGTTGAGGGCTGTTTGGAAACTGAAACAGCATTTGCTATGTGAGCAAGAAGAAGACAGCAAGGAGCCCAGGCGTGGTTTAGCTCAATTGTTCTGTACTAAAGCTGCTTGCTGCTGTGAAACTAAAACTGAAACTCCTCTCCTTTGCTCGTGTTTTGCATTTGGAACAGATTTCTTTTCGGTTGGGAAGGGGAGTAGAACTCCTTAGCATCAGAGCGTGTTAATAATAATATATGAAATACTATAATGCTCTGATGGTCATTTCGAAAAATCCTTTCTTAGTGAGCACCGAGAAGCCAAGAGGAACATACATGCCAAATTTCAAGTTTGTAGGCTTTATGGTTCTGGAGATTTTGTGATGATGCATGAGTGGTATTTCGCTTTTATATATATAATAATATAAAATTATATATAATTTTATAAATAGATAGATATAGATATATAGATTAGATATAGATATAGATATGTAGATATATAGATATATAGATATATAGATATATAGATGTAAGAGATGGTATTCAGCAGGTTCTGATCAGTTCTGGAGAACCGGTAGAGGAAATTTTGAGTAGTTCAGAGAACCGGCAAATGCCACCTCTGACTGGAGATTTTACAGTATCCTTTCCCTGCCAAATCCACCAAACTACGCCCACAGAACCGGTAGTAAAAATTTTTGAATCCCATCACTGATATAGGTATATATAGAATATAGATATAGATAGATTAGACAGAATTTAGTAGTCACTGTGTTTTGTCAACTGTGAGAATTAGGTACTCAGCACAGTGAGGGCACATGGGGAAAAAACTGTCCTTGTGATCAGACAAACGATCAAAGAAGGTGTACACTGAAATTCTGTGCGGTAGATATATCAACATCCTTTAAATTAATAATAAAAAGGGAGCAAAACCTGACAATTATATCTTAGACTGAACTCCAAAAATTGGATCAGATGTTTAAAAGCCGTTTTCCTGCTTTCTTTCATTTGAATTAGTTTTGTTTTTTCTTTAATAAACTATGTATGAACAAACCACTGTATATCATCTATACTTCTTCATCCAGTGTTCCATATTTAATATTCTGGTCACCCAAGAGCTCTAGAACTTCACAGTTCTGGATATCTTGATAAATTCCAAATCTTGATGATAGCCACATGGAACATATAGATCCTTGACACGTAGAGATCAGTATGTCATATTAATTATCTGTTGATTTCAGCTCCAAATATGACAATAGGACAAGTCCAGATCATGTAAACATCTTCCAAACTCTGAACTACATTTCCAACAACAACAACTCTTAATCCATTATTCAAAACATTCTCAAAGGCATCCAGAACAATTTTTATTTTTATTTTACTTCATATGAAGATCAAGAGAAACTGATTTCATATTCTTTTCAGTAGCCTTCACTTAGGTTATCAGGATGGGCCAAGATCAAGTGTCATCGCCAAATATTTAATTGTAATAAATAGTTTGCTTACTTTAAAATTCAAAAGCAAGCCCAAGAGTTGATTTTATATTGCTTTATGAATGTAAATGAGAAACAGGGCTGGTGGATAACATTTGAAATAAGGTGCTGGATAACATTTTAAACCAGAGCTTGAACTTCATGCATATTTGATGGCTAAATCAGCCTGTGTTATTGATCTTTTTCTCTTTAAAAATTGTTTTGTAATTGTCTCTGGAGATTCCACAATAAAATACATTTGGGCACGATTAGATTTATTTGGGCACGATTAGTTTTATTCTCCATGTAGCTCCCTAATTTTTTAAGGGGTGGTGGTCTTCTGAGGAGGCCTAATTAAGCCACCCTCTTTCCCTTCTCCCATCATCTTTTGCTTCTCTGAGTGGATGCGTCTCCAGTATAGGAGAATACTTTGCCTTGAGCTGTTTCTTCCTTTGCATCTTTCACTGCTGTCTTTGACCAAACTGCTCTTTAAAACAGCAACATTAATATTGGATGAAGCGGGACCTTTGCATAATATTAATATAAACCAAAAAAAGTTGTGAGGATAAGGCCCTTAACTGTCGGTCTGGGGAGGAGAAAATATATAAATTTTCATTTCTATGTCTCTTGGCTTGTCAGTTTGAATTTTTTTAAGGGTTTAGTACACTAAACACAGATATTAAAACCATATAATTAAAATCCCTTTTATATAGGGTACCTGCTATTAAAAAAACCGCACATTAGAAGAAATATTGATAGCATTTCTAACAAATGCATTTTCTACAAACATGTCCCCTACATAAAAGGCATTTTAATGAGGTTTTAATATCTGTTCGTGTGTGCATTTTTTTCTTGAAACATGCCTTTTTTTCTGTTAAGTGGCCGGCAAACCTTGGATTAACGCAAATTTAGAGGATCGCTGCATTTTGAAACATGAAAATTGAAAATGTGCAAGTTGGTAAATTTGCAGTAAAATTTGAAAATGAAGAATTTCCTCCCCATTTCTCCTTTCTACTTCCAAGGCTCAATCTGTGAGTTAGATTTTATCCCAGCTCAGAATTATCAGTAATTGATTTTATTCATTTATTTATTAACTAGACTCAATACACTACATGTAATAGAAATATCTCTACAACTTTCTTCTAGGCAGTAACTTTTAAATATGTTTTTCAATTTTCCTTGACAGCCAAGCTCTTTTTTAAAAAATGAAGGAACTTTCTTATATTTTTGTATGCATTATGAATGAATTTTGGAATATTCTGTACAACTTTTAAATTGTAACCAGTATGCACATAAGCATATTATTTTTATTCTTATAGGCATATCTGTTTAATCATTTTCTTGCTATGATACCATTTTGGTTCCCCCCCCCACTTATTTTTAGTGAAATTTCATGCTTATATAAGGCCTTTTATTTTGCATTTTAGCTGCTGGTTGTATGCTTGCGTTACCCAAGACCTTTGAAGATCTATCAACTTCAGGTTTTTTGACATCTCCAACTGGATTTATTTATTTATTAGAATTTGTCAAACAAAAATGAGAACAAGAATAAGAGAATAAAAATACAATGACAGGGATGATAGGCACATTAAGTGCATTTATGCACGCCTCCTCTATTGACCACTTAAGTATGAAGTAAGGTCCACAGAAGTCAATTTGTGACTGAAACTGTGAAAAAAAATTGAGATTAATATTTTTGAGAGTTATTATATCATGCTATTGATCTTACATTGTTTTTGCTGTTGCTTATGCTGCCGGTTTTGATCGACTTGGAAAAGAAGTTGCAGATCCTAAGTACACATTGTGACTCCTTACATGTGAAATGGGGTTAGGTAGAACATTATAAACAGGTGATCCATCCTTGTTTTCTACAGAATCTTTTTTGTGGGATAGTCTCTCTATCTCTACATCACAGAGAGAGAGAGACAGTGGGTTACCACAACTCGCAATTGTGCTAATCATTGTTAGGCAAGGAAAAACCTTTAAAAAATGCATCTAACTATTTTCAATCTGAACACATTTGTAATTCAGATACTGTGGACTGTGATGGCTATCTCAAGGGATCCTGAAGCACCATTGAGTAGCTTCAAATTATAGATGATTTATTTAAATCACTGGATGGTAACTTTCAGAGATATGAGAGACTGGGAATATATACATTTTTCAGAAGTTAGATAATAGTTTGGAAAGTATCAAAAGCCTTGAATACAGAGAGGATGAACACTAATTTTCTTCCTGATAAATGTTTTTTAAAGCAGCTGTCTTTCTGGTACTCACTGCTCAAACATAAGTTAAAATAGAACTTTTCCCTGAAGCAAATGAGCCCGTGTGATCCATGGAAAGAATTCTGTAAAACATGATAACCTACCTGATGGTTCTGACAACTAAAATCCTCAAGCAATGACACACAATGAAATGTATTAAAACTTCAGCAGAACACTTGAACTACTCTTTTTTTAAAAAATAAAGTTTTATTTGGGTTTTCACACACACAAAATACAAGTAAAACATCTCTTTTGAAAATAGCATGGTCCCGGGTTGAACTTCTTTATACAGACACAAACTCAATTTCATGCTCATTTTTGTGTTCTATTCCATATCTTATACTATTCTACATTTTCTATATGGTTTTTCCCCTCTTTTAATTTTCTCAATTTTATTTTGATTATCTCATCTCAATTCAAATAATTATATTTATACTTTTGTCTGTTCTTTTCAATTTCATATTATCTTTTCTCATTAAACAAATTTTCTCCTGTAGTTACTAATTGGAGTATGACACCTTTATATCTTTTAATTATATCCATTCAACTCTTATTTAAATTTCAATATATACCTTAAGGTTATGACCTTCAATATAATACATAATACATAACCTCCAATCGAATTCTGCTTGGTACATTCTTATAATACACACTATATTCTTTAAAAAAAAAAAAGGATTATAAATATATGTAATTATAAACCCTCATTCCATTCCAATTCAGTTCTATCATTAATAATCATTAAAGTCTTAACATCTTTAACATTTCTTTTCAATTAAATATACTTCCTTAAAGACACATATAATCTCCATAATTAATTTTTCCCTTATTTCTCTTCACATATGTTTTGTGAATCATTAAATATTTATTTTGTTACATTTATTTATTGACAAGCATTCCACTAAGTTATGATAACTATTTTATCAAACATTTTAATAATATTGTTTCATATTTTCTGAAATTATTTCTATTTCTAATATAACAATACTATCTTATGTACCTTTGCAGAGTCCCTTTTTCCATTAGATTTTCACCCATTATCTCTAAATAGGCCCTGTTTCTCTATATTTTGTTTCTGTCCTTTATAACTTCTTTTCCTTTCTTTCTTCCCTCTCTTCTTCTCCCTCCCCTTTTTACCCCCTTGTCTCTCTACTTCTAATTCTCTCTTCTGCATTTCCCTCTTCTGTTGCTTTCTGATTTTATACTTATTTTTCACTCTATTCTTTTTTGGGGTTGTTTTTCCCAATCTTAAACTTTCCATTCTCTTTCCCCCCTTTCCTTTTTTTCCCACCTAAGATTACTTGTTCATTAAAGATGGCTTCTTCTTTGTCCCAATCTTCTTGTTTTGCAGGCATTTCTTGTTGTTTCTCATAGTTCCAAATCTCCATTTCTAAAAACTAAAATACGAAGCCAAAAGAACCTCTCCCTTCTTGTGCATCTTCTTTGTACTTTTTAAGTTCCATTTTCAGTTCTTCTAAAAGTGGAGCCATTTTAAACAGTTTTAAACAACCACCCAATTGATTTTAGTCATTCAAATGCAATAACCAAGAATCCAGAGATCACCAAGTAATCCAAATAGTCCCAAGCTGTTTCTTCTTATTTCTTTTTTCACTTTCTCTTCCTGGGGTTTTACTATTTTGTTGTGATGTGTCAGTTAAGATGTATCTTTTGGAAGTCTTGTTGACATTTTGCTATAAGTTCTTTTTAATTCCAGGCAGTCTCCTCCCTTCCAGATCCTGCCCTTTTATTCTTTTTTTCTCCTTTCCTGTTTTCAAAAGCTTTTAATTATCCAGAAATCTTTATTATCCTTTGACTTTTTATTTTCAGCATTAAATGCCTATTAATGTCAAAGTGGATTTTTTTTCCAATTTCTTGCTTAAGTCGCTTAGCTGTCAGTATAGGAAGAGGAGAAAAAAAAAAAACCAAACCCTTTCCCTTTTCTCTCTCCTTCACAACTTAGAAATCTTCTTAGGGAACAATGTTATTGTTTTTTTTTAATGGTTTCAATTCCAGGGTACCTTATTTTTGCTTTTGCTGTTTGACCCAGTCAACCAAAACTTTCTCTTCTTATCTTCCTCTTGCACATTCTTTTCCAGTCGAGTTCTTCTTTGTGGTGGCCATTTCTGACCACCGCTACAACCGCCTTCGGGAAAGGGAGTAATGGCCAGCTGGGCAGGAGAGATGCTTCTTCACCACCTCTATGGGGTGGCTTAGCCCCGAAACCAGCCGGCTTGAGGCGCTCCAGCGGCGAGCACGGATCAAAACTACGCAGAGACGCGGTTTCGGTCTGTCGCCGAAGCTCAAACCAGATTCCTCACTTGAACTACTCTTGATTATAGTGGGTATGTTGGATGGGAAATTACATCTGAGAAGCTTAAGTCACATAAGAGTAGATCATGCTGAAATGGTTTGCTTGTCTCTCTCTGGGAGGCACCTTTAGTCATCCAATTAATACAAGACTGGAGAACAAAACTATAATTCTGGTACTAAGGGATCCTTGATGCTCTCTGGTTGTTTTTCTTGCAGATGTTTCATTTCCCAAACTAGGTAATCATTGGTGCTAATCTGATACTGGATATAGTAGCTACCCTGGGGATACTCATGTCCACTGGACAGACTTCTAACTGGTATGCCCCTGTTCAAGGATCCCAAGTACTAAAATCTGGTTTACAAGCTCTTACAATAATAAATGTGTGTTAATTGAATTTGGCAAATTGAACAAATTTGTACTCTGTTACTTTGCACAATTTGCCTTGATGTCTTCTAGGAATTTGGTTTGTTTTCTAACCCTGGAATGAATGAATGGTTCATTTGCCAATTTGGTTTGTGTTTGGAATTGCTGGGGTTATACTTTTCTCGGTTTGCTGTTTGCCTTTTCGCAGATAGAGAAAGGGCTTTTGATATCCTTCATCTTAAATTCCCTGAGAATTCCACTGTCGGCAAATATTCTTTGAAGATGATTTTGTTCTTTCAGAGACCCACAAGGGACATGAACTGAAGCAGCTTTCTGTACTCTTGATGTATTATGAATGAAAATATTTGGAATATTTGCTAATGTTGCCAAATTAAATGTCCTAATAATAGCAATGGATATAGCCAGAAAGACATGCTGTTTACTTGTTTATGAGTGAAGTGAACTCATCTGTTTAATAGTAAGATCTGTTATATAATGTAATCATGTCTATAGAATTGTGAGGTTTTTTTTTTTTTAAGAAGAGACTATTTTCTTCAAAGATTGTCCTTTTACCCAACCTTCTTATTTATCACAAAAGTTCTCTAACTTTGCAACATTAAATTGGACTTTCCTCCTTAAAGCATGTGTAAGAGCTCATATTTGGTTGTTTTACTTGATTGTATAGTAATTTGAAATTAATAAGTACTGTCCCCTCTCAAGAATAATTTAATTCGGTTTCTGCACATTGCAGAGGGTTGGATACCTATCATCAGACATTGATGATCATGTTGGCGACCCTATTTTTATCAACAGCTGCACAAAAAAGGGCTGCTGAGTTGTCCAAACCAATCCTTTAGATTTTGAAGCCATGATGTTCTTCTTCTGCCTGGACCTCATTTGCCTTCAATCTTTCTTTGGAGGATTAAGTGAAGTATGCCGTATTTTTCCGGGTGTTGTATCACATGTCCAAAATATTCTTTCACCTTTTTATTATTTTGATCATTTCCTTGGTTTTCCCAGCTGGCTTATCACAAAGGAGCACCCATCCCACACCTAGAAGAATTTTGAGGACTATTAAAAAAAAGTGAGAATATTATATTTCCACAGATGAGAAATGGAAAATAGTTTTTTTAAAAAAAATACAGAAAACAGAAATTAAGTCTTTCTTAATAGACCCAGCAGATGCTGAGGCCAGCTTTTAGAAATGTAGATTTGGTAATCCATTCAAGACAGGATATTTTGAACAAAGGCAAAATTAGGCAGAGTGATAGGATTAGTCCTCACTCAAGATCCAAACCAGGACAAAGCCATTAAGCCATAATAGGAATTGCCCAACATAAGTCCCTTCATTGCATCATTTCAGTTGCACCACCCCCAGAAAACTTCAACCAAACCTGGGAGCTCAGACAACCTATACAGCCAGCTATGACCCCTACATGGCCCATGCGAGTCTGACAACAGCCAATAGAATACATGTTCTTGCACAGGAACAGGAAGCTCAAGTGCAAAGCTTAAAGAAGGTATAAAAACCCTTCACTCTCAACCCCATTTGGTCAGCTGCCCAGAATCACATGTGCTTGGTGGTTCTGCTTCCTCAATAAATGGTCCCTCTTTCCAATCAGCCTCCATTTTGTCTCCAGTGCCTTTCTTCTGGCTGGGAACTGAACCAGACAGATATTTCTTCCCAGCATACAATTGGTTTTAACAGGATTTCAAGAGTGGCCAACAGCTCATCCCTTCATCTTCAGCATTGTTGGTATTTTGCTCCCAGCAAAAAGTCTCCATTTTATAAATGTGGCCCCATTTGAATGTTATGCCAATTGGACCCATGTGAGTTTTCTTTCTTTTTCTTAAGACAGGATTCCTTTAAGTATTCTCACCATTTTTTCCACCTGAACAATGGAGGTTATCTGATTAATTAACTATTTCTGTATGAGTTAGCAGCCACAATACAAAGTCCAGATAGTCTCACCTGTTGAAAAGATGAGGCTTCCTGGCCTTTTGAAATGCTTTCAAAAACGGCTGCCTAGGCTGTCACAGTCTACATTAATTGCAGGAAGCATCTGAAATTCTCCAAAGAACTAATTATTTCTGAAATAGTAAATGTGGCATGTTGATATTGCAGGTTTCCTGTAGTTAATTTTTACGATAATGTTACCGGCATGGCTCATGAAGATAATTAGGTATTTTTTCCTTTACTGTTCCCAACTGTCCAAAGAAACCTATCTAATTAGGAGAACTTTTGTTAACATGCAACATCTTAGAAAACCTAACAGGTGATTGTCAAGCAACCAAGCACCCGTGAGCATCGTTTAGAAACAGATGCTGCAGAGCAAGAGGCTAAATGTGGAAACTATGACCTAATCTCTTCCCAGATATTTATTCTAAGAAATATTCATGACCCTTTCCATTCGGGAATTCCTGCTGTTCTGTGGACTGGAGTAGGAATATCGAATTGCCATTTTATAAAGGTGCTTTTGATTACTTATGTTTGGCTATTAAAATATGGCTCATAATTTATAATTTCAGCCAGGGGTGGGATTCTACCGGTTCAGACTGGTTCTACAGAACTGGTTGTTACGATTCTGTGCAGTTCAGAGAACCGGCAAATCATGGCCCTGGCTGGTCCCACCCCGCCCCTCTCTGCCTGCCCATCCCCTCCGCCCAGTCAGTCCTTAAGGTATTTCTTTTTTTCCCTCCCAACAATCAGCTGTTCTCTGACCAGCTGTGCTGGGATACCCCTCGCTGTCTTACTGCTTCTCCCAGGAGGTGGTTGGGATGCTACAAAAGAAGAAGAAGAAGAAGAAGAAGAAGAAGAAGAAGAAGAAGAAGAAGAAGAAGAAGAAGAAGAAGAAGGAGGAGGAGGAGGAGGAGGAGGAGGAGGAGGAGGAGGAGGAGGAGGAGGAGGAGGAGGAGGAGGAGGAGGAGAATGCCCACCCAGTCACATGACCATGCCCACCTAGCCACGTCCACAGAACCGATTGTTAAAATATTTGAATCCCACCCCGACTTCAGCTATTTGCACTGGTTCCCTTTACGGAATAATTATGCTGAAAGTCCATATATCTGGAAGAGGGCTGGGGAATTCTGGGAGTTGAAGTCCACAAGTCTTAAAGTTGCCAATTTGGGAGACTCCTGCTATATAAATCCAGTAATTTGATAAAAGGAGACCAGCAATCCCATTAAAAGCACATTCCCAGCCCTTCAAATACTTGCCCTTCGACATTATAATGGAACCTATGAAAATCAACAAAATCCAGATTGTTTCACCAGGCCTTTAGGGCGGTAGAAGATAATTATTAGCATTTTTTTCTTGGGATGAATGGTAAGTATATGTATTGTGTTTATATTTGTTAATTAATGCATTGATTTTTATTTGTGGTTACATGATGAGATTGGGTACAATGCTTACTGTCATTTCACTGAAGCTGCACAGAATTTAAACTTATGTATTGGCATCACTGTATATCTGCATGACTATAATCTAAATGGCTCCTGGTGGTTAATGGGAATCCTGTGCAGTAATTCTCATCCTATACTTGAGGGCTCTTTTTCTAATGAGCTGATAGAGATTCATAAGTGATTTGGAAATCCCAACTCAACATCACAGATAATAGTTTTCTCATATCACTTTGTATGCATTTCTCACATGCATTTCTGACTGCTGGTGTCTGGGATCAAATACAGAATAAACTCTTGGTCAGTGGTGGGATTCCATTTTTTTTACTACCGGTTCTGTGGGCATAGCTTGGTGGGTGTGGCAGGAGAAAGATACTGTAAAATCTCCAGTCAGAGGTGGTATTTGCCAGTTCTCCAGAACTGGTCAGAACCTGCTAAATACCACCTCTGCTCATGGTATACATAAATATATGAATTGATCTTCATTTATCAGTTCAGAAACATTTTAGCTACTAAATTAATATTTTCAGCTTTGTTTTTAAGTCAGCAAGTTTAAAATAGTTTCTTTATGACAATACATATGACTTGGGAAAATATGGCTTACATAATAGTTAGATTATGCCAGGAGAATTATGTCCTTAATTTCATTGCCACTCATAATTACTTTGAAATAAAACTGCAAGACCACTCAGAACAGATCTTTGACAAAAACAAGAAGAATGTTGAAAAGTTAAGATTGCTTCCTTCAGGATTAATTAGCTAGAAACCCATTTTAAAAAAGAGAGAGAGAGAGAGAAAGAGAAGACAACTGTAGATCAGTGTTAATGAGACATTTGGCTGTCCTGTTTCAGATAACATTTTGGGCCAAATTAAAATTGGTTGAACTTGAAAAACAACATTTAAGAACCTGAAGATTAATCCAAGCAATTTTTTTCTGCTCCATTATGTGAAAAAACAACAACAGAAAAAAAACATTTAGACTACTATGCTATTAAACTTTAGAGATCATCCAAAATACCATACAAGGCAAAATGAGAGTTGATCCCAAGCATATTTTAGTCCTCAAGGAAACAGCTGTAGCCCCTCCCCCAAAAATGTAGAGCTTCAATATTAAAAGGATGGATTAATGGTCCTTCTATTGAATTGTTTTCTCTTTTAATCTTGTTGTATTTAGATTTGTTTTCATTTTCTTCTCAGTGACAGAAATAAATCATGGCAAAAAGGCCTGAGTATGGGCAAATGCAAGCTTTGCTATTTCAGGCAGATGTGCAAATACCACAAGAGCTAGCAAGCCCCCAAATATATACAGGAAACACTTTTATACTTACGGATCAACAAAGTATATGAAATGCAAGCAAAGCTCAGTGTAGAACAATATAAAAGAAAGGATTTTGCCAGGGATTCTGGAGGGTTTAGTTTTTCAGCATTTTCTAAATGAAATTGCTATAGCAGAAGATGTTTTAAATGTATTTGCGTTTGATGTGACATATATTGAGGCTATACTGAAAAACACAATTTCAGTATTTGTTAAGGGAAACATTAATTCCTAGGACATTCAGCTGATGTTAGATATGAGCAGTGCAATTTCTGGTTTGCTGAGATCTATTTATGTGCAAGGCTTTAGTAATGCAGCACTTAAAGCGCTCAAAATCCATCTTGTAAGTTACTCAAGAAATCAAATTTTACTTCCTGGTTGTCTAGCAGTTAATGTAGCATTAGAAACAAATGGCACAGTATAGTAGTTCAATTTTGTTGCTTATTATAACTAAAGGGACTAAATTTTGTCACATTGCATATGCAAGGAGTTAAAAGCAATATCACTTTAATCCCATTGCTTGCAATTATAACTGTTTTCAATGAAGCAGGAACCTTGGGCTGTTGGGGGATTTCATCCAAGTAGTTTAAATTATCCTATGCAAAGTATAATAGAACAGCAACCAAGCTGGTTCCTTTTTGCTGAGACTAAAGCTAGCATGGCAACTTAAAAGGAATGTGACAGAATTCTAGATGTGAGGAGAGCTGTTCTCCTGAGTGCTTTTTCTTAATATTTTTATTGGAGTGGACCTGAAGGAGCCAAATAAGGTTGGGATATTCAGTAACCAGCAAATTTCTCACATAGAAGTATTTAACAAACTGCTGGAACATTTTCTCTCTCTTTTAATTAATATTAAGAACAGTTGTACCACTTTTTTTTTCATAATGTCAGGCTAGAGAACTTTTTCCCATTCAATTAACAAGAATGAACTTCTGAAAACCAAACGTATCAAAAGGAATCCTTTTTTCCCTCCTTAAAAAACAGATAGGTCTACCTGGAAAAAACAAAAATCATGCATTACATTTGCCATTCAGGATGGTTTATGAGGGTATTTTAGGTGGAACTTTCGTAGTGATGTGGGGGTTTTTACGTGTCGTTTGGCTACCCACTCATTTTCTGAGGAAGGAAGATGTTTCCAAGCGACTAAATATTGTGTGGATCCACGGTGAGTTTGTGAATCAAGGATATCTTTAATTTCAAAATGTTGTTCCCCATGTACTATGATGGGGGTTGGAGGTTTGGGAAGGGGGGGGTCTGAGGTTTGAAGTGATCTCTGGTTTGAGCAAGCTACAGTGAAATACTGGATGAATCTGTCTAAGTGTTTTGGGAAGTCGAAGCCCTACCGTCACGGGGTTAATAATTCTGGAGATGGGGAATGGGCCAATGAATTTTGGCCCAAGTTTCTTAGAGGGTTGTAATGATTTTAAGAATTTTGTGGACAAATATATACGGTCCCCAATCTTGAAAGGTTTAGGGTCACAACGTTTTTTGTCTGCTTGAGCTTTGAAAATTGCTCTAGCTTCCTGTAAAGATAATCTTACCACTGGCCACATGGCTTGTAAGTTATCCATCCACACCTTAAGGGAGGGGATTTCAGGTTCTTTGGTGGGTAGTTCCGGCATGCGGTTGAATTCTTGGCCCGTGGCTACCTGGAATGGGGTGAACCCCGTGCTACTATGGATTGAGTTATTGTATGCTACCTCTGCAAAAGGAAGGTCAGTCCAATTGTCCTGTTGGTAATTAAAAAAGCATCTTAAATATTGTTCTAATACACTGTTAACTCTCTTCATCAAGCCATCTGTTTCTGGGTGACTTGATGACGACAACCCCTGGGTGAAGCCTAATAGGTTTAAAAATGCCCGCCAAAATTTGGATGTGAAGTGAACACCCCTATCTGAGGTAATCCGTTGGGGAGCTCCATGAAGGCGATAAATGTGTATTGGGATCATCTTTGCCAATGCCTTGGCAGTTGGGATCTTTTGGCATGGAATAAAGTGAACCTGTTTGGAAAAAAGATCAGTTACAACCCAAATGACAGTATTTCCAGCACTTTCGGGAAGCTCCACTATAAAGTCCATAGAGATCTCTTTCCAGGGTGCAGAAGGTTCTGCTACTGTTTGTAAAAGTCCAGGATATTTTCCTTGTCTTCTCTTTGCAGCAGCACAGGTGGGGCAGCTCACAACATAGTTTTCAATGTCCTTTTTTGAAGGACAGCCACCAAAATTGCCTTTTGATGAGGTGCAGGGTTTTTACAAACCCAAAATGTCCTGCTATTTTGGAGTCGTGGCAACGTTTCATGAGGTCCATTCTCTGGCTTTCAGGGACATAAAGTTTGTTTTCTACCCAAGCCAGTCCATCTTTGAGTAAACAAGTGTTTTGTTAGCCTGGAGCCAGTCATCCTTAAGTAGTGCCTCCTTAAATATTGACATCATTGTGTCTTCAGTCAGGGATGATTTTTTCTCTCTCTTGTGCCTGGGTGATTACTTTGGCTGCTAGTTGGGTCGGTTGGATCATCGGTTTTATAACCTCAATCTTTTTGCTGTTGTATTGGGGTTTTCTGGACAGTGCATCTGCTAAGAAGTTCTTTCTCCCAGGAAAATACTTGAGAGTGAAATTAAAACATTTAAAGTATTGAGCCCACCTTGCTTGTTTTTCGGAGAGTTTCCGTGGATTTCTCAGGGCTTCCAGATTTTTGTGATCAGTCCATACTTCAAAGGGGATTTGGTTTCCTTCCAGGAAATGTCTCCATGTGAGCATTGCCCACTGTACAGCATATGCCTCTTTCTCCCATATGGCCCATCTTTGCTCGGTTTCCATCAGTTTCTTGGATGTATAAGCGCATGGTTGTAATTGTCCACTTCCATTCTTTTGGAGGAGGACTGTGCCAACTGCAACATCACTAGCATCTACTTGGATGACAAAAAGTTGTTCGGGATCTGGGTGCTTAAGGACCGGTTCTGCTGAGAATAGACGTTTTAGTTTCTCGAATGCCGCTTGGCATTCCATTGTCCAGATAAGGGGTTGCGTTGGTTTGGGTTCCCCCCCCTTTCGTTTTTAGCAAGTTCATGATAGGGAGGGTGATATTTGCAAAAGCTGGAATGAATTGGCAATAAAAGTTCGCAAACCCCAGGAAACTTTGCAGTTGTTTGTGGGTGTGCGGTTGTCCCAGTCCATTACAGCTTTTACTTTCTGTGGGTCCATCTCTATTCCCTCGTGGGATATTCTATACCTCAAGTAGTCAATTTTTTTCTTGGTGGAATTCGCATTTAGATAGTTTTGCATATAGTTTAGCGTTTAACAGCTTCGTGAGGACTGCACGGAGTAGCTCGATGTGTTCTTCCATCGTTTCCATGTAGATTAAAATATCATCAAGATACACTAAAACTCCTTTATATAAAAATTAATGAAGGGTTTCATTGATCAATTGCATAAACACGGTGGGCGCTTCTTGCAGTCCAAAAGGGAGCACTTTAAATTGGAAGCATCCCAAGGGTGTGTTAAACGCTGTCTTCCACTCCTACCCTTCCTTTATTCTGATGCGGTAATATGCCTCTCGTAGGTCTAACTGAATTTTTTTTTTCTTTTGAGAGGTGGGCGAACATGTCCTTCATGAGGGAGAGTGGGTACATATTCTCTATGTTAATTGTGTTCAATTTTTGGTAATTCACACACAGACGCATGGAGCCATCTTTCTTTTTGCGGAATAACACTGGGCAGCTATTTTTGGTCAGGTGGGTTCGATGAAGCCCCTTTTTAAATTTTTATCGATAAATGCTCTGAGTTCTTTCAGTTCTCTGGGAGACATGCAGTACAATTGTGGTTTTGGGAGTTTAGCCCCTGGTAGAATTTTGATAGCGCAGTCTGTGGCGCGATGGTGTGGGAGTTCATCACAAGCTTCCTCACTAAATGCTTGGGCCAGATCCTGGTACTCATTGGGGATGTTAATTGGTTCAGCTGACTGTCCGGTCATGGCTGATTCTCTGTTCTCTGTCCCTTTCTTTATCCTTTCCTCTGAGCTTTTTGCAAATACTACGTCTCTCTGGAATTGTATGGTTCCTTTCCTCCAATTTATTTTTGGATTCATTTCCATAGCCATGTGAGACCTAGGACCAGTGGCTCTTCCATTCCTGGGGCTACAATGGATGTGAGCATCTCACTATGGTTCCCTAATCATATTTTCAATGGTTCTGTAGTGGTTGGCTCCCCCCCTCCCCGCTATAGTTCCATCTAATTGGCAGAAAGCGATGGGATTTTCCATTTCTTTAAGTTGGATCCCTGATTTCTCTGCAAGGGAGGGATTTATTAGGCATCGGGTGCATCCAGAATCCAGCAACGCTACAACTTCCTCCCCCTTTTTTCCTCCTTTCCTCGAGGGCTGGATGTTCCAGGTTTCCCCGCTGATGGGTGGTCTAGCTTTCTGGCAGGGGTCTTCGAACAGCATTCTGCTGCATGGTGTCCCTCCTTTCCACACTTAAAACAACCAGACGTTCTTGGAGTCATGGTGGATTGGGGTTTGAAAACTTCCCGTTTCCCCTGGGGTGGGGATCTTTTCCAAAACTTGCCAGTCTAACCGGCTGGCCAGGTCATGAAATTCCTTGGTGTATTCCGCTATCAGGCGACGGCCTTGTTTTACGACTCTAATGCGGTCACGGGCTTTTCTATTGGCAAGGGGGTCCTCGAAGCGGTGGCGTAAGACCATCATGAAGCGGTCGAGGTTCCTTAATTTTGGGGTGTTGACGTTGTGGAGCATCACCATCCATCTGGCTGCTGCCCCTTCAAGGGCCAGGGTGACGACTTGTACTCAGGACCCCTGGGCTGGGAAATTCCGCCCATATTCTTGCATGTAGGTGAGCACTTGCACCAGGAAAAATCCCAGTTTCTGGGGGTCTCCATCAAATTTTACCCCAAGGGTGGGATCTTCCTCTGCAGTTGTATGTCTCTGGGTTGGCCAGGGTTAACCCCCTGTACTGGGGCATTTAGAGGTCAGGTACCTGGTATGGCTGCTGGTTCTTCAGCTTGTCCCGCTGCCCAATCATTCTCAGCTGAATCCAGGGTGGCGGCTCAGGTTCTCTCATTTTCTGGTTCCCTCACTCTCCTACATTGGCATCCTGGTGCATCCCTCACCTCGAGGTTCTCCAGGGCTTCCCTCACAACGCGATTTATGTACTGTCTCAGTCAGTCGTCGGCCAGTGGCTCCTCGCCCCATGCTTTCTGATCCGATAGGGCCTCCAGCTCCAATTTCCACCCGGGTTTATGATTACCCCGGGTGAGGGTTACTCCTCTGGTTCTTCCGTCCCAGCTGTCTCTTTTTCCTACACCTATGGACCACCGAGTCTTGGTGGAGGTTTTGCAGGCAGCTTTGCTGTCTTTGATGGGGTGCACTGAGTCAGTATCTGGCTGGGTAAGTGTCGATGTTTCTCCCCAGCATTCGGCTCCCCCTTACTCCTTGCTGTATTCAGACATTTTTCTTCTTTTGCAGGGTCCCCTCAGTAGAGTGAAAGGTTTTCTTTTTCTTTCTTTTTTCTTTAAAAAAAAAAATCTCTCTGGGCTGACCTCTATTGCAGACGCTGCTTTATGTCCAGCTACAGAACTTTTTCCCATTCATTTAACAAGAATGAACTTCTGAAAACCAAACGTATCAAAAGGAATTCTTTATTGAGATGAGACAATTCATGTAGGAGTTCAAAGCAGCGTCTAAGGTCTCTCAGGCATACAGGGATAGATAAGGGAGTTTAGAACCCCTCCCCTTATCTTGATGTGAAACAAAAGCCAGTATGTCAATTCCTTCCCACCCTTTTTGTAGAAATGATCTTTTTCACAGTTTCCCAGGGCATACCTAATTTCCCCCCACCCCCTTTTCAGAACGAACTTTTCCAGAGATTCCCAGGATACATCTCACTGTGGAATTTTTATGGTCTTCTCATCTCCTGGCTGTGCCTCTCAGAGGTGATAGGTTCCGGCCATCTGTGTTTCCTCCCTCCATTGTATCATGTGTATTCAAATTCGATATAAGATTAAATATATTCAGATTACATCAAGAAAGGATTTCTTTATCAGTCTCTTCCCCACCCTTTTCTTCTTCCACTGAAGAAAAGACAGATACACGGATCTAACACATAATGCCATAAACAAAGGGCCATGATAGAGATCAATTTATTGTAATTGAATTTACATTTAGACTCAGCTAATATTAAACAGTTAAAACCAATATGATTACTCCTTATGCGTTTAATTGCTTTTCCCTCTGTCATATTACAATATTGCCGAACTTTGAAGGGTTCTGGGGACCATGGCCATGGGGTATTGGGGCCTATCAAGCCTAACCCACATAATTAGGCAGTCTATCTTTCAGTGCCTTCTAAAAGAAGAGGTTTAAGAATTAGAAGCATCCTCCAGATCAGTAGTGTCAAACTGGTGGCCCACAGGCCGGATGCATCATGCGCTGGCCACACCCACCCCAGCTCCATGAATGGGAAAAATGTCGCGAAATGTCATGTGATGCCAATGTGACACCATGAGTTTGACACCTGTGCTCTAGATGCTCCTTGTTATCTGTAAGATTTTATTGTGTTTGGGTAAAACTTAGTTTGAGGGGCACATGATATGGATTTTCAGAACTTTAATTTGACTTATTTTTTCTCTTTTAAAATGGTAGTAAGGCTTTATCAAACCATTACAGACTGGAATGTAGGACAATGTATCCTACTGCTGTATGGGTTAATTTATAGCTTCTAACATTCCTAAGTTGAAAAGATAAAATATAGAAGGGATGGCTAGAGAATATCTCCTGATAAGTAAGTTTGTTAGTGCTAATTGGCATCTGGTTTGTCTCGTCTTGAACTCCAAACAATCTTTTTCCTCATTAAAATCTTAAATTTTACACCACTTCTGATGTCAGACCTCATTTAAATGGACATACATGCAACGTTTGACTACATGTAATTGATTTCCTATGCAAAGGGGAAGTTACTTTTGTCCTGTCCAATCACATTTTCTCTTGCATTTTCTTTGATGTCTTCACTATAAAAGGAAATGTAAGATGGGATTCTGGGCTCTCTCTTTCAAAGGAAGATCCCACTTTATCAGAGTACTCTAATAAATTACTTGTATTGGTTGTCTCATTGGAAAATATGCATGCTGAGGCACGAGCCTAGCAGCCATATTGGGCCTTCAGCTGGTAGGAATCTGGGCTCTGATATCTGAGGTGAGTTTTGTTCTACATCAAGAATGGGCAACTATGGCTTCTTTATGACCTGTGTATTTCAACTCCCAGTATTCCTGAACCAGTCAGGTCATAAACGGGCTATATTTGCCTAGCCCTGTTCTACATGCTGCTTATGCTCATATAGTCCTCTCTTTTGCTCTCAGTAGAAAAGAAGGAGGCTAATTGTGAGTAATATTACCCAATTTATTCTCAGAAATATTTGGCCTAGACATACCCCATTTGCTATCCAGGTGAATTGCTTTAACAGAAAAATTGAATTAGGAGCACATTTCATCACAGACATTTTGCAAGTCAATAATGCCACAATATGGAAGCCATTGGCTGTGTTATTGTACAGAAGGAGAAAAACTGAGAGTTTTGTAGTGCTAGACTATGATACCTATGTTGTCTACATTGAGACAGTTATTTAACAAACACAATAGAATGTGTACATGTGTTACACAAACTGCTGTTTTGAGGTAAAAGAACCCGGCAAATATGTATCTATATACGAGTTTAAATTTACAAGTGTCCATTGATCTACTCATATTTTAGCTACTCATTCCCCTCCAAGTGGTATGTCTTGTTTAGCATTAAAACTGAAGCACATACTGACATCAAGGAGAGATGCTGATATTTCAGAGAACGATGTTTTGTATCCAGGAAAGAAAACAAGATTTATTTGCGATTTATTTATCACAAGCAATAAGCAATAGATCTTTCTTGATTACTGGAAGGTTGTAAATGTACACCAAATCCAGTGGTGGTATTCTACTGGTTCGGCCTGGTTCTGCCGAGCCGGTAGCACCGATGAGCAGTGAAGACAAGGACTCTTAACTTGGACTATACTAGTGAGTCTTACTGGATGGAAATACTGTGAATGATTTAATGGACTGAATGACAATGCTTAAACTCTTTATGGATTAAAAACTATTTAAACTACAAACAGTGTTTGTGTTCAGTGTGTGTATACTCTGGGGCCCTTCCGCTCTCCTTTGGCTTCCTGGCTTGACTACTGCTGCAATACTCTTCTAGGGGTTAATTCCAAATCCCTAACATTGGTTATGGGCCCAGCAGCATAGTCTAACTAACCAGGATATAGCAGAGAGAGTTGGTGTGAGTTGCACATTACTGTAAAAACAAACTGTTTTAATTAGTTTAAAATAGTCAAAATTATCTGAAGAGTAATGGCACAAGTAAATTTGTCACAACTGTCCATGATATCCAGGCTGGACGGAACAAACTATGTTTCATGGTCAATGAAATGTAGTTTACTTCTACGTAAAGAAGGATTGTGGGACATTATAGTAAACCCACCAGATGTGAGTAGCTGGGATCCTGCTAATGATGATGATAAAGAAAAGTTACAAGACTTTAAACTAAAGAATGAGCAGGCTTTATGCATCATAGGACTGACTCTCTGTGATCAGCAGCTTGTCCATATTCGTGGAGAAGAAAATGCTGCAAACTGCTGGGAGAACCTCAGGAAGATTTATGTTCGGGACAGTGTAGGAGCACATATAAATCTTACACGGAAGCTTTTTCGAACGCATCTTCAGAGGAATGGAGATATGTTAGTTCATTTAAACTGTATGAAGAGCATTTTTCAAGATTTGCAAGAAAAAGAGCTTATATTTAATGAACTGCAACAAGTCTACATAATATTATCTTCATTAGATCAAAGCTATGATGACTATGTGACTTCGTTAGAGGTATTGCCAAAAGAAAGCCTCTCATTAACCGAGATTACAGGCAGGCTACTAGAAGAAGCCAGAAGAAGGCGTGAGCGTGACGAGCTGAGAGAAGATAAGAAAGAAGAGAAATTATCTTCAAAGCTTGAAAAAGAAACCAGCAAAGCAAAGTAAAGCACCTGGAAGAAGAGAATTTATCTTCAACAGCATACACAATTAAAAAGTGTTTTAATTGTGGAGGCAGAGGACATTTGGCAAGATTCTGCAAAAAGAAAAAGCCAGAATGTAAAAAGCAAAAGAAAGCATTTGAACTAGCCACGTTTAGCAACTCTGATATGAAGAATAATTTATGGGTGGTTGACAGTGGCGCATCCCACTGCATCACAAGAGATAAGACAAAATTTATAAAAATGTCTACAAGTTCTCAACATATATCACTTGCCAATGGCTGGAACCTGAAAGCGAAAGGTCAAGGTTTTGCACGTTGTCCGTACATAAACCAGGATATAAAAATGTTGTATGTACCGCAACTAAAGTTTAATTTGCTTTCAGTAAGGGTATTAGATAAATTAGGTTATGTAATTACTTTTAAAGATAATAATTGCATAATTGAAAAAGATAACAAAAGGGTAACTGCAGCTTTAAATGGAACATTATATGTCTTAGATAATAGTAAGAAAGGGGAGGCACAAACTGTATTTAATAATATAAAGCCTCATAATGAATGTATCCATTTATTGCATAGGCGTTTGGGGCATGTAAATTTTAAAATGCTAAAACGTACAGTTGAGTTATCTGAAGGAATAAGGTTGAAACCTTGTGATAAATATTTGCGTTGTAATGTTTGCTGTGAAGATAAGAGCAAAGTATTGCCTGCAAATAGGTTAAATGGTTTCAAAACAAAAGAACCTTTAGAAGTAGTATTTGCAGACATAATAGGTCCAAAGAAACCCAGTATGGGGGTGCTAGATATATACTGAGCATTATGGACCATTATTCTAGATATGGGTTTTGCTATTTAATGAAAAGCAAAACTGAAACATATCAACATTTTTTCAATTGGCTTAGGTTTGCTGAAAGAAAGTCTAAACGTCAACTGATAACCCTGGTGACAGATAATGGTACGGAATTTGTTAATAACAAATTCCAGAACAGACTTAAAGTAGCTGGAATAGAGCATAAGAAGTCTGCTCCATACAGGCCAGAACATAACGCTTTTATTGAAAGAAGAGGCCAAACACTACAGGCAATGGTTAGAACAATGTTAACTGATTCTGGGTTACCTGATTCTTTGTGGGGGAGGCTACAATGTGTGCTAATAACATATTGAACAACGTTGTTAATACAACAACAGGTGAAATACCATTCACCAGATGGCATGGCAGGAAACCTGATCTAAGTTACCTGCACACATTTGGTGCACCAGCATGGGTGCATATTCCTGCAAAACTCAGAAAAAAGGGCAACATAGAGCTAAAAGATTTTTTCTTCGTTGGTTATCAGGCAAACCATAGGGCATATAGATTTTGGGAGAAAGGCACATCTAAAGTGTTATGTAGTGCTAGTGCCCAATTTCTAGAACATGAAGGATGGGAGAAATTAGAACAGGATGCCAATAAAGATGTAATTATTGAATCCTATAGAAATCCCATTAGTTATCCCTGTAACTTTAAAAATAAAGTAAAGAGACAAATACAGGATGAAATAGTGCCCATAAAGGAAGAAACAGATTCAATAGCTGAACAGGATGAGGAAGATGAACAGGTAGTAGTTCAACAAAGTCCTCCTGTAAGCCCTGTAATTCCCAGAAGAACTACACGTATATCTAGACCGCCTGATAGGTACCAGGCTAACACAGTGTGCCAGATTAATCAAGTTCCTAATTCTGTAGAAGAAATTAAAAGGTATCCTAATAAAGAAAAAGAAAAATGGTATGCAGCAATGAATAAGGAACTGAATTCATTAAGAGATATGAAAGTGTATGAGAATGCCAAATTACCTGTAGGAAAGAAATCCATTGGCTGCAAATGGATATTTAAGGTAAAAACAGATAAAGATGGTAATTTAATCCATAAGGCAAGGTTAGTAGCCCAAGGTTTTAGACAGAATGCTAATGACTACGATGAGGTGTTTGCACCTAGTCTTAAGGCAGCAACCTTGAGGGCAGTTTTAGTGTGGGCAGCTAGTAAAAACTATATAGTTAACCATCTAGATGTGGAAACTGCTTACTTGCACGCCCCATTAAAACATATTATTTATATGAAAAAACCTGTTGGTATTAAAAGTGAAAGTAAGGATAATAATGATTGTTGGTTGTTAAAGAAAAGCCTCTATGGTCTTAAACAATCAGGCTATGAATGGAACCAGTATATTGTAAAGGAACTAGACAATATAGGATTTAAAGCTGGTTTAGCCGATCCATGTCTGTTTAAAAGGAGACAAATGGGAAAGTATCATTATTATTACTATTCACAGATGACATTGCTTTGATAACTGAAACTAATGATGAAGCAAATAAAATAATAGCATCATTAGGAAAGAGAATAAAGATCAAGCAATTAGGGAGATAAAGAAGTATCTCGGTTTGAATATAAAGAAAACACGGAAAGGTTTTAAGATATCTCAGGAAGATAAGATAAGCAAATTACTAAAAGATTACAAGATGGAGCTTTGTAAGCCAGCTAAGACTCCAATGAGTCAGGAGTTTAGCAACACTGATGAACAAAGCCGGAGTTTGATAAGGTGATTTATCAATCTTTAATTGGTAGTTTGAGTTATATTAGTAATTGGTCTAGACCAGATATATCGTACTGCGTGAATCAGTTGGCTAGATTCAATTCTGCACCATGTGAAAGACACTGGATTGCAGCTAAGAGGATATTAAGATATCTTAAAAAGACAATGAATTATTCATTGTATTTAGAACCAAAGGGTGATTTAATTTTGAGTGCTTATGCAGATGCTAGCTTTGCATCAGAAAGAGACACTAGAAAGTCGACTTCAGGAACAGCCATAATGCTGGGTAAGACATTAATAGGCTGGAAGTCAATAAGACAACAGCATATAAGTTTGTCTACTATGGAGGCAGAATTCTCCTGTTTATCATTGTTATGTACAGAGTTAATAATGTATAAACAAATGTTAATTGATATAGGTATAACTGTAGATTATCCTATAATTATACATGAAGATAATCAGGCAGCAATTCAAATGGCCACAAATATTGGAGTAAAAACAAGGAGCAAGCATACAGATCTAAGATACCTAAACGTGAGACAATCTGTAAGAAGTAAGATGATTCAGCTAGAGTACTGTATGTCGGAGGACAATTTAGCTGATAATTTTACTAAAGCCCAAGGTGCCAGTAAGCACCAGGAGAGTTGTGAAAAATATGGGATAAGATTGTAAGGTATTATATATTTATTTCACCCAAAAGGGAGTATGTTAGGTATAACATTGATACCAAATATGGTTTGGGTGAATAAATATATAAAACTTAGATATCATGGTTTAAGTGCTTATCACTTTAAGCACAATGCAGCAGGAAATTAGCCGATTAAGGGTGCGGTTAGAAGTTACAATATAAGGAAGCATTAGAAGCTGGAAAGCTTACTGTAACTGCCTGTCTGTAACTGTGTGCTACTGTAACTGTGTGCTGCTGCGACTAACTGTGATTACTGACTGTGAGTGCCTGTGACTGAACTGTTATTGTTTGCTACTGTTTGCTGAATATCCAGCGTTTGTTTCTCTGGAGAGTGAAACCGGAGGAGGAGAAGATATCTTTATCGGCTGATAAAGATATTGCAAGGACTCTTAACTTGGACTATACTAGTGAGTCTTACTGGATGGAAATACTGTGAATGATTTAATGGACTGAATGACAATGTTTAAACTCTAACTGGATTAAAAACTATTTAAACTACAAACAGTGTTTGTGTTCAGTGTGTGTATACTCTGGGGCCCTTCCGCTCTTCTTTGGCTGCCTGGCTTGACTACTGCTGCAATACTCTGCTAGGGGTTAATCCCCAATCACTAACAGCACCGATGAGCAGTGAAGACCTAACTGGTTTTCTCCGATGTTCTACTGTTGGGCCCATCCACCTGCCCGGGCTCCCATACTAACCTTTAGTCCCTGCTTTTGAAGTGCAGATTGCCGCACGGAAACTGCTGGAGTGACAGGAAGAGTGCAGGCCTGTAGGAGGTGAGTCAAAGAACCTCTGTGCCTGCGCAAAGTGTGTGTTTGGTGCACGCACAAAGTGCGCCCACTGAACCAGTGGTAAAAAAAAATTTGAAATGCACCACTGTCCAAAACCCATTATTTTTCAACAGTTTTCTGCTATGATTGTTTATATACTGCTCAGCGTTAGGAACTAGATAACACATTATTCTTAGTGCTATGATAATATTCCCCATTGATAGCCCTTCACAATTGTCTCCAGCAAATTGGCAAATATATCTTAATGTTTAATACTGGCTTGCTTTTATAAACTGAAAGGATTATTTTTTTTTTAAAAAATAAGATTTTGGTCAGGAGCAAAAACTTGTAACAGAACCACACCCCTTTATGAGATTTCTTTGAAAATAATTTTAGTTAGTACGTGTCCATACCGAATATCTACCCCCTTGAAGTATTAAAAGGACAAATTGTATTCTGAAGTATCTTTTCTATTCAACTCATGAGGGAAGAAAGCAAACAGGAGGCTCTTGCCAAGGCCCACAGGAAGCCACAGGACCCACCAGTCTGACAGATCAGTTATGGATGCAAAAGAGTAAAACTTACTAAAGGAAATATTGAATACTTCATTTGGAAACATGATGTGGGATTATAGATCCATTGCACACAGTTCCTTGTATTATAGAAACTGCAATACTTCTAAATGCAAACATGACATTATAGCTTTATTTGCCAGTCACAGTGTATTGTTACCTTGATGATATGGCGTATAGCCTGAGTCTATAGATTTTTTTCATATCATAAAAATGGTTTCTTGCATTTGTTCTGTTTTCCTTTTCAGCAGTTGCTTCAACAGAAGGGATAATGGTGATGGATGGGCCTGTAATTTCTCCATTCAGTACAGTCTTTTGAAATTGTTTTTTTTTTTTTTTTAATATTCTCAACAGGGGTGGGTGGATGGAACAGGTGTGTGTTCAGAGAGAGTGACATTAGCTGTGATTTGGTTCATAATTGCTTCTTTGCCTCCAGTTTAGATCATGCTGTTCTGTTCTCTCCCACTTTCTTTACTAACTTTTTAATGTTAATTTTAGCTCTGTGTGCATCTGTTCCTTATTTTCCATTCATTGTAATGCTGTTTCCTTTTCAGACACCTCGGAGATTTCTGTGCGTTTATCTGCACTTCCTGAACAATATTTCCAGTAGATGTGTATAAACATACAGAAGTAATTCTGAGAATTGTAAGTTGTTGAGGATCTTCTTAAATTTAGATGCTTCATTTTGGGTTGAAGAAATGTAACTCTCAAATACAGCTTTCTGTGTAAACAATCTGTACTGGACATCATTTGCCAAACTGCAATACCTGGATGGAAACGTATATGTGTTCTTGATTTATAATTTCAAAATTATTATTAAATTGTCCACTCTCCTGGTAAAGATTTAATGTGTCTGACAGAGATATATCCTGGTCCTTTAATTACATGCAGCTGGAAAGGGTGTGTATGTGTAATAAATTGGTAATATGAAATAAATATTACAAGATTGTTATTTTTTTTACTTTTTTTATCTTATATTTCACAGAAAATACAAGCCACGCTATTTCAGATAGTTTTGATTGGATTCTACTGGATAATAATAGATGTGACTGGAAGATTATGCTTTGTTCTTCTCTGTCCCTGCATCCAATTTGTGGCGATACATCACTTTAGAATATAGAAATTCCATTTAGCTGTGTGGTTAAAACCACTGCTAATCCTTTCATCCATGAAATCATAAAATCTCATTTTTACAGACCTTTAATTCTTTAACATAAGGAAAAGATTCTGTTTATTTGTAGGCTGTTTGGGATTTGTTTATAAAGCTTTTAACATGATATTTTATATTTATATTTATATTTTATATTTATATAATTTTATATTTGCTTATAAAGAGTAGTGAACAGGATAGGAAATATTTGACATCTTTACATTTTTCCCCATTAATTGTACATGTTTATGTGCTTTTCTTTTCCAATGAAGACCTTCTTGACCCAAGATGTTCCCCACACACCCTACCTGGCCCCAAAACTACCTCTCATGCACTTCCTGACCTGCACCCCCTCCCCCCAAGCCCCATGGCCCCTTTCCCACCCAGCAGCAGTCACTTATCAGCCTGCTGGCCTTGAAACGGCAGACTCCTGTTGGCTTTCTTTCTTTCTCTCTGCAGACTTCCCACAAGCAAAGTAACTGGGGAAGTTGGCAGGCGAAGAAAGAACAGTGAGGAAGAAAAGAATGGAGGAAGGGAAAGAAGGAGAAGGAAGGTAGGGCGGTATAGAAGGAATTCTTGTTCAGGGGTTGTTGTTGTTTTTTGAATCATATAAATTGTATAGAAGTTTTCATAATGTTCATAATCTTCCTTTTGTCATTCGTATGACTTTTTGTCCATTGTGGTCATTAAATGTGGTTAAATTGTGGTTGTTAAGTTAAATTGAGGTCACTTTAGAAAGTTAGCACCCACCCCTCTCCTAGAAGAATGAAATATTCTAGGAAATATTAAAAAGGCAGAATATTACATTTCCCTGGATGAGAAAAGGAGAAACATGTTTTTAAAGACAAAGCAGCTCCCTGCAGCTCCCTGCCCTTCAGCTCCAAGGTGATGGGATTAAGACTTGGCCTTCAGGACATAATAGGACTAGCCCTCTACCCATCTCACCTGGGAAGATTACATCACCCAGCAAAAGAACCCAATGCCTCTTCGTAATCCAGCTATTCTGAAGATATTCTATTTCATAGCACACAATTGGAGGGAAATGAATTGCATAGGTCTTCTACGAAAACTGCTTGGATCAGGAAGTGGTATGAATATTACTTTAACATGAAATTAATAGAAATAATTAAATGTTAGGAATCGGTTTGGCTTGGGGATTTTTGAAAGAAAAGAAACTACTATGAAACTTAGCCTTAGCCCAATGATCCCTTAATAGCACCCTGTGGTTCTGATGCTCTCTCTATAATTTCTAGCTCTCCAGAGTTGAAATAAAATCGGCCTGATGGGACATACAGGCTGAGTCCATACATTGCACTGCTATTTTAAGATACAACTGAATGAATTCGTATTTCATGCTTAATGATAAAGCAAACATCATATTAAATTGCATGCTACTGTAGCTTGAGGCAATATTTGAATCAAGGCAAAAACCCAGAGAGGAGTGGTTGCAAGCTTGCAGAGGCATCAACTGGATTCACACATTGCTCCAAACTATCATTAATATTCTTTAATGTTTGGCTTAGTACATTGTATACGCTTTGTGACTGTTATTGTAAACTCTGGTTTGTGGCTTACCGTGTTGCATAAATTCCATGATTTATTGCTTATTCTACAAACATGGTTAATAAAACAGGAGATTCATATGATAGACGAACACAATGCTGACTTCAAAAATTCTAGCAATGGGTTCTCTGCCTGGTTGTGGGTGGGCGTGGCCATGTGGGCATGGTCTAGTCAGTTTCCTGCACCACAGTGGGAAGGGGCGTTTTTTCCCTCTCCGGGCTCCAGAGGCTTTTGTCGAGCCTCTGGGAGGGCGAAAATGGCCTCCCTGGGCTCCGGAGGCTCTCTGGAAGCCAGAAACGGGCCCATTTCCAGACTTCCTGGAAGCTGTTTCTCACCCTTCCCGAGCCTCCGTGTGCACCCTGCACTTACCTGCATCCAAAATGGCCCGTGTAGTGGGAGGGGCGGGATGGGGTGGGTGGGGCCAGCCAGAAGAGGGATTTGGGGGTTCTCCGAACTGTGCAGAATCTTAGCTAGAGGATCTCCCAAACTCCTGCAAACTCCCGGCAGCCCACTTCTGAATGCCAGAGATCTATTCAGTATGAGTGGTTTATTCAGATGGAAGAATGATCAAATCTATCTGTGAATCAAGAACAAACCAGTCCCGAGTGTGAGTAACAACAAGATTCAGGCTTTGCTTAGGCAAAGGAAATGGCAAGTGGGGCAAGGACCTTATGCAATGCTAGCCACCACCCACCACCAATTCAATGAAGGGGGGAGTCAATTAATTTTACTCAAGTGGAGGAAGGCCACAGAAGTTAAATTACATTTTAGTGGGCCAAAACTCCATAGCATTTGAGAACCCTAGTGTAAAATTATTCACCTGCAATTTTATGGTTTTTCTTGGAGGGCATTCCAGCATTTATAGTATTTTCAGGATGTCCCTTTCCAAGCTCAAAGAAGGGTCCAAATTTATTTCATACACAGAGTATAGATTGATGTATACTAATTATGTAGTATTTTACATGTGTATTTCAAGGACATTAGCTTAGTGAGAATTTTTCTCAATTATATTAAATATTCAGAAGTAGCACTTTAAAAAGTTTTCCTTGCGATTAATCCGTAATTTTGTGGCTGAAAGGATGTTACTGGTTTCAGAAAAATAGCAGATTTATGTTGCTATTGTCTATCATCCATCTTTTTCTCAGTCATAGATCAGCATAAAACATATTTAACTATTCAAAAAATAAGAATTGAAGAAACAGGGCAGATAATTAAGGGCATTTACAGAATTATTAACATAAAACTGTTAAACCTTATAACACCAAGATCTAATTATAACAATGTTTTGTATTACTAATATTAAAATTATAAATATTAACTTGCTGGGATATGGTATAAATGATATTAGGACATAAATGAAATGAAAAAATAGATTGTTTCATCTACTTTTTTTAGTCTAAGTTGTACTGTCATCTTCTTGACAACATTATTAAATGTATTGATGAGAAGAGTTCATGTGACCATTTCTTCACCTCCAGGGCATTTTAAAAAAAATACATTTAAAGTAGCAAGAAATATTATTTGGAGCCTTTCACATTAAATAGCTCTTCTGGGAGTCATTATGACTATAAGAGTCTATTTCATCAGCTTTGTAGGTCAGAGCTATACCTTTCCTTTCTTGTGTTTTTGTATTTTATTTGCATAGGAAATCAGTCACCCAGTGAGATTATGGATAATATTTTGTGAGAGATGACTGGCTACCAATATTAAAATATATTTAAAGATCTGACAGCTTTGACAGTGCCGTAATGCTCATTGTTACAAGCAACAAAACATTCATAAAATCTATAAACAAGCAATGGACAAAGCAAAAACCAGGACATTAAGATTATTCCTACTATAAATTACAGTTGTACAGTAAGTTACAGTAAGTGTAACCTACAAAGCATTAGTTTAGTAACCATTGGAAGTTATAATGGCACAGAGAAAAGTGATTTACAACGAGTCGTTGTACTTATAATTGTCACAGCATCCTCATGGATATGTGATCAAAATTTGGGTGCTTAGCAACTCACATGTATTTATGACAGTTGTAATTGTATGATCAATATGATCACCATTTGTGACCTTCCCAGCCTGTTTCCAACACGCAATGGGGGAGTTGGATTCATTTAATGACTGCATGATTCACTTAACAACTGCAGTAATTTGCTTAACAACTTTAGCAAAAAGGTTGCAAAATTGGGCATGATTCGCTTAAAAACAACTGCCTTGATTTGCAACAGAAATTCTGGTCCCAACTGTGATTGTAAATTGAGGATTTGGAGTATGATTTTTAATTTTGGACATTTAAGTAGCCTTGTTGGGCTGAAGAGTAAGTAAAAATGGATATTACTAAGTAAAAAAAAAAATCATCTGAACTGACAGACACCCATACTCACTATAAGCATGTACCACATGAAGCCTGTCTGAGAAAATTTTCATCTGAGTGAAACTTTATGCTTCTGCTGCTAAAGGAGGTATACCTATGCATATATCTCCCTTTGCAAAGCTAACTGATATCCAATTGAATTGGCTGGAATGGTCTTGGGGATGCCCATCTCCATTTCATAACCCATGATGAATGGGCTTTGTTAGAAATCTGTCCACCAATTAGTTGGGTTGGCAATATATAAACCAACAATGTATGTTTGTAGCTTTAAGACAAAGTTACGGTATTGATTTGTACTATGTTCGAATTGGTTGATTGTATTGTGAATTGCCATAAGAGGGAGCTAGAGATCATGGCTTGCTCTCTCTGACATGCTCTATTTCTGACATTCTGTTGCTATCTATGCTGTGCTTATACTTTAATATTTTTGTTTACTGGAAATGACAAAGGCAACCGGTAAGAAGAAATTGTAATTGTATATTCTTTGGACTGTAAAACATATATGACCTGGACCGTTTATTGGACTGTGCTATTTCTTAAAGTAAACTTTAACTCAATTCAGTGTATGGCTGTGTGTGGCTGAATAATTATTCATAACTACTCTCATAAACGTTTCCATGTGCATATTCTTGTTACTCAAGGGTTATTCTATATATATCATAACAGGCTTCATTCAACATGCTGAGCCATGGTTTATTTTTGGCCAGGTTCGCACAAGATGCTAAACAATTAGTCATGGTTAGAAGACCATAGAGGCTGGATTTACACACACACTACAAACAAAATACACATTTTGACTTAGCACAATGTATGACCTGAATCAATACATGACAGAGAGCTGTATTGCAGTCATTTATTGATTTTTTTAAAAAAAGTATAGCCTTTGGCTCATGAAAAGTTTTTGTTTTCTGGAGGCCGTTGAGATTGGGGGGTAGTGGCAGGCCAGACGTTGCTCATATTTCGCTTGATGACTAAATTCTGATGCTGCATCTAATTTGCACCCACTTTTCTGACACCACGGGACTATATTTGATCCAGGAGTCCAGTTGCTGATCTTTGGGATATCTGATATTTTGTTTTATTCATCTCTTACTTTTCTGTTTGCAGATTAACTTAACCAACCATAATAATTTTCTTGACTGTTCTCATCCTCTTTCGTTTTCAAACTTTTGGATGAAGTGAAACAAATGTTCAGTTTAACTTATGTTGTACAATTAATTTTGTTTTCTATCTCTCCAAGCTTTATTTCCTTTTGTGGTTTTGATGCACTGCGTCAAGCTCCATCAATCACCCAGCACCGATCTATATGGAGGTGTGATTGACAACCACAAGCTGATACAGAGAGAGCCAAGCAGATCAAGTTCTAAACTGAGAAGTATTTAATGAATATTTAAAGCTAGAAATACTTTTCCTGCTCATCTTTATAAATGAGATTACACGGTTTTGTTGGGGGAAAAGGAACTTGTCTTTTTACCTTATTCTTTTAGCTGTCACTTAAACTATCCAGTTACATCGAGTCTCATAATCCTCCTTCATACCTGTCAACATTTATGTGATGTTTGGAAGTGTCCTTGAATATAATCTTATTCCAGATGTTCATCAAATGCTCTTATCTCATAGCTTAAATGGCAGAAACCATATGAAATTATGGAATGGAAGGTAGAACTGGTACTTCTTGCATTAACTGTAGTTCAGTTTTACATTCAGTTCTAGCTGTGAGTATAACAGAGCAAAATATATACATATCCTGTCTCTAAATGAATATATTCATCTCATGTATTCATTTTCTCAAAATCAACTTCCACATTGATCTGCTTTCCATCCATAAAAATACGACAATTCCCCTTAAAATAAAATGACTTTCTCATAACTGATTTTTTCTTCTTCTTGTCAGATAGAAGAGGGAGTGAACATTCCCTGTTATCCTGAGTGGGGCGGACCAAATACAATGGATTAATATCAAAAGGAAACAAGCTCAAGCTGGATATCAGGAGGAACTTTCTGACTCTCAGCCAATGGAACTGTATGTCCCATCATGGTGCATTCTCCTTCACTGAAGAACTTCAGAGAGTGGCTGGATGGTTGTTCATTAGAAAAGCTCTGATGTATCCTGCATAGAGCAAATGTTTGGATTATCTGATCTCTAATCTCCCTTCCAATTCTATGATTCCAATGGACAAACTGAGCGGTCAAGTGGCACTTTATCTGATCCTCCTCACTCCCAATCCAGCATTTTAGTACTCTACTATACCATATGACCTCCACTTTGTTCTTGTCCTGTATATTTGCTAAAAATTTTAAAGCCAATGTTACTGCATTTATGTAGAATTGTGCTCTGTATTGTTGATATCTTTTTACAAGAAAATATGGAAGGTAGAATAATTTCAAAACATGACACTAATAGAATTTCATAATACATAATTCAACATAATATAGAACATCAGCTATAGATATTACTGCAAGTGGAGTTATCCAATCTATAATAGTAGATTCTTTGAGATCTGGTCAGCCTTAACAGTAGACCAAACCAAGAAACACTCTGCAAACGTAAAGTATTACAGCAGCTACAGTAACAGAATGTCACAAGCCTGAATGTGCTACTTTTCCTTCCTCTATTATCTTCATGAGAGGAGCCTGTATGAGACATTTTTGCAAATTACTTTCTTGGCCTGGGCTTAACTTTCATTCATCTACGTCAGGGGCCTTCAAACTCGACAGCTTTAATGCTTGTGGACTTCAACTCCCAGAATTCCTCCTTCAGTCATGTTAACTCAGGAATTCTGGGAGTTGAAGTCCACAAGTCTTAAACTTGTCAAGTTTGAAGACCCTTGGTCTAAGTATTGCTTTGGTAGCGGGTCCTCTTCTGTCTTTCAAGGCAATCATCTTTATTCCCTACAATATCTATATAATTTAGTTCTGTTGCTGAAAAATGCTTTTGGTACAACTAAATGTGTATCTGTAAGAATCACACAAACTGTGAAGTCAACTGATTGTAGCTAATGACACAATAAAACCTATTGTGTTATTTTATGCCTAGACAATATATAACTACTGATTATCTTGATTATCTTTTGCTTCAGTTCAACAAGTGTATATGCTGCATAGATCTCCCACAAGAATGACAGTTTCGTGCTGTATGAAGCAGCATTCCTCATTTCCTTTGCTTAATCTAGTTCCTTTCTGCAGGGCCTCTACCATTGCCCAGTAAGTCCATGTCTAACGGAGGTAGATATTTGCAGTTGGTTTGATCCTTCGTAAGTTCCATCTACTTATACACAGTGCTTTCACCCTGATATTTATTTGGCTCTATGCAAGCACGTGAGTATTGTTGTCTCAGTATTATATTATGAGTAATGGAAGCAGTGGTGGGATTCAAATAATTTACCAACCGGTTCTCTGGCCTAATGATTTTTTCCCAACAACCAGTTCACCAAACTGCTCAGAAAGTTAACAACCAGTTCTCCTGAAGTGGTATGAACTGGCTGAATCCCACCACTATGCTGGAAGTATCTGCAGGGTGGGAAATTCAAAATGGCAACCATAACTATAATGGTGTAGAGTCTCCTGCTTGGGCGGGGTGTTGGTGTTGGATAGATGACCTCCAAGGTTCCTTCCAACTCTTCTAATCTCATCTCATCTCATCTCATCTCATCTCATCTCATCTCATCTCATCTAATCTACTCAAAGCTCCTTTTTACACATGTTTCAGTGCACATTTTGACCTCCCTTTGAGCGCAAGTGTTGCAAAATATATTTGTCTCATTTGTCTGATTATGTCATGATTTATATGAAATTGTTATGGCTTGTATTGAAAACCTGGGGGCCATCAGGTTGGAAATGACTGTGTATTTTCCTGAATTTTCTAAGCTTTGGATTAATTTCTCTTTACTGATCTCAGTGGTATAATGTTTTGCATTTTGGGCTTACCACTGAGAATGAAATTTCTCATTTGCAAAGCTACTTTGTATGGTGAAGTACTATATTTTGCTTTCACAAATTGTTTTAATAGAAATAGAAGCAACCAGGAATATTGTGTAGAGGGTGAGGTGGGAGAAAGAATGCAGTGGCTTTCTTGCAGGCATGGCTTAGAAGCATATTTTACTAAAATTATTAAGTGGACTGGTTGGCTTTGATAGAATTAATTACTTATTACTGAAAGTAATTGAAAACCCTTAAATTGAATTTCAAGAGTTTCTAGAAAACATTGAAAAGTTAGACATAGCAAATGTATCCAGGAATATAAAAATACAATTTGTTTTGCATTGATTCAATAGTGTGATTGTAGTGCTTTATGATTTTGCTTTTCTCTTAATAGTTGTGAAAGGAAATTACCAGGTTTTTATCTTGGGAAAGCTTTCCTTTTCAACTTGAAAAAATATGTGATGTTATAAGTAAAAAAGCTTTACTTTGAAGGCTTGAAAGTATAAATCAGTAAATCAGATGCCAGAAACCTAAAACAGATTAGATGCTAATATAGCTTCTATGAATACATTCCTTTGTAAATAAGAGGGAATTTTTAATTTAATCTAGACATACAATGAGCAAGCACAGCTCTGAAAAGCATAGAATATTTTTCTGTTTAAAAGTATGATAGAAGTAAGATAATCTGAATGTTTCTTTGAAACAGTCACTCCTAAAAAAGAGATTGAACAGGATAGTTAAGGAAAATTGTAACATGCTGTCAGAAGAATAATTTTAGGTTCCAACTTGAGCTGGGGCTGCGCAAGAATAAGTAAAAATGAGATCCAGACAGCTTTGAGGAAAGAAGAAATATTTATTCCTAAAAGCAAAAAGAAATGGAGTACAGCAGCAGATTTTTATAGGGGGAGCTTGTCCAGGGTGAAGTGTCTACGTACTGATTCTGTGTGTGTGTGTGTGTGTGTGTGTGTGTGTGTGTGTGTATACGTTTATTGTTGTGAACATGAAGTTGCTCTGGGAGACCTAATTTAATTAACTCTGCTTGCAGACCTTATCCTTTGATATGTGGATTAGGTTTAGATAACTTATTTAGAGGTTTGAGGAAGTTTGCTAATTTGAGCTGATTAATTTAGTTTCAGCTTGATTGTCAATTATCTAATGGAGACGCTGATTCTCAGACCATTGTGGATTCTGTTAATATTTTAAGGGAAGTTGAAAACAGTATAAATAATAAAATATATTTGGATATAAAACTTCTCACAATGCTTTTTGTTTTTTCTTCAAAGGCCTTTCAGTCTGAGGTTCCTGAAACTAGATTTGGGGCTAAGGTTGCTTCTAGAAGTAGTGGAATGGCTGAGACCATACTGTGGAAATCTCAGTACCTCTCACCCAGAAGTCTACATACTATTTCTGGGCATCACACTTTTAAGGAGTGTTCAGAGAAACTGACACATTTTCAGAGAAAGGGTATGAGAAATCATGGAAGGCAGATCCTGACTGAAAGTTAAAAGCAATTTTATTTTTTTCTGGGTCATGGTAAGCTTACCTCCCTTGGATGTTTTCAAATGGTCTTCTGCATTGGATGCTTTAATTTAGATTCCTGAACAAGTGGAGGAGTGTGGAATGGGTAGGTTCACTGAGTTCTGGATGTTTCTGAAACTTTTTGGGGATAATGCCTCATGTAAACTGCTTTCTAGGTAAATGTAGAAGTACTGTATTAAAGTTCAAGCTCACAGTCCTAAATATAAAACTGATTGTGGTGTAATAGAAATGAAATGAGATAAATAATGAATCCAACCAGCAGTTGAATAAACTTTTGGCAAAATACATCTATTCTTTTGAATCCACTTCTACTAGAAGGAAATCATAATACCAGAAGCTTGAAAGCTACAGTGCTTGGGAATGGCCAATATTCTTCCAAATCCCCAAAGTTATAGAAGCACAAAAATCTCTGGATTCTAGAAAGAGAAACAGTACCAGGTAGACAGGTGTGGGACATTTAACTAAGCTCACTACTTCATTTACCTGCTTTGGTTTACAAAATGTTTATATCACGAACTCAGAATAACTCTGAGTAGCATACAGAATACAGGGAAAATAGGAGGAGGAAGGTGCATTACGTATGCTCACTACCTTGAGTTATTTATAAAAATAATAAAAATAAGATAACAAATTTAGATAAATAAAATAACGATTGACCTCCAGTCTCCAAATCCATATAGAAAATGTAAATAATAAAATGGGTGGTCAGCAATTATCAATATATATCTTAAAAACCTGTGTATACAATGTGCTCATCTAGGGGCACTATATGGTTTAGGGCCACCACAGAAAAAAGGCAGGCCTTCTATTGTCCATATGTCCTCTCCCACTCCGACAGAAGCAGATAATAATTTTGGAGAAAGCATCGCTATAAAGTGCTACTGTACCGAGTTTTAGGAAATGCTTTTGTTCAAACTACATGGTCTCAGTACCTCTGTAACATCTTTCTGCATGTTGAGTTCCAAAGAATTTGGGAGGATAGCCAGAGTTTTATCAAAATATGTTATTTTTCCTTTTATAGGAGCCTTTCCTTTCATCTGCCGCTTAGGAAAGGTGTTATTACTTGGTACTATTGAATATGTCTCATAGTTTCATATTTTATTTATATAGTCTCACCTTTATGATCAACAGTTCCCTAAAGTTAAATGTGCAGTTCTAATTAATGGAGTAGATTACTATCTTTGCCTCCTCCACCACCATCCTTGGTAAAACACATGAGGTAGTATATAATTTTCCAGTAATAAGCTAACTTTAAGGCAAATGACAGGGGAAACAGGAAATGTACTATTTCTCAAGGAACACTTAATTTGATGACAGAATACTAGTCAGGACAAATAGAGGGATACTATCTGTATCCAAGTAGAAGCAATATGGGATAAGAAGTAACTGAATGTTTAGATTATGGACAAAATATATTCATTACTAAAGAGACTAGGCAAAGTGGATTGTTTTTATAGCATGCTGTAATAGATTTTTTTCTTGCTAACTAGAAATATAAACACAGAATATAAAAGAGCTTTGGACTTACCCAAAGGACTTGCTTAATTCTATAGTGTTATAAATGAGAACCATCATAAGAGGAAAGACCAAACAGTCTCAAAGAAGTATTCAAGTTAATTCTATTATGGTGACCAGGAAAAGCCTCTTGAGCAACTGCATATTACTATTATCGCAATAAAGACATTTTCCTGTGTACAATCCATACTAATAACAAAGAAATGAAATAAACCTGACATTTGATTACTAGAAGGAAGGCAAACTGTGAACAACGTTATATGATAACAACTGCTCTAATCTTATGAATGGAAAATGGTGGGTAGGACTCCACCATAACTACAGAGCCATTAATCTCTTATCTTTTTTTAAATGTTGCAAATTGCTTTGAATGTTATTATGTTTGATCAGACTTGGAGAGATTTTAACATTCAATCATTGAATTTTTATGATGCTGAATCAATGTGAACTCACAACCACTTGAAATAATAAAATATCCATAATGGCAGCATGAACATAGAATTCTTTTTAGAAAAAGGATAAAATATCTATGTAAACATACAATAGCATCCCTGTAACATACAGCATTAAAATGACTGTGGTGGTAAACATAAAGATATCTATATTAAGTGAACCTATAAGAAATATAATTGGATAACAATCTTATCCTGTACTAAAATTCATATCAAATATCCTGTCTAAGATGACCGTGGATCTTCAAAGGATTTGCACCACAACTTCACTGCCTTCAGGCCTGTATTGTACAGAAAAATGTAATATCTAAGGCAGTTTTTCCTGATATGAGGCATTTTAAGATGGTTAGAGTTTAGCTCCCAGAATACCTTGCTTACGGGGTGTTCTGGGAGTTGTCCACATATCTTAAAATGGCTAACCTTGGGAAACATTGATCTAAGGCAGGGGTGTCAAATTCAATTTCATTGAGGGCTGCATCAGGGTTGTGTTTAACCCCCCCGGTGGGCGTGGCCAGGTTGGGCATGGCCAACTTGACATCACTCATGTCAGGGGCGCCTATGGTGGCCCAAGCACTCTGCCAGCAAAACGGGCTCCTAAGCTTCGCTCTTGGCTATCATGGCCTCCTGTAACCCTCTGCCAGTGAAAATGGAGCTCAGCCCTCCAGAGCTCCATTTTCACTGGCAGAGGGTTGCAGGAGGTTGTGGCAGGCGAAAACGGAGCTTGGGAGCCTGTTTTTGCTGGCAGAAGCTCCATGGACCGGACCTTCACTGTTTCCAGGGTAGCCCCGCGGGTCAGATCTAAGTACCCTGTGGGCTGGATCTGGTTCCTGGGCCTAGAGTGACACCCCTGATCTAAGGGAAGGCTTTTCCATAAACTGGGAGCTATTATGGAGAAAGCTCTTGACATTTCTCTTGTCATTTAACATTCCTAATTCCACAAATGTGTGGGATAACCAAGAGCTTCTCTTTACTTGAATGTAATAGGCTCACAAAGCAGTCTTGGAGAGACATTAGTACTGTACTGTACTAAGATACATATGGTTATATCGACCCTGCAAAAACTGTTCACAATCAATAAGGTTAGATTCTCACAGAGCTTCATTAACTAAATTTATCAAGAGGAAAAATAATTTTAGATTACAGAATCTTGGATATGCAGGGCATATATGTACTTTCATACCCCATTTATTAGTATATCTGTAAAGCCAGGAATTCTGTAAATTCTTTTGCTGATTGTCTCTTGGAACAGTGGGGCGGTTTCTGCTTTCTTCCTTGACACAGAAGAACATGCTGATGTATCGGTCTCTAATATTTGGCAAACGGTTTCTAATATTTGGCAAACTTCAATATTCTTTTCCAGGTGTGGGTTATGGTGAAGCTAAAAGATAATCTCTTTCCGAATGATTTACAATTTTGCAGTATCATAAATTATGAAGACAAGAAAACAGAGCCTTCTGTGGGATGGGTGGATATCAACAGCACTACTGCAGCCAGGCAATATAAATTCCATTCCTTTTTTTATGTACATCACATACATTGTTAGCCTGTAGTACAAGACAGGGTGTTGTACTACCATTTTTACATAAATGACCCTCCTGTATACACATACAGTGTATACCCACCCACAGACCCACTCACACATTGCCTCTACAGAAAAATGTTTTGGGTAGTGGGTAATTGACCAGTTATACATGTCAGTGGTTTGCAATTGAAGAAGTGGGCTTGGGAATGGCGAATGTATTCTTAGATGTGTGAGGATGGATCTCCTATCAGTATTAATATTAAATCTCTCAATAACCTGAAGACAGTCTGGCTTTGACTTTGTATCTCATAAAGAGAAAATGAACTTGAAAAAAAAATCCAGTTGTTGAGATGCAACAGATTTTATTATTTGATCTTAGTTTAAAGAGCAGTTGGAAATTCATAGGCCTCTGTAGTCAATGCTATACACATTTTTAATAAAAAGGAGTGAAAAGAAATTGTGTATGTGTGTAAAGTCAGTGTTTAAAATATCCAGAGGGAAGAAAATGACAGGCAAATTTAGACACTTAGCTTCAATTGTTCAAAGCATCAGTGTCAGAGAATGGATGAAATGTAAAATTAATACATTGCTTCACCAAAATCTCAAATCAGACAAAGTAAGTATTTAGGGTTGACATTTCATTTCTCTTCCTGGTTAGAACTGTTAGATTTTTTAAAAAACAACATTTTACATCCATTTTAATATTGAACTATACTTTAAAACTTATTTAGCTACATGTGGGTGTAGCTTACATCTCTCTCTCTATTTCTTTTAATGCAATGATGCATGAATAAAAAACCAGAGAATCTTAGTTTCATATGACTAAATTTAGCAGCTTCTTAGTTTGTCATGCTTGCTTTTCTACTCACATTCTTTGGATTCCAATATGCTACACGAGTTCTTTCTAACCACACAGAGGGGCAAGCAGGAAGTTGGGCAGCATATAAATTTAATGTTACTAGGTAATCCATGATCCTTTGGCTCGTCCTTTCAGAGATATTTACTTATCTATATTTGTACATCCCCATACACCCTCCCTTATTCTCATCAGACATTCCTTGCTTCCTTAGGCACCCATTCTCACCCCTGTGCAATCCCCCCCAGCTCCCACTGACATGCATCCTCCTTGACTCGTGCAACATCTCTTGAACACCACTGTGCCTCTCATTACCCCTGTGTACCCTCCCTGATTCATATGGTGCCTCTCGTGTCCCCTTCTCCCCCTCCTTGACCTATGTGGTACTTTTCTTGCAACCTACGCTCCTACACCTGAAACCACACAGCACCTCCATTGCACCCCTTTGTGCCTCCTCACCCCTTCTATGATCTCTCACTAGCCACTTACCTTACCACAATTTTGCCAAATTTCAATCCCTTTGAAGTCATGGATCCTGGACTTTGGATCCAGTCTTTCAGTCAACCCATTTAAGCAGGGGTAGGATGCTACCGGTTCTGCTTGGCTCTATAGAACCAGTAGCTCTGAAGAGCAGCAGACACCAAACCAGTTCTGTGTTTGCTGCTGTTTGGCCCACCCGCCCGCCTGGGCTCTTACCTGTCCTTTATTTCCTGCTTTTTTAGCACTTTTCAGCTGTCCGGGTAGCACAGCTTAAGGTTTTTTACACATGCGTGCAGCGCGCGTCAGGCATGAAGCCTGTATGTGCGTGCAAAACATAATCACCGAACCGGTAGTAACACCGGTTGAATCCCACTCCTGCATTTAAGGTACATTGATTCTGTATCTGTTGCCCCATAGTTTCACCCAATTCACCCAACTGAAGGTTAAAACAGACACAACAGTTTTAATAATTTATTACTATATTGGCTCTGAACCTGGGATTTTTTGCATGCCTAAACCTACCATACTTCAGCTAAAGAATTGTTTTTTAAAAAATTATTTTCAAAGCTGAAAGAATAAAATAAATGACTGCACAAAAGAAAAAAAAGCATACTGGATGGAAAATAAACAGTAAATTATTTTATAAAAATAAATTTATTTGATTTATTTTATAAAAATTCTGTTTATAAATTTAGCAGAATGTAAAATTAAAATTCTTTGATTGATTAAATATTTCCCAATCTCATATATTCAAAAGAGACTTTCTTTTCAATATTATTGAAAACTTTTTACATACAGCACAAACCACATAGAGCAAAAATGTATATATCACATTTCCAACATTTATTATTATATGATTTGTCTATTTTTATAATTTTGGATAGCATTGTATGCCATCCTTAAAACATTTCATACCCATGTGAAAGAGTGGAAGTATGCAGTATTGCCTTAAAAATATTAGAAATGGCGATGTTGGAGAACAAAGAAGAACAAGGTGATTGAGAAGGGGAGGAGTTAATTAAATAAGAGGTCAGCCTTAATGAACAAATGGGGGCAACGAACATTAAAACAAGGGGGGGAAAGCATGGAAATTAAAACTTGGAGGTTTGAGGAGACAGTTGAAGAGGTAATTGTTTGGAAAGTCAAACAAAGAAAAAGGAAACAGAAGAAAATGGAATTACAGGAGAAAGCTCAAAAGAGGGAAGGGGATAAAAATTGGAGTCAGAAATGGAGGGGAAAAATAAAGGAAAAGGGGAATAAGGGCAAGGACCAGAAAAGAAGGGGACGTAGAAAGCCAAAAAAAAAATGAAAAGAAGCTACATGGCTAGAAGACCTAGAGATAATGGGTAGATAAAGAATAAGAAAGGGGATTCTGCAAGGTAATGTATAACGAGGTATAAAAACATAGATTTTAAAAAATGGAATTATTGGAACTGATTTTTTTCTATCTGATTATTTTTTTAAGAATGATGGTTAAACTACATATAGATATATTTGGAACAAATGTAAAAGTGGGAAACTATTATAAGAATGTTAATTAAATTAAATGAAATTAAGAATATACCTAAAATGAATTATGAGAATTGTACTAAAAAGATTAAGATCAGTTTCTACGATTAGCTGAAAAGATCAATGTATTTGAAATAATAAATAACTTAGAAGGTAAAGGAGAGAATACCATGTGGAATCTAACCTAAAATGTATATGTGCTATGGAAGCTAAACTGTGACTGAACAATTTTTCACCAGACTTATTAGCAAATGCTGCTTAAGGCAAAGACTTAACACCAAAACCCCATTAATGTTCATTTCAGAGCAATTGTTTTATATTAAAATAATCTTTGTATATCTTAATCAGTTATCAGATATATTCAGTGTGCTTGAAGTAAACTGTCAAGCTTCCTTTGAGATGTATGTCTTCATGAGGGTTTTTATCTAAAAATCAAAGCCATCAAAGAGCCAATCTGATCAGTGGTGGTATTCTACCAGTTCGACGTGGTTCTGCCAAGCCGGTAGTGCCAATGTGCAGCGCAAAACAAACTGGTTCTCTCTGCTGCTCAGTTGTTGGGCCCACTCGCCCACCCTGGCTCCCATGCTCACCTTTATCCTCTGCTTTTGAAGCATAACTGCTTTGTGCGCACAGTAGAGTGCCGCATGGCAGCTGCTGACCGGGAGAGTGCAGGCTTGCAGGAGGCGAGTAGAAACGCCTCTGCGCCTATGCAAATGCCTCTGTGCCTGTGCAAAGTGTATGTTTGGCATGTGGATGCACGCAAAGGGTGTGCACACACATAAAGCGCACCCACCAAGCCACGCCCATTGAACCAGTGGTAAAACTGTTTGAATGCCACCATTGAATCAGATGTGGCAAATGTGCTGGCCTAGAAAGTAGAAGTTCTACTCTCTCTTTAGGCATAAAAACTCCTTCAACTCAACCTCCCTTGCAGAATTGTTCTGAGGAAAATAGGAGGAGGAAGGTGTAATAGGTACGTTCACTGCCTTTGGTTATTTATAAACTAATAAAGGTGCGATTCAAATATAATAAATACAATAAATAAAAACAAATAAATACGCCAACGATATGTTTCTTCCTTTTTGGGCAAAATCCAATTTTGCTATAGGTTATAATAGGCAAAATTGTTTCAAAAGATAACAATACAGTGATCTTGGTAATTCTCTCACAACCAGATTACTCGTGCATTTTGAAATGGTGGGTTAAATGTTTTGGAAGCTCTCTGGATCTGAGATTTTTAGCAGAAAGCTGAAGTGGTTTCCTTTCATAGCTTTAAGAAATCTTTAAGATCACATCTTATGCCTGACACTTTTACGAAAAGATAATCTGAATTCTCGCTATCTTCTCTTCAAAATCATAAAATGTTATTGTGTCGCTATCTTTACTGATGTGTACATTGATGTTATGCAAGTGAAATGATGCTTCCAATAGTCAAAGTATCTCTGCAATATCTTATTTAGCGATATTTCTGTCACTTGGCCAATGTTTGCTTATCTAAGAATCAAAGAAGAAATGTATTTTTAAAAGGTACATTTTATGGCCATTCTTAACTGTGATTTAACAATGTCACCAGCTTTTCTCATTTTTACCAGCCTCTGTGATCCAATGCATTCTAGTAGTGAATATTTATTTTGTTGTAATTAGATATTACAACACTGAACTAAACTAATTAAACTTTTATTTTGAAATACTGTACACTATCTGTAAAATGTTTCATTTAAGTACTACATTTAAAATTATCTCTTTCATTTGAACTTGTGTCAACCTATATCTCTATACAGAGAAACTTTATGTAATATACATATATTTCTTTTCCGATTGTTTACTTTTCAGCTGAGTTATTTTGGAGAGGTAAAATCACAATGGGAGCATAAATGTATACCATATATAATAGAAAATACAAAATAGATTTCTTGCATAACACTTGAAATCATCCTACCTTGTAAAGTGGGAAAAATTGTATTGTGTACATTACTTGAGGGATGTGAAAAGAAAAGAATGTGAAAATGTTCACACGTACTTTTCCCATGTGCCTCATGGAGTCAAGGGTAACATACAAGTGCCCTCTTTTGACAGCAAGGGTTTGAAATAAGCCTGTCATGGTACATTTTCTAGATTCCGCCCCCCAGAACTATTGATAAAGTTCTTAAGAACTTTGGGGTTTCCAGGAAAGCTTTCTGAAACAGTTAACTAATGTTGATCTATTAATGGGATTCCTTTCACTCACTGATCACATGTGGTTCCCTTCATAATGCAAGCAACTATTAACAACCAGGTTTCTAGAACTTTTGGCAAATAGTTACGCACAATGCAGAGCTTAATAAGAATGCTTGTATTATGAAATATCTGATATTTTTAAAAAGTTACACAGTTTTCAATAAAATACTGTGTTTGGGGATTAAAAATAAAGGGTTCATGAGCTTTTAGGCATAACTAAAAAGGGCTTGCGCTTGGCTTTTGAAGGATACATTTTAATGACCATATTATTTTCATTTTTATGTCTTGATTATAAAAAAATTAAAAAAGGCTTTAAGTGAATTATAACTGAAGTATTCCCATTTGCATCTTTAGCAACTATTTATATTACTTAATTTTGTTCATTTCTATAGCAGGTGCTCCCAGCCAATAGGCTGGCCCACATCAATTAATAATAAAATCAATAAATAGCAATCCGAGTCCAAAATAAAATAAAATAAAATAAAATGTAGCTTTATGCAACAGCAATGTTAGAGACATCAGTAAGACAAGACTGTGGGATCAGTGCTGCAGGAGAGATGCAAACACAGACACATCTCCTTTAGCTGTGGAAAGGCCCACTGCACTTTAGGAGCTAAATGGTACTTTTCCATTTTCCATTAGGCAATAAAAACCAAAAGTACACATATAGATTGGGTGAAACCAGGCGTAATAGCAGTAACTGTAAGAGGTTACTGTCTTAGTGGACAACTAAATATGAGCAAGCAGTGTGCAGCAGCAGCCAAAAAAGCCAAAGCTAAGTTGCATCAACAGAAGGAAACAATGAAGATCAAGTGAGGTACTAATACCACTCTATAAAGCCTTAGTAAGACCACACCTAGAGTACTGCATCCAGTTTTGGTCACCACACTATAAAAAAGATGTTGAGACTTTAGAAAAAAGTGCAGAGAAGAGCAACCAGGATGATTACGGGACTGGAGACTAAAACATGTGAAGAATGGTTGGAGGAATTGGGCATGGCTAGTCTAGTGAAGAGAAGGACCAGGGGAAACATGGTAACAGTCTTCCAATATTTGAGGGGCTGCCACAGGGAGGAAGGAGTCAAGCTATTTTCTAAAGCACCCGAAGGCCAGACAGGGAACAATGGATGGAAACTGAACAAGGAGAGATTCAACATGGAAAGAAGGAAAAATTTTCTGACAGTGAGGACAATCAACCAATGGAACAGCTTGCCCTTGGAAGTTGTGGGAGCTTTATCACTGGAAGCTTTCAAGAAGAGACTGGACTGCCATCTGTAAAAAATGGTGTGTGTGTGTGTGTGGGTGTTGGACTAGATGCTTGGGGTGGGGGGGTTGGACTAGATGACCTATAAGGTCACTTCCAACTCTGTTAAACTGTATCTGTATCCAGGGGTGGGATTCAAATTTTTAACAACCGGTTCTGTGGGCATTGCTTGGTGGTCATGTGACTGGGTGGACATGTTATTGGCTGGGTGTGGCCAACTCAACATTACTCACATCGAGGCACACATCTCCTCACCTGGCCTCTCATGACTGTGGGGATGCTGCAACAGTCGTAAGTGTAAAAAATGGTCATAAATAACTTTTTTCAGTGCCATTGTAACTTTGAATGGTCATTCCACACAAGCAAAGTACCAGCAAAGGAGGGGAAAACCCTCCAGAGAAGTTCCTGAGACAGGAAGTCTAGTCCTGCCAAGAATGTAATAAGGGTTAACGGAGAGGCAGTTTCTGTAAGCAACACTAGAATGTTTCCTTCCTGCCTTCCTTACAGGATTAGGCCAGTAATTTCTTCTAACAACCGGTTCTCCGAACTGCTTAGAATGTTAACAACCGGTTCTAGCGAATAGGTGCAAACTGATAGAATCCCACCCCGTCTGTATATGTATCCCCTCAGAGATGAGGACAGTTATCTGTAAAAAGATGGGAATAAGTTTGAGATAAAAGTTGATGAATCCCAGGAACATGTTTTTAAATGACTTTCAACTCTGAATCACTTGCATTTGGTACGGTCCATGGCCAGGCCTTGGGATAACACAATATAGGTAATCCTCGAGTAACAACAATTCATTTAGTGACCGTTTGAAGTTACTATTTATGACACAGTCCTGAAATTACGAATGTTGCAGCACTATGGCAGTCGTTCACCCTTACGAACAACCGCACAGACACTGCAACATTCACCCTGCCTATTCCCCCCCTCCATTCCCCACAATTGCTTCCCCCTTCCCATCCTGCTGTGCTGGACTCACTTACCTTACAAAGATTTGTCTCCTCTCTGCCACGGTTTCTTTGAAAGCAGGATGATTTCGCTTCCAGCATCTGATCGGCTTGCAATTGTTTTTTGCGCATGAGTGAATGTTCTGGGTGCCATGATCCATGGGACTTCAGGCCAGGAGATCAAGACACCTGAAACATTTTATTCTCAGCCCCAAATGTTTGCAAGCTGACAGATACTTTGAGGCAGTGCAATTTCGTGATCTTGAGTGGCAGAGAGGCTGGCGAGGAGACAGCTCACTAGATCTTTGAAAGGTAAGTGACCCGGTGTGGCAGGATGGGGGGGGGGGAAGCAATTGCATGAGGTATCTCAGGGGGTCATGGGAGGCCTTGGGTGCAGAGGTGGGTATCCAACAGGTTCTGACCAGTTCTGGAGAACCAGTAGTGGAAATTTTGAGTAGTTCAGAGAACCGGCAAGTACCACCTCTGACTGGCCCCACCCCCATCTATTCTCTGCCTCCCGAGTCCCAGATGATTGGCTGGGTCTACTTTTGTTGCCCTGCACAGGAGAATGGAGCTGGAAAGCAGGTTAGTGGGGTGGGGAGGGAATGTGGATTTTACAGTATCCTTCCCCTGCCACACCCACCAAGCCATGCGTGCAGAACCAGTAGAAATTTTTTTTGAATCCCACCACTTTTTGCATGGCTTTAAGCAGGTGGCCTCTTCCATCACTAGGCCCACCAGGGCCTTCCCCACCTTAAGATACTACATGTGCACTTAACAACCTGCACATTTGATTAGCGATTGTGTGAGTGAAAGCAGGGAGTTTTCATGTTCATTGTACATGATTCACTCCAATGAATCCTCAGGTTATGAATGTAATTGGCAGGCTCCAGTACGTTTGTAACTTGAGGGCTACCTGCATCCCAATTTTTTTAGGGTCAGCCGTTCACTCAGGTTGGCCATGGGGCCTGATATTAGGGGGTGCCTGTCAATTTTCTTTCTTTCTTTTTTAAAAATAAAGTTTTATTGAATTTTAACAAAACAAATAAAACATCTTACTTGAGTACAGCATGGTTCCAGGTTATCACATTTCCATACAGACACAATTTCATATGCATATTCATCTTATATATTCAACTCCATATCTTATTACTCTTTTTCAAACTTCTCACAATTTCTCCCTTTACTTCTCTTAATTTTCTTTTATAATTATCTCATTTTCTTTTTATTCAATTGTATTTCTTTTACTTAAATTTCTATATCTTTTTATTCATTATACTTATACTTTCGTCTGTCTTGTTTACAATTTCATATGTTCTCTTCCAACATTCTTAAAAAGCAAAATTCCCTCTATGATTGCCAATTGGAGTGCAACACCTTTAAGTCTTATTGTTATTATCATATGAGATCTCATTAAACACTAAATTTATGCATTCAAAAGTTATAACATTCAAATTTCTAATATCTATTTTATATCATGTAAATCTCATCATTCAGGCTTTGCTTGGTACTTCCCCTTGAAAATGCAAAAATAAAAATTATAAAAACATAGCAAAAACTATACATATATTTATATATATATATAAACATTAGTAAACAAAATAGTTATTCAAATTCGTTCTAGTAATGGTATGAGCCTTGTAAATCTTTCACGTTTCTTTTCAATATTTATCAATCTTTGAGAACAATTGTAATATTTCCCTCCCTTCTTCATTATTATGTTAATTATTAACAAGCATACCATTGGATAGTCATACAGTTTTATCTTATAACTTATTTATTTTTAATAAGCAAAATAATTATTCAAAATCATTCTAGTAACTGGTATAAATTTCCTTATATATCTTTCACATTTCTTTTCAATATTTTATCAATCTTTAGAAACAATTACAATGTTTCCCTCCCTTCTTTATTATTGCATTAATTATAAATAAACATACCATTGCCTAACAATACAATTTTATCTCATAGATTATTTACTTATTTCATTTCTAACTCATTACAGTATTCTACTGTCACAACATTATCTTTTGTACCTTTGCAGAATCCTCCCTTTTAACTTAATTTAGCCATTGTCTCTGTGTTTTCTAGCTGAGCAAATACCTTTAATCCTAGTACGTTTCCCCTTTTTCTTTATTTCCTGCTTTTGTCCCTCATAAGTTCTTTCCCTTTTTATCTTCCCCCCCTTTTTCTCATCCCCTTTTTAATACCCTCCTTTAATACCTTCCCTTCTGTAGTTTTCTTTTCTGCTTCTCCTTGCTGTAATACTTCTTTTTCAGACTATTTTTCTTTTTGGCTGTTCCCTTTGATCTCAAACTTTTAACTCCTTTCCCCACCTTTCCCCACATTTTTTACCACACTTTGCATTATTTGATCATTGAAAATGGCTTCTTCTTTGTCCCGCCCTTCTTTTTGTTCTTGGAGCTTTTCCTTTTGCTTTTCATAGTTCAGAATCTCCATGTCAAAAAATTCAAATACGAAGCCAAAGGATCTTCCTCCCCTTTCTGCATCTTCTTTCTTTTTTTTTAAGACTCATTTTCAATTCCTCCAGGAGTGATGCCATTTTAAACACTTTTGAACAACCACCCAATTGACTTTAAGTAAAAACAGAAAAAGAAAAAAAAAACAATGCCAAAAACTTTTTTTTAAATCACCAAATGATCCCAGACTGTTCCTTCATGTTTCTTTCCTTTACTTTTCCTTTCCGTGGGTTAATGTATCTTTTAATAAGATTTCAGTTACAATGTATCCTCGGGTGTCTTTTCAAAGTTCCACTGTTAATCCTCTTTATTTTTCCAGGTGGACTCCATTTTTCCATTATTCCAAGTTCCACCCCTTTGCCTCCACTCTTCTCCTTTTTAGGGCTTTAAAATGACCAAAAAACACACACAAAAAAAAAACCTTTATTCTCCTTTTGGCACTTAGATTTCGGCTCAAAGTTGCCTATCAGTGTCAAAATAGATTAACATAAATTTCTTTCCATACCATTTGTAATTGTCAATATAGTTTTTAAAGTTTTTAAAAAGGGTTTTTAACCTCCTTTTCTCTCTCCTTCGCTGCTTAAAAATCTTCTTTCAGAAGTATCCCTCTAAGTACTTTTAGATTCAGGGTACCTTTGTTAGGAATACAAGTCACCTAACAGGTATTTGGGTTAGAAATATATAAACCAGGATAAACATTTTAAAACTGTATCTTTAAGAAAATGCAAAACTGTAATTAGGTGTGGTTTCTCAAACGGCCATAAGATGGAGCCAGAAACCTGGTTTGTCTTAGTCTGAGTCTCAGAAGAGAGTGTATCTCTGTTTCCTTCTGTTGAAAAGTATTGCTGTTCCTCCATTTTTCCTAACTGACTGATATTCCTGGATTTGATGTAAGTCTGATACTGAACTGTTTTTGACACTGGAATTTGTTATTGGATTATCCCTGAATTGAAAACTGACTGATTTAACCTGTGAATGACTTTGGACTGCCTATTTTGAATTTTGCTTAAACCTTTATTGAAAGTAAAACCCTACATTTACTGTACAGTGTATCTGTATGCTGTGTGTGTATTAGTCAAACACTACTCTCAAATACATCTCCCTGTATGCGCTCATTCTCCTAACATGGAATTACCTTAACAACCTTGCTTAGATGTTCTCTGTTGTTTAGCCTGGTCTGTCCTGCTTTCCTCTTTGTCTTCCTCCTGCACAATCTTATTCAGTCGGGTTCTTCTTTGAGGTGGCCATTTCTGACCACCACTGCAACCGCCTTCGGAAAAGGGAGTTTAGACCAGCCAAGGACAAGAGATGCGGTTTCCCCCCACTCGGCTAGCAATCTCCCCCTCTTCACCACCTCTACGGGGTGGCTTCAGCCCCTAATCCAAAGGATCGGAGCACTCCAGCAGCGAGCACAGATCGAAAATGTGCACGATTGCGGATTTCGGTCTGTCGCTGAAGAAACCCAAACCGGAAGCCTGGGGGTGCCTGTCAATTTTCTTGACCACTGCTGGACTTATGATTGTGTACAAGGGGATTCTGACCTGTTCATGAAACAGTCTGGATGAACTTGATGAGGCTCCAGAATAGATGGTGGCAAAGACCTGAAAAGAGCCGTTGTGCTTTCCTGAAAGTGTTCACTAGAACTTTTAGTGCAGTATAAGGCCAGGTTAGATGAGCCTTCCCTAATATAATTTCCAAATATGCTAATACTATTATTCCCAAACAGTCAAACCAGCAATAGCTACTTCCAGCAGATTTAATCCCAAAACCCTAACTATGGGAAATCATTTTAGGGCAATGAGGGCATTATAAATTGTTTCAACTCTTTCCCTCAAAACAATGCTGTAGAGCACTGCACACCAGAACAGCTAGACAGAACATGTTTTCCTGAATGCCATCACTCTGCTAAACAAATAATTCCCTCAACACTGTCCAACTATTTACTAAGTCTGCATTACTATTACTATTAATCTTCTCTTCACTCCTTATCACCCATCCCCTCCCACTTGTGACTGTATGACTGTAACTTTGTCTCTTGTATCCTTACTATTTATATTGACTGTTTCCTAGTATGATTTGATTGCTCGTTGTACCCTGGGACTATTATTAAGTGTTGTACCTGATGATTCTTGACTCTTGATGAATGAATCTTTTCTTTTATGTACACTGAGAGCATTTGCACCAAGACAAATTCCTTGTGTGTCCAATCACACTTGGCCAATAAAGAAGTTCTATTCTATTCTATTCTATTCTATTCTATTCTATTCTATTCTATTCTATTCTATTCTATTCTATTCTATTCTATTCTATTCTTCTAGGAAGATCAGAAATCCCATCATGCTCTTTTAGAAATCAATATCTTTCTCCATGTTTCAGTTCTTCAACCTGGTTTCTAACAGGTAACAGAATTGATTGGTAAAGTATTACCCAAATCTTTTTTTTTTCCACAAGCAAATGTTTTAAAAGAAGTGAAATGAAACCATTTTTTAACCCTGAATCAAGATCTGTGCCATTACCAACTTTATGAAGCAGACACATAACGAAGGGTTTCTGCAGTGAGAAATCTTTTCCACTTGAAATTAATGACACAACGCTGGGTTACATTTGGCCTTAGAAACATTATTAGAAATTGTTTATAAATTTGCACTTCCTACATTCTGATTTCAGTGGAACATAGAACATAGAATAATAGAGTTGGAAGGAACTTCAGAGGTTTTCTCATCAGTAAAGTAACAAAGTCAGTAAAATTGGAAATAACATCTTAATAATATATCTGGTCAAAGGAGTGCCTTAAACTTATTTTACAGTAGTTGGTTTTTTAATCAGTTCTTCCTTGGTTTTATATGCTGGATATACACAATAGATAGTCCTTTATCAACCATATTTGGGACCGACAGCTTTGTCATTAAATGAAGTAGTCACTAAGTGTGACTGTGCTAATGATCTTACTCCAGCTTTCTTTTTTTCATAGACCTGCCAAGGTCATAAATGTGAGGATTGGCCAAAAAGTTTTTAATCACCTTCATAATTGTGAATGGTCACTAAATAAGTTTCTAAGCAAGGACTACCTGTAATATTTTAATTTCTAGATAAATCTACAGCTTGTCTTTTTCCTCTAAAAAGTTATCTATCTCTTATGGCTTTCAAAAACTTTTAACTTAAAACAATAATCTCAAATGAAATGGGAAGAAACTTTCTGCATCATCCCTTATACAGTATTCAAGGCATCAGTGAAAACGTTATAGAAATGTATAAAGCGATAATTCTTCATTAAAACCACACTCTGTCTCTGTGTGTGATCTTGCTTAAGTCCAGTCAGGGGTTGATCAGTGCACTCGGGGAATATTATAAGTCTTCTGAAAGCACAGCTAGTACCTGAAATAGGAATTCCTTTCTGGAGCAACTTTAAATGAGCATCCAGAAATCAATGAAACTATGAGGAGATAAATGGGAGTTTAGAATTGTACCTTTAGGGACATTGGCAATACACTTTTGTTTTGAAACAGTCAGCTGAAAAACTTTCCCTTAGTAGATATCAGGAAGTTGCAGTAAGAAAAATGACTCTGAGGAAGAGTTCTGAACTGCTACAATTTTTTCAGCAGTTCATAATATGCTGAATTGAGTTTCTCAGTCTTCCAATGTATATCTATTTTTTTTTTTTTTTTTTGGCTTCAAATAATTCTTGGGAAGTCATGATTTTGGACTTGGTCCAAAAAACAAATAAACCCGAAACCCACCACATTTTGCCATAATGAAAATACCAACTATTGGTTCTTTAAATAAACTGGTTAATTGTGTACAACATTGGACTTATTATAGTCACTTGAAATTCTGACAGCCACAGAAACAAGTTTTATTTTCATAAACACAACTTTCCTTGAAGTAAGAGAGATACAGGCCCAATTTGAGGAAAATACATCTGGTAAAATATATTTTGTACCTTACTGAACTTTCTTCAGTTTTATTAATATATAGTTTGATCCTTAGATCCTTTTCACGGTTACGGCTATCGAGCCAGGTCCTGTTCTATACCTGTGCATTTGGTTTTTCTTGCCTAGGTGTAAAATCTTACTTTTCTCACCACTGAATTGCATTTTGTTGGAATTCGGTGTAGTGATTAAGGCACTAGTCTAGACAGGGGATATTATGAGTTCTAATCTTACCTTAGGCACAAAGCCAGATGGTGACATTGGACTAGCCCTGTGATGGCGAACCTAGGCATGCGTGCCAGAGGTGGCATGCAGAGCCCTCTCTCTGGGCATGCGAGCCATTGTCCCAGCTCAGCTCCACTGTGCAGCTCAGTTCAGCTCCACTGTGCATGCATGCCTTCCATTAGCCAGCTGGTCTTTGGGTCTCTGCCGCATAAGCATGGGAGGGCGCATGCATGGGAGTCATGCACGCATGCACAGGGGGTGGGTGGCCAGGACGCATGCATGGGGTCACGCCCACATGTGTGGGGATGTGGGGGGATCACACATGCATGCATGGTAGGGGGGTCATGCATGCATGCGTGGGGATGGGATGCATGCACGGGGTGCATGTACATGTTGCATTTTGGGGATGTGCGCACATGTGCACACTTTGGGCACTTGGTGCCAAAAAGGTTAGCCATCACTGGGCTAGTCGCTCTCTTTAAGCCCTAGGAAGGAAGCAATGGCTAACCACATCTAAAACACCTTGCCAAGAAAACTACAGGTCCTTATCCAGGCAGTCACCAGGACTTAAAAGCACAAAACAAAAACCAACCACAATAAAGTCACATTAAAGTTATCTAATATTTCCTTGATAAAGGGAATACAGATAGTCCTCAACTTATAACGATTTGTGTAGTGACCATTCAAAGGTATAAGTGACTTATGACCATTTTTCTCACTTACCACTGTTGCAAACATACCCATAGTCATGGGATCAAAATTTGGACGCTTGGCAACTGGCGTGTATTTATGATGGCTGCAGAGTCCTGGAATCATGCGATCACCTTTTGTGAACTTCTGACAAGCAAAGTCAATGGGGAAGCCAGATTCACTTAACAACCATGTCACTAGCTTAATAACTGTAGTGATTCACTTAACAACTGTGGCAAGAAAGGTCATAAAATGGGGGCAAAACTCACTCGTCTTGCTTAGCAATGGAAATTTTGGGCTCAGTTGTACTTGTAAGTCGAGGACTATCTGTAACTGGATCTTCTGACACGCCTTTAGAAACTGATTATAATTCAGAACATGATCAATATTCCTGTAGAGTATGCTAAGCAGGCATTTGTGCTATGGAGCATTTTTTCCCCCTACCAATTCTCATTCAGTGTTTTTCTTAAATTAAAAATCGATTTTGTGTCGAAATTGTCTTCCTGATGAGAAGAACATTATAATGAAATTCTCATAGGTAAAAGGTGACATCCCTGAATTCCTATAATTATAAATGTGACTGAGAAATCTGTATAGCACACACTCCAATCCTCTCTCCAACGGTCTGTGGCCACCCTTGCTTCCCCCGCTTCTTTTATTTCTAGCGGAACTCAAGGCGCGGCTTCTCAAATTGGACATTTTATAGACTGGAAGAATGAGCAGTTGGGAATGCTTCAAAGCAATGTCTTTCAAACATGTCAACTTTAAAACGTGTGGATTTCAATGCCTAGAATTCCCCAGCCAGAAGGGGAATATCTTCATATCTTCAAGTTGCCAAGTTTGAACAATACTGTGTTAAACTGATGAACAAACACATAACGGAAAACAACTATAGTATTAGCACTCTCAGTTTCTTTCAACAATAAGAAAAGTTTAAAAGCACAATTGAGAGACATCTGAAAGAGATGCTTGGAGCAGATTTTGGGCCAGCCTTCTATACTCGGAGACCAAAGAACTTGTTCTTTCTCCATTCTGAAGTGATTAAGGCCGCTGGCTCATCCATTTGAACCCCTCCTGTTCTTGTCCCTTGAGATTTTGAAGTAAAGCAACCACTTTAAGTGCATGTCTTGGAGGCTGATTATGCAAATCCTTCTGAATAAACACACTATACTTATATGCATTGCATGCAAACGTAGTGTGGTCATATACAAAAATGTAATTACCCCAATACATTTCTAGGATGGTTTTCCAGATAAGAAAAGTTGATTAGTGAATAGTTGGAGTAAGCATACATCACAAATAATGGTGTGTGTGTTTGTGTGTGTGAAATATTTTTGGCTGTTGCTTTCAAAGAACACTGGTACTATTACTGAAAAGAAAAGTGAGTTTGATACAGAAACCTGTGTGATGTGGGAGATTGCAGAATTTTCTATTGACAGGCCATAGAATTACAAATGAAAGAAAAATGTTAAATTTGGGCAGTTTCAACTAAATATTGAATAGGTATTTCCATTCAACATCCAGGACAGTTAGAAGTGATAGTAATGGAAGAGAGTGATGGCAAATCTATCAATTGATGGATATTGCTGTATTCTTTATAAAACCTTAGCTAATATCAGATCTTCCTTTTTCTTTATTTTTTTGGGCAGTATTAATAGTATTCTCTTCCTTTTTTTTCTTACTAATGTCCACAGTAAACTTTAGAAAGAATAGAATAGAGAAATAATAGATAAAGTGAAAAAGTGAAGTGCCAATGCTAATTAAGCCGGAAATAACCTTCTTTTCCCCCTGATGCTTCTCTTGGAACTCCACATCCATGATAATTACTTATCTGTGAAGGAATATGTGTTGAAAGTCAGGGCACTCTTGATGTGACACTGAAATGCTTTAATAAGCATCTGATCAACACTGTTCCTGTCTCTGTTATTTTAAGCTTCTCTCTCTTTTGCTCCATTTTCCTCTTGATCTTTGTGCCATTCGGGAGGCTGTGAATAAAATTTTCAGAAAGTTAATTTATAGGAGGCTTATTCAGATTTTCATCCTTTTTCAGATGAATTAGAAATGAATGTTATTAACCCCTGATGTTATCCATTATTTGAAGGCTAGCAGAAAAAAAATGATGAAGGGCAGTTGCCGTTCCCTTAAACAAGCTTCCTTCCCCCCACTACCAAACTTTTGTTCTTCCTGATTTGAACAGGGGTTCAAGCTCAGATTTTTCAGGTCCAAAAGTGAAACATGTTCAGGGTTAACTAGATAATAGTAGCAGCCATATAAAAGCAAAGGGTTTATGTGTTTTCTTAAAGAGAATGTCTGTTAAGTTTTACTGACAAGTACCGGTAATTTGACTGGCGGGATTCAGGAATAAGTGATTTTTCTCTAAATTGGATCTTCTGTTTATTCCAGATTAATTTTGTGGCACTCCCACAGGGGACAGGGCCAGTTTGGAAAATTAAAAATGGCAGGCTCAGCTGTCTGGTCTATCCTGAGTAAAGCTTAAAAATCAGCAAACACAAAACGCTGCTGAAAAATGGCAAATGCCACAATCTGGGGCGTCTGCAGAACAGTCAAAAAGCCACGTTCATAGCTGTGACAGCCTAAAATTCTGTCCTCTATGTTTCTATGTATCACACAAATAATGTGTGTGTTATAAAGGGGGCAGGGTTTCAATGTGGGTTTGCAGTCACCACCTTGACCTCTCTGACCCGCACAATCTCTCTCCCCTCCCCCAGGGATGCTGTTGGCTGCAATGTCAGCCCTTAAAGGTAGACCAGGTCAAGAACAAACATTCCTAGATTCCAATAATGGCTTTCTTGTGGTAAAATAAAATCACAGAATGCTGAAAGCTTGCATGTGTTTCATTCTCTTCCACTTTATACTAAGGAAAATCAAGACAGGGATATTTTCTTTTTCTTCACAATTCCTTCTTTCTCAGAACATAGTAATCTTTGGTCAGACCCACTCCCTCCACTCCTCCTTCTACATTCCTTCATACTTGTGCAGAATTGTGCCATTTTCTTCCCATTGAAATATTCCACCTCTCTTTCAGTTGTGCTGATGCATGCAGCCTTTTGTTCCTATTGTGGAGGCACAGTGAGTTTGTTTACAGCTCTTTCCTTTGATTTTCCTTACATTTTTATAGTAGGCTATTTTAGGAGGTGATCTTCCTACTGAATTAGAATTCTGTTATAATGTGGGATTTTTTTAAAAAAAAAATCATGTTCTTCCTCCTCTGTCTGCTGTAGTCAGCTAGACAGCACATATTTCTATTGTTGTATTTTATTTATTTGATCAGCAGATCACTTTTAGGCCCTGACTCATTCCAAGACTTTATTATCTTGTAAACAATTGGCAAATCAAATAAATAAATAAATAAATAAAATAAACCATTCTTCTCTCTTTGCCTTCTGTCAGTCAATATTTAGGCTGATCTAGAGGCTTCTGACTCATAGCCATTCACTTTCCAAAGTATTCATTATTCTTGTCAATATATGCATATTGAGAAATAAAAATAATTTTATTTAAAATTAATTTAGTCTTAAGTGCTGTTTGCAGAGGAAGTGAAATGAAACAATTTAAAATTAAGCCTGTCAGCCTGTTTTGATTAATTAGGTTGTCTTTGATTCATTAGGCATCTAGAGGCATTGTCCAAGATGCTAGGATTGTTAAGATGTTGATAATATTTAAGTAATTATGAAATATACAGAATTTATTCTAAAGAGGAAGATAATTTTAAGTAAATTATGTGAATTAACACTTGGCTAATAGATTTTATTCATATTTATTAATGCAAAAGGAGTGTTTTGTTTTATTTTTTTAATGTTTGTCTGATATGGTTATCAAGACTGCTTTTTTGTGCTGGATTTGCCTGCTAACATGTTGCATATGCAGCTAACAGTGCACAATGCAACCAAGAATTTTGGTTTTACACCAGCTTGATGATTAGCCCAAGGTTATCTGGAGGCCACCCATCACTTTGCATACAAGAAAAAGGAGGTCTCCCAACTCTTGGTCTAATGCACTAACCACTAACCTTTTCCACTGGAGTGGAAGAGACAAATGGTTCTTAATAAGTCATTTGCGAGAGGGCAAAGCCATCTTACAGTCAGGTGTAAACAATTCATATGTGCATGTCCAGTTCTAAGATTTTCAGGTTTTACTTTCTTAATAATTTCTCTCATTTTAATTGTCATCTTTTTCTATAACATTCCTTTCTAATCTGGTTGAACTCTTGCTTCTCTATAATAGCAAAGTGCTTTCCCTTCCTTCTAAAATGGCATTCATTTAACTTGTAATAAGTACTTTCTAACACTATTCAAAACCTGAATAAATTGCAGGAGTGACTGCACAGAAGAGGTCAGAAAAATTAACATGGTGGCCATAACTATGGGATTCCTTCCCTCATAAAAGAAGAGACGTGTTTTCACAGAACTATGACTGCCATACTGACTTTTTTTGACGCAACCTCCACTCTGCAGATACCCCCATGGTCAATATTTATCATTGTGAAATTGCTGGATTAAATAATTCAATTATAAATAAGGCATTTTTAAAAATGATCATAGAAGGGAATTTATGCTCATTTTAGCTAAACCACCATTCACACAAACAGGGAGTGGGTGATTCACCTCATAATTCATGAGATGGATGGACTCCTTGCCTGGAATTTTAGGCTTTATTATTAGCATGTTAAAAGGTGATATTAAGCATTTTAAAAATGGCAGTCTAGGCCTCTTCTTTAATTTCAGGAAAACATTGTTTTTCTTCTTAGCCAAAACTATTTCTTTTGGTATGCAAGTATTTGTCTTTTCAGTCCTAAGCAACAGAGGGCATATTCAGAAAGTCCTTAAATATACCTGCACATTTTAAGAAAAAATATGAATCCAGCTGGGGAAGAATAATATAACCCATCAATTTGCCAATATTTTCTATTGTTCAAGTCTCACATGTAATCAGTGTCTTTTATTGTTTGATCATTTGTGATACATCACTTTCTGATGTATCACATACACCGCATGTATGAATAACTTGTTTCTGTATCCTTTAAAAACACAACTCTCCTTAATAAATGCTTTTTGCTTTGCCTGAATTACTGGGTGATTATTGGGAAGGCAAAGAAGCCTCTGTGAGAAGATAAATTTGTCCCTTTCATATTCAGGGATCCTTATCAGCTGAATGCCAAACTCAGGGAGTCTGACTTTCAAGGCAACAATCTCAGTTTACTTATTTCACATATAATTTATACATATTTAAAGCCAGTTTTATTTTGCATTGGGATAGGTCTGTTTCTGGTTTGTTTGTTTTTTGAGAAGCTATTTTTCTTCAAAGATTTAAAACTGCAGGTTTGAGGAAGTTCAGGAGATACTTATTAATTTTTTTAAACAGTCTCCTTTGAATCAGTCTTCTACTCCTGACAGTTCAGTTGCTTGGCAACCATGCAGAAGTATTTGGCCAGTGCAGTTGGGCCAGTGCTGCTTTCAATGAAGTATTAAAACTTCCCCATATGATTGACTACTATTGGATTTCTTTGTGTTCTCCATCCAAGCAGGTATGTTGTGTTGTTGGCTTTTTTTTTGAGGTTGGGGTGTGTGTGTGTGTGAATCAAAGTTAATTAGCTAGACAACTTTGCAATTAAAATCTAGGAAACAATAGTTTTTGCTCCCATGAAATGTTAGCCTGCAAACCTTTACTGTTCATTTCAGTGGGAAAAGCAGATGTTATTCTTGTGGATCCTGAAATGAACAGGCTATTCATAACCCTCAGAAACACACAGAGGTTTTTTCAGCTGAGTTATCAGCAGTTACACTGAGCTATTAATATGACTAACATTACTTTTTTGCTGTCACACATTCCAAATAAATTTCTGAATCCATTTCCCCAGATTAAGAGATAGTGTCTGCAAGCTACCATTATCATACCCCTACCTTAATAGAAGGGCTGTGAAACTGATTTGTGTAGTGGTTAGAGACTTATGTTCTGTTTCAACATCCTGGAGCCACCTAAGATAATGGGCAAATACAAAATGGTTGGCAAATATCTGGTAACCGTAATACTGAATAAACACTTTAGACTACATTTGGTGTTGAGTTAGCTATAATAACTGTGAGCAGGGGAGGATGACTCCAAATATTTCTTGCCACCTTTGTAACTACTGACATGGGGGATCTGGGGGCACAAATTCCACATTATCTTAAAGTCTAATGCTGTGCTGTGAGTTTTTTGCAGTGCAAAGGTTAATGAAGCATTTAGCAGGCATTGGTATTGCTTTTAAGGAATAATATCCAAAGAGAATAGTTTTTAAATTATAGAAATCTCCAAAACGATGAGTAGAGTAAAAAGCATTCACAACAAAGCAGATGCAGAATGAAATTACATGAATTATAAATGTATTATTTACAGTGTGCATGTTTAATTTTAAACTGGAATCAGGTGTGTGGAAATGTGGAGTGATGGTACAAAAGTAACCCTTTTCTCCTACAATTTTGATAAAAATTATCCCTCCTGGGTGCTACTATGCAGATTTTAGCATGCAAGAATTAACACATAATATTCAGGCTTGAAAATGGTATGGAAATCAATCTGCAGAATATTTTTCTGCCAAAATTACATGTTAAGTTGCCTCTATAATTGTTTGATTTGTGGCATCCTCTGGAATTCTATTAAACGTAAATACAACTTTATTACATAAAAATACATTCTTTGCCATTATATGGTATGTATGAATTAATATGTGTGTGTGTGTGTGTGTATGTGTGTGGGTGTGTGTATTTCATAGATAGTAATATTTAAATTTACACTTGCATAGATAATTAAAACATATGTTATCACATTTTATTAGTTATTTCATCGTTATGCTAATATTTTATCTCATCTGTTTATATATATATAAACCCTAACCCCATATATAACTCACAGACGAACACAATACAGAAGCCTGATGATGGCAGATGAGATTCTGCCGAAACGTTGCTACAACTTTAAAAGCACAACTATAATGACGGGAAAACCCGAACAAAGCTGAATACCATACATGTAAGTACCTGCGAAAACTTAAGAATATATATATATATATATATATATATATATATATATATATATATATATATATATATATATATATACACACACACATTCTAAGTTTTTTTCTTAAGTTTACCCAAACAAAGCTGAATACCATATATATATATATACACATACATACATACATACATACATACATACATACAAACCTGCTTAGGTTGATTGATGAAAGAGTGTGTTAAAAGCTTTCAAGGGTTACAGCTGTGGAAAATGTGGTGGAACAATTGTTCAGAGGAAGCAGTCAGTTGAGACCAGATAGGATTCAGAACTCCTCTGCTTCTTAATTATTTGCTTTGTTTTTTGAAGCCCTAATTGGTGCCCATATAGGATCAAGTTAAGATTGTCTTTCTCCACTGTAAACCTCTAATAACAATAATTAAGCAGAGGTGAATTATCTTTCATTATATATTGACTCCTGATGTTTTCATGACAATATCTCTGTGGTTGTATTGGCAACAGCATGAAAGTGGTTTCACATTGTCTTCTTCCAGGATATGTTTCTGACTTCTCAGTTTTGCTGTACACCTGGGATTCCCTGGCAGTCTCTCATCTAAATATTAATAAACATTTTGAAATCCATCAAGATCACTAGATGTTGTATAATATTCTTTTCCTTGTGGCAGTGTTTCTGAACCACAGCAACCTTAAGATGTGTGGACTTCAATTCCCAGAATTCTCAAGCAAGTATGTGGGCTGGGAAATTTTGGGAGTTGAAGTCCACATGCATCTTAATGTTGTTGGGTTGAGAAGCAGTGCCTTATAGTATAGTGTTCTTCCCTGAAAGATTACACATTTCCTTTTAACATATGCTCTTTTAAGATAAAGGTTGACATGCTCCTTCTCAAACTAAATTCTTGACTTGCATTTGCTTCTTTAACTCAATATTAAAACAAAACAATTGTTTTAAGGAAAGTTTTGAGACAATAGGAGTATATTATTTACACCAAGCTATAATAGGGCCACCTCCTTTTAATTGGTTTAATTGGTAGACATTAATTGAAAGTTTACATGATTATTGATAAGACCCAGTTTAATAAAAGACAGCCAATTTTAATCAATAAGGGTGTAGGAAAATCATTAATTCACTTGACTTTGACAGTTTGATGTCTTTGATTTATTTGTCTCAACAAATAAATGTTCTGTCTTACATATTGGCAAAAAAAATCAGAAAATAAAATACAAGCTAAATAATCAAGACCTTGTTGAGGATCCCAACTCTGTCAAGGACCTTGGAGTACTCATCTCAAATGATCTAAGTGCTAGAGCCCACTGGAACTACATTGCCAAAAAGGCATTAAGAGTTGTTAATCTAATCCTATGTAGCTTCTTCTCTGGTAATATTACACTATTAACTAGAGCATACAAAACATTTGCTAGACCAATACTCGAATACAGATCATCAGTCTGGAACCCATATCATGTATCTGATATAAATACAATTGAAAAAGTCCAGAAATATTTCACAAGAAGATTTCTCCACTCCTCTACTCATTGCAGAATACCTTATGCCACCAGACTTGAAACTCTAGACCTAGAAAATCTAGAACTACGCCGCCTCCGGTCCTATCTAAATATAGTATATAAAATCATACATTGCAATGTCCTACCTGCAAATGAATACTTCAGTTTCAATCATAACAATACAAGAGCACACAATAGATACAAACTCAAGGTTAATCGCACCAAACTTGACTGCAGAAAATATGACTTCAGCAACAGAGTGGTCAATGTTTGGAATACTCTACCTGACTCTGTGGTTTCTTCCCCAAACCCCAAAAACTTTAATCTTAGACTGTCTACTATTGACCTCATCCCCTTCCTAAGAGGCCTGTGCATAAGCGCACCAATCGTGCCTACCGTCCCTGTCCTATTGTTTCTTTTTACTTTTCTTATAAGTATCTATCTCATGTATACAAAACTATGTTTATTCTTATACCTGTATCTTGTGAGTGATTGACAAATCAAATAAATAAATAAAAATGTGTAGGGCTATGTTTGAAAATAAGCTAGAAAGTTCATTTAATCCAAAACATAGTAGCTTACACTGTAATTTTTATGACTTCGATTGTTTGTTTGTAGATGTTTCATTACCCAGCTAGATATACCTGGAAGCTTGGCATTCAGACAAATCAGCTATTAATAGATACATAGACATAAGCCTCATTTACATACCATTCAAAAGAGACAACAATAATGATAACAAAAACTAGTAAGGAAACAAAAAGACTAGAATACATCTCCTCAGCAGCCAGCCTTCAGATAAACAGGGAACAACACCAGACAAGTAGACTTGTAATAGGAAGACAAGTCGAAAACAATAATCAAGGAACCACCAAGGAGGAAACCTCACCCAAATTTGGAGGGCAAGCTGTTATATAGAAAAAGGCAGCAAATGACTTGCACTGATGAAGTTACCTAACTGGGTAATGAAATGTTGGCAAGCAACCAACTGAATCAGAGAATAACAAAACCACACAGTTCAGCCCTGAGCTGCATATATTCTCTTCTGTTAGAAAGTATTGTTAGTACAACCCAATTATATCTATTCTTGGGATTTGTTTTGACTGGAGATCTGTCCCTGGATCCAATTTAAGGTCTGGTCTTTAATTTTAAACCTTCCAAGTTCTTTGGGACCATTTAGAAAAAAATACTTCCTCATAACCTACCAAGATCTTATCCTGCTTTAATTGTCCTTCGTAAATTATATATGTCAAGCTGAAGAGCATAACATGGATGCTTTATTTTTAATGGGGGAATTTCATCTGAGAGATATCCTTCATTTTTTCCCCAAGCCACTTGTCCCTGTTACTCATTTTATTTTAATTTTATTACAAATTCCATTGTTTTATCCTTGCTGCTCAGTTTATCTTTTGTTGGTTTATTGCCATTGTTTTATTATGTTTTGATTTATTTGTACACAGACAATGTAGTTTTGGTCACAGAGTAGTTTAAGTGTAAAACCATACATAGCTGTGGGAATTTTAATTTGAAAGAAATGATTAATGAATTTGAAGGAAGGCCTTTATTTATAAACACATGCTATTTTTGATGCATGCATGTTTTTTTTCCTTCTTGGGGGAAACATAAAGTATCTTTGTAAAATCCAATCAGTTCAAAAAAAGAGAGACAAATGGAATTTAATGAGCACAGTTGTATGTAAGAATGATACTCCATCCATGCTAGTCTCTCCATCTGTTAAGCTAATCAGGTGGAAAATAATTGATAATATAGCTAGAGAAAATAATTGCATGGTGTACTGTATTGCTATTTTCTCCTAATCAATAAGCAGAAACTGAGGAAATGTAATGTGAGTAGCATTTTCTAAAAATCATTATAGAACTGGATAGTCTTATAAATGTAATGAAATACATACAAAAACAAATGAACAATGGATGGATGGAAGGAAGGAAGGAAGGAGGATCCTTTTATTTAATTCATGCTGTTTTTCTTTCTATTATTATTATTATTATTATTATTATTATTATTATTATTATTATTATTATTATTATTATTATTATTATTATTATTCCAGAGTCTCTGCAGTTCAATTTTCAAGTCCTGATATCTGGTGATTTTTCTGCTGTCACCAGGTCGACGATCCACACTTTTTTCTTCTCCACAATCATGATATCCAGGGTATTGTGTTTCAAAACTTTGTCAGTCTGTATTCAGAAATCCCACCGTAGTTTTGCATGCTTATTTTAGACCACTTTCTCAGGCTTATGATCCCACCAGTTCTTTGCTATAGGCAGATCATAGTTGTGACACAAGTTCCAGTGGATCATCTGAGCAACTGTGTTTGTGTCAGTCTGAGTGATTGTCTTGCAACAGCTCAGTATGTGATCAATGGTTTCGTCCGCTTCTTTGCAGAGTCTACATTTGGGGTCATCAGGGGTGCTGCCTTGATGTGGCGGGGGTGGGTGGGTGCTTAACTGCTTCAATGAAGCTGAGAGCTGTGCTGGCGGTAGTGCAAACTACCAGCAAGTCCAACCATGCCAGAGAGGTCTCGGCTGAGGAGCAGGACTGAGTGCACGCAACATCCCATTCAAGCAATCATGGTGAAACACAACCAAACGAAGCCTATACCGGCTCAGTTGTCGCCCGGGTTAACAAGGACCGCGTGTCAGGTGTTGGGGAACTTGGGCATCCATTGACAAGTGGGCTACAGGCCACAGGTCTCATAGCTGAGCAACCAGGGCATGGGCCTGTAGGGCTACTGGAAGCTGAACAACCTAAGAATAGGCATAAATACATTATTACTATTACTACTACTACTTTAAGGGGGATTTGGTGCCTTATTCCTGGTCCTATATCCACCTTCTACTTGGTATAAAGGTAGGAGCATATCATGTACATTTTAAACCTCAAATTTTGGGGTAATTAGATTCAGCTCCAAACAGACTCAGTCTTTTTCAATCTGTTTTCTCAGGTTTGCAGCACTAACTATCCAGTTGCACCACTATCCTCTTGGGTGGAGTTGCTGTCCAACTGAAAATTCCATTTAACATTTGGCCAACTCTTTTGAGATTAGTTAAATTAAGAAATGCTTTGTTTTAATATAGCACTCTGGATTTTTGCCCCAAACCTCTGAAAGTAGCATGTGGCCTTATGGCCATAAGTTTTACATCCATTAAATTCAGTGAGGGCATATTCTTAGAAGCATGTTGTGACATGCCTTCTTTGTTTTCCTATGTTATTTCTTGATAATAATAGATTGTTTCTTATCTCTGAATTGTATACTTAGCTGTCACTTCTGGGAATGAGGAACTTTATCACCGTGTTTACCTATCAGAAGAGTTTGAAGAAGATTTGATGGGGGCAGGTAGTATTTGGGGAGCATTCTTACATTTTTGAACCACAAATCTTTGTTAAAGGACTGTTATAACATTCCTCTTATAATACTCAGAAATGATTTCCCAAAACAAATCAATATGAGCAAAAGCTTTCTAATTTGATAATTTCATAACTTAAGTCAGAGTTTCTCAAACTCGGCAGTTTTCAGATGTGTGGATTTCAAATCCTAGACTTCCCCAGAGAACAACCCTGTTGCCAAGGAAGAAGCTCTGCTTTAAGTATTGTTTATGCCAATTAGCCCAGTCTTCTTACAAGGAGTTCCGGACAGTGTAATTTTTTGAGGAATGCTCTGAATTGTTAGAGTTTATAGTCCTTTAAAGGCGGGGGTGGGTTCAGGAAGAATATTATTATCTGAAGTCTTTTACATATTTGTTTAGACAGCCATACCAGTTGAGCTTCTATCTGGATAAACATGATTGGAACTGGACTTTAAATTTCAATGTTCTTGTGCAAATTTGGTTATGAATTTATTTATCTGGAAGGAGGAGGAATATTAAACAGAGAAAAGCAAATCTCCACCCAAAGTTTTCAGCAACAGGTTTTCTATCATATGTATTCCAAATTTAATTCAACTGCTGGAAAAAAGCCAGTTTTAATTAAACAGCAAGTGGTAGCATAAAAACCTATTTATAAAATGAAATTATTATTGAATTAATACTAAGTTATTTATCATATTACTGGTAGATGCTTGAGGTTATTTGTGATAGATGAGAATGGCACACAGTGATAGCCTGAAATCATAAATACTGAAGTTATGGCTTGAAGGTTTATAGGCAAGGAAAGCTTTCACGGCCTCACATATCCTTCACTACAAAATTGGACTAGCTCTTTTTCAGACATAGCTATAGCAATGTTATTTTTCCTTTTTTTCTTTATGGTCTCAAAATTCAGCTTTGTTAGGATGTATTCTGAGTAAGGAAAACCCTGCTATCATATCTAAGTATTTTGCAGCATTTGGACTCCAAATCTTCATTGATCTGAAAAAGTTTAAAAAAAAATCTGTATGGATTTGACCAAGCAGAGCTACATGGGCTGCATGTGAATCCTTTTTCTCTGATGGTTTAAGAGAGAGTTATTCTAATTGCTGTTCAGTGGACATGGAATTCCTGAAATATGATAATGGACTACTCGCAGTCTAGTTTTAACAATACAAATGAATTTTGGCTGTGGTTTGCTCTCCAAGCTTGTTTCAATTTAGTTTCTGAACGTTTCGTTACCAGACTAGGTGTCAGGCTACAGAATTTCCCCCCCATTAAATTAACAAGAATGAACTTCTGAAAACCAAACGTATCAAAATGAATCCTTTATTGAGGTGAGACAATTCATGTAGGAGTTCAAAGCAGCGTCTAAGGTCTCTCAGGCATACAGGGATCGATAAGAGAATTTAGACCCCCCCCCTTATCTCGATTTGTATTTAGTGAAACAAAAGCCAGTATGTTAATTCTCCCCACCCCTTTTGTAGAAACGATCTTTTTCACAGTTTCTCAGGGCATACCTAATTTCCCCCCACCCCCTTTTCAGAATGAACTTTTCCAGAGGTTCTCAGGACACATTGCACTGTGGAATTTTTATGGTCTTCTCATCTGGCTGTGCCTCTCAGAGGTGATAGGTTTCGGCCATCTGGGTTTCCTCTCTCCATTGTATCATGTGTGGGTTATACAAATTCGATATAAGATTAAATATATTCAGGTTACATCAAGAAAGGATTTCTTTATCAGTCCCCCCCCCCCTTTTCTTCTTCCACTGAAGAAATGACAGCTACACGGATCTGACACTAGGTAACATAATCATCAGGATTTTCTTGTCCTATTCTCCTCAGCGTATAAATGTCTTGTGTGCCAGTTTGGTCAGTTGGTCATATGATAGTTTGTTCATTTGGAGCTATGTTTAAATTCTGAGCAGCTGATCAAATCTCCTGTTGATTGGTCATTCAAATGGTCTGGTTTCTTACGTATTCAGAGAGCAAACCATGCCCAAAATCTAATACTGAGCTACAAGTATTTTCTATTATTTCAAAGTATAAATGAATGTTTGAAATAATAAATAAACATGAAATGTAATTTCAGCATCTATAATATTTCCAGTTCAATCAGTCAGCTTAAAATAGAAGTAGTATATTCACATTCTTTGTCAGTAATCAGGCTTCCTTTGAAACTTACATACATACCCGTCATGCTCTTCACTTTTAGGGTAAACAACATTATGCAAAGCACAGTGAAGGAATAAGAAATAATAATCCAAAGAAATTATAATCACATGAGATAAGAAAACAAAAGTATGTGGACAGCAAAAATGTTACTTCGATGTTGGAAAATAGCAGGCCTCAGATTTAACATCTTGCATGCTTGACCTGTACTCTGTTTATGAACAGGCTTTCCATCAATGCAGTGAAAAGATATATTTTTTTGTTCTGCATAGTCCAGATTTAATAATTTAATAATTTGCTTAACAATTAGGTTGAATGATTTTCTATATGTAACAAAGGTTTTTGTTTTTCTTTAACCTGTTTGTCTTTGAGTATTCCCTTAATCTCCCTCCCCCCACCTGTATACATCAAACACATTAAACAATAATAAAAAATAAACTCCTCTGCTTTGATTTTTCAATTAATATTTGCCTGAAGCAATTGCTAAGGTTGAATGGAAATATTGATCTTAAAATTATCTTTTAATCAACGGACATTTAGTTTTTGTTAAAGATATTTCTCCTTCAGAGAAATCTTCAGAGTTTTCAGGATGATTCTGAGTAATAATCAATACACCCAGCACTCACTTGAAGCACTGTATACCTCTTGCAGATGTATACCGTGTTTCTCCAACAATGCGGCCTCCACCAATAGGAAGCCCCACCATGTTTTATTGGCATAAAATCAAATTAAGCCCCTCCCCCAAATTAAGGCCCATATTAAACATGCGAAATGGGGGGGAATGGCGGGGGGGGCTTGCCGTTAGGAAGTACTTTTGTTGCATGCCCGGATATGGTGCTGCCTGCGTTGGTGGGGCACTTCATATCGGGAGACCTTCCGCCACCGTTGCTTTCCCTTCTCCCTTGCTGCCGCGGCATTAGAGCAACGCCGTGGCATTTGGCGCAGCCACGTGCGGCCAGTCAGGGCTCCTCCCTGCAACTGGAGCCCTGCGGAGACACTTGGCTTCAGGAGCTCCTGTCGCCGCCTTCCCTTTGCCTTTGAAGGTAAAGCAAATTATTTTAAAAATGACACCCTACTACAACAAAGCCTTCCCTGCCCGAGAGGGCAGCCCAACCCCACATGGGGAGGCGAATCTCTCGGGGCCGCAGCGCAGGATCGGCCCACCCCGGGAGAAGCACCCAGCTGCCATCCCTGCCTGGCGCCGGGCAGAGCGCAAAGAGCTTCGCCTGGGGCGCCCAGCACACCTGACAGGCGGGCCCTCCTTCCCGGCAGCAGAGCTCTCACCAAGGCAGCGAGCACCTCCCCGCCGGACCCTCCGCTAATCCCGCCAGGGCCGTGCCGGAGCCATGCGGGCTGGGCAGAGCCAGGAAAGCTCTTTGGTTCCAAGTGTAATCTGTTTCACTGCTACAGTACCACTAAATTGTATTTTGTTGGTGACAGCCCAGTGTTCAGGTCTGTCAAGATTCTTCTGGATTTTTGAGGCTATCTTCTAAATTGTTGGCTCTTCCCCTCAGCTTGGTGTTGTCTGCAAATTTGATGATGAGAATACAAATAGTGAAACAGATTGCACTTGGAACCAAAGAATAAATATAGATAGGGTACTGGGTAAATGTTCACAGAATCCTTTTCTGTTTATTGCTTGGGCAGTGTCTAGCACTCCTTGAAGTGGATCCTCCATAATTAATCTTTTAACCTATATCCAGACACTTGGAGGCAACTTGTTGCCATGATACAGTATGAAAATACTAAATGCAGGCTGGAACCCTCTTCTAAATTCATCACCCAGGAGAGCCTTATTTAAGAACCTTCTCTTGTCTGTGCCAAAGGCTCTTCAGTTTTTCTCGTTATAAATCAGAATTAACAGCTGTTGCTTTTATTGCTGATTTAATAGATCAAATCTGGTTTCACTGGCAGAAGTTTGAGTGAATTAAAGATAACTCTGTCATCTCCCCAATTTGCTCCAAAAGAAGCTGAATAGGGAAGTTTGAAAAACAGGCACATATCTCTAATTGGCTCCTTTTTACATTTACGTAACACAACATATAGCTGGTTGTGTAATTCATTGTTTGGGTGATGACTTTGTGTATGGAATATTAATCTAAGTCATCCAGCTCATCCACTTTGTGTCTGAAGAGAGAGCATACGGCAATGAAGTCTGGCATCTTGTCCTTGTTTATTGTATTGGACATGCAAATTCCCAATTTTGTGTGCGTGTGTGTGTGTGTGTGTGTGTGTCTGTCTGTCTATCTATCTATCTATCTATCTATCTATCTATCTATCTATCTATCTATCTATCTATCTATCTATCTATCTATCTATCATCTATATCTATCTCAAGTTATTATGGCCAGCCTTCATACAGCAGCAGCTCTGAGTGGTGAACAGAAATTAAAATTTAAACATTAACATTAAAACATTAATACCTAAAAATTAGTCTTGGCAACTTTCAGGTGTGTAGACATCAACTCCTACTGTGGTTGAATAGGGAATTCCTATTGGGAATTATAGGATTTGTAATATACACATCTGAAAGATGCCAACGTTGAGAAATGCTAATCAAAAGAGAAAGAAATGGCAGCCAAGAATAAAAAAAAAATCAGAACAATGGCAATCCATAAAGGCCTCAGCAAGTCCCCAACCCTCATATCTGGATAAACAGTCAGATCAAAACCGCATTTTCCAAAAGGAAATTTCCAAAAGGGCTGAGTACCTAAAGTACTCGGATGTTAGTTGTCCTATGGATGAAGTTTTCCAGGATTTGGAGGTCCGTCCATATCAATTACAAATTGCACAATTCTTTATGGAAGTCATGGAGTGCCACGTGCAAGCCAGTGTAAAGCAGGAGGAGGACTTTTAAATAATTAAACACCAAGAAAGAGATAAGTGGAGCTACATCTTGAATCACAAGATGGACTTGTAGAGAGAGAAATTAGAAACAGAAAGCAGCAGTGATGGCTTGGGGGATAGATGGCATCAAGCTTCATCCTTTTCCCCATTATGTAATTATTACTGTATTTGCCGGCATATAAGACGACTTTTTGCCCTGAAAAACATGCCTCCAAGTGGGGGGGTCTTTATACGGCGAGTATATAACAAAGGTCGTCTTATACGCTGGCAAATACGTTGTTGTCACTCGGTGCAAGAGCGACGGGGCGGAGCTCCGCAACTTGCGAAGCCCCTTCAAGCCCAGCCGGAGTCTCTCTTCCTCCTCCCCCACCCACCCACCCACCCACTCCACTCGTGCGAGTGGACAGGCAGGCTCAGGCTTTGCCCCCATCCCTCACCTCCTTCCATCCCCCTCCGCACGTGGGGACGAGTGGAGGGTGGGGAGCTGGCGACGCAGCTCAAAGCTGAGAAAGCGCCATCCTTGCTTTGTGCTTCGGGAAGAGTTCGTGTTTTTGTTTTTGTTTTTCTCCCAGGAATGGGATGCTGCTCGTGCAATTTTCTTTGGGAATTTTTCTCTTCCCGGTTTCAGCCTTTGCTCGAATCCTCCCCCCGATTCACTTCTGGAAAGGATGCTTGTGTAACTCTTTTCCTAAGCGTTGCTGGGGTGGAGGGGGGCAGTGTGCAGCGTGAGCGAGAGGCTCTTTTCTTTCTCCCTGAGCGCAAAACCGTCTGCCTTCTTCTCTCTTGGACGGACCGAGCAAGGCTAATAAGATAATAATAAGATAATAAGATAAGATCCTAAGCGCGTTGTGGAAACAGATCTGGATCTCATTGGAGAAAGGTAGCAAATGAATGAACTGGACTTTTGGCAAGTCTCGGGGTAGGAACTCGACGCTTTCTGGAAAGTTAGTGAGCAGGAAAATAGACATCCTTTCCGCTTTCTCCCAGCGTGGGTATTTCATTATCCCTCCCTGTAAGAAGTAACAACCACAAAGCCAAGGGAAAAAACGATGCGCAGGAAAAAGCCACAGTAGGAAGCAAAGATTTCTCCCCCTCCACCCTCTCTCTCTGAAATAATTAATGTCGCAATCAGTGTGGTGCACCCTTGGAGACAAATTGGTTGGGGAGGTGGAAAGATATTAAGAAACAACTCGACTGTTTTTCGTCCAGTTTTATTTTTATTTATTTATTTTCCCTGAAAAAGCAGATCGCTCAACGGTGTCACAAAGAAAGGGAGAGGAATTGAGTGCCAGCCTGAGAAAGGCGAAGCTGCCTCTCTAAAGCATTTGTAAGGCTTTGTAAGTTTGGGGGAAAGGGGCGGGGTGTCAATCAAGAATTATATCCAGAATACCCCAAGTGTTACAACTTACCGTATTTGCCGGCGTATGACTTTTTGCCCTGAAAAACATGCCTCCAAGTGGGGGGTCGTCTTATACGGCGAGTATATAACAAACTCTATATTTTGAGTGGAAATGTTGGGGGCTCGTCTTATACGCCCAGTCGTCTTATACGCCGGCAAATACGGTATGTCTTTTCAATTCATCCAGATGCTGTTGAGTTGATATAGTCCTTGTCCTGCTCTCTGATATTTTTGACAGCTCTAGAAAATGCTATGAGTTACAAGTGAGAAAAATAGCTCTAGTGGCTGTAGAAGGCAGTTTAGTTTTGCAATGATACTGACATTCTTCCAGATATATACTTCCTAAGAGGCATTGTTTTCTATTTGCAGATCAGTATTATATTACTTAGTTTGGTCTTAAGAAACTTCCTTCTGCTCAAATGTTAGCCTTCCAGTTTTCCTCTGTCAATTCCTTTAACTTCCTGATTTGGACAAATTACAGCTTAGGTTAATATGTTATTCTGTATATGTAGACTAATGCTTCTCCTTCAGACAAGAGCTGTGATCCTCTTCAATAGCATGGACTCTGGAGGCTTGTGCCAAGGGAAAAGGCTAATCTTCCTTCTCCATGAGGTCACAGATGAGCAAAAGTAAGAGGAAGTAAAAGACTAAATTTGGGTGTGGGTGTGGGGAGTAACTTTGCTTTATCTGTCCTTATCTGTAGAAACATATACTTTTTCTGAGAAATTTTAAATTTATTTTTAAAGGTACACAGTTACCTATGTAAATATTACCCATTGTATGTAGTTCTATTACATTTGTTCTATATATTTATAAACTATATTAGTACCATAAGTTGATGAATAATACTAATAAATTTTTAAATAAACAAAACATGCCTACTTACAATCAAATTCCTGTGTATGAATTTTACACTGAACAAGATATGTTTTAAATATTGGATATATCATAAATACACCGAGGTGTTTCTCCTAAGCACTAGTATACTAGCAAACCTACTCAACCTATTTTTCACTCAGCCCATAAAAAAATAACCTAGATTTTCCCCATAAAAGTTTATTTCTGCTGAAAAGCATAGTCATGTTTTTGAATAAATCTAATATCAAATCTGCTTGGGTTAGTCATCAGTACTGCAGTTTGATTTCTCTTGCAGGCACTTATTGTTAGGAATTTCTTTTCTATTTAGAGAGAGATGCTAAGGGGAAAAATAGTTGAATGACACTCTCCAAACCTTGCTGTCAGAAAAGGGAATGCAATGCATTCCAAAAGTCACAAGTTGAAGTAGCAACTTTTGTCAGCTCAGAGTGTAGCATTATCCACGATTATCCCTCTGATCTTCTGGAACCAGAACACGTGAGGGTACTAATGAAGTTCATTTTGTGTCATCATTCTTACTGGAATCAAAATAGCATCCAAGATGGCCTGACATGTTGGCTAATTGCAGATTTTTAATTATAGCCAAATCTGCTTCTGGACCTTTTTTTGGAAGCTTCCTGGTCTATTTAATTTGCGTCCAATCTATCGCTAATGTGTTTTAACTAGCTCAGATCTTTTTCTTATTTGAAACATTTAGGAAGAGCCAGGGCAAATTTAAAAGGCTTTCTTTTCATATGCCAAAGTAATCTTGGTGCAAAAAAGAATGTTATCTAGAAAAAGTAATTTCCCTCTTGCAAACAAGTCCTTGTCATTCAGATCCTCTTTTTACTGTATTATTGTCATATCCGTTCACTCAAGTCTATTTGCTTTTTCTTTTCCATTATTAATTTCCAGCTGCTGATTTATGCCAACATTAATCCTGTGAATAGGAATCCCTCAGCAATGACTTTTTAATCTTCTATTGGCTTGAATACAAATGACGGTTGACTTGGGTTTTAGCAAGGCTTCCAATTTGTGATGATCTCACTCCATGCAGGAATCCGCTGGAGGAAATACAACATTGAAAGGTAATCAGAAACTTCCTTTAGAATGAGTCTGGAAGTGATTCAAAGGTAAGCTATCAGTGACAAATCCCAGAGAAAAGATGGATTCTGTGAGAAGTAATCTGAAGGTTCTATTTATGATTAGCTCAGAAAGTTACTTTAAAGACTTTAGAGGTATTGGAACAATTGCCTATTATGCATATTAAGAAATAAACCTTCTTGGGAATAGTGGAAACCTCCCCCAGTTACAGTTATAAACCCTGAATCATACATACCACCATTATCTACTGAAAGCATGGGCAGAAATTATCCCCATGAGAAAAAACAATGGGAAAAGATTTCAAAGGCTTGTATAAACCATAAGCTCACTCACAAGCATAGAAGCAAAAGAGAGGTTTACAGATGTTAGCCATTCAAATACATTTTTGCAACATTCGACTGGAAACTCTCTAATACATGAAAAAATGAACATATCCCACAATCCATATTTGGACCTTTTTGAAGGACAATAAAAAACACTTTCAACTCCTGCTGTGCAAAAGGTCTGAACAGAGACTCATTCTCATAATGGCTGCAGATGTACACAAGGTATAACCTATAAGAGAAGCTTTGTTGTGTGCTCAAAATGTAGTCTGCAAAACTACACATCTGCCTTGTGGCCATGTCTGGGCAGGTTCAGGAGCTGTTTTTCTAAGCAGCATGAGAGCTATTTTGTTTGATATAATATTGACCCCTCCAAAGTGAAGGGCTTTGGAGAAGAAAATGGATGAACCATGCAGCCACTTTGAACATATGGTAGGGGTAATAAGGGGGTTCTTCTTTATTTTATTTTGTGCTATTTTTAGCAGGTGTGATGCTTTTAAGATATTAGCTGACAGGGATTCTGAAAGCCTGCATGGCAAACAATCCTTTACACCTGTCTGATTGATTTTCTATAGGATGAAGTAGGTGGTTGTACAGCAGAACAGCTCATTAACAGGCATTGTGCAGACTTTGCAGGCCTCTGGCCCTTTGGATCATCATAAATATACTTACTAGGATTGGATGAATTATATTTCACTAAGGACTCTTTTGAAAAAGTGGCAACTGAGAAGGACACAGTTCTTGCTTTAGTAATTTAGTAATTTGGTAAACCAGTGTGGGTTTGCCAAAAACAGATCATACCAAACAAACATTGCTATCTTTTTTGGCAAAGTGATTAAATTAATGGATAAGGGAAATGTTGAGCTCATAGTTTCTTAGACTTCAGTAAGGTAAGCTTTCTATCTTACTTCTTGGTAAGATAGAACAATGTGGGATAGACAGCATCACCATCAGATGGATTTGTAACTGGCTGATCAATTGTATTCAAAGAGTAGTCCTCAATGGAACTACAGGTAATCCTTGAGTTATGAATGTAATGGAGCCTGCCCATTCTGTTCATAACGTGAGGATTCATGGAAGTTAACCTCATACCTTGAATGGGATAATTTCCTCCTTTCGCCCACACATTTGATTAGCGAGTCTTGTTAAGTGCACATGAAGTTATTTAGGGTGGGGAAATCCATGGAGGAGGGGCTAGTGATGGAACAGGGCACTTATTTCAGACCACCACTGAGGGATACTTTCAAGATCACATGAACTGATAGAACTACTTCATACTGTATCTAGTTCTGGTCACCAAGATACAGAAAAGTTATTGAGATTGTAAAAAGAACATAGAGAAAACCAACAAAGATGCTAAGGCTAAACCATATGATGACTGAGGAAACTAGCTATGTGTAGATTAAGGAAGGAAGAAGTCGGGGTGATATGATAGTAGTCTTCCATTACTTGTGTTGTCACAGAGAAGAGAAGGTTGTTCTCCAAAGCATCTGAGGGCAAGGCAAGAAGTGATGGGTAGAAGATCAGTAAAGAGAGATCCATCCTGGAACCAAGGATAAATTTTCTGATAGTGAGAACATTACTGGAACAGTTTACCTGCAGAGGTTGTGGGTGCTCCATCATTGAAGACTTTCAAAAAGGGGCTAGACAGTCATTTGTCAAGAATGTTACTAAGTCTCCTGCTTGAGGTGAGAGTTGCTCTTGGAGACTTTCAAGGCCCTTCCAACTCTATTGTTCTATGTTCTAATATCAAACACTGGTGCTCTGTTTCAATGTTTTATGGCATATTAGTTTTTAAGCCAACTTGTTTGATTAGTGATGGATATGCTGTCAACCAAAACCAAGCATTTAATAGTGAGTGCCATACCGTGTGCATTAATCAAACGGGTGCAAGAAAGTAGGGGCGGGCAGGCACAACACAGGTTATGTAAACAGTAAACACAGTGTCAGACATAAAGATCTCAATTGCCTATATACAAATGCACAAAGTCTGGGGAACAAACAGGGTGAACTGGAACTACGAATACATGAAGGTAGATATGATATAATTGAAATAGCAGAAACTTGGTGGGATGAAACCCATGATTAGAACATACTGGTAGAAGGATACAAACTATTCAAAAAACAAAACAAAAAACAGACCCCATAAAAGAGGTGGTGGAGTTGCCCTGTATGTAAAGGACCACTATATTGCTACAGAAATGCATGAAACCAAAGATGAAAACCTCATAGAATGCATATGGGTCAATATAAAAGAAAAAAAAAATGACATGGCCTTAGGTGTATATCAGTGGTTGCCAAACTTTTTAAGTCCACCGCCCTCTTGGTGCTACAAACTCATCCTCGGTGCCTCACACCCAGGGGTGGGATTCAAATTTCTGTGGGTGTGGCCTAATTTGAGGGTGTGGCTTGCTGGTCACATGACTGGGTGGGCATGGCCAGGGGACTGGCAAACCAAATACAAGTGGTCCTCACTTAATGGCCAGTTGTTTAGCAAGTATTCTAATTTATGACTGGCCTCCCCAGAGCTACTTGACTTATTTTTGGAGATTTGACAGCTGTAGATCAGGGGTCTAAATCCCACCCCTGCCTGTGTGTGTGAGAGAGAGGGAGAGAGAGAGGTTGGATCAGATCTCTCTCTCTTTCTTTCCCACCAATGCCAGAAAGCCACTATCAGTCAAAATTCATATTAGTGGTCTCCGGGATTTAAAATTATGAGTTTAGTGGTCCCTGAGGTCCAAAAGTTTCGTGACCCCTGATCTAAAGGGGTGAGCCTAAGAGAGGGAAAGAGAAAGAGAAAAGAGAGAGAGAGAGAAAGAGAGGAGGAAAAGAGAGAAAAGGGAAAGAAAGAAGAAGGGACAAAGGGGGCATGGAAGGAAGGGACAGAAAGAAAAAGAAATAAAGAAGGCAGGAGGGAGAGTGGAGAAAGATAATGAGATATCTACTCTAGACCAATCACCTGCTCCAGCAGGGTTAGAAGGGAGTGTGTGTGTGTGTGTGTGTTCTCCTTGTAATTTACCAGTACATTTTGGTTTTGCCTTCTTCAGAATTGGCACTGTAATACAATGGGGAAAAGTTATTTTTAGGGTGGAGATCTGGTCCAATGGATCCTGTTCAAAGCCTCAACAAAATGTGAACTTCCTGATAGTCTTGACCATGTTTTGTCCACAAAACCTTTAAAAGAAGCCAAAGATGCTTCAATGTGCTGGTAAAGATGTTTCAATGTGGAAAAGGGCCTCAGTCTAAACTAGGCCTCATTCAATCTGATACATCAGGTCTCTCTCTCTCTCTCTCTCTCTCTCTCTCTCTCTCTCTCTCCTTCCCTCCCTCCCAGACTGGCTTTGCTCTACTTTCCATTTTCCATTAGGCAAGAAAAACCAAAAGTACACATATAGACTGGGTAAAACCAGGCTCAATAGCAGTAACTGTGAGAGGGATCTTGGAGTCTTAGTGGACAACCAGCTAAATATGAACCAGCAGTGTGCAGCAGCAACCAAAAAAGTTAATGCAATCCTAAGTTGTATTAACAGAGGGATACAATCAAGATCAAGGGAGGTACTAATACCACTCTATAAAGCCTTAGTAAGACCACACCTAGAGTACTGCATCCAGTTTTGTTCACCACATTATAAAAAAAATCTTGAGACTCTAGAATAAGTACAGAGAAAAGTAACCAGGATGATTAGGGGACTGGAGACTAAAACATACGAAGAACGGTTACAGGAACTGGACTTGGCTAGTCTAGTAAAGAGAAGGACCAGGGGAGACATGATAGCAGTTTTCCAATACTTGAGGGGCTGCCACAGAGAGGAGGTGGGGTCAAACTATTTTCTAAAGCGCCTGTAGGCCAGACAAGGAATAATGGATGGAAACTGAACAAGGAGAGGAAATAAGGAGAAACTTTCTGACAGTGAGAACAATCAACCAATGGGACACTTTGTCCTCGGAAGTTGTGGGAGTGTCATCACTTGAGATTTTCAAGGAGAGATTGGACTGCCATTTGTCAGAAATGGTGTAGGGTCTCCCGCTTGGGTGGGGGTTGGACTAGATGACCTACAAGGTCCCTTCCAACTCTGATTATCTGTTAAATTATTTAATGACTATATTTACTATATTTTATGATCCATGGGTGTAAATGCTTTACCTGGTTCATTCTCATATGTTTTTTCCCCAACATCTGCTATTGAAATAACTTTTTGCATTTAGGTTGCTATGTTAACAAAATAAATTTTTATATTATGTTGCTAGTTAACCACAATGCAATAATTTATTCAGAGCAAAAAGTACCTTTACATCAAAGAACTAATGACTTACCCACAGTATGCATTCATTGAACTGTAACAAAATAATATGAATTGCCAGTCAAGGGGAAATTGTTAAATTACTTTACTCAAAGAAATATGAGATGTTTTACAATGAAGCATTAAATGAAAAATAGCATATTTTTAATTTGTTATTTGTAGATGCAAATAAAATAGTGGTTACATTAAAGAGAAGACAATGTTTTGTAATGTATTCTGAAAAATGGTGTCAAACTAATGGGCATGTTGTTTTGATTTCTGTCAAAACTGATAACAATATTAATATTAGTGAAGCAGACATAAGTTTGCAGAACATGTGGCTAAATGGTGTCAGATTCAAAATAGTGAAATATAATTAATTAGGTGGAATTGGGAATGTCAAAAACATAAAAGAAAGAAAATCTGAGTGCTAAAACTGATTTTAATTGCTTACATAGAAGTAATACTGAGCCATGGTTAGATTAAAGTAGTATTGCAGGCTGACTCAGTCCAAAGCCCAGAATTCGATCCTGACTGGCTCAAGCTGACTGCTCAGCCTCCCATCTTTCCAAGGTTGGTAAAATGAGAAGCTAGACCACTAGGGGCAGCGTGCTGACTCTGTAAACTGCTTAGAGACAGCGTAAAGCACTTATGGAGTAGGAGATAAGTCTAAGTACTATTGCTATAATAAACCCTGAAATAGAAAGTTTCACACTTTACAGCTTAAGATTTAAGACTTGAATTCCCTGCAAAATCATTTGAAGCAGGACATATCTTGCTGTTCCCACAGACCTTTGCATGCAATAGCCAATGCATATTTACAGTAAGTACATGCTTGTTGTATATTTGTGTAAGAGAACTTGACTTATGGAGAGGAGTTCTAACATCTTTAGTGAATAACAGACATGTCTATAATAGTCATTCTTGCAATCAGATCTCTGTATGTTACCCCATTCACAAATGTATGAGCCAAGGACATCTAGGGGAGATCAAATAATTCAAGATAGTGCCTAAAACTCTGCAACTGAAGCTTCATGCCTTTTTACTTGCTAAAGGGAAGATTCTTTACTTGCCTAGTTGTATTGCTATCTTGACTGTTTTGACCTCTCCTGCAGACATCCCTGGAGTAGTTTAGTTTAGTTTAGTTTACTTTATTGTCATTGCATGTCATACAACGAAATCAAACACCATCTTCAGTGCACATCATGACCATGAAAATAAACACAAACACACATCCTTCATCCTCCACACATTGAACCAAAAACTCCCAACACCGCACCAATATTGCACTAACAGCAGAATACAAGGAACTCCTGCCCTTTTAAATAATGAAGTTGTGTGGGCTAGCTAGAAAGGGACATATAACTGGTACTTTCAATCACAGATCTCGTTAGAATCCAGATAAGGGTCTTGCACTATGACAATAGTTTCTGCTATAAACACTGGGTCCCATACCACAAAATCCTGGATGGCTCTTAGAAAATATGTGCATTGACATCTGTTAATTACCCATCTGTTAATTACAAAAGCCCACACCACTTGTATTCACACATATATACTACCCTGATACATTATGATGTCCTTGCTTCTTGGGAAGAATTTTATGCATTTGAGAACATACACTGGATGGATAATTGGCATCCATAATTTCATATCTTTGTGTGTATAATACTAACAAAATTTATATGCTGCCCAAAATCTGATTCCAAAATCAGGAATGATTCAAGTCTCCAAACATGTATCACTTCAAATCTGCTAGGATCAGGAAAAGATTACATAACTGACATAGCACTTAAAAAAAAAAATCTTTTTAAAGAATCTTTAGTCCCCTCTAGTGTCCACTTTATAAAATCATCACTTATCTGTTGTGATGACTCACAATCTGTTTCCTATGGTGATTTTTATAGGTTGGTATTATTTTACAGTTAATTCAAAATGCTTATAGTAAAAATCAGTCGTTTATCCATTTATAACTTTCTTAGATCAAGATCTGCTGTTTATTTCAAATTGCTTGAGTTCTTAAGTTCTTAAGTTCTATTTTTTTTCTTTTGTTCAGAATTGAAGATTAACTTACTCAGTGAAGAATTTTCAGATGTGTTGCTCCAAAGGTTTCTAATAGTTAAAAAAAAAGGCAAATTCTGAAAGTGATTAGAAAGTAAAATTTGCAAATCTAGTTTTACTTTAAAAAGCCTCAACTGCAAACAAGATGACTACTCCTATCATCTTCATTCAAATGCATGGAAAACCACTGACCTGTGGTCTCCTTATGAGGAATAGCCATCTGAAGCACATGTGAGTGATCTCCCATCCTCCTTATCCCGAGAGGTTGCAAGAAAACAGTCTACTCATGGTTGTTTAGTGTTTGCTGTTTTCATCTGATCTGTTTTTACAGATCTGTCTTCAGTTTGCTAGAAATGCCTTGGAACTAACTAACTGACTAACTGACTAACTGACTAACTAATTAACTAACTAACTAACTAACTAACTAACACACACTCTCTCTCCCTCCTTCCCTCCTCTTCCTCTCTCAACCTAAGTGACAAATAACCACCACTAAAAGTTATGTTAAAAATGGATTTCCGGTTTGTCGGCTTCGCGAGCGGTAGGGATTCGCGAAGCTGCGCGATCCCTGCCGCGCTAGCCGCTTTTGGGGCTCCGATCCGAAAGGGTGCGGAGCAAGGCTGCCCTGCAGGGGCAGCTGAAGGTAGGGGGATCCGGAAAAGGATTTGGGGGTGTTGCAGACCCCCTCCCTGGCCGGCAGAACCTCCTTTTACCAAGACGCAGCGTAGCGGCGGTCCGTAATGGCCGCCACAAAGAAGCCGGCAGCTGGGCAAGTATGCGCAGGAGGAAGAGGAGAAAGTTTTTAAAAGTGAAAGTCTTCTTGGTTGATCCAGGACTCTGAGATATATTTAATTTAACTCCTGGAAGTGATGGCTTTTTGGATGATTCTTTCCACAAGAGAAAGTAAGCGGCAATTCTGAGGTGCTGAAAGGAAAGTTTACTCTCCCTCCCGACGGAATTAACAAACGGATATCGAGAAACCTGTTTTTTTTTCAGGTAAAACTAGCTTTATGGGATAAGTCGGAAGGGAGAGGACAAAAAAATATATTTATCTGGTTGGATTCTGTTGGAGGAGATGCCTTAAGGATTTGGAGACAGAAATAAAATTTTAATAAGGCTTTAAAACACAGATTTGGATTTTCTTTTTTCCTTTGTCTGATACTACCCCTGGAAGAGAAAGTGGAAATTTTGGCTTGGCTTGGATTGATTGAGGATTGTGGACTTTGGGATTGTCTTACTTTTCTTTTGGAATATTTTGGTTGGAGTAAGAAGAAAGAGGGAAAAAAGACAAGAAAAGATTTATAATGGCTTTCTCCCTTGAGGAACTGAGGGAATATGAGCAAACAAAAGCAGCCTGTAAGATGATGGAAAAGCTTTTCTATTTTAGAAATGGCGCTGGTTAACATGAAAGAAATATGAGCAAAATAAATACAATGATAGCAAACAAGAGAAAAGGAATACAACAGAGAAGGGATGCCAGCGACAGAGGTTAGAAGGGGGTAGGAAGATCTGGTGGGGAAGAAAGAAAGGGAAAGGCGGAGAAAGCCACAAAGTTTTAATTGGATGGGAAAGGAATCTTTTTCAGGGATAAAGGGTAAAGTATAAATTTTCTTAAAAGATTTTGCAAGGACATAAGACGATTGTATATTGTATAGAAATGAAAATTAGAATGGCTTAAGAGTTAATAAATTAAAATGTTGAAATGTTTAATAATGATTGATTTTAAAATGTAATAAAATATTGAAGGAAAGGCAATGAGAATGCTATAAGATTTATTATTTAGATTTATTATTTAACTACGTATTTAGGAGGATACTATGTATTTAAACATTTCCGATTTATTACTCTGTTTTTATTGTTATTAAAAGTAAAAATTAATAGATAGAATGTACCAAGCAGAATCAGATTGGATATTAGGTGTCATTTTAAATGTTAATCTAATATTTAGGGAGAGGATAGAAAGGCATCATACTCTGATTAGAGATTTCAGGAGAAATTCTTTTTTTTTTTCATTATAAGGAATGAGATAGAGGGATAATAAAGGATGGGCAAAAGATACAAATATAATGATTTAAATTAAGATGGATTGAATAAGATAGAATTATGAAGAGTGAAATGTGTGGAGAAGTATATATAGAAGATACAGAATGGTAAACAAAATAGGTAATGATTTCTAAGATGAGCATGAATATAATTAAAGCCCATATAAAGAGAGGTACCGGGGGCCAAGTTACTTTACTAAAAGATTTTTTATATGTTTGTTTGTGTCTGTTTATGTTTTTGAGAAGTATTGGTGAAACCTTTTAGAAACACAGAAAGAGAATGACGATAATCAAGTCAGAAAGAAATAGAGGACAAGAGATGTTTTTATGCTTATTTAGAAATGGTTTAAAATAGAATTGTATTGTATAAGATAAGGTTTTATCTGACTTGTAAAATTTATAATGGAAAAAGGTTCAAATATGTAATGGTTGATGATGATTTGTTTGTTTTTGAAATTAATAAAACTTGTTTAAAAAAAAAAAGTTATGTTAAAAACAGATTCCATCAGATGAAAAGCATTTAAGGGAAGGGATCTAGAGCACATTACCATATCTTACCTACTAGGTTAGACAGTTGCCATTGTCAAAAGGCAGTCCCACAAATAGCATGGCCCTGTGCCATGCTTTAAAGGCAATAACTAATACCTTAAATAATACCCAGAGGGCAACTGGGAGCAAGGGCAGCTCATGCAACAGTGCTATAAAACAGGTGAATCATTGGGACACCTAGAATTGCAAAGGGCTGCTATATATTGGATAGCTTTAAAGGGCAGTCTTACGTAGAGCACGTTGCAGTAATCTAATCAGGAAGTGTCTCATACCTTACTATGAGCCAGGCCTCCTGTCCTGGCCCAGGAATGAGTACAATTGGTGCACAAAATGAATTCGTGCTATACATTTCTGCCAATGACAGACATGTTTCATCATGAAAGAACTCCATGCTATTTCTCTTCAACACACTCCTGACAGTCCTTTCTGTCTCTTCATTCAAGTCAAGCAGAAGCCCATGACAGTATTCATTCAATTCTGAGAAAAAGGTGGAAGTTGCATGGTGCCAAGTCTGGACTGTATGGCTGATGGGACAAGACTGGAGATCCAATTTTACATTTGCCTCTTGGATATCTTGTGAGGTGTGAAGTCGAGTATTGCCACAATTTCCTTCTGGTTTTTCCAAACTCTAGTCATTGTTTCAATATTTTGCATGCTGCAATCCAGTGCTCTGGGTAGATGGAGGTATCGGGTTCAAAAAATCCATGTGAATAACATCATATGCATTCCAAAAATCTGTAACTATGAATTTTCCTGCAGAAGCCTAAATTTTGATTTCCCCCCCCCTTGTAGATATAGTATTATGACAATATTTCATGGACTGATGCTTCATTTTGGTTTCATAATGAGGAGACCTTGTTTTGTCAACTGTCACAATGTTTTTAAAAAAAACCTTTATTTTTGTTGCATGACAACAATTACTGAAAAATATAAACTTTAAAATTTTAAATCTCTGCTGTCAGCATGTAAAGGAACCTATTTTGCATAAATCTTCTGATATTAAGAGCATCAATATTTTGACCTGCATGTTTCTGTGAAATGCCAAGAAATTTCCATTTGGGTTATCTGATTGTCCTTAATTGGTTATTTAGCTTTTTTCATATGAAACTCATTGGTTACTGTTACAGGTCATCCATTTTCTTCCTGCTTACATAAATCACCTCTTCTTGGTTCATAATCTTTCCATTTTTGGCTCAGCAATGCATAGAACTCATGCCAACACAGTTGTCACTATTAACAATATGCATTTGGTGGTGAAGTTCAATTGGAGGAACTTTTTAGCAGTCAAAAAATGTAATCATGGTGTGTTTCTTCAAGTTCACTGTCAAGTTCTCCCTGCTTTTATCTTATTTCATGAACAATAGCAATAAAATCTTTTTTTTTTTTCCACACCAACTGTTCGCCAACTGAAATGAAAGAACACACCAGAGCTTTTGGTACATTAATCCTGCCATCTGTGATGATATAACATTGGAGGCATTACCTTAGTAGCAGAGAAGAACTCTTACATGTATCTAGAATGCATTTTTGTGGAAAAATGGATTGTTTTAACCAAAGGAAAGGAGATATTGTTTTATTCAGGCATATCCCCAAGAAAATAGATATAATTAAAAGATGTGAATTAAAATATATAAAAGATTTATCAAAAGTGAATTAAATATTAATCAAGGGGATAGGCAGGAAAAAGCAGTCTCATTTCATTTCCTACCTGACATTAGTGCCTGAAGAAAAATGAACAGACCATAGGATGGAAGAATTAATTGCTGATGGTTAGAATTTTATTTCATAGCTGAATTTATAGGAATTTAGCATTTACTAAATGCTTTGGGAACAAAAGGTCTCATTTCATACAACATTTCAAGAAATGAAAAAGACCTATTCAATGACACTTCATTTGATTTTTCAATGCGTAGCATTTGAATTCATAATACTGTTATGATTCTAGTTTTTTTTAACTGCTATGTCACAAATTCATCTTTGTTCCATAAATCACTCCTACTCCTCTGCATAACATATTATTGCAATTTCATTACCTAATTCAAACTAGTGTCTTTTATGGACCAATCAATGTGACTTTTAATGTTGAGAAGATCCTTCACACAATTGCTGCCTGTCAAGTCTTCACAGCAAGTACAAACAAGGAAGAATAGCTAACACCCTAGAAGATAGGCTCAAAATCCAGATGGATCTTGACAGACTTGAACACTGGACCCTATCTAACAAAATGAAATTCATTGTAGAGAAAAGTAAAGTCTTACATTTAGGCAAGAAAAACCAAAAATACACATATAGACTGGGTGAAACCAGGCTTAATGGCAGTGACTGTGAGAGGGATCTTGGAGTCTTAGTGGACAACCAGCTAAATATGAACCAGAAGTGTGCGGTGGCAGCCAAAAAAACCAATGCAATGTAAGCTGAATTAACAGAGGGATACAATCAAGATCAAGTCAGGTATTAATACTACTCTATAAATCAGGGGTCTTCAAACTTGACAGATTTAAGACTTGTGGACTTCAACTCCTAGAATTCCTCCTCTAGTCATGTTAGCTCAGGAATTGTGGGAGTTGAAGTCCACAAGTCTTAAACTTGCCAATTTTGAAGACCCTTACTATAAAGCCTTAGTAAGACCATACCTAGAGTACTGCATCCAGTTTTGGTCACAACACTATAAAAAAGATGTTGAGACTCTTGAAAGAGCACAGAGCAATCAAGATGATTAGGGGACGGGAGACAAAACATGTGAAGAACGGTTGCAGGAACTGGGCATGGCTAGTCTAGTGAAGAGAAGGACCAGGGGAGACATGATAGCAGTGTTCCAATATTTGAGGGGCTGCCACAGAAAGGAAGGGGTCAATCTATTTTCCAAGGCACCCAAATATATTGGTATATTTTCTTTGAAGAATATGAATATTTTTCTCAAGTTTTTGCAGTGTGGATTGAGTGGTATGTAGGATGTAAGTTACTGTCAAATGGTTCTCTTATCTCTTGATTGTTTATATCTGACTTTTCTCTCAGGAGTGTCTGCAGGGTGTGGTGAAAAAAGTCAAGATGGCAAACATAAAGTTGCCATCTTGACTTTTTTTTACTCTGTGGACACTCCAGATTCCTCCTATTACTTTCACAGCCTGCCCACAATCTCTCATTCATCCTTGGCAATCTCCCCCCCCATCAATTTTAATCTTTGGTTCTAGTTTAGCTATCATTCTTGGACCAATCCTAACACGAGTTAATGTGCCACATAATCCTTGCCTTTGTTTAGCTAAAGTTCATGCTTCAGGCTGCTTTCAGTGGATTCAGATTTATTTGTTGACTGGTTGATTTATACATACCAATATCTGTGTACCACCCACTTCAAAGGATTCAGAACATTAGATTCCTCTCCCATTTTATAAAAGTGTAAGCTTCATTGAGCTTAGTATGGCTTGAGCTATTGAATATCTATTCAGTATCATTAAGCATGTGTTTAACTCTTCTGTTGGAATAAAAGTGCATACATTCAGCTGAATTGAGTTGAATGAGCAACTAAAATAGGTAAAAATAATTGTTACAAATGTTCAACAGAGTTAGGATATTTCAGATTGCATTTCTGTGATGGACAAACTTTCACTCTTCTTGGAGCAAAATGTGCCACTAATGATACTGTCTTGTCTTATTTGGAAAGTAACTTTTTACTTTTTCTATAAAAAAAGGTGAAGACAGTGTTTAATGAATGTTTAATGTTTATGAATGGAAATGGGAAAAATTAAGGGTTTAAGAAACTCAGCAGCATCACAGTAGGAATTAACGTTACAGGAGAACTGTTTGATTCCTGGGAACTACAGGTAGTTCTCAAGATAGGATCGTAATGGAGCCTGTCCATTATCGTCGCATGTTGCGATGGATATTAAATGAAATGTCTCACCTAGTGACTCCCTCTCCCTGCTCTCCCCAATGACACAAACAAAGGAAGCTCATTTTATGTGTCTCTGACTTAACAACTGTTTGTTTAGTGACTGTTTGAAGTTATGATGGACCTCCCCAGGGTTATGACCCAGATTTGAAGTTACGAGAGCCAGGGGCCCTCCCTGGTCACATGATTGCATTTTGAGCACCAGGCAACGGGGCCCACATTTATAACCATTTGCAGCATCCGGTGATCACACGACTGTAATTTATTATGGTTTTTGCTGGAAACCAGTGTTTACTTCTGATTTCAGGTCAAAACACTCAGTGTGGACAATGGATTCATCTAATGACTGCAGCATTCACTTTACAACCACCAAATTCACTTGTCAACTGCTGCAGATAAGGATGTAATGTTGGGTTTGGTTGTGTGTGACCCACTGAATGACTGGCACAACTTATGACCATAGTCTTGAGCTTAAATATCATTGTAAAGCAAGGACTATCTGTATGGTTGTTGCTTCAAGAAGAAATGGCATAGAGAGGTTATGTATGTGCCCTTGAGCTCCTTGGGAACAAAGTTATGGGAACCTACTACATAAATAAACAGATTTTCAACCAGGCATTCAGGCACAGGGTGTTTCACAAAGCAAAGTCTAAGAGCAATCCGATAAATTAGATCAAAGGACAAAGTAAAGTCCAGTTAAGGAAGTTCAGAAGCATCTCCCAAGTCAAAGTTAAGGAGCCAGGAGTGTCTACAGGAAAGTCAAGATGGTAACCATGACTGTGTAATCAAAGCTCTTCCCCTTTTTAATGTGGTGTGTCTGCACTTGGAATGTGTCAGAAATGTATACTGTTGAAGTCTACATAGAAAATAGGTATTGAGGTCAAGATTAAAATGCTAGAAAAAATAATGCAGCATCTTGTTAGGTTTGAAAAGAAGCTTTCACTATGAACATTTTAATAAACATCCACTGAGGACCATTGATTAAGACTAATCCTGATCAGAGATATTTCTTTATTGTTTGAATAAGATTTAATATGAATTCCCATTTAATCCAAGCTTCATGTGCTTTCAAAGCTTCAGAACAGATCAGACATGTATTATGGTCAATGATTAGTGCAGAAAGCATAATATTTGTGAAACTGTTGTATGTGGCATGTTTTGCTTCAAGGGGAGATAGGAAAAGTAAAAAGGAAGTGTATATGTATCTGCAAAGAAATTAAGGAATTGGAACATGGAAGTCCTGTTGAAAGCATTTCATAAAAATAATAGCAAAGCTGATACCATTGTAGGAGTTTATTATATGCTGACTGAGTAAGCCGAATATACAGAAGATCAGTTTGTTAAAGATACTATAGTGACATCAATTATTTGATTTCTATTATTGTGCTATCTGCTGGGAATCGAACTCTGCCAAGAGTCAAGCATCCAACAAATTCTTGTCCTCTCTTGGTGGCAATTCCATTTGTCTTGAGGTGGAAGAAAAAACAAGGTGATTTGGGTCCTGCACCTGAGCCTCACTAACAGGAAGAAAGTAAAGGTCACTGATACCCTGCAGGAAAGCATTACCTTTGGATTTGTGATACCTAGAGGAGGAGGAACAAAATTGAGACAGATTCACATGATGGACTTCAGAAAGGCAGAAAGTGATAAAATCCAAGAGAAGGCAAGTTAGATCCAATATCTTGAAGTCCAGAAGGAAAAAGAATATCACAGAAGATTGGAAATTTTATGCAAACAGATATTGAAGGAACAATCTCAAAAATGTTATATAAAAAAGAAAAAATGGAAGAAATCTAAGAAGGCCAATGGAGATACTTTCTAAATTTTGGAGTCACGTATAGGAAATGGAAGGAAGAGCATATTAAATACAAGATATTATTCTCCACAAACTAAGAACTGTGCGAGAAAGGCTGAAACTCAGATCAGCTGGGATTTGTAAGAGTTATCAAAAGGAGAAAAGGGATTATAGTAATTCTTGACCTACTAGCACTGTTGCTAAGTGTTGTTAAGTGAATCTTGCTTCATGTTATGACTTTTCTTTCTACAGTTGTTGAGTGAATCACTGTAATTGTTAAGTTGTTTAAGTGACTTGGGTTTCCCTATTGACATTGCTTGTTAGATGATTGCAAAAGGTGATCATATGGACCCTGGACACTGCAACCATCATAAATATGTGTCAGTTGCCAAGAATGTTGATCACATAGTCATAAGTAACTTTTTTTCAATGCTGTTGTAACTTCAGAAGGTCGTGAAATGAACTTCTGTAAGCCAAGGACAACCTGTATTAGGGGACACGATAGAAACAAAAAGAACTCCAAAGAGATTGTACATTAGTTGCAAGGAGAAAATAATGAGCTGCTAATGGGTGATAGTGAGAAGGCAGAAGTTAAGTCCTATTATGTATCTGTCTTCTCTAGAAAAGAAACAGGGGATTAGATCATAAATGTTAGGTGAATGGAAAATGGAGGGAACAGTAGGAGGGGCCTTAGCTACTTTAAATGCACGAAGTCTCCAAGTCCAAATGAATTGCATCCTCGGGTAGCAAAGAAACTAGAGAAGCTGATTAGAAAACTGCAGCTAGGAGCTCTGGTGGGGTCCTGGAAGACTGGAGGAGAGTAACTGTTATCCCCATCTTCAAAAGAAGAAGATCAGGAAACTACAGACCTATCACCTTGACATCTCTTATGGATAAGGTCTTTGAACAACATGATTGTGAGCACTTGATATGCTACAATTAACAGGAACTGGCATGGATTTCTGACATGTCTGCAGATAAAGAATTAGCACAATGATTATTGAAACTCTAGTGACTGTTGACCACTCTTCTAGTTAGCCCAAATGGGAACAAGTTAACCTATAGCTGCCATGAGAGCAGAATAACAGAGTTTGAAGGGAATTTGGAGATCTTCTAATCCAACCCGGAAGAAACCCGTTCCACTGGTTATTGTTCTTATTGTCAGTAAATTTTTCCTTAGTTCTAGGTTGTTTCTCTCCTTGGTTAGTTTCCATTCGTTACTTCTTGTCCTGCCTTCTGGTGCTTTGGAAAATAGGTTGATTCCCCCTCTTTTTTGTGACAGCCCATCAAATATTGGAACACTGCTATCATGTCATCCCTGGTTCTTCTTTTCACTAGACTAGACATACCTAATTACTGCAATCATTCTTTATTATATGTTTTAGCCTCCAGCATCCTAATTATCTTTGTTGCTCTTCTCTGTATCTCTTTCTAGAGTCACAACATCTTTTTCATATTGTGGCGACCAAAACTGGATGCAGTATTCAAAGTGAGGTCTTACCAAGGCATTATCAAGCGGTACTAACACTTCATGTGATCTTGATTCTATCCCTCTGATATTGTAGCCTAAGATTGTATTGGCTCTTTTGGTGGCTGCAGCACATTGCTGGCTCATATTTAAATGATTGTCCACGAAGACTCCAAGATCTCTCTCCTAGTTACTACTAGTGAGCCAGGTTCCATTTATTATATACCTGTACATTTGGTTTTTCTTGCCTAGGTGTAAAACCTTACTTATCTTGCCAATTAATATTGCATCTCACCAATTAATATTCTTAGCAAATAATATTACACTTATCCAGTGCTGAATATCTGGATACCTATGTATTTAGAACTTGCTCATTCACCAGTCCTGTGATTGCACTAACACCCTTATTCCTGGAGCCCAGATTTCATAAAATGAAATTGATCTGATGTGATATACTATGAATCAACCAACCTAAAGTAGTTTAGGAATGAGAATATACAGCAAGGCTTGATATACATCTCCTTCTCCCCTAAAGGGCACTAATCATATTTGCTTCTCCTGAGAGGCTTTCTAAAAGCAATCTCCATCTTTCTCAGTCCCCTTATCATTTGGGTTCTGTCTTATATTCTTTGCCTCATTTTCAAAGTCTTAAAACAGTTATAAAAGACACAAATCTTTAACAAACTGGACTTTTGGGGATCTTTATGTCAGATCCCTGCCAGAACGCTGCTCTTCTGAAGGGTTGAATGACTTCTTGGGGTTGAATGTTTTGAATGCTTTTGCTGTAACCACATGGGCATTAGGGTGGGGGACTGGGCTGTCAGGATGGACTCCCTCCCAGATGGTTCTAGCTTGTTACTCAAGGTGCGAGGATGAACCTGCTATAACCATCCTGCCTCAAAGATCTCATAACACCTTTGCAGTGTCTTTATATTGGCTACTGGTGGACAAGGGGCATTGGGTAGGGGTTGAACAGGGGAAATTAGCTTAATGCTTCTCATGGAAATTTTCAGACTCTGCCTGACTTCTCTGCATTCACTTCCCTCAGGTCCTTTAGTTGGTTCATATGAAATAAGGATATATGTATTTACCAGGTTTTGGTTGTTACCAGAGGAAACTTAAGTACATAGTAATATCTTTTGTCTCCTGGAGTACCATAGCATCTTTTTAATATTCATGAATTTCATTTTTTTCATAATTTTTTGGAAAATTGATGATGTAGATGATCTGCTGATTTACTATGAGGAACCTTCTTTCCCTAACAAACAAGTTCAAATGATTTTTCAGTGCCTTTGTGACAACAGGTGTTATTGTGAAAGAAAAGTGCCTGATGTGTCCGTATCAGAGTATTTGGGCTTTAAAAGAAATTCAGAAGAATCTGACTACACTACAATCCACTGGGTCTTCAGAGCTTCCCCTCCACCCTGCCCTAAAATAGTGTAAATATTTATTCCAATTTTCAGGGGGCTGATCAAACCACGCACTCATCTTTCCAAGAAGAGGTTGGATCCCTTAATAGGGATCCTAAAGCCTACTAAGCTTTGTTTTACCACAACCCATCCTCTGCCATTCTGGCCTTGCCCACTCTTTTATTGTATAGATTAATACCTCTGATATATTCATTCATATTATATTCAGCTTCAGAGTTTCCAGACAGTGGCTTTTATGTGTTTTTCTTGGAACTATTGGCCATCAAAAAAGCCCTTCAGAGTTAGCATCACTTTCTAGAGAAGCCACATACTAATTCATAAGAACCTAGAACAAGAAACTCTCAAATGAGAACTATAATTTGTTGCAATGTACAACAATAAATGGACGCCTAATGTTGCAATGGTCAACCTTGTAAAAGTGCTGGATGGACAGTCTAATGTTGCTATGTGGTAAAGTGCTGACTGTGTGGAAAAAATACTGGCTGAAGAAACGAAAGTTATATGGGAAAAGAAAGTAATTGGACAGGGCTAAGAGTGGAGGTGATAAGACACCAGCAATGGTATAGTTTTTGCATTAGCATAATTATGTAGATTACCTTATAAGGAAAATTTCCTTGTTTCTGCTATGATGCTTGCAAGCAACCTAATAAAAGGAGGTGCCTGCCATTGTTCAAGTGCCTTCATCCCGAGTAAACATTGTGTCCGTGTGTTTATTTATTTACCATGAGAGGCCCAGGGCTCTGAACTCAGACCCTGCCGTCGCCAGGGTGCGGGCAGCAAAAGGCCACAACTGGTGACCCCGACGTGATTCTTCACAGCACGACTTTCATCAAGAAAGGACTTCCGGTTTGTCGGCTTCGCGAGCGGCAGGGATTTGCGAAGCTGCGCGATCCCTGCCGCGCTAGCCGTTTTTTGGGGCTCCGACCCAGACGGGTGCGGAGCTAGGCTGCCCTGCAGGGGCAGCTGAAGGTAGGGGGGATCCGGAGAGGGGTTTGGGGTGTTGCAGACCCCCTCCCCGGCCGTAGAACCCCCTTTTCCCAGGACGGTGCAGCGGCGGTCCGTAATGGCCGCCACAAAGAAGCTGGCAGCCGGGTAAGAATGCGCAGGAGGAAGTGGAGAAAGTGCTTGAAAGGAGAAAGTTTTTCTTGGCTCCTAGGACTCTAAGACATATTTAATAAAATTCCTGAAAAGTATGACTTTCTGAATAATACCTTCCAGAAGAGGAAAAAAGCGGCAGTTTGATGGTGCTGAAAGGATAGCTTACCCTCTTTTCCTACGGAATAAATAACTGGATATTAAGAAACCTATTTTTTTTTAGGTGAAAATTGGTTTTAAGCGATGAGTGGGAAGAGAGAGGATTAAAAAGAAAATATTTGTATGCTAAGACTTTGTTGGAGGAGATGCCTTAAGGACTTGAAGACTAGAATATATTGTAATAAGATTTTAAACAGATTTGGACTTTCTTTCTCTTTGATTGATATTACCCCAGAAGGAGAAAGTGAGAACTCTGCCTTGGTTTGGACTGACTGATAACTTCGGGACTGCTTTATTTTTTTTATTTTCTTTGGAATATTCTGGTTGTTGTAAGAAGAAAGAAGGGGAAAAGAAAAGAAAAGATTTATAATGGCTTTTTCTGTTGAGGAACTGAGAAAAGAATATGAGCAAGCAAAAAAAAATGGTAAAGATGGTGTGGAAGAAGCTTTCCTTTTTTTAGAAATGGCGCTTACTAACTATCAACAAACATTACAACAGATGAAGACAGCAGAGGAATAAGAAAGAAAGGAAGAAGCCATTTTTAATGAATCTCAGAATTTGATCAAGAAAGAAGGAAGAGAGAAAAGAAGAGAACTAAAGGACTTAAGATCTAAAAAAACATTTAAGAAAGGGAAAAATAAGGTGCAAAATCAATATGATGATAGTAAACAAAAGGGAAAAGGAACACGACAGAGAAGGGAAGCCAGTAAGGCAGAGGCTAGAAGAAGGGGGGGTAGAAAGGTTTGTTGGGAGAAGAAAGAAAGGGAAAAGGTGGAGAAAAGCTACAATGTTTTGAAATTAAATGGGAAAAAAGGAATTTTTTTTAGGGATAAAGGATAAAGTATAATTTCTTCAAAAAGATTTTGCAAGGTACATAAGATGAGATGGTAGTATTGTAATGGTTTAAGAGTTGATAAGAGATTAAAATGTTAAAATGTTTAATAATGATTGGTTTTAAAATTTAATAATAGGGGAGGTTTAGAATACTGAGTTTTAATTAAAGAGTTTAATAAGATTATGGTATTGATGTTATTATAAAATTTTTATTATAGTATTTGTTTTTAATATCTGGATTTATTGTCTAATTATGTATTTAATTATTCTGGATGTACTAGTTAGATAGAATGTACCAAGCAAAATCGGATTGGGTATTGGATGTTATTTTAAAGGTTAATTTGATTAATTTAGGGGGGGAGATAGAAAGGCATCATACTCTGATTAGTGATTTCAGGAGAAATTTCTTTTCTTCTTTTTTATAAGGAATGAGACAAAGGGATGATAAAGAATGGACAAAAGATACAAATATAATGATTCAAATTAAGATGATTAATTAAGATAGAATTAAGAAGAGTGAAATATGTGGAGAAGTTAATATAGAAGACATGGAAAAGACGACGGGCAGCGAGAGAAGGAAAAAGACGGAGGAGACCCCGATACCGCTGCCGCCGCCGCCGCTTCGCTCCGGTCCCCGCTTAAGCTACCGTCTTCGACTCTTGTGACCGCCGCTTTCCTTTGTCGGGTAAGGAGATCGAGCGATCTGCTGACAAACTTGAGGGAGACGACGGGCAGCGAGGGAAGGAAAAAGACGGAGGAGACGCCGCTGCCGCTGCTGCCGCTGACGCCGCTGCCGCTGCTGCCGCTTCGCTCCGGTCCTCACTAAAGCTGCCGTCTCTGACTCTTGTGTCCGCCGCTGCAACTCGCCGTGAGCTCCCGTGGACTGGTGAGAGAAGGAAGAAAACCCAAGAAGCGCCGGCCGGGAAGATCGCTGGGTGAGAGCGCTCCAACTTTCTCTCCCAATTCGGTCTCCTGTTGTGGGTCGCTCCGGAGAGGTTTCCTTCTGGTTCTAAGTCCCCGAGTGAATCTAGAGAAAGGGCGATTCGGTAGCCACGTTCTCCATCCCTTGAAGAAATTGAAGAGCTCCGAGGACAGTAATCCCTTCCTCACGATCTAAAAGCCCTTAAATAAGAGTGGAGGGGGTACGCCATTTTAACTAGGACGAGCCCCTCAGACAAAGAAGACTCCTAATACTACCTCATCAACTCAAAACTTACAACTTTTCTACCTCATCACATATACCAAAGATTAGATTATCAATTTCTATAAAATATTTTATTAATGGTTTAATTGATTTATTGTTTTTTAACTGATTAGTGTGATTAGAGTGTTTAGTACAAATAGTATGATTACAGACTAGTTTAAAAGACCAAAATCCATGCAATTTAATTGAATAGCAAAATCTTTGATTTAGTGGATTTAAATGAACAGTGTGAGTAATGATTAATGTAAATAATTGACTAGCGATTAGAGTAATTAATTTACCAGGCTGATTGTTGCTTAGAAATACTATCTGATTTGAGAGATTACTACAATAGATTGTTTGATATTGTTTGATGTAATATTGACTATATAGATTACCCTAAATTGTTCATTTAATTAATTCAATCAACGTACTATTTTACCAATATTACCATGCCAAAAAGAAAATCCTACCTCAAACCACAACTCAATGAGAAGACAATCCCCACCAATGAACTACAAGACTCCTGCACCAATGAACCAGCTCCTTGCCCAACCTATGGTTACAAGCCACAGTCATTCCCATCTTCAAAAAGGGAGACCCAAGCCTAGTTGAAAATTACAGACCAATCTCCTTATGCTGCGTCACCTGTAAAGTCATGGAATCAATTATTAACCAATCCATCATCCTCCATTTAGAGACAAACAACCTACTCTCCAATAAACAATTTGGTTTCAGAAAAAAACTATCCTGTAATCTGCAACTCTTACACTGCAAAAACATATGGACTAATCAACTCGACCAGGGCAAAGCAATTGACGCAATCTACATAGACTTCTGCAAAGCCTTTGATTCAGTGGTACACGACAAACTACTCCTAAAAATAAAATCTTATGGTATCTCTGGACAACTGAATAACTGGATAGAAGCATTCCTGTCAAACAGACAACAAATGGTCAAAATTGGGAACGCCCTATCAAATCCAGTACCTGTCAATAGTGGTGTTCCCCAAGGCAGTGTTCTAGGACCAACTCTCTTCATAATCTACATAAACGACCTTTGTGATCATATCAAGAGCAATTGCGTTCTCTTCGCTGATGATGTAAAGCTGTTCAATACCACAGACAATACTACTACCCTTCAAAAAGATCTAGACTATGTATCTGAATGGTCTAACATATGGCAACTCCAAATCTCAACAAATAAATGCTCTGTCTTACATATTGGTAAAAAAATCAGAAAATAAAATACAAGCTGAATAGTCAAGATCTTGTTGATGACCCAAGCTCTGTAAAGGACCTGGGAATACTCACCTCTAATGATCTAAGTGCTAGAGCTCACTGCAACTACATAGCCAAAAAGGCATTAAGAGTTGTTAACCTAATCCTACGTTGCTTTTTTCTCTGGTAATATCTCACTACTAACCAGAGCATACAAAACATTTGCTAGACCAATACTCGAATACAGTTCATCAGTCTGGAATCCTTATCACGTATGTGATATTAACACAATTGAGAAAGTCCAGAAGTATTTCACAAGAAGAGTTCTCCACTCTTCTACCCGTTATAGAATACCTTACGCCACCAGACTCGAAATTCTAAAACTAGAAAACCTCGAATTACGCCGTCTTCGGTCCGACTTAAGCATGGTATATAAAATCATACATTGCAATGTCCTACCTGTCAATGAATACTTCAGCTTTAACCATAACAACACAAGAGCACACAACAGATACAAACTCAAAGTAAACCGCACCAAACTTGATTGCAGGAAATACGATTTCAGCAATAGAGTGGTCAATGTCTGGAATACTCTACCCGACTCTGTAGTCTCTTCCCAAACCCCAAAAACTTTAACCTTAGACTGTCTACTATTGACCTCACCCCTTTCCTAAGAGGTCTGTAGGGGGCGTGTATAAGCGCACCAACGTGCCTACCGTCCCTGTCCTATTGTTTCTCTTATTCTTTTATTTTTCTTATATGTACCCATTTCATATATTCACAACTATGTATACACTTGTACTTATTATTTTGTAAACAATTGACAAATCAAATAAATAAATAAATAAATAAACATAGAATGGTAAATAAAATAAGTAATGATATGTAAGATGAGCATGAATATAATTGAAGTCCATGAAGAGAGAGATACCTGGGTCCAAGTTACTTTCCAAAAAGATTTTTTTTATGTTTTGTGTATTGTGTGTATATGCTTTTTTGGGGGGGAGAATTGGTAAAAACTTGCAGAAATATAGAATGAGAATAATGGTAACTAAGTCAGAAAGAAATAGATGAAATAATAATAATGATATTGAATAAGAGTAAAGAGAAGTAAAGAGAAATTGAATAAGAGGTTTTTGTATGTTATATGGAAATGGTTTAAAACAGAATCATAATTTATCTGACTTGTTAAATTTACAATGAAAAAAGGTTTAAACATGTAATGAATAATGATGATTTGTGTGTTTTAAAAATTAATAAAACTTGTTTTTTTTTTTAAAAAAGAAGTGTGCTGCTCTGACTCTCATCTTACGCACCGGAGATCGGCAAGCGCATCGTAAGTATGGGCACTCCACTTTCCAAGACTCTGTCCAAGCATGTGGACGAGCTTCACTCCTTAGTCAGGAAGGCGAATCACTTGCAGAAAACTAACGGCACAACTATCTACCCCATCTCAAAAAAGGCTATTACTAAATTTCTTCTATTTCTTCAAAAACATTGCCACGCTTATCCAGAAGGTGGCACTCTTAAACAATCTATTTGGGAAAAAATAGGGAAATACATTCATGAACCTCCTCGAGCCCCTCCGGAAATTCTTTATACCTGGAGAGCTCTTATGACTGCCATCAACACTCTTTATCCTCCCTCTGAATCAATCTCTGATCCAATTCTTGATCAGACTTCGGATCAGCCTTCTCCGTCTCCTAAGGATCCTTTGCCTTCTTCGGCAGAAACTTCCACACCTTCTGCTCTGTATCCCACTCTCCCTTCCTCCCCCCCTCCCCCTCCTCCCTACAACCCCCCTCATGTTCCTGATGTTAACCCTATCAAATCCAATGATTTTCCTGCCTCCTTGCCTGTTTGTAATACCTTTCAGGAGGCACTGATTCAAGGAAAAATAGAACCGGAGGACCTCTCTTGTTTTCCTATGGTCCTCCAAGCCCCGGCAGGTGGTGGAAATGGAAATCCTGCCCCTCAGTATGTCCCTATGGAGTGGGATCTCATGAAAGAACTCAAATCCGCCACTGTCAAATATGGCCTTAAGTCACCCTATGTTAGAACCTTGTTAGAAAACATTTCTAATAATCATAATATTCTTTTCTCTGAATGGCAAATGATGGCTTCTATGCTCCTAACATCTTCTCAACTTGCTGCTTGGCACAATGACTATTGCTTAGCTGTTCTATCTGCTGCAACGGCTGGCCTTCCTCAGGCTGTTACCCTGGACCATCTTCTTTGTCAGGGAGCCATCCGTACTCCACAGGATGAGATTCAGATGGGGGCAGGGGGTTATCCCATCATGAGAAATGCTGCTTTAAATGCCTTTCGCAGGGTCCCTGATCCTTCTCAACCTTCTTTGTCCTTTAACAAAATTCTTCAAGGACCTTCTGAGCCATATACTTCTTTCATTGACCGGTTGTCAGAGGCTCTCAACCGGCAAATAGACAATCCCCAAGCTCAAGCTGAACTTCTTGCCAAACTGGCTGTTTCTAATGCTAATGCAGACTGTCAGCAAGTTCTGAAACCTCTTCAGTCCATTCCCCATCAGACTATTGCTGACTATATTACAGCCTGCCAAAATGTAGGAACTGAGGCTCACCGTGCAACTGCTCTTGCTTCAGCTCTAACCTCTTCTTTCGCAATGACTGCCCCTCGCTCTGGTAATTGCTACAACTGTGGAAAACCCGGTCATTTTAGTTCCCAGTGTCGCTCACCAGGGGGCAGCAGGGCACCAAAGGGACGAAGCCCCCCCGCTCCCACTGCGAGACCAAAAACAATCTGCCCTAGGTGCCGCAATGGCTATCACTGGGCCAGTCAGTGCCGTTCCAATCTTTCCTCTTTGTCTCAATCCGCACTGTCGGAAAACTAATCTTGGGGCCTGCAGCTAGCCCCACCCTCAAGGCTGCACCCCCCTCCACACAAACGGCCTTCCCTGTTCTGCTTTCAACTGCTATCATCTATGAGGATCCTGGATCTGTCTTTACCCTCCCTCTCACAGTTACGCTTCCCCGCCCGCTCTCACCTCACACGCCCATCTTGCTCATCCCAAACTCCTCTTTGATCATGGAAGGGGTGGTCGCCGCTCCCTTTCTTTATGACTCATCCGCTCTTAATTGCCTCTCTCTTACAGCTGTAGGTGATAGACCCTTCTCATTGCCTGCTAACACTATCGTAGCCACTCTTATTATTCTTCCCTCCTCTACCCTCCCTCCTCTCCCCCCTCCCTGATGGCTATTGACTGCTCTATAGAGGCTTTTAAACCTCTGTTAACAGTGTCTCTTAATGGTCGTCCTTTTACAGGACTGGTGGACACTGGAGCAGACGCCTCGGTTATTTCAACGACTGAATGGCCCCCACAATGGCCCCTTGAACAATCACCTTCTGTCCACGGCATTGGTGGAGCTCAAAGCGCTCAGGTCAGCTCTAATTGGCTCACGGCCATTACCCCTGATGCTTCTGCTTCTGCTCTCATCAAACCTTATATCCTTCCCCTTGCTTTCAATCTGTGGGGTCGGGATCTTTTAGGACAGCTTGGAGCTACCTTTCACATTCCGTGAATATCACTATGCCTGCCTCTCTTCCACTTACTCTTAAATCCTCTATCCCTGTATGGGTAGATCAATGGCCACTCACTCAAGAAAAAGTGCTCGCTCTAACCACTCTGGTCTCTGAACAATTGAGCGCTGGCCACATTGAACCATCCACTAGCCCATACAATACTCCTGTTTTTGTCATAAAAAAGAAATCTGGGAAATGGCGTCTCCTTCAGGATCTTCGAGCTGTAAACACCATCATTCAGCCAATGGGTGCTTTGCAATGTGGACTTCCCAACCCAAACCTTATCCCACAGTATTTTGACCTTTTAGTTATTGACCTTAAGGATTGCTTCTTTTCCATCCCTCTTCAACCCCAAGATAGGCTTCTATTTGCTTTCACTGTCCCGGAACTGAATAATTCCAGACCCACCAAAAGGTATCAGTGGAAAGTCTTTCCTCAAGGAATGTTAAATTCTCCCACTATGTGTCAACATTATGTTGACACGGCTCTCCAGCCATATCGCAATCTATATCCCTCCTTTCTTGTGTATCATTACATGGATGATATCTTAGTCGCAGCTGACGGCCCTAAAGGTACAGTGGCAAAAACCCTTCCCATCCTCACTAGACTTTTGACTGCTGCTGGTCTCCACATAGCTCCTGAAAAAATACAATCTCACTATCCCTTTCAATATCTTGGTCACAAACTCCTGTCTTCTGCTGCCGCTCCTGCCTTACCTTCTCTGACTCTCCCTTCCTCTCCGACCCTTGTACAACTTCAACAATATCTCGGCATGCTCAATTGGGCACGGCCTTATCTTTCTGTCACTACTGCAACCCTTTCCCCTCTATTCCATGCCCTCACGGGCTTGAAACATCCTTCAGATGTGGTCCATCTTACAAGCCAGCACTTGGAGGCACTAGCCCAAGTCAATAACGCTTTAAAGCATGTATGGGTGGATCGCATCATCCCCAACTGTCTGCTCCCCTTGGCTGTCTTGCCCACACCAGCCCTTCTCACAGCCATTCTTTTCCAAATTGCTCCCGAGACAAAAAAGCTGTGCATCATCGAATGGCTTCACCTCCCTCACACTCCTAGGGCAACTGTCACCTCTAGAGCCCTTCAGCTCGCTCTGCTTTGTATCAAGGGACGTCACCGAGCCAAGGCTTTGCTCGGTCATGATCTTCAAGCTATACACATTCCTTTCAAACTCTCTCAATGGGACCCCCTTTTTCAGACGTCAGATGTATTGCAGGACGCTCTGGAGAATTGGATTGGTCCCATCTCTTGCCATCTCCCTTCTGACCCCCGTTTGCAGCTAATTAAAATGGTACCTATTACCTTTTCCTCTCCAGTAGTTGCTTTTCCACTAATTCAAGCCATCACAGTTTTTACTGATGGCTCTAAAACTCATGGTGCTTGTGTCTGGTATGATCAAGCTAACTGGCACAAGCAACTGACAAAGCCCCAATCATCGGCACAGCAAGCTGAATTAGCTGCTTTTAACTTAGCCTTGGAGACATTTCCTGGGCAACCAATTAACATCATAACGGATAGTCTATATGTCTCTCCCAATTGGTCTTGCATATTTTTGAGGCATATCTGTCTCCTTCTATACAACCATCATTAATGACACTGTTGCTTCAGCTGCAAATGCTCATTCAATCTAGGACCCATCCTCTATTTGTAGCCCACATACGTAGTCATCAACATCTCCCAGGTTTCCTTTCAGAAGGGAACCAGGTAGCTGATACTGCTTGTAAAGTACTTTCCATCAGTATTAAGATGCCTCAACCTTCCCCTCTAACAGCAGGGGAAAGTCATAGTTATTTTCATCAAAACAAAAAGGCTCTGGTTAAACAATTTGGTATTTCTTTGGAAGAAGCAACTGCAATTATACAACAATGCCCCACTTGCAGTTTGCAAGCAAAAACCCTTCCTCAGGGGACTAATCCCAGGGGCGTAGAGGCTTGTGAGACATGGCAAATGGATGTCACTCAATTCTCACCTTTCGCTCCTTGGAAATACCTTCACGTGTCTATTGACACCTATTCAGGGTTCATCATGGCCACCCCTCAAAGGGGAGAAATGTCAAAACACATTATCAATCATTGTATTCGGACCTTCGTAGTACTGGGACCGCCAAAAATTTTAAAAACTGATAATGGACCAAGTTATACCAGTTCCTCCTTTTTGGAATTTTGTCATCATTGGTCTATTACCCATAAGTTTGGGATCCCCTTCAATAGCCAAGGACAGGCTATAGCTGAAAGAGCTAATCAAACCTTAAAATTGGCATTACAACGATACATGGGGTCAAAAGGCCTTAAGGGCCCCCCTAGCCTCCCAGTATTGCAAAATGTGTTAAATGTTTGTCTGTATACGCTTAACTTCCTCAATCTCACTGGCACCCCTCCCCTGTCTGCTGCGTCTCGACACTTTACTAAACCACCTGTTCCCACTTCGAGACCACTTGTCTATTATAGACAGTTACCTGATCCTGCGTGGAAAGGACCTGTCAAATTGATCACCTGGGGTCGAGGCTACGCAGCAGTCCAACTTCCTGACAGAACTCTCTGGGTTCCTGCAAGGTGTGTCCGCCATATCACCGTCCACAACCAGCGGAGCCATCATCCGAAAAAGATGATAACACTCTTCTTCCTGCTTGGCTGTTCGCTTCGCTGGACTGATGGAACATCCACCAGCTTTAATGCCCATAGGCCATACAACATCACATGGATCATCAAGGACGCATATGGACAGGTATTGAATTCAACATACAACTATGCCCAAATTGACACTTATTTCCCACACTTACAATTTGACTTCGCTGAAATGATCGTGGGCAGAACAGCATATACAAAAAAAGGACGGGGGACTCCACAACCAAGCCCAGAAGTAGTGAAAAAATTCCGCCTTTATGTCTGCCCAGGTCACGACATTTCTCCAAACCATCAACACACTTGTGGTGGCCTATCGGACTACTTTTGCAAATCCTGGAGCTGTGTGTCCACTGGTCACATCTGGTGGAGCCCTCCCTACAAAAATGACTTAATCACCCTTTCTCGTTCAAGGGAGCAAATGCCTTGCGCTAGGGAAGGGGGACCACCAGGTGCCCGTTGCAACATGGTCACTGTGAGATTCACTGCAAAAGGGAAAGCATCTACATTATGGGACACTGGAGTAAAGTGGGGAGGAAGAGTGTATGACACCTCGGGGTATGATTCTGGCAACATTTTTTACATACAACGACAAGTACACATACCCTCCTCTGGTCCTGTGGGACCAAGTGCCAAGGAAATTAAATCTTCCTTTCTACAACCTTTGCCAACAACAGTTAATCCCTTGCTGCCACTTCTTCAATCTTCTTACAGTGTCCTGAATGCTTCCAACACTCTCATATCTAAGCATTGTTGGTTATGTTTGTCTCCCACTCTGCCATTTTGTGAAGCAGTAGGATCCTCACAGGCCATAAGAAATGACACCTTGGACTCCCAATGTAGATGGCACGATAGTACCACCATCACTATCACTTCCATAATAGGCCAAGGTTGCTGTTTGGGCCACATACCTAAGAATTACTCGCAATTTTGTTTAAATGCCACCACAGGACAGTACTTATGTGATATGTACATACCTGCTCACCGACTCGACCTTAATATAGGAGATTGGACCCAGGTATTTACCACCGCAGGAGGCAATATAAACAAACGCCTCCAGGGTCAATACTTCATTCCTGGAGATGCTTCAATGTGGGCATGTTCCACGGGACTGACAGCCTGTGCCAGCGGGGATACTTTAATCAAGCAGAATTCCTTTTGTATTCAGGTACAATTGATTCCAAAAATGGATGTATATGACTCAGAAGATTTTGTTTCTCTACTAGAACCTAGACAATATAACCTTAGGGCAAAAAGAGAAGTAGTAACCGCTTTGACACTAGCTGTTCTGCTGGGGTTGGGGGCTTCTGGGGCGGCCACAGGTATAGCTGGCCTTGTTACCTCTGATCAGCATTTTCGCCACTTAAGCGCCACCATAGATGCAGACTTACGCCGCATTGAACAATCTATAGTTGCTTTACAGAACTCCCTCACCTCCTTATCTGAAGTTGTCTTACAGAATAGAAGAGGTTTAGATTTGTTGTTCCTCAAGCAGGGTGGGTTATGTGCAGCACTGAAAGAAGAATGTTGTTTTTATGCAGATAGTTCAGGAGTGGTTTTAGATTCTATGAAAGAGTTAGATAAGAGACTAAAAGAAAGGCAAAGAGAACGAGAGGCTCAACACACATGGTATCAGGGTCTGTTCAACTTCTCCCCATGGTTAACCACCTTAGTATCTGCCATTGCTGGTCCTCTTATTCTCCTACTTGTGCTCTGTACCATTGGCCCTTGTATTTTGGGCAAAGTTTTGGCCTTCTTAAAACGCAGATTAAGTTGGATTCCAACCTGTCACGAACTCAGAAACAGGTAAATACTCTCATATCCCATACACAAGAAAAGCGAGCTTCTGTTAACATTCTCCTCGGATTCAGACGAAGATGAAATCATCAAAAGTGCTGGTAAGGACAAAACATGCATCCTAATGCACTTGCAAGCCTCAGACTCGGAGGAGGAGGGGGCAAGCAAGAATCACCATTAGGGCAGTGTTAATATATCACCTTCCAAATAAAATAAAGACAGAGGAGATGTTGCAATGTATAACAATAAATGGACGCCTAATGTTGCAATGGTCAACCTTGTAAAAGTGCTGGATGGACAGTCTAATGTTGCTATGTGGTAAAGTGCTGACTGTGTGGAAAAAATACTGGCTGAAGAAACGAAAGTTATATGGGAAAAGAAAGTAATTGGACAGGGCTAAGAGTGGAGGTGATAAGACACCAGCAATGGTATAGTTTTTGCATTAGCATAATTATGTAGATTACCTTATAAGGAAAATTTCCTTGTTCCTGCTATGACGCTTGCAAGCAACCTAATAAAAGGAGGTGCCTGCCATTGTTCAAGTGCCTTCATCCCGAGTAAACATTGTGTCCGTGTGTTTATTTATTTACCATGAGAGGCCCAGGGCTCTGAACTCAGATCCTGCCTTCGCCAGGGTGCGGGCAGCAAAAGGCCACAATAATTCTCACAAGTTTGCCCAGTAACATGTTGCACATAGTTTTTCTTTCGTTTTTATGTTCAAAGCTCTTACATTTTAAGCATTTAGAACAAGTAGGCTAATGCTTTATCAGTTAGCCAGGATATTTCTTACCTTATGACCCGAACCTTCTTGCTCCTATGCCAAATCTCTGCCTTGCTGGGGCTTTGGCACAGTCTGCTAAAGTCTTCAAAACATCCTAAGCAAACCAAAAGACCCAGCAACCTCAGAACAAAAAACAGAAGTCATCTACAACATACAATATAAGAACTGCAACAACCACTATGTAGGACAAACAGGCATAAGACTTGCAGCACACATCCATGAACACCAACTGGCAGTCAAAAGTCACGATGAAAATTCTTTAATTTCACAACATATAGAGAGATTTAACCGTAGTTTCAATTGGGAAAATGTGACAATCCTAGACCAGGCCAAGTCCAAAAATGCCAGGGAATTTCTAGAAGCCTGGCACTCTGACAAATCAGCCATCAATAGATACATAGACATTAGCAACATCTATAGACTATGCAAAAGAGACAATCAACCAGCCCCAAAGAGAAAGACTCCAGCCACCTTTCCATCAGTAATCAGCACTCAGATCAGCATATATTAACTCCAAGGTTAACTTCAGACCAACCATTCTAAAAATCTATTCTGGTTGCTATGTTTAGGAGAGAAGCTCTAATATTTGCCCTCACTTTTGTTTATAGTTATAGTTGATTTTATATTTAAAAAAACCTTTCTGATTATTCATTATTGTACAGTGACATACCTCCTCTGTATGGTCTGGCTGACTGCAATAATCAGCAACATTTATTGCAAGGATCCTTGAAATAATGTAGGGCACCTTAATTTTTTGTCCTTAAAGCTTTCTTTTTGGTTTTTTGAACATAGCTAGAGAGGTCTTTTTTTGCCCCCTGTCCCTTAAATTTTAATCTTAAAATATATCAGCCTGGTAGAAAAAATGGATGTGTCCTTTAAACATTTGGTGGATGTTGCTTTAGGAGGAAATCCATTTCCTATTTGATGGGAGCTCAGAATAACAGTGGTGCACTTTCCTCTACTTTTGCATTTACTATTAAAAAAAACCTCAATTCCATGTTTATAATGATATGCATGCTTTCATTTTTAATGATCACCTACTGTTCAATTATCTAACCCTAGAACACAAGCTTTCAGTACTTTTTAACCCTGAGGACATTTTAACATTTCCATAACAGCACAATTTGCTATGCCTTTTCATAAGCAAATTGACTAAGAAAACTAAAGTTAATTAATGCAGCTTGGATTAACCATGAAATAGTAATATTCATAGTTATGGTTTGTTCACAGCAATCAAAATTACACAAAGCAGATATTTGTTGGCCTGTTGATTATAATATTCCTATGCTGATTTGTTTTTTTTTTAAACACTTAAAGTACCAAATGCAATTAGTTAAATTCAAAACACAACCAAAACATATAAATATATAAAAGATGATAAATTTGTAGTATAAAAATATTAAAACTTGTTCAATTGTCTAGCTAAGGCCCAAGGCCAAAATCTGTAAAATGAAGAGATATACCAAGAAAAGATGCACACGTGGATGTCAGGGCAAGTTTAAAAAGTGTGTGTGTGTGTGTGTGTGTGAGGGGGGAAGGGGCACATAACAAAGGTAAACTATCAGGAAGTAACCCAAATCTATGAGGATGGGATTCGGAAGGCTGCATGAGCTATGAATGCCAGAAATATCAGAAAATAGGCATCTGTGGAAGAAAAGGAAAGTCAAGGGATCAATTGGCCCACAAGCTGGAGTACATGGCAAGATTTTGACAAGAAAAAAAGTGAATTGCATAGTTTCTACCTGTCTTTTTTCAAACGGAAAAAAATATCCAACTTATCAAAAGCTGCATCATGGAGTACAGATGAGAAATACAGATCAAAATAAGTTAGAAATTAGTGAGAGAACACCCAGCTGCTTTGAAGGGATTTAATTCTCCTGGACTGGGTGGATTCTTCCCAGGGTGTAAAAGAAATTGGCAAATGTCATCTCAGAGCCACTGACTGAAAACTTTTAGAAATTCTGGAGGCAAGGAAAGTGCCAAAAGAATAGAGAAAACCCAATGTTGTTCTAACATTTTAAGAATGTGGACTCAGGAAACTACAGACCAAATAACCTGACCTTATTCCCTGGGGAAATACTAGAAAAGATAACCAAGCAGTGAGCTTGTGAGCACTTAGAAATGAATGGGGTTCTTACCAGAAATCAGCATGGATTTGTTAAAAAAACAGATCATGCGAGGCAAACCTAATTCCTTTCTTAGACAATTAGTGGACCAAGGGGAAGTTGTGGATGTAATGTAAGCCATTTGATAAAGTAGACCGTGGTGTCCTTTTTGATAAACTGGAACAAAGTAGGTTGAATGGTCCCACTACCAGATGGATTCACAGTTGGCTGAATTACTGCAGCTGACATGTGATCCTTAATGGGTCTCTGTTGACATGGAAGGAAATATGCTGTGAAGGACCTCAAGGCTCTGTCCTGCATCCAGTAATGTTCAACATCTTCATAAATGATTTGGAGGAGGCAATAGAAGGCATACTCATCAAATCTGCACTTCAGATTGCTTTCGGAAGACTTCTAGAATAAGGAACATTGTAAGATGTTTTCTATATGATATTTCGTGTGACAGAACATGATAATACTTCATTGCAGCTGTCATTTAAAGCATTACACTTAGTAGGGTATATAATTCTAGGCAATGGCCAGCATGGTATAATAATAAAGATCCCAGCCTCGAAACTGGCAGACCATGAGTTCTATTCATCGCTTAAGTACACAGTTGTAGTCACCTGATTGATTTTGGGCCAGGCATTCTCCCTCAGCCCTATATTGGGAAATACCCCCCCCCAAAAAAACCCATTCACTAACTATGCACTGGACCGCATAGTAGATTAGAGTTCATAAATATCAATTAATTCATCCAACAGTAGATTGATTTCAACTAATAATGTTCTGAGCACATTGTTTTTAGAATTCTTAAATATCATTCAGACTGTGAAAATAATGGGACTTTAGTTAGTTATTAATTATATTCTTCATCAGTCCAACTCCTACTTCATACTACTATATTTGGAATAATATTAGAAGAGCAAAGATGAGTAATAAAAAAGATCCTAAACAAGTTAAATAGATACTAGGTTACATCAAATTGGTATTTGCATTATTCTTCATCTCCTTCAAGATACTTCAAGGGGGCGTGCATAAGCGCACCAACGTGCCTACCGTCCCTGTCCTATTGTTTTTCTTATTCTTTTATTTTTCTTATATGTACCCATTTCATGTATTCACAACTATGTATACACTTATACTTATTATCTTGTAAACAATTGGCAAATCAAATAAATAAATAAATAAAATAAATACGAAACAAACAATCGATTGTGTTCCTATTAACTTGAAAAGAAATACCTGCCTAAGAAATGGTTTTTGAACTTTAGACCAACCCCAAAAGACATGCTCTCATTTAGCTACAAAGCTTTGATTAAAAATTATAGCTTTTGCATGGATAATTCAGATGCTTTGGACTTCAGTTTCAGAAGTCCTAGATATTCTGGGACTATGGGAACTGTAGTCCAAAATATTTGGAACACACTGCTCATATTATAGATGTCACTGAAAAATACCACAAACCTGAAAGCCAGAAATAGTACAATATAATGTATCATATGCTAAATGAACAGGGAGAAGACTGTCTCAGCCATGAGTATCTTGGAAGGGCAGCTGGGAGTAAAATCAGAGGTTATCTATTGTACTAAGTGGAATCACGGGTACCTAATGAAAAGTGGCCACATTTGCCATTTGTTCGTTTGGTGTAATTATGTTATGTGGGATTCTGCAAATGAGATTTAAATCTTAAGATAAGGTAAGTTAATAGAAGTAGCTGTCTCTTGTTTGAGGTAATATATTCCCAGTTTATGTTGTTGTTTACTTTAATTATTTTGATGTTTTTATACTTGGTTTTTATGTGCTGTGCATGCTCTCTCTCTCTCTCTCTCTCTCTCTCTCTCTCTCTCTCTCTCTCTCTCTCTCTCTCTCTCTCTCTCAGTAGTACTTTAAGGTAGGTTTGCTATCCTCTATTTTAACCATATACTTTGTAACATTTAAGGTGAGAGTACCTTCTATCTCACCTTTCTGCCTTCCTTCTAGTTCTCCATTTCATTCAGCCAAACCCTCTTTTCCTGAATCTATTCCTGCACTTTCACAGGGCACTCACCTTCTCTCCTTTCCAAACTCTTGTACAGACAAGAGAAAAAAATGCATCCATGTTGAAGCCACTGTATTTGCCCTGTGGTCTCATGACAGTGGGGAAAGGGAAATGACCATTCCAGTTCTGTGTGATGGCACTCTCAGGAACGAAACTGAATTGGAGCTGAGAGAGGGAGATGCCACTGATGTGATGTGACGGTAGATGCTTTGTGGGAACCTCCAGAAGAACAAAATAGTTTGACTGAATGAATGAATTCTTTATTGGCCAAGTGTGATTAGACACACAAGGAATTTGTCTTGGTGCATATGCTCTCAGTGTACATAAAAAGAAAAGATACATTCATCACGTTTGTAATGCAATAAATCAGTTATTTCCGTTGTAGTCTTGATTACATAGCATATATATTAGTTATTAAATATTAATAACTTTTTCAGAATTTTTAATTATAATGTCTTTAAAATTTAAAGAGAGAGGGGGAGAGGGGGAGAGGGAGGGAGGGAGGGAGGGAGGGAGAGAGAGAGAGAGAGAGAGAGAGAGAGAGAGAAATGTTTGAGGAATTGGGGAGTTTACTGAAAAGTCAGTGAAAGGTACAGTGGTTGAATTTGTTAAAAAAAATCAAAATCCCAGCAAATAAGATGGAAATAAGAACCAAATAAACAAATGAAAGAGAGGAAGAAATACATATGAGATTGAGAATAATTTTGGAAGAACCTGGGCAAGGCATTAAAAAGTGGCTTGCCAAAATTATAACAGAATCTATGGAAAGATGAAGGTACAGTATGAACAGAACCAACAAAAATATGCAAATACCAGTATAAAAAATATTTCAAGAGTTATACCTGTGCGCACTGTCAGGAAAATGATGAGAGACCAAGTTATACAACAATACTCCAATCCCAAAGTCTGACTCACAGACGAACACAATACAGAAGCCTGATGATGGCAGATGAGATTCTGCCGAAATGTTGCTACAACTTTAAAAGTACAACTACAATGACGTGGGAAAATACCTGAACAAAGCTGAATACCATACATGTAAGTACCCGCGAAAACTTAAGAAAATATATATACATATATATATTTATTTATTTTTATTTATTTGATTTGCCAATTGTTTACAAGATAATAAGTATAAATGTATACATAGTTGTGAATACATGAAATGGTTACATATAAGAAAAATAAAAGAAGAATAAGAGAAACAATAGGACAGGGACGGTAGGCACGTTGGTGCGCTTATGCACGCCCCTACAGACCTCTTAGGAAAGGGGTGAGGTCAATAGTAGACAGTCTAAGGTTAAAGTTTTTGGGGTTTGGGGAAGAAACTACAGAGTCGGGTAGAGTATTCCAGACATTGACCACTCTATTGCTGAAGTCGTATTTCCTGCAATCAAGTTTGGTGCGGTTTACTTTGAGTTTGTATCTATTGTGTGCTCTTGTGTTGTTATGGTTGAAGCTGAAGTATTCATTGACAGGTAGGACATTGCAATGTATGATTTTGTATACCATGCTTAAGTCAGACCGAAGACGGCGTAATTCAAGGTTTTCTAGTTCTAGAATTTCAAGTCTGGTGGCATAAGGTATTCTACAGCGAGTAGAGGAGTGGAGAACTCTTCTTGTGAAATATTTCTGGACTTTCTCAATTGTGCTAATATCAGATACGTAGTGTGGGTTCCAGACTGATGAACTGTATTCAGTATTGGTCTAGCAAATGTTTTGTATGCTCTGGTTAGTAGTGTGATATTACCAGAGAAAAAGCTACGTAGGATTAGGTTAACAACTCTTAATGCCTTTTTGGCTATGTAGTTGCAGTGTGCTCTAGCACTTAGATCATTAGAGGTGAGTATTCCAAGGTCCTTTACAGAGCTTGGGTCATCAACAAGATCTTGACTATTCAGCTTGTATTTTATTTTCTGATTTTTTTTACCAATATGTAAGACAGAGCATTTATTTGTTGAGATTTGAAGTTGCCATTTGTTTGACCATTCGGATACATAGTCAAGATCTTTTTGTAGGGTAGCAGTATTGTCTGTGGTATTGAACAGCTTTACATCATCAGCGAAGAGAACGCAATTGCTCTTAATATGATCACAGAGGTCGTTTATGTAGAGTATGAAGAGAGTTGGTCCTAGAACACTGCCTTGGGGAACACCACTATTGACAGGTACTGGATTTGATAGGACGCTCCCGATTTTGACCATTTGTTGTCTGTTTGACAGGAATGCTTCTATCCAGTTATTCAGTTGTTCAGAGATACCATAGGATTTTATTTTTAGGAGTAGTTTGTCGTGTACCACTGAATCAAAGGCTTTACAGAAGTCTATGTAGATTGCGTCTATTGTTTTGCCCTGGTCGAGTTGTGTCGTCCATATGTTTTTGCAGTGTAAGAGTTGCAGATTACAGGATAGTTTTTCCTGAAACCAAATTGTTTATTGGAGAGTAGGTTATTTGTCTCTAAGTGAAGGATGATGGATTGGTTAATAATTGATTCCATGACTTTACAGGTGACGCAGCATAAGGAGATTGGCCTGTAGTTTTCAACTAGGCTTGGGTCTCCTTTTTGAAGATGGGGATGACTGTGGCTTGTGACCATAGGTTAGGCAAGGAGCTGGTTCTGAAAGATTTTTCAAAGATTATGCTTAGAGGTTTGGCTATGGCAGTGGATAGCTTTCTTAAGAAGTAGGCACATATTCCATCCGGTCCAATAGATAGAGATGGTTTTAGGTTGCGTATTGCTTTTTCAACATTGTCTTCTGTGAAATCGATATGTATTAGATCATTGTTGTTATCTGTGGTACGGCTAGGAAATATTGGGCATGATCCATTGCTGTTTACAAATACTGAGCGAAGAATGTGTTAAAGATGTTGGCTTTAATGGTGTCGTCGTTGCAGTCTTTACCATCAGGTCCTATCAAGGGAGGGATGGACCTTGAGTCTTTTAGTTTGTTGTTTACAAAATTGTAAAAGTGCGGTGGAATTGGTGCTTAGAAGGTTTTCCTCTTGTTTAATGTGATAATTGGTGCATTCGGTCTTTATCTGGTGGCATAGATTTTTGTATCGGTTTTTGAAATTGGCAACGTAACCAGATTTGTTTTTCCGCCAGAGTGATCTCTTTTTGGATTGAAGTTTCCTTATTGATATGGGTAATCTGCTTTTTGTTTTGTTTTGGGAGTTGTTGTTGGTACATATAGTTTGATGACTCTTTTGACTTCAAGTAAAAATATGTTATAATGGTCTTCAACGGTATTGCATCCAGTGAATAGAGATTGCCAATCAAGGGATGAGAGATCGTTGTCTATAAGATCATAGTTGCCTTTTTGAAGTTACAATAGGGGATTACATCATTGTGGTGATTTTTGTGTGGATGTATGTTGAGACAAAAGTCGATCATATTGTGGTCACTACTGGAAAAGGGTTCTTTAGATTGTATTCCGTAGATTAGGTTCAAACTGTTGCAGAAGATGAGATCGAGGCAGTTGTTTAGTCTAGTGTTGTTGGTTACTAGTTGTTCCAGTCCCAGATTTGTAATAGCATTGTAGAAGGTTGTGTGTATGCTTTCAGTTGTACAATCATTTAGGGTCCAGTTAATATGAGGTAGATTGAAATCACCAAGAAGGATAAAAGGGTATGGGCAGGATGCAGCCCATGTTAGTAATGTATTTAGCTTGTTTACATGTTCGATGTCATAATCAGGTGCTCTGTAACATAGTAAGAATCGAATTGTGATATTTGAGGATAGTTCACAGATGATGGTTTCAGGAAGGGCAAACTCCTGGGTAACTTGGATATTTTTAGATGTAAGGATTTTTATAGAATATAGCAACTCCACCTCCTCGATGATTTTCACGATCTGATCTGTAAACATGATAGTCTCTTACTGTGGTAATGGAGTCGGGGAGAGATGCATTGAGCCATGTTTCACAGACAAATATAATGTCGAAGTTAGCCATATTTAGGAGGAAGAGAAATTCAGGTATTTTATTCACGAGGCTTCTTGCATTGAGTAGTTTGCATTTAAGGCCGGCAGTAGTTGGATTTGAGGTAGTTGGGGGCGTGCGTGCCTAGTCTTGGGTGATGGTGGATGGGTTGAGGTAGGGTTGTGGTTGAGGGTAAAAGCTGAGTATTGGGTTGAGTGGTTTACTTTTGATACAGTCAGCATGGTAGTCAATGTACAGGTCCTTCTCTCCATTGTCTATATACATATACATATATACATATATACACATATACACATACACACACACACACACACACACACACATATATACAAAAACGGTTTCAATAAAAATTATCAAGCAAATGACATTCAGATGATGTTGTACTTAACAACTGTGCAGGATGTGCTTAATTATGGCAATTAGAACTGCTGCAACTGCTTTTATAAGTCAGCATGGTCAGCACTGTTAAACAAGCATCATTTATACCACACAGCAATAATACAATTTAAAAACAAGATGAAAACATATATTTAAAAATATTTTAAAAATGGACATTACCAGTTTACCCCCACCACCACCACCACCACATTGTTTAAAAAGGAAAAATAAATTTTTGAAGTGGAGTTTCTGAGTTTCCCTCTCCTGCAATAGAGCCACAAGTTGTATTCACAAGATGCTGTATCGTTTGGTAGCAGGGAGAAGTTCTGAGTTCTCTGCCCACGACACTCATTTTAGTCTTCTGTAGCCTTCCCTGGAGTCTCCACTCTTACATCTTCTCAATTCTGAGATTTCAGAATGTGACTGTTCTGTGAAGTGAAGAGCTTTTACCACGTAGTCCTATTGATAGTCTTTCACCTACAATGCAGATCACGATCAGTGATGGTATTCTACCTGTCATGCCCTTGTCGGAATCTGATTCTGAGGGGGAGGCCGAGCAGCTGACAGGGAGTGGGAGTGTGGCTCCGTTGGCTGTGGAAGAAACTGGAGAAGGGCAAAGTCCGTCTGGACAGAACAGGGGAGAGGTAGAGCAACGCAGAGGGACTTCGAGGAAGACCCAGGCCCACCCCCTCTTCATCCTAGGGCACGCAGTGAGGAACGGAGAAGGGAGCAACATGAGTTGCGTGGCTTACGGGGGAGGAAAGGGCTCTGATTCCCTTCATTAGCTGCAGGTGGGAACACAAAAGGGGAGTTGCGCACAGCCAACTGTTGAGAGCAAATCGTGAATTATCTGGCATTGTCGGGGCTTATCTGGGTTCCTGGCATCTTCCCAACTGTGTGTGTTTTGCTGGCCTTTCAAGTCTGCAATTCCTTATCCTGTCCTGTCAAGTTAATTACTGCAGCGGGGTTTGTGTGAATTTTTTTTCTCCAGCCGAAGGTAACCTGGACATTGGGAGCAAAATTGGAGGTACTAAAGGGACTCTTCTTACTCATGTGACTGTGTTGCCTTTGTGCCACGCCCTAGGTCATCACACTACCAGTTCGGCCTGGTTCTGGCATACTGGTAGTGCTGAAGATCGGCGCAGACCGAACCAGTTCTGTCTGAGGAGCTGCTGGAGCTGCTGTTGGGCCTACCTGCCTGCCCGGGCTCCCATACTGACCTTTATACCCTGCTTTTGAAGCACAGCTGCTTTGCGTGGCACAGCAGATTGCCATGCATCAGCTGCTGAAGCAACAGGGAGAGTGCAGGAGTGCAGGAGTGCAGGAGGTGAGTCGGAAAGCCTCTGCGCCTGTGCAAAGTGCGCATTTGGCACACGCGCGCCCACCAAACCATGCCCACCGAGTTGGTGATAATCTATTTTGAAACCCACCACTGATCACAACCCAATTTAAATGCTCAGAGTAAAGATTAAGGTATGATTTATTTTTACTTGGTGGAAAAAAACATTTAAAACAATTGCACATGTTGTCTATGAACACATTTAGGTGACATTAAAGCATGGCTGAAAAATTGCCTTATGTCCCTTGCTTCTTTGCAGATCTCTATCACAGCATCTGAAGATCTCTATCACAGCATCTGCTCTTTTACCATCCCATTAAGCAAGACTTTCTTTATGACAGCATAAACAAAGCAGGAGCTTTAAATACCCTTTCAATGCACTTCAATGAATTCAGCACTGTTTGGTTATCTGTAACACGCTCTAATGGTACCAACATGGTATGTTAATGAGGTGTTAATAACCACTCGCAAAGGCATTGAGATGCAGACTGGAAGATGAAGCCTTACTTTAATCTGAGTGCCTCTGTTTTTCAAAGTACAGAAGAGAAAAAGACAGCCAATGCTTAGAAATGCATTAAGCTTCGTGGGTGTGGTTGGGGAGTTTTATTCTGCCATGCATTATATTCCCATGCCATTAATGATGTGATAATAAAAGGATAATGAATTAATTTTTTCATTTATTTCATTAGCAGATTAAAGAAGCAAGTTGCTTGCTTTTGGGGAGACTTGTTTACTGTTTTAATTAATCGGTCTGATAATGAAAATTATCTTCTTGTTTCTGCAGTGTTATAATTTGTTGTTTTGAAGGCTTAGTACCATCTTCTTAGTCAAAGCAATCATTAATCATAGGGGCTTTATCTATTTTCTTTTGCTTTGGAGGGCAATATTCTTTGTTCACAAGAGTTGCTAATGCAATTTAGCATTTTGAAGAAGCAAAGCATAGAAATCAGGATAAGGAACTCCTATTTTAATGACCATGTATGCTTATGTATGCTCTTCAGGTTTTATTTGTTTTTGTAAAATTGAGCAATTTGATAGTAATTTTCCTGCTTTATATCATTAGAATACATTTTGGAAATGATAATTTTGTTATAGAATTTCTTCTTGTGAAGAAGTGAGAAGTTACAACTGAACAAGTTTAGTTTGAGTTTTCTTTGGATAGGAGAACATTCCTGGACACATTGGGTATTTGCCTATAATGCTACAAGGCCCTGCCCCCTGGGGGTTGCAAAACCCTGCCCCCTTTTAACTGTCTCATAGGATAAAAAGAGCAGGACTTTGATCAGAAAGTTGCAGTTATCATCTTGACTTGCCCTCAGGGCCTGTCACAGATTCTTGGCAGTAGTATACCAGTTCCTCTCTTCACCCCTTAGATAACTTTTAAAATGACTGGAGCAGCAGAGATTTTGGTCGCATTTTCCTGGGTTAGAAATAGATGCTTAACCATTAAGCATCATATATAAAATCATACATTGCAATGTCCTACCTGTCAGTGAATACTTCAGCTTCAACCATAACAACACAAGAGCACACAATAGATACAAACTCAAAGTAAACCGCACCAAACTTGATTGCAGGAAATACGACTTCAGCAATAGAGTGGTCAATGTCTGGAATACTCTACCCAACTCTGTAGTTTCTTCCCCAAACCCCAAAAACTTTAACCTTAGACTGTCTGCTATTGACCTCACCCCTTTCCTAAGAGGTCTGTAGGGGGCGTGCATAAGCGCACCAACGTGCCTCTACCGTCCCTGTCCTATTGTTTCTCTTATTCTTCTTTTATTTTTCTTATATGTACCCATTTCATGTATTCACAACTATGTATACACTTATACTTATTATCTTGTAAACAATTGGCAAATCAAATAAATAAATAAATAAATAAATTACTCCAGCTTCAGAAAATCCATGGTTGATGGACCTCTATAGAGAAACAGATGCCTTAGTCCACACAACAAGCAGCCAGTGGGATGTCCTGGTTTGGTTTAACTTCAGGAAATTCAAAGAGTGCCCGGAATCATATTACCTTTGAAGTCCCCATCTCAAATTCCATTTTGGCAAAAAAAAAAAAAAAAAAAAGAGCCACAAAAGGGCCATTCAGATTTCAAGCCCCAAGCCCAGATCATGACCCATTTGACAGCAAGCAGAGCACATCATTCAGTGAGGCTCTTTGCTAGGCAACGGGCCAGGCCCAAGTAATTTCAGCAATCTGCCAGCACAGAGATTATGTGGCTGCTTTGCTTTCAGCCTTTGTTGGAAACAGTTTGTTTAGCATTCCAGCTTGTGATTCTTCTTCCTGTTTCCTGTTTGTAACCCTTGACTCTTGGACTGGCTAGCAATTTGGCTAGTGATTTTATAGTATCCTTCCCCTGCCATGCCCACCAAGCCACGCCCACAGAACTGGTGGTAATTTTTTTTTTAATCCCATCACTGTACCATACCCATTTATTTCACCAAACTAGTTACAAACTTCTGAAAAAACAATTTGGAATTTTTCATGCATCTAATGATCCAAAAGCAAAGTTGTTTAATACAGAGATGCAACTGAAATAGCCTACAGGGAGTATGACCACCAATTCAATTGTCTTCATTATTTCAGACATGTGGTTCAGATTTCAGGTGATTATCTTGAAAGTATAGTGGCAGTTTGTTTTGAAGTCATTTGAATTTTTAAAGGTTAATGCATTTTAAATTGGGTTTGTAAAAATGCTAGTGACAATGGCCACTGATACAATAGGTATCACATGACCTGACAAAATCCTTGGAAAAGTTTGTCCTAACCATCATTAAAGTCCTCACAGAGAAGGAATTGCAATAGTGCTGCCTCCACGTTTCCATTTCATAGAGCCTTTCATCCAGCCTTTCCAGTTTCCTGGCTGAGATCCTGGCTAATAAAAGGTAGTCCTGCTAAGTGCTGAATTCTTCCCCAGCTAGCGGTGTAACTTAAATTCAAATTGTATATTAAAAAAACACCACAATAGAATTCTTTCAGGTAAATGGAAGATTGGTGGGGGGGGGACAGTTTTGATGGAAAATGTGCTTTATTTTGGAACAAAGAACATTAAAAGGAAAAATTTTCTGCTCGGTGGTTATGAAAATGAATGGAAATTCTTTGGACTTCTGAGTGGATCTCCACACATAAAGCTGCAGCTCATACAATTTACTGGTATATTGTATAGACCGTGAGTCTATTTATTAGAACTATGGATGAAATAAAAATGTGTTTAGATCCAAGTTCAGGATTTGACACAGATCAGTTTTAATCAAGGCAAGCTGAAATCCAGAACCTCACGCTTGTTTCAAGACTTGTCCAAGACAAAACCTTGTCCAGGATAAATCCCCACTGTAATATCCATGCATCAAAGCGGCCCATGTCTTGCCTTTCCATGTCATCCTAGCCTGTTGCCAGGCATCCACTCAGCCCCATAGCACAAACCCTTGCCCTGGAACATCTGTGCCTGGAATCTGTGTGTTGCAAATCCAGATGGAACACATCTGTTTTAGCTTTGGCATCACTATGCCAGTCCACACAGAGACAAATCATTTTTGCATGGTTTATAGGGCTACATTCCTACACCTTATATGCTAGAAAGTTAGACACAATTTAATTAAAGGTTATATATCTCTCACTCCCTACTCTAGTTTTAGGGACTTTCCCCACTGCCAAGACCAAGTATTATTCTATTTCAAGGTTGCAGGCCCAGACATAGAACATACAACATAGAATCATAGCACTTGAAAGCACCTTGGTGGTCTTCTAATCCACTCCCGGCTCAAGGTAGGACACCTTATGCCATCTTCACCATATGGTTGTCTTGTCTATTCTTGAAAACCTCCATGGACTGAGAACTCACAACCTTGGGAGGCAAGCTGTTCTATTGATTAACTGTTCTCACGGTCAGGAAATTTCTCCTTAGTTCTAAGTTGGATCTCGTTTTAACAAGCTTCCACTGACTGCTTCTTCTCCTGCCCTCTGATGCTTTGAAGAATAAGTCATTCTCATATTCTCTATGACAGCCCCTCAAGTACTGGAAGACAGTTCTGTCACCTCTAATCCTTCTCTTCAACAACCTAGACATACCTAGCTCCCTGAACTTATACTTATCCTCTATACTTAGCCTGTTTCTAGAGATTTAGCCCCAACAACCGTTTATCATCTTAATTGGTCTTCTCTACATTCTTTCTAGTGTCTCAGTATCTTTCTTTTTTTTTGTGTGTGTATCATGGTGACCAGAACTTGATGCAGAATTCCAAGTGCAGCCTCATTGGTGCAGTATAAAGTGATATTATCACTTCTTGATAATATCTTGATACTATCCCTCTGTTGATACAGCCTAGGACTGCTTGAGCTTTGCAATCCTAGGCTGCATTGACATCTAGATTCCTCTCACAGTTATTATTCTTAAAACAGGTACTCACTATTCTATGCCTGTGCATTTGGTTGTTTTTTTTTCTGCCTAAGTGCATGACCTTACTTTTCTCACCACAGAATTGTACATCTTGTTGGACAGGGCCCAATGCTCAAGTATGTCAAAATCCTTCTGAATCTTGTGTCTATCTTCCAAATTTCAAATTCCCCCCAGCTTTGTGTCATTTGCAAATTTGATGAGCTCCCCTTCTATCCCGGTATCTAGATAAGGTTACTAAGGAGTTGAATTTTTCCTGCAGTTTAGACTGATATTAGCAGATAGGATCTAAATCAAGTACCTAGCAGAAAGCAGTTGCCTGAAAAGTGTCAATCATAATCCAACAAGCAAGAAAGCATTTTAAATACTTCCAAAGTCACAGAATCAGTGGTGGGGTTCAAAATTTAATTACTACCAGTTCTGTGGGTGTGGCTTGGTGGATGTGGCATGGCTTGGTGGACGTGGCTTGGTGAGGTGGCAGGGGAAGGATACTGTAAAATCTCCATTCCTACCCCACCCCACTAACCTACTTTCCAGCTCCATTTTCCTGTGCAGGGCAACGAAAAAAGACCCAGCCGATCAGCTGGGACTTGTGAGGCAGAGAATAGGTAGGGGCGGGGCCAGTCAGAGGTGGTATTTGCTGGTTCTCTGGGCTACTCAAAATTTCCTCTACCGGTTCTCCAGAACTGGTCAGAACCTGCTGAATACCACCTCTGGTATGGTAGGGTTATGAGATTGTTAAGTGATATCCAGTATTTAAAAAGCACAATCAAAAAACAGAAAAGTAAGAAAAACAAAAGAATTTTAGAAAAGGGGTTTACAAAGAGGGAATAAAACAAAGTCAAAGTAATAGATTAATATCATATCTTATATCAATCAAGTATTTTGTATTAATGTAAGGCTTTCGAACATAATTCAATAGCCATTATAATATAATATGGATTGTAAAGCAAAGTTTAAGTTTTTGTTTAGCCTATCAATTCTATCCTTCTTTAGCAATTTGTCTCATGTTTTCAAAATATGCCTTTTCTGTATATCATAATGACCTTGACTAGTCTGTTCAGATGACACATTAGCCTTCTGTTAAGATCAATCATTATTGTGCCAGGTGCTCCTACCTGGCTTGCTTTACTGTCAAATATGAGTTGGCAGACAGGATGTGGAATCATTAGTGATCTGGGATATAGAGTCTAAGATCCATAATTGTACATCTCATATGAAACTAACTTATTTCTTGCAGAACTGAATGAGATTTTGAGAAAAAAAGGTAGAATATAATTTTCTTGACTGGTCTGTAAACACTTTTATCAGAAAGAAGAGACAAAACCTGCTGATCATAAAATAAGGGTCAGTATAATGGGACTTGGGAGTGATATCCATGGGAAAATCCTGGGAAGATAATCAATGGATCTACAAACCAGCAAAGCTCTTACTAGAAGCTAATATGAGTTTGTCAATAATAGATCATGTCAGACAAACTTATTGCATTTTTGACAAAGTGACTAAATTTGTGGACCAGCAAAATGTTGTAGACATGGTATATTTGGATTCAGTAACAGAATAGCAGAGTTGGAAGGAACCTTGTAGGTCATCAGTCCAAGTCCTCACTCAATCAGGAGACCCTACACCATTTCTGACAGATGGCAGTCCAGTCTCTTCTTGACAGCTTCCAGTGATGAAGCTCCCACAACTTCTGAAGACATTTGACAAATTAGATCACAGCCAACTTCTTGGCAAGATAACAAAATATGAGATCTATATGAGATATAGCATCACCACCAGGTGAGTTCCTAAATGCCTTACCAACTGCACTCAACCTGTAGCCCTCAATGGAATTACATCTATGGTTGGAAGTATGCAGTGGGGTACCCCAACGTTCTGTCTTAGACTCAGTACTTTTCAACATCTTCATGAATGATTTAGATGAAGGGATAGAATGGGAACTCATCAAATTTGCAGATGACACCAAGCTAGGAGAAATAGACAACACTTTAAAAGAAAGGCTCAAGATCCAGAAGGATCTTGACAGACTTGAACACAGGGCCCTAGCTAATAAAATGCAATTCGGTGATGAGAAAGTAGGGTTTTACATTTAGGCAAGAGAAACCAAATACATAAGTGTAAAGTAGGTGTCTCAACAGCAGTAATAGTGAGATGGGTCTAGGAGTCCTAGTTGACAACCCCTTAAGTATGAGGCAGCAGTGCACTGCAGCTGCCCAAAAAACCCAACAACCATGCAGTCTTAGGCTGCATTAACAGAGGGATAGATTCAAGATCACGTGAAATGTTAGTACCACTATATACTGCCTTCATAAGACCACACTTGAAATACTGCATCCAGTTTTGATGACCACGGTTTACTAAGCTAAGACTCTGGAAAGTGTGCAGAGAAGAGCAACAAAGATGATTAGGGGACTGGAAGATAAAATAAATGTTGAATGGTTGCAGGAACTGGGTATGTCTAGCCTAATGAAGAGAAGGACTAGGAGTGACATCATAGCAGTCTTCCAATATTTGAGAGGCTATAACAAAGAGGAGGAGGCCAACCTATTCTTCAAAGCACCTGAGGGTAGGACAAGAAATAATGGTTGGAAACTCATCAAAGAGAGATCCAATCTCGAACTAAGGAGAAATTTAGTGGTCATGAGAACAATATCAAAAATGTCTTTGCCAGTAATTTAAGAAAAAGTCAAACCATGTATGGAGTTTTCTTCTCCAACCTCTCATTCATACAAATTGACCAACTTACTAGTTTTTGCTTGGGTACTGATCTTCCATTTAAAAACAGTGTTTTCTCATTTGTTTCTTTCCTCCCTCCTCTATTAATTGGAAGATGTAATCCCAAAAAAGATTTTGCTGCAAATACCACACATAGACTAATGGAGTGTCAAAGAGTTTAATTAGATACTGAAATAGAAGTTATAGGCATTGTTATGTACAAAAGCCATGCCTGCAACTCAGAAAATATAAAGCACTAATTAATATTGAATTGAAGTTGTTAGTTACTTTTTCTAAAGAAAGTAGAGAGACCAGTCACAGAAATCACAAAATTAAAGGTACCCATTCCCATTCTATAAAATCCTGCAATATAACTGTTTTTAGTAATGAAAAGGCAGGTTAGGATTTAATGAATAGATACAGGAATCTATCTGATCATCTTGCTGAGCTGGAATAGACTATACTCCTATCCTTGTCAGCCTCAAATGGTATCATAGATCAAACCCTAGACCACGGACCGGTACCAATCCAAAGCCCATTGGGAACTGGGCTGTACAAGTGATGGGCAAGTTTTATTGGTCCATGTGTGGGATTAGGTTACGTGCCCAAAACCATCCCCTCCTTCCCACCAGCACCCCTGCTGTGGTCCATGGACCCAAAAAGGTTGGGGACTGCTGCCTTAGATTCCTTTGAAATCAAGACTGCTACTATAATGATTTAATTATTTAAATGATTTCATTGCATTTAACTGCAATTAGCAGGGAATAGGATTTATTGACCTAACTATTTAACTTTTTGTTCTATGAAAAAAAAAAGGTTGACAAAAGTTACTACCGGTATGTTTCTTTAAAGTTCATTTTGTGGCATAATTATACATCCCATCCTCTGTCTACCAAATTTTAATGGTAGAAACCAATGCAGATCATCTATGAGAACGACTTCAGCAATAGAGTGGTCAATGTCTGGAATACTCTACCCGACTCTGTAGTTTCTTCCCCAAACCCCAAAAACTTTAACCTTAGACTGTCTACTATTGACCTCACCCCTTTCCTAAGAGGTCTGTGAGGGCGATGCATAAGCGCACCAACGTGCCTACCGTCCCTGTCCTATTGTTTCTCTTATTCTTCTTTTATTTTTCTTATATGTACCCATTTCATGTATTCACAACTATGTATACACTTATACTTATTATCTTGTAAACAATTGGCAAATCAAATAAATAAATAAATAAATTGTATAATCACTAAACTAAAACAAATTGTAAAGTAAGGGAGGGAAATCTACATCCATCAATGTCTTAGTGAACACCACCATCTGTTGGATTTTCAAAGCATACCCACAAATGGAATTATCATAATGCCAGGATCGGCTCCCAGCTGGGGAGAAGATCACCAGGAAAAGATGTGGGGAGAACTGGGGATGAGGAGACTCACACTGAATTTTCATGCTATATGTTCTCCAGGGATGTTTGACTTCCTCCCTCCTGGATGTGAGGCAACATCTAGCTGCAAAATGGAACAGCGCCTGGTTCTCAAAGTAAAAGATCTAAACTTTGACTGCATCTTGGTTTTTTTTCTTCCAGACTGTGCACCTCCACATGTGTTAGTGGTCCAACTGTTATTCTGAATTTAAGACCAGAATAACCATGTAGAGCCTTGGTAGTTAATACAATTCAGGCTAAGAAATAAAAATGAAATGCTATACGTTGGGGGGGATGGTTACTACATTTGAAAGTAGAAGAGGTATTTTTAATGTTTAAATGTATGTGGATCAGCCAAACTTTATTTTGTATTTTACTTGTATAACAACTTGGTTGACTGGAATGTGTATTCAGAGAAGAAAACTAAAGGGAGTTTATTCTGCGCTAATAGAAAATTGGACGCATTTATATGTAATTTCTGAAAATAAATAATGCATCTTGGGTGTCATCAGGATTGTGAATAAGCAATTTACATTAACATTTGGATAATGAATCAATATGGCAGCATCAAAGTTTATGGATAGAAAGAGAAAATATTAAATTAAATTAAGGTGGGCGTGGCTAGGTGGTCATGCCTAAGTGGTCATGTGACTGGGTGGGCATGTGGTCATGTGACTGGGGGGGTGTCAAACGTCTTTTTTTTCTTTTTTTTCTTTCACAGTACACTCTCCATGCCCCATTTTTGACCTAGTGAGCCTCAGGGAAGCTTCCTGGGTGCTGAAAAAAGAAGCATTTTGAAGCCTTCTGAGATAAGTACAACAGTGAGGGGATTGTGCCGCGAGGTGAGGAGGCTGTGCCACGCAGAAATCCAATTTCCTGCTTTCTAGCTAATCTAAATTGTGCAGCATAGCTGATCATCGCCCAGACCGGTAGCATATTTTAACTGCCATTTCACCTCAACTGGTAGCATTTTTTACTACTGGTTTGGGCGAACCGGGCTTAACCGGCAACATTTCACCTCTGACTAGAAGATCCCCAGATGTCAGATTCATGTATCTGTCATTTCTTTGATGGAAGAAGAAAAAAAAAGGGGGGGGGGGACTGATAAAGAAATCCTTCTTGATGTAACCTGAATATATTTAATCTTATATTGAATTTGTATAACCTACACATGATACAATGGAGGGATGAAACCCAGATGGCCGGAACCTATCACCTCTGAGAGAGACAGCTAGGAGATGAAGAGACCATAAAAATTCCACAGTGAGATTTGTCCTGGGAAAATCTGGAAAAGATTGTTCTAAAAAGCGGGTGGGGGGGAATTAACATGTTGGCTCTTTGTTTTACTAAATACACATCAAGATAAGGGGAGGGGTTTTAAACTCCCTTATCTATCTCTGCATACCTGAGAGACCTTAGACGCTGCTTTTAACCCCTACATGAATTGTCTCATCTCAATAAAGGATTCCTTTTGATACATTTTGATATGTTTTCAGAAGTTCATTCTAGTTGATTGAATGGGAAAAGTTCTGTAGCCTGATATAAAGCAACGTCTGCAATAGAGGTCAGCCCAGAGAGGAACTTTTTTTTTAAAAAAACAAAACCTTCACTTTATCAAGGGGACCCTGCAAAAAAAGGAAAATGTCTGAGTACAGCAAGGACCAAGGGGAAGCCAAATGCTGGGGAGAAACGTCAACAGTTACCCAGCCAGATACTGACTCGGTGCACCCCATTGAAGATAGCGAAGCTGCCTACAAAACCTCCACAAAGCCCCTATAGGTGTAGGAAAGAGAGACAGCTGGGACAAAAGAACCAGGGAAGTAACCATAAGCTATTGGTAACCATAAGCTCGGGTGGAAATTAGAGCTGGAGGCCCTATCAGATCAGGAAGAATGGGATGAGGAGCCACCGTCCAACGACTGACTGAGACGGTACATAAATTGCCTCATGAGGGAAGAGAGAACCTCAAGGTGAGGGATGCACCAGGACACCAACGCAGGAGAGTGAGGGAACCAGAAAATGAGAGAACCCGAGCCGCCACCTTGGATTCAGCTGAGAATGATCGGGCAGTGGGACAAGCTGAAGAACCAGCAGCCATACCAGGTACCCAACCCCTAACCACCCCAGAACAGGAGATTAACCATGGCCAACCCAGAGACATACAACTGCAGAGGAAGGCCCCACCCCTGGGAGTAAAATTCGATGGAGACCCCCAGAAACTGGGATTTTTCCTGGCGCAAGTCCTCACCTACATGCAAGAATATGTGCAGAATTTCCCAACCCAGGGATCCCGAGTCATCACCCTGGCCCTTGAAGGGGCAGCAGCCAGATGAATGGTGACACTCCACAACATCAACGCCCCAGAATTAAGGAACCTCGACCACTTCATGATGGCCCTATGCCACTGTTTCGAAGACCCTCTCACCAATAGAAAAGCCCGAGACCGCATCAGAATCATAAAGCAAGGCTGTCGCCTGGTAACTGAATACACCAAGGAATTTCGTGACCTGGCCGGCTGAGTCGACTGGCCAGAGGATATCCTATTCTGTTGGTTCAAAGATGGGCTAAATGATGACCTATAAGCTTCCTGCTTGACCTATGGGGCCCCAAACCTCCTGCATGAATGGTATACGATGGCAGAGGAGGCAGAGATAGACATGACTCGTAACCAGTACCGCAGTGGCAAGTTTTGGAAAAGATCCCCACCCCAGGAGAAACAGGAAGTTTTCAAGCCCCAAACCACCATGACTCCAAGAACATCTGGTTGCTTTAAATGTAGAAAGGAGGGACACTGCGTAGCAGAATGCCGTTCGAAAACCTCTGCCAGAAAACTAGACCACCCATCGGGGGGGAAACCTGGAACATCCAGCCCTCGAGGAAAGGAGACTGGCCTGAGAGGCCGAGTAGCTGTGGGATTATCACAATGCCTGACACCAAGGTCCCTTCTAACTCTGATGATGTTCTATAACTGAACATAAAACATATTCTATGTTCTATGTTCAATCTAGAACTGGAAAAGTATTGGTAGAATTTATATAAATAGATAGGAATTGTAGTACTTCAGGTCCATTAGGCAGAATGTGGTACCATGAATGTTGGGTTCCTCCACCCTCTATTTTTCTGGATATCAAATGTAGCCTGGGAAATTCAACTGCATTCTAAGTGGGTCTATGTAATATTTTTCTGAGTAAAGCTTTTAATTTGAAAGTAAAAATAAAGTGTGTTAAATTGCATTTGTTTCTACATGTCCTGGGGCTCTAGATAAATAAGAACAAGTTGAAGTGCCTTAAGATCTTGACACTTTCCATCTGATAGTATCAAACATTCAAAAATATTTTTCCACTTACACAATCCCTGCCTATATTAAAGGATAGAGAGAATGATGAATAATTAATTAATTAACCACTTAAACTGAATCAAGGATAAATGAATAGTGTGTAAACAATGATTAAGAAGAAAGCATAAATATGACATAAACCCTTATCTTATGTTGTCTCACATCCTCTTCCATCCCACTTTTGTTTTCTTGACAAAGGAACTACTCAGGGGTGGGATTCAAATTTTTTAACAACCGGTTCTGTGGGCATGGCTTAGGTCGTGGGCGTGGCTTGGTGGACATGTGACTGGGTGGACATGGCTTGGTGGTCATGTTATTGGATGGGTGTGGCCAACTCAATATCACTCACATCGAGACACGCATCTCATCACCTGGCCTCTCATGACTGTGGGGATGCTGCAATAGTCGTAAGTGTGAAAAAGGGTCATTAGTCACTTTTTTCAGTGCCATTGTAACTTTGAATGGTCACTCCACACAAGCAAAGTACCAGCAAGGAAGGGAAACAAACTCCAGTGATTTTCCTGAGACAGGAAGTCTAGTCCTGCTAAGAATGTAATAAGGGTTAACGGAAAGGCAGTTTTTGTAAGCAACACCAGAATGTTTCCTTCCTGCCTTCCTTACAGGAGTAGGTCAGTAATTTCTTCTAACAACCGGCTCTCCGAACTGCTTAGAATGTTAACAACCGATTTTAGCGAATAAGGGTGAACTGGTAGAATCTTACCCCTGGAACTACTCCCCCCAAACAAGCAGAATGGTGTGTTGTACCATTGTTTCTCATGATAGTAAAATGCACACACACACAGTTGATTTGCATGCATTGTTTGAATGAAGAACTTTACATACATTTATACTTACTATTGGTTTGTATCAGTGGTGGGATTCATTTTTTTTTACTACTGGTTGTGTGGGCGTGGCTCGATGAGTGTGGCAGGGAAAGGATATTGTAAAATCTCCAGTCAGAGGTGGTATTTTCTGGTTCTCTGAACTACTCAAAATTTCTGCTACCAGTTCTCCAGAACTGGTCAGAACCTGCTGAATACCACTTCTGGTTTGTATGCATTATGCATTGCATACAAAATACAAAATGCAGGGGGTTGGACCAGATGATTTCCAAGGTCTCTTCCAACTCTTATATTCTATGTATGCCTGAAAAACAAAACAACCTGCTCTTGAAATGGTTTCAAAAGAGATGGAAAATAAAATATCAACCCTAGATAAGGTTGGGTTTGCCTAGGGAAAAACATGTATTATGAACAGAGTAATGATCCTACTACTGAAAATATGCAGGTTGTGTATTAATATTAATACAGAATCTATATTCATTTATATACTGCATCCTCTTTAGTGGTTTTTAATAGCTGTTATGGTTTTTATATTTGAAAGATTATACAGGTGAAACTCGAAAAATTAGAATATCGTGCAAAAGTTCATTTATTTCAGTAATGCAACTTAAAAGGTGAACCTAATATATGAGATAAACTCATTACATGCAAAGCAAGCTGTGATTTGTCATAATTGTGATGATTATGGCTTACAGCTCATGAAAACCCGAAATCCACAATCTCAGAAAATTAGAATATTACATGCAATCAATAAAACAAGGATTGTACATAGAACAATATCGGACCTCTGGAAAGTATAAGCATGCATCTGTACTCAGTACTTGGTTTGAGCCCCTTTTGCAGCAATTACTGCCTCAATGCAGCGTGGCATGGAAGCTATCAGCCTGTGACACTGCTGAGGTGTTATGGAAGACCAGGATGCTTCAATAGCAGCCTTCAGCTCTTCTGCATTGTTCGGTCTCATGTCTCTCATCTTTCTCTTGGCAATGTCCCATAGATTCTGTATGGGGTTTAGGTCAGGCGAGTTTGCTGGCCAATCAAGCACAGTAATTTCATGGTCATTTAACCAGGTTTTGGTGCTTTTGGCAGTGTGGGCAGGTGCCAATTCCTATTGGAAAATGAAGTCAGCATGGGGATAAAGCTCATCTGCAGAAGGAAGCAGGTAAGATGCTTCTGATGTTTGTTGTTCAGAAGTGGCTTGACATTGAAGTCCATGTCCAGGATCCGTCAGTGTGTGGTGGCTCTTGATGCACTGAGTCCAGCCTCCGTCCACTCCTTGTGAAAGTCCCCAACAGTTTTGAATGGCCTTTTCCTGACAATCTTCTCCAGGCTGCGGTCATCCCTGCTGCTTGTGCACCTTTTTCTTCCACACTTTTCCCTTCCACATAACTTTCTATTAATGTGCTTTGATACAGCACTTTGGGAACATCTAACTTCTTTTGCAATTACCTTTTGAGGCTTTCCCTCCTTATAGAGGGTGTCAATGATGGCTTTCTGCACAACTGTCAGGTCATCAGTCTTTCCCATTGTTGAAAGGTGTCAAAATGCCTTTCTTTCGAGGATTCGATTTTCCTGCTGGGAGAGCTCCGGCGCAAGGATATGGACAACTGCTTGAAAGCTGGATCTTTTTATTTTTCAGGAAGGTGGAGAACAGCGAGAGGTCTGCGTTCCTGGGCTAGCTAGCTTCTTATGGTAAGTCCCTGGTTTTTTATACCCTTTTCTCCCTTTGTAAGTTGATTTTGTGTGGGTGTTTGTATTTGTGCCTAATGTTTCAAATCCTGTTTGAGTTTGTCTTTATTTCTGTCAGAGGGCAAACTCCGTGGGGTGCGGAAGGCAAACTCCGCGGGGTGGCCAGATTGTATTATTGTCTTTCTGTAATCTCTTTTAGATAGTTTTTCATATTTGTTCTGTGGCAATCTCCTGTCTGTCCCTTTTGTAATTTATATTTTGTGTCTTTTGTCTGTTTGTTTTGCTTATATGGTATGTCCTGTGTTTGTAAGAGTTTTCTAAATTATTTTTTGTTTCCTTTTCCTATTTGTCTAGTTTTCTTAATTACTTAGGCTTTTGTCTATAGGGATTCTTTAATACTTTTTATCTGATTCCTTTTCCTATGTAAGTTTGTTTTCTGGCTGACCTGATGTTCCCCTTGGGCTTTTCCTGTTTTTTTTGTGTGTGACACTACTGCCTTCCTGAAATTCCCTTTCCACACCATGATTGTGCTTCCTACTGAACCAGACTGAGAGACCATTTAAAGGCTCAGGAACCCTTTGAAAGTGTTATGGCTTAATTAGCTGATTAGAGTGGGACACTTTGAGCCTAGAATATTGAACCTTTTCACAATATTCTAATTTTCTGAGATTGTGGATTTGGGGTTTTCATGAGCTGTAAGCCATAATCATCACAATTATGACACATCACAGCTTGAACTATCTTGCTTTCCTTGTAATGAGTCTATCTCATATATTAATTTCACTTTTTAAGTTGCATTACTGAAATAAATGAACTTTTGCACCATATTCTAATTTTTTGAGTTTCACCTGTATCTATTCATGATAGCACATCCCTTTATTATCCCTGATGTCATAAAATGAAACAGTTCACTTATGGAAAGACTCACTATCTGGCCATTCAGGGCTCATTTTCTTTTAAAATATTTTTGCATGATTTTTAATTCAAATTGGCTCCAAGGATTCTTACAGCAATTAAAATACAACCTAGATAATATACTGAACTAATCTCACCGGTGAATAAAAATGAATTTTTCAAGTCATCCAGAGAAAATCTGAATCAACTAGATAATTTGTTTTGCTAGCCGAGCTGAAGTGAGAAATGTTCATTAGGAATTCTGTAAGTGCTATATGTGGTGAAAAAAACTGTAGGAAGGGAGGGAAAGGATTTATGGAAATAAGCAATTCAGGAGATAGAGGATCAGACCTGGAAGTACAACAGTAGTATTTTATAATTAATGTCAAAGAAAGCTTACCAACTAATTTTTAGATAGCAGTTGACACCAGCCAGACTCTGATGCTGCTACTACTGCTCCTCCACTAACTACTGTCAAATAGTAAAGTTTTGGACTTCAGTGAGGACAGGCAGATATATACAGTATCCAATTGTTTTAGAAAAGAGACAGAAATGCTTCAGCAAAAGGCCAATGTAGTAGAAGAGCAGATCAGGCCAGTTGGTTGTGAGACCTCACTTGAAAGCCAACTCTCAAAAACCCTAACCCTAACCCTAACCCTATGCTTCCAAATAGCAAATTCTCCCATAGCCATCTTCGCTAGTCACAGGGACAAAAATATAACAATAAGCAGATAAAGACACAGCACAAACCCTTCCATACATAGCTTTATTGCAACAGCTGGTGAAAACGTATAAGCTGTAGAGTTTATGCCATGATGGACATTTCAATGCTTCTCCTCCCCTGTGGGTACTAGCCTCTCCCAATGAAGTTTTCTACCTGATGACGTTATACCCAGATGTATCCATTCTTGCCACGAGTCTGGGATCTTCAAGATGCCTCTGACTTCTTAATCTTCCTTGGAGCTGTACTCTTACCTGATGGTCCCTCCATCCAAATACTAACAAGGCATTACCCTGCTTAGGTTCCAAGCCCAGTCACAGTCAACTAGATTTAATGCAGCAATATAAAATATGTCTCAGTAAGGTCATACTGAACCTAAAAGGCTATTAATTTAAAGAGTAATTTCTCAGTGGATTAATAGAGGCAGATTATTTTACTGCTTGGGCAATCATCTTAATAGCTACAGCCCTGCTGTTCATTCTAATCACATGGAGCAGGTGTATTGCTCCACCAATTGATAAAATATAATCTCTCTCATTATCATGTGATCAATCATATCATATCACACACACATACATATATTCCAATTATTGATCATTGTTTGGAGCTTTACAAATATACATTTTGATAATAAAGTGCTTTAGCATTTCTTCCTGTCTGGAAGAGTCAATCAGGGAGTTTGTGGCACATTTTTTTTTAAAAAAAATAGAGTGTGATGAAGTTAGTTTGGTTTCTCTTGGGAAAAGAAATAGGCTGGGAGCTGCAATGGTCTCTGGAGAAATGCTTTTCCAGAGAAATGGTGAATGTCTATGTGTCTTTGATTTGCTAGAGTGATGGCTTTAGCAGGTCATTCTTATGAAGGATAAGTCAGCAATGAATGTTAGCTTTGAGTAAACCACAGTGCTGCCTCTTGTATGAATGAATAGCATTAGCATCTAATCCACAGTCTGTTTGCATTCATTAAAGTAGGATGAATTGGGTATCAGGTATATTGTGGGAAGCCTCCTTCAGTGCTGTTATTTTATTATAAATCACACTAAACTAGAGTGGGGGTTCCTTTGAATTTCTAGAAAGTGAAGATGTAAAAAAAATGCTTCGTGACATGAGCTCCATGTCCAGTGGGTTGAGCCCTGCTTCTTCAGGAAATTGGATGGAAGGTTTGTGCTCCCCTCTTCATCTTCTCAACAGCCTTTGATCCATCAGCCTTGGCATCTTTCTGGATCACCTATTGGAACTGAGATTAGAAGCACCATTTTACAACAGTTCTGTTCTTTCCTTACCAGGTAGTTTTTGTTGGGAGTCAGAGAAGCAGTTGACTCAGTGGCCCCTGCTTTATGAGGCCTGACAGGAATCAGTTCTCTCTCCTACCTTTTCTCTTAAGTATACTTTTCTTAGGTACATAGATGTAAGAATAAAATCAAAGAAAAGACAAAAAAAGTACAAATGGGATTTAAGGGTAAAGGTAAAGGTTCCCCTCGCCAAATATGTGCTAGTCGTTTCTGGCTCTAGGGAGCGGTGCTCATCTCCGTTACAAAGCTGAAGAGCCAGTGCTATCCAGAGACGTCTCCATGGTCATGTGGCCGGCATGACTAAATGCCGAAAGCACACAGAATGCTGCTACCTTCCCACCAAAGTGGTCCCTATTTTTCTACTTGCATTTTTACATGCTTTAGAACTGCTAGGTTGGCAGAAGCTGGGACAAGTAACAGGAGCTCACTTCGTTAATGTCGTGCTAGGGATTCGAACTGCTGAATGGCTGACGTTTCTGATCAACAAGCTCAGCATCTTAGCCACTGAGCCACTGCATCCCCCAAATGGGATTTACAGATTGTGAAAAGTAGATAGGAATTTATAAAACACTAATTAAAAGGGAAAAAAATCCTCTATTATTCTACTAGTAACATTAATATAATATATAATCATAGGCCAATTTGGTACTTTAAAAACTATTGTTAGAGTCAAATCAAAGACTAACATATACCACTAAAATCATTGGTCAAAATAATAGGAATAGATAAAAAAATAATTAATCTGGAACCAACTGTTCTTTAATTTATCACCAGTGAGAAAGAATAATGTTTAATTTGTTTTGTTTTATATTTTTGCTTTGTATGTTTTATTTTTATTCTCTTTTAAATGGAAATCCAAATCACTGACTATATTGTAAAAGAGATGGGATTGCCAGACTGACTGTCTGGATTTTTAAAGTCTGGTGTTAAAAGAAATCTGATTTACAAATCCATATTTCATAAATAGTGTCCAACTTAAAGTTAGTATCAGACCCGTTTTGAAAAATAAAAATGTCATAAAAGTTATTTTGACATTCAAGAATATTCCCAGAGCTTGGTCTGTCATCCTCTATTTAAGAAAGTGGGTGTAATTTTCAATGGGAAGCATGAAGTATTCTAACCATTGTCATCACACATAAAGATAACTAAAGTTTTTATTTTATTTATCAGGTTTATTTTCTGCCCATCTCATGATTCAGCTGATTCTAAGTGCAGTTCAGGCGACTAAAATGTACAGTATTTTGTAGAAATGTAGGAGTTAGTGACGCTTAATAAAAAAAACAGCTGACACAAAAGAAAACTATTAAAATGTGTTTAATTCCTTGTTGAAGGATCTTTCAGAATAGCTAGGCTTCTTGATGTTACCACTGAATATGAAAATACAGTCCAGCTTGGTTATAGTTCTAATAATTTTTTGAATATGCATCATCTATTTTTGCAATCAACACTGGAATTTAATGATATACCATCTAAAAAAAGTTTAGCACCAAGTTTTATCTCAATATAATGTTCACAAAAAAATGAATATTTATCTTCCATTGATGTTCCCATTGTCACATATCAATTGTGCTATTTAAATTCTGCATCCTTTTAATCATGCAATCCGACTTGTTCAGTTTCTGAAACATATTTCAGTAACAATCTATCTATGTATATTAGTCTTGTTAGCTATTCTAGATTTTCTGTTATAAACAATTAAAGTTCACCCAGGCTCCAAGTATACCATTTCATTTGGCTTTTTCCTTTTGAACTGTAATGCTTATTTGAAGGTACTGAAAACAAGGAAACATTTCTGGCTATACCAAGCAGAGATTCTCAAAAGATTTCACTTTTGTTTTATTAAAGATTAGATTAGACTGTGCAATCTATATGAATTATTATCTCTCCACTGATCCAATGTTTTAGCATATTCATCTTCATGAAAGTAATTAATATTGAAGCCAGAGTAATAAGCCTTGGCTTATTCTTTTATATGTATCCTATACTTTCAATAATCTATTATAAGTGAGTGATCTCTTATGCGCAGAACATTTTATTAGACCAAAGATATTAGACCTTCTAGATGTTCTACTCTTTTCATAGGGGTATTTCAACATTAATTATGTTAAGTTTGAGGCATGGGTTTAATGAACGGAGACCAGACTGTAAACCGTGAACTTCAGCTCTTTATTCACAAGCATAACAGAGACAAAAAAAACCCGGCTAGCAGTCACTCTTTTATAGAGTAAGCTGCTATCCGGATAACCAATGGATAGCGTTATAGCGTTTGAATCTTGGCGCGGCCCGCCAATAGCCAATCAGATTGCTCGGAATGAACCAATCATAACTTGCCATTATATGGGCCAATAGAAAGTGCAGGATTACGATCCTGCTATGCAAATGAATCTTTATTAAATACATTTCTTTAGTTCACAACACCCCTCCCCCCTGGGTTCCATTTGATGGCCGTGGTGACATAATCACGCAGGTATGCAGGTCGTTTTACCTGCCTATTTGATTTTCGCTGTTCCACCGGTTTTTGTTTAAAGTTCGGTTCCGGTGGAACACAAGGCTCGTCTTCGCACAGGGTTGATTCCGCGGTGCTGTTTTCGATACTATCAGGGTCCCTTAAGTCCACTCCTGGATCGGGCGGGCATGTTTCCACTACGGTGTTCCTCTGCGGGGAGGATGCCCCCGATCCCGGACCTTCTTCACGTGGCGTGAGTATTCGGTTTAGCGGCCGTCTGTCCTCGATTATGTTGTCGTCTATACGGTCTTCGTCCCTCTCGGTATTCCCTCCCCCTTGAGTTTGGAAGTCCGGGGGGTCGCGGATATTAGGTTGTAAATGAGATCGAAGTTGATCTATGTGGCGTTTCCATATCTTGCCGTCTGTCGTTTTAAGGCGGTAAGATCTAGGGCCAGTGAGGTAGACTACGGTGGCTGGGACCCACAACGGTTCGCCGGAAAGGTTTTTGGCATAGACCAAGTCGCCTACCTTGAATTGGCGATACGTTCCGCTGGATCCACAAGGTTTCTCTGGCAAATAAGATGGATGTAATCGGTCGAGGTGGGAGCGAAGCTTCCGCCCCATTAAAAGTTCGGCTGGAGTCTTGTTGGTGACACTGTGGGGGTAATGTGCTGTAGTAAGAGTATTTTGTTCAATCTAGTGTCGATGTCCCCAGGATCCATTTTTGTAGTGTCTTTTAACAAATTGGACCATCTGTTCCGCCCTACCGTTTGCCGCAGGGTGAGCTGGCGAGTTAAGGCATGGCGGATGCCCCGTCTGCCAGGTATTGTTCGAAGGTGAGGGCCGTGAACTGGGGTCCGTTGTCGGAAACTAGAACGTCCGGGAAACCGTGTGTTGCAAATAATCTATCTAGTTTTTTAATAATGGAGTCAGTAGTCGTGCTTTTCATCTTGTGGATTTCGAGCCAGTTGGACTAAGCAACCACGGTTAGAAGAAAGGTGTGCCCTTTAGTGGGTCCCGCGAAATCAATGTGGATGCGGGACCACGGGCCTCGAGGAGTTTCCCATTCAGTGGGAATTGCTCTCGGTGGGGCGTTGCTGACCTCTTGGCAGTTTCTACACATGGTTACCCAGGCTTCAATTTGTTTATCGATGCCTGGCCACCAGGCATAGCTTCGAGCGAGAGCCTTCATGTGGACGATGCCCGGATGTCCTTCGTGCAGGGTTTGCAACACGAGTCTCTGTAGTCTCTCTGGTATGACGACTCTATCTCCCCATAGGATGCAGCCCTTCTGGGAAAATAGTTCCGTTTGCCGGTGTTTGAACGGCGCAAAAGTGGCGGGGGTTTCTTCGACTGACCACCTGCGTTCGACCCAACTGAGAACTTTTGCAAGGATATAGTCTCGTTTTGTGCCGGCAGCGATATCTCTTGCCGTTAGTGGTGGCGAGTTGAGGGTTTCAATTTGCAGCGTAGTGAGGGTTGGAGCTGGGTCGCTGACGGTTTCCGGAAGTGGGGAATGGCTCAAAGCGTCAGCGTGGGGAATGGCTTTCCCCGGGCGATGCTGCAGTACGTAGTTGTAGGCTGCTAGGAATTCTGACCAGCGAGTCATTCTAGGCGATAATATATGCGGGGTTGGTTTATCACCTGCTAAAATGCCAAGTAAAGGCTTGTGGTCTGTAATTAGAGTAAAGGGCTGCCCGTAAACATATTCGTGAAATCGCTTCACGGCCAATACAATAGCAAGAGCATCTTTGTCAAGTTGGCTATAGTTCCGTTCAGGCTTCGATAATGTCCGTGAAAAGTACGCAATGGGAGCTTCATGCCCGTTTGGTAACACGTGACTCAAAATGGCTCCAACCCCAAATGGTGATGCATCACACGTAATATTTAATGGCAAAGTCTCGTTGTACTGCATTAGAACAGCATCGGATGTTAATAAGTCTTTCACTTTTTGAAAAGAGTGTTCTTCTCGATGTCCCCAGACCCAGGTGGCTTTCTTGTCGAGAAGTCTATGTAGGGGCTCAGCTACGGTCGCCTTCTGGGACAAGAAGATGTTGTAAAAGTTAATGAGTCCCAGGAAAGCCTGGAGATCAGTCTTATTTTTAGGTCTTGGGGCGTTCTTGATTGCCCTGAGTTTGTTTTTGGTAGGGTGAATACCTTGTTTATCGAGGAGGTATCCGAGAAACTCTACCCTTTCAGTGCACAGTTGACATTTATTTTTTTTAACCTTGAGACCGGCGTCCTTAAATCTATGTAAAACCAATCTGAGACGACTTTCTAGCTCTTCTCTATTTGGGGCAGCAATTAAAACGTCATCGAAGTACGGTAGAACCCCTTTTATTCCCTGTAAAAGTCTCTCCATTAGACTCTGAAATATCCCGGGGGCTACACTCACTCCGAACTGGAGTCTGTTGCATTTAAAGGCACCTCGGTGTGTAACGATAGTCTGTGCCTCTGCGGTTTCCGCATCAACGGGTAGTTGTTGATACGCTTGCGCTAAGTCCAACTTTGTGAAGATCTTCCCGCCGCCCAGGGAGTGGAGAAGATGTTGAACCACTGGCACCAGATAAGCGCTCTGTTGGAGTGCGTGGTTCAGGGTGGCGCGGTAGTCTCCACAAATTCTAATCGATCCATCCGGTTTGATGGGGGTTACGATTGGGGTTTCCCAACGGGCATGGTCAATAGGCTCCAACACCCCTTGGGCTATTAACTTATCAAGTTGCTCGTCAATCTTGGGTTTAAGGGTGAACGGCACCCGACGAGGCTTAAGGCGGATAGGGGCTACTTCTGGATTGAGGCTAAAGGATATAGGGGTCCCCTTGTACTTGCCTAAGTTGTCCGAAAACACGTCGTGGAATTCCTGGACGATGCTCTCTTCCCAATCGTCGCTTCTGGCCTGGTGAATGCCGGCCACCTCGATCCCGAGTGGGGCGAACCATTGTAGGCCTAGTAAGCTGGGCCGGTCACCATTGACGATAGTCAATGGGAGTGACACGGCACGATTTTTAAAAGATACTTGGACTTGACTCACTCCGACGACTGGGATCATGTTCCCTTGGTAATCTCTGAGGATGATTTTCTGTGTCCTGAGGTCTTGACGACGGATGGCAGGGATCAGCTGTTTAAGGGTCTTTCAGGAAACCATCGAGAGGAACGATCCAGAGTCGACTTCCATCAGGCAAGGTTGGTTCTCGATGGCAACTTTCACTCGGATCTTTTTTTTGTCTAATGACGAAGCGTGGCTGATAATAATAGTCTGGTGTGCCTCTTCTCGTCTTGCTGGAAGAGCAGATGTTTTGCTGCTGTAGGCATGGTTGTTCCATTGGTTATTCAAATGATCCCGATTTGCAGGGAGGTTCCCTGTGGTTTGGCGGAGGTTGTTCTCCTTTCTGTTTGTGTTGGATTCCCTCTTACTTCTGCAGACCCGTGCGATGTGGCCTCTCTTCCCACAGGAATGGCAGATTGCGTCGAGGAATTTGCAACCGGATCGCGGGTGGTTTCCCCCACAACCCGCACATGGGCGCTGAAATTTTAGAGTTTGTTGATCTCGTTCGGCCCGAAGTCTGTTAACCTCTTCTTCATCACTCTCGGACTGGGACTCGAGGTCCTCATGGTGCGCTGTTGCTGAGTGTCTTTCTAGTTGGAGGCGAGGCTTCACGGGCGAATTGACGGAGCGGGTGCGTTGGTGCGGTGCATTCATGAGCGGCCGACTTCTTGGTGCTTCTGCTGCAGTAGCGTCTGCACGGCATCTGCAAGACCGATGTCCCCTTTTGCCATGATCTTGCTCTGTACTGTGTGGTCATCCAATCCCAGAACTATGCGGTCTCGCATAGCTTCTTCTAGGTCTGAAAAACCACAGAGGCCTCCCAGGTTTCTAAGGTCAGCTGGGCGATGAAGTCTGCAATACTTTCCACCCTTCCGCTGATCCCGATAAAATTTGTGTCTCCGGGACCAACGTTGGTACGGCGGGGGCATAGTGAGCCCTGTGAGGATAGGTTTGAGGTTGTCCAATCAATTGATTTCACTCTCAGCCGGTTCGCGATAAACTTTCACCATCTTAAAAATGGCGGTCCACAATGGTCAAACACCGCCCGCTTCTTTCCAGGTGTAGCGTCTTTCAAATTGTTGGTTTCTAGAAACATTTGAAACCGATCCATATACGACTCCCAATCTTCCTTTTCCAGGTCAAAAGGAGCGGGTGGTATAGCGCCACCTGACATCCTGCCGATGTAGATGCGCTCTCAGCCACGTGCTTCGGTTGGTGCTCTGTAGGGTTTAGTCAGCTCTTTTGTCTCCACATCCCATCCTCGTCGCCAGTGTCAAGTTTGAGGCATGGGTTTAATGAACGGAGACCAGACTGTAAACCTTGAACTTCAGCTCTTTATTCACAAGCATAACAGAGACAAAAAACCCCCGGCTAGCAGTCACTCTTTTATAGAGTAAGCTGCTATCCGGATAACCAATGGATAGCGTTATAGCGTTTGAATCTTGGCGCGGCCCGCCAATAGCCAATCAGATTGCTTGGAATGAACCAATCATAACTTGCCATTATATGGGCCAACAGGAAGTGCAGGATTACGATCCTGCTATGCAAATGAATCTTTATTAAATACATTTCTTTAGTTCACAACAAATTATGTTTACCACCTTGGGTTATTTATAAAAACAATAAAGGCAAGATAAAAAAATCTCAGTAAATAATATACCATACAGGTAGCCCTCAACTTCAAACATGTATTCAGCAACCATTCATAGTTACAATGATGCAGAATGAATGGTGGTTATGACTGCTCCTCACAGTCCCAGCTGCCTCAGCTTCCCCATGGTCAAGTGATTATGATCTGAATGGTTGATATCCAGCTCACACTTATACAGGACTGGTTGCAACACCCCAGCAATCACTTGATCACTATTTGTGACTTTCCCTGCTGGATTACCCAGAAAATCAATAGGAAAATCAATATGGAAGGTAGTGGGTTTCTAGGATAAATCTCCCTTCTGCTGTCTGCATGCTGTCCCCCCAGCCCTTCTGTGCTTGTACTATGCTTTCTACTTATATACAGGGGTGGGATTCAGATTTTTTAACAACTGGTTCTGTGGGCATGGCTTAGTTGGTGGGTATGGCTTGGTGGGCATGTGACTGGGTGGACATGGCTTGGTGGTCATGTTATTGGCTGGGCGTGGCCAACTCAATATCACTCACATCGAGGCACACATCTCCTCGCCTGGCCTGTCATGACTGTGGGGATGCTGCAACAGTTGTAAGTGTGAAAAATGGTCATAAGTCACTTTTTTCAGTGCCATTGTAACTTTGAATGGTCACTCCACACAAGCAAAGTACCAGCAAAGGAGGGGAAAAAAACTCCAGAGACGTTCCTGAGACAGGAAGTCTAGTCCTGCCAAGAATGTATTAAGGGTTAATGGAGAGGCAGTTTCTGTAAGCAACACCAGAATGTTTCCTTCCTGCCTTCCTTACAGGATTAGGCCAGTAAATTCTTCTGACAACCGGTTCTCCGAACTGCTTAGAATGTTAACAACCATTTCTACCGAATAGGTGTGAACTGGTAGAATCCCACCCCTGCTTATATACCCTCTTGCCCCCTCATACCCCATGCATCCTGTCCAAGCCTTTCCTGTACCCTCACACATCCTCTCCACATCTTTCTTGCATCCTCATGCATTCTCCTGACTCCGATGTCTCCCATGCCTCCTTGCACCTCCCTGAGTCTTACAGAATCCTCCCTCACATCCCTGACATGCTCGCCATGGTTCCCTTATGTATTATCCCTGAGCCTCACTGTGTCTCTTTCATACCCTTACCCTTTCCTGCACACCTTCCCTGAGGCTCACCACGCTTCCCTCACACCCACTCATCCTCCTTGAGCCTTGCCACACCTTTCTTTCTTTTTTTATTTGGTTTGTCAATTGCTTACAAGATAATAGGTATAAGTAAAAACATAGTTATGAATACATGGATACATATAAGAAAAATAAAAGAAACAATAGGACAGGGACGATAGGCACGTTGGTGCGCTTATGCACGCCCCCTACAGACCTCTTAGTACTTGTGCACATGCTTACCAATCCTTGCTGCAGTTCACTTGCACACACCTGTGCACTTTCCTCCAGCTTTGCTGTGTCTCTTTCACACCCTCAAGCAACTGCTTGCACCCTCCCTTTAATGGCCTGCTGGCCTGCTTGCAAACCACCTGGGAATTGCAGTTTCCTGCTGGCTTCCCCACTGATTTTTGCTGACTTTTCTCGTGAGAAACTGGTAGGAAGTTGCCAGTTGACAGGCGATGAAGTTTCAGTTAATGACAGCAACCAAGAGTGCAGAGACTGCCATTACTAAGCAAAGCAAATGTGCTTTAGGATTGTATTGCTTGGCAATAGAAATTCTGGTCCCAATAGCCATTGCAGTTGAGTACTACCTGCACTCCAATCTATAGTACAAGTCAATATATTAACTTGATGACATATTTTAAAACTTGGTGCAGCTAATGCACTTTTTTGTGTACGTCTTTTAGGATCCTTATTTGTTCTCAGTATGTTATTTGATGAAACAAAATTATGCATTCTCTGTATAATATTTTCAGTGTCTTTTTTCATTTTGATTTGGATAATTTGTAATGAAAAGTAAAATCCTTGATATGATTTTAATTTTTACTGCTGATCCTTTTCCTATCCAAGATACGTTTAACTTGTTCTATCCTAGAAGTTCTGCCATATTTCTCCAAATATGTGAATATTTATTTTTGAATAAATCTTTTATTGTTTTTAATCAAGTAAATTCCCAGGTGCTGATATTAAGCCCTGTTCGTTGCAAATCTTGCTTTTCCTCTTTGTGTAGATTCCATAAGATAATCTGCCTTTCCTGCCTTTCATGTCCACTACTGATTCCATAGAATCTTTTGAATAAGTAACTGTGACTTATAACTGACATCTCATTTGAATATATGTTCTTGTTTTGCCAATTTAATTTCTGAAGTTTTGCTTTTTGGAGGGCTGTATCTTCCAGTAAAATAATGGGGGGTGGGGAGGAAATAGTTTTGTTTGGTCCTTTCATAATATTGCAATTTTGCGATAGAGAAGTATTTGCAATTATCTTGACTTGTTTCATGAAAGGAAACGTGAACTGCAATTCATCTTTTTTAAAGTCATAAATAAAAAAGTCATTCTAAAGCATCAAAAGCTTTCTCCACATAAAATCTTAGCCACTTTCTTATTTTTCTGATTAAAGTTATCAATAGCATGCAAGGTTTAATTGGTATTGTCATGTATCTCTTTAAGACTAATATAGTCTGATCAAGACTGAAAGACTGTTAAGCCTTTCTGGTGAGGTACATGTAAAGAGCTTGTAATCTACATTCAGTAAAGAGATAGATCTGTATGAGTCAGGATGATTTGAGTCATTATGTTCTTTATAAATCAGAGATACGAAAGCCATTTTCCCATGAAGGAGGAAATATTTGGCTTTGTGGGTTTTTTTATTACCTGAGTTAGTAGTTTTGTTAAAATTTCTTTGCATGTTTTAAAGAAAAACCATCTGGCTTGAAAATTTATTCAGTTTTAATTTCTGTTCTTTTGTGCCATATTCTGTAATTACTCAATTAAATGCTTTCTTTTGTTGATCTGTACATTTCAGGATCTGTGGGGTGTCCAAGCATTATTTAATCTTCTACGAGCTTAGTATCCGCTTTCCGTGTAGATGACAATAATATGTGACAGACTTCTTCATTAACTCTTATGAAATTGAAACGTATTTCTTCCATCCTAAAGTGAATTAGTTATTTTCTCAGTTGACCAACAATTTATCTAGTTTTCTTTTAATTTCTCTGCTTAACAGAATCCATTTCCTTATAAATCTAGTTTACTTTCAAAAGATCTAGTTGCAAATTGCCTTACTCTATATCTAATATCAGATTTTGCTTGATTCTGATTCGAGTTGCTTCAAGTCATTCAACAATATAATTTTCTATTTTTGGGTGGATTCTATTCTATTAGATGCCAAAGAATTAAATCATCTTTCCATAATATTTTACTTAATTTCCATACTGTGAATAAAGAAACATCAGCAGTTTAATTAATTTGAAAGAAAGTTTATAATTCTATGTAGGCAGTTCAGTATCTTCTGATACTGATAGTAATATCTTTAATATGAATCAGATTTATCAAAATTTGAGGAGAAACAGAATTTAGATCTCCATGAATCAAGATGTCTTCTGCAAATTTAAAGAAATAACTAAAATATGTTCAATTTGTTTTATCATTTGGAACACAAATTGGAGCAATCGTAATTTTCCCCTGTTCAATTTGAAATGGATTACAAATTTCCGTACTTCATCTTGATAATGTGATAAGCTTCTGCTATATATGACAATTCCCCCACTTTCAATCTATATATATATAAGTGAAATACCACTCAAACATCATCACAAAATCTCCAGAACTGTAAAGCCTACAAACTTGAAATTTGGCATGTATGTTCCTCTTGTTCCTCTTCTAGGTGCTCACTAAGAAAAGATTTTTCAAAATGACCATCAGAGCATTAGTATTTCGTATATTACTATTAACATGCTCTGATGCTAAGGAGTTCTACTCCCTCTCCTCACCTGAAAATAAATCTGTTCCAAATGCAAAACACAAGCAGAGGAGAGGAGTTTCAGTTTTAGTTTCACAGCACCAAGCAGCTTTAGTACAGAACAGTTGAGCCAAGCCACGCCCAGGCTCCTTGCTGTCTCCTTCTTGCTCACACAGCAAATATTGTTTCACTTTCCAAACAGCTCTCAACTCTCTCACACACTAACAGGACGCTAGCCAGATGAATACTGATGGATGCTGGTAGGCAGAGGCAGATTGCACCCCCTTGTTTTCCTCCCCAAAAACTAAGCCCAACTACATAGTTTCACAACGAAGCACGGGTATCGAGCTAGTATTTACATAAAACTGCTGAAGAGACTGACACTTTGTGGTAAAGTACCATCAGTGGGTTGAAAAAGCCAGGCTAAGTGGGTGTCATTGTTTCAGCTGGACAATTCAGCAGGAAGAGCCTTCACAGTGATGGCCATTGGGAGGGAACTTCCCTGTCATTGTCCCCGATTGCCCCTCTCCCTGCCCAGGAGCCACCAGGGTCCAGAGCAGCATGCAAAAGGAGGGATTCTTCTCCCTAAGCCTGGGAGTGATTGCCAGCTTGCCAGCTTGGATACAGTAAAAGTCCCCAAGCTAGGAATGGTCTCTTTCTTTATCTCTATGTGTGGGCGTGGCACAAAGGCAACACAGTCAAATAAGCAAGAAGAGTCCCTTTAATACCTCCAACTTTGCCCCCATTGTCCAGGTTACCTTTGGCTGGAGAAAAAATCTCTCCCAAGAACGGACTTTATGTGGAGGAAATTCAGTCCGAAAACAAAGTACATACAAACTGTAAATAAAAATCCACACAAACCACGCTGCAGTAATTAACTTGACAGGGCAGGAGAAGGAATTGCAGACTTGAAAGGACAGCAAAATACACAGTTGGGAAGATGCCAGGAACCCAGATAAGCCTTAACAATACCAGATAATTCACTATTTGCTCCCAACAGTTTGCTGTGCACAACTTCCCTTTTTAAACACTGTGTTCCCAGCTGCAGCTAATGAAGGGAATCAGGGCCCTTTCTTCCCCATAAGCCATGCAACTCACGTTGCTCCCTTCTCCATTCCTCCCTGCATGCCCTAGGATGAAAAGGGGGTGGGCCTGGATCTTCCTCCGAATTCCCTCTCCCCTGCTCTGCCCAGCTGGACTGTGCGCTTCTCCAGTTTCTTCCACAGTCAATTGAGCCACACTCCCACTCCCTGTCAGCTGCTCGGCCTCTCCCTCTGAATCAGATTCTGACAGGGGCATGACACCTTGGAGATCTTCAAGTCCAACTCCTGCTCAAGTAGGAGACCATATACCATTCTAGATAAGTGGCTGTCCATTTGCTTTTTAAAAGCCTCCAGTGATGGAGCACCCACAATTTCTGAAAGCCAGCAGCTCCTCTGGTTAATTGTTTTCATTGTTAGGGAACTTCTCTTTAGCTCTAGGTTGCTTCTTTCCTTGATCAGCTTCTCTCCATTGCTTCTTGTCCTGCCTTCTGGTGCTTTGGAAAATAGGTTGACCCTTTTTTTGTGTGGCAGCACCTCAAATATTGGAACACTGCTATCATGTTGTCTCTAGTCCTTCTTTTCACAAGACTAGGCATACCCAATTTCTGCACCCAATCTTCATGTGTTTTAGCCTTCAACCCTCTAATCATCTTTGTTGCTCTTTTATGTACTTTTCCCTGAGTCTCAACAACTGATTTTATCCCTCTTTTAATGCAAGCTAGGATTGCATTGGCTTCTTTGGCTGTTGCTGCACACTGTTGGCTCATATTTAAACTATTGTCCACTAGGACTCCAAGATCCCTCTCACAGTTACTGCTATTCAGCCAAGTTTCACCTAATATGTCTCTGTACATTTGATATTATTTTTTTTGCCTTGCTTTTCTTTACATTGACTTTCATTTTATTAGATATGGCTCAGTGTTCAAGTTTGTCAAGATCCATTTGGATCTTGAGCCTATTTTCTGGGGTGTTGGCTATTTCTGACAGTTTAGTGTTGTCTACAAATTTGATGAGTTCCCCTTCTATTCCTTCATTTAAATTGTTTAGGAAGATGATGAAGAGTACTGGGTCTAAGGCAGAACTTTTTTTATATCCCACTGCTTAATTTGCTCCATGTGGATGTAGTTTTATTAAGGACGACATGTTGAGTCCTTTTTTTATTTTCATATGAATTAGGGAAATTCCTACCTTTTATGTTTTTGTAAGTCTCTATCTCCATATGAACTTAAGCCATGTTTATTGCTTGGTAACAGATCATTTCTCTCTCTCTCTATCAAGGTCACCTATATTCTCTACAGGTAGCTTGATTCAAGTCTTGTTAGGGCAGAGGAAAAGTCATATAAAAACTCACAACCAAGGGGTGGAAAAAGTTCAGCCTTTCTCTTTTTTGGCCCTTAGGTCTCCCAGGGAATAAATATTTGGGACTTCCACTTGAGCGATAGTCATGGGGATTGTGGAGTTTAGGAAGCAGAATGGGTTTCTTAAGATTTTTACATGGGTAATGCATCCATTTTACCCCTTGAGACTCCTGAAAAGAACCCTTCCCCCTTTTTGAACATGACCTAAAGTCTGGTGTCACCTTTTTGTCACCAGAAGTTATTTACCCAGCCATAGCCTTCAAATTTCAAACACAGGACATCAAAATATCAAATATCCCAGATGCCCAGCTATGAAGCAAGATGAGTAGAACAGAGCAACTGCCTCTGGGCATGTTCTGTAATGTTAACACAAGATTAATTGTTTTAAGTTCTAAGAAGTTTCTGAATTACAAATCAACCTGCAGTGATCCTCCCCTCCCCCATCTTTCTTTGGTTAGGCTACTTTCATCTTAATGTGCATCTGTGTGTGTATTGAATATTGATAATTCAGTATTCAGCACTAACACTGACAATGACATTTAGCTGTCTTATGCCTTTCACCAATGATTTATTGCAAAACATTTCTCTGCTGATTCTGCTATCTAAGATTTTTGTCTTAATCATTAATTGAGGGTGAACAATCGAATGCTGAATAGTTGATCACTGAATTGACAATAGGCTTTTTAGGGGTAGCCCCTCAGATTTGATCACTTTGGCTCTAACTTTGTTAATGTATAGTTTAGTTTAGTTTAGTTTATTGTCATTGCACCTTGTACAATGAAATTAAATGCCATCTTCAGTGTACATTACAACTATAAAAATAAAACACAAAGACACATCCTTTAATTGAATTGAAAACCCGATATTGCATTAATATTGCACTATACAATAGAATTCAATATAGTTGCTGCCCTGGGGTAGAAGCCATTTTTCAGCCTATTTGTCCTTGTTTTTATTATCCTGTACCAACTGCCAGATGATAATAGTTCAAAAAAAAAAAGGATGCCTAGGATGAGACAGATCTTTAAGAATGTATAGACAGGTTAAGGAAAGTTTTTACTCTGTTTTAGTGATTGGCTTTTTTGAATCTGTATATTGTTTTATGTTACACTAATCCTACTAAATACCCAGGTGATATTGATTTTCTTAAAAAATGCTTTCTGAATTGTATGTGTTTATTGCCAGTTTGATTTTTTGAAAAAGAAATAAGATATGTAATACAACCCTACGCTAGTTTGTCTAGAAACAAGTTATCCTGAACCCAATGGGATTACTCCCAAGTAATTAAGAATTGAGTAAACAATGTAATGCTGCTTTGTTCTTGCAAACAATCTTTTTTTTTTTTTTTTGTTCAGGAATGCCAAATTTTTGTAAATATTTTTTTTTGTAATTTTTGTAACTCAGACAAAAGTCAGGAAAAGCACCAGGCCCAGACAAGATGACTCCTTCTTGCTTAAAAGTCTGTGCTGACCAATTGGTCCCCATCTTCACCTGAATCTTCAATAAATCACTAGAGATGTGCTAGGTTCCTTCTTGCTTCAAACGTTCTACCGTCATCCCAGTACCAAAGAAGCCCTCCATCAGGGAACTGAATGACTACAGACCAGTTGCCACACCTGTAGTTATGAAAACCTTTAAAAGGCTAGTGCTGTCCCGCCTGAAAACCATCATGGATCTGCTGTTAGACCCCATTCAATTTGCATACGAAGCAAATAGATCGACAGATGATGCTGTTAATACGGCTCTACACTACACCCTACAACACACTGAATCTCCAAATACCTACACAAGAGTCCTTACAATACTAGACAACACAGTATCAACAGTAGAAACCTTCAAATTTCTAGGTTTATCATATCTCAAGAGCTAAAATGGACACCTCACATCAAAAATGTAATCAAAAAAGCACAACAAAGAATGTTCCTTCTGCGTCAACTCAGAAAGCTCAAACTGCCCAAGGAGCTGCTGATCCAGTTTTACAGAGGAATTATTGAGTCTGTCATCTGTACTTCTATAGCTGTCTGGTTTGGTTCTGCAACTCAACAAGACAGAGACAGACTTCAGAGAGTAATTAGGTCTGCAGAAAAAACAATTGCTACCAACTTGCCTTCCATTGATGACCTGTATACTGCATGAGCCAAAAAGAGGGCTTTGAAAATATTTACAGACCCCCTCACATCCTGGACATAAACTGTTTCAACTCCTACCCTCAAAATGACACTATAGAACAACTAGACAAAAGGACAGTGTTTTTCTGAACGCCATCACTCTGCTAAACAAATAATTCCCTCAACATTGTCAAACTGTTTACTAAGTGTGCATTACTATTTTTTACTATATTAATCCTCCCTTCCTTTCACCCATCTCCTCCCACTTATGACTGTATGACCGTAACTTTGTTTCTTGCATCCTAATGATTTTTAATGACTGTTTCCTAGTAGGATTTGATTGCTTATTATACCCTATGACTATTATTAAGTGTTGTACCTTATGATTCTTGATGAATGTATCTTTTCTTTTATGTACACTGAGAGCATATGTACCAAAGACAAATTCCTTGTGTGTCCAATCACACTTGGCCAATCAAAAATACTATTCTATTCATTTGCTCTTTTCTTTTACAAGTTTAAGCCACAATGAAATGCCTTGCATTAATGTGTTTTTTTTAAACTGGATTTGTATCTGTTTTTGATCTAATGCAGATCTCTTCCTATTTGGACGAAACTATATGAAGATTCTTTATGAAGGTTGTCCAAACCTGAGAGGCATAAAAACATCCCAGTAACAGTATTATTTATCTCATCTACATCTTATTGCATTCACACACAAGATGCCAACCAGTGGTTGTTTAAACATGATATATGGAATATACCAGCGGTCGCCAACTGGTGGGCTGTGAGAAAATTTTGGTGGGCCGCAGAGCACCCCCACAAAGCAATTAATCGAGGCTGCACAGAAGCACAAGGCTATGCCGCCCACATGGCCGGGGAACCCTTCCCACCCACTTATTCCTTACTCGGCAAACTTGCCTGCTAAATTGCTATTTTTCCTTTTTCTGACCATCATCTGTTCTGCTGTGCCGGGAGATTTAGATTAGCTAGAAAGCAGGAAATGGTTGGATTTCTGGCTTTCTAGCTACTCTTTAGATCTTCGGCTCAGCAGAGCCAAACCTCCCTTAGGACTGAAGTTTTGCTTGCAAGCAAATTCAGTGCAGACTCACAGCAAGCAAATTTGAGAGACTGAGCTAGCCGATGGCAGATAGATAGATCACTGAATGAATCTGTGATTCTGTGAGCAACTCAATCTGCCTGCCTACTTTGCCTGATTTTGGGTAAAAGTTGGGTAAATTGTTTCTTTTATTTTTCTTATATGTATCCATGTATTTATAACTATGTTTTTACTTATACCTATTATCTTGTAAGCAATTGACAAACCTAATAAAATAAAAATAAAGACTGAGCTAGCCAATGGCAGATAGATAGATCTCTGAATGAATCTGTGATTCTGTGAGCAACTCAATCTGCCTGCCTGCTTTGCCTGATTTTGGGTAAAAGTTGCTCTTTTTTAATAAAAAATTCAATATTTATATAAATATTTATAATATTTACATACAAGCCATGCCCAGCCAGTCACATGACCACCAAGCCACACCCACAAATTAGGCCACACCCACAGAACCGGTTAGTGGTCCCTGGGATCTAAAATTATGAATTTAGTGGTCCCTGAGGTCCAAAAAGTTGGCGACCCCTGGAATATACCATGTTAGGCTGAGTTCACTTAGCGTAACATGGTTGTATGATCATAACATGATTGAAACCACAGTGGCTGGATTCACACTAATCCACAAACTGGATAATGTATGTTGTAGTTTAGTACGCTTAAGGATCTCGCCTGAGATAGGAAAGGAAGTAATGTCAAATTGGTCTAGCCTAATGGCAAGAAGAATTTGGGGATTGACCTGAGACTGGTAGTGCTCCAGGTTTAGTAGTGCTTAGACTGAGTTTTCTGTCAAGTGGGAAGCAGAGAAGTGAGACTGTCAAGGGCCAAGCCAATGATGGATGAATTTATGGAGAAGACTATAGAGCAAAACAAAGTAAGTCTGATTCTTGTTCTAGTACTACTCTTCCATAATGGAGTAATGCAAGTGGCCCCCATTGGATTAGAAAAATAAATTAAAATTAATTTTAATTTTAAAAAATCCTCAACATTTCATGCCACTCTGCTGTTTTTTCATGAGATGTTACAAAATTTCAGCAGGGAATACCTAGAATACGTGTGTATTTCCCCCCCAATTCTTATGTGAGATTAAATCAGCATCCTCAGTGAATTTTTGTGCCTAGGGAGATAAAAATCTGTTATTGCATGTACTGCTTCAAAAATAGTACACTCTCTTCTTTCCCCTTGAGCCAGAGATTAAGGTGTTCTCACTTCTAGCCATCAAAGTGGCACTGAATTATCAACAAACCTGAAGCTATTGAAGTTTTTATAAGCAATTTTAATTCCAATTTTTGTTTCTTCTAATCCAGCATTTCCCTTGATACCTTCTCCATATGTTAAATACCTAAAGAGACAGAGTACAAGCCCAGCATTTTCCATTCTTAATTCTAAATCACTCAGTAGTTCTGTGTTTCATTTCAACTGTAGCTTCATTACAGTTACCCATTCTTCAGAGCCAGATGATGGTCTATTTCTGCTGAAGGGCTATCCATAATTTACAGTAGTTTATATAGCCAAAAGTATAAGTATATTCAAAAAGTATATTCAGTAGCAGACATTTTTTTGAAACTCTCTTTTCTTGTTCTCAGAGGGAAGAATGAAATAAGAGAGAGGGAACACATGAACCTCATACGAATTTATTCCATCATTGACGCACAGCACTAATGTACATTTTAGCATTAGTTGTGGTCATTGTTGTTAATGTCTAACTCTGAAAAATATACATTCTTGGTTTCCTGGTATCCTGTGAACTATGTAAACCAGCTTTCCTCAAACATGGTAACTGGAATTCTGGGAATTATATCTAATACACTTGAATATATTTAATTACATTTACAATGATATTAATTTGATATACTCAGATTAGACACCACCCCAATTGACAGTGACTATGATTTGGAAAGATTATTCTAACAGATGATGAGTTATCCAAGTTAATCTATTAAAGCAATTAGAATTTGAAAACCAATATTGTAGCCACAGATGCACGTATTGCATTGATGTCAATTGATGCAGCTATTCCTTTTTTATCATCCATCTTCTGCTCTCCCCAATAAAAGTAAGATCCTCGGTTCTTTCCTCACAGAATGTATGTGTTTATGAAAATAAGGGAGTTTGAAATATTTTCATTCATCCAACCTTGTGATCGAAGGGAAAGCAAGTCCCGATACATCACATAACGATGCCATGATGACGTGAGTTTGACACCCCTGCCTTAGGAGAACAGGCATTAAAGGAGTTATCATTATTATTTAATTAAGAGGAATCAACTTCTGAATGAAAGTAAATAATCTGAGATTGATTATAATCTTACACAGTACCCTTCCGGTCACCTACTGGAAGAAGGCTAGCAAAGGAGAAAAACAAAATTTGACATATGAAGATATTTTTATGTTGATGTTTTAAACCTGAGTTTGTTCTTTCTTGATACATTATAGCAAAGGATGCATACTGGCTCAGTGGGAGCCATTAGTAATAAATATAGTGAATGATCTGCCCCATTTATTATCTGCCAGATAGTAAATTTCTCCATAGGTGACTAGGAGGTGGAACATACATCATTAGATAGACTATTAAGGAATACAAAGAAACAGATGACAAATTCAACAAGTAACAGCAGGAGAAGCAATCAGAATGAGGACCACTGTTGGTATTTTACTTTGGACTATTTATCATCTGTTAACATGCTGAGAATCTGCTTGATCCTGAAAATATCATATGTCAGAGACCAAGTAAAGAAATGAAAAGAAAAATGTGTGTGAAAGGTCCGCAGTCCAGAGGTTCTTCTCTATCTGGTCTGAATCAAAATATTTCCAGATGTGGCCTGAGGATTAGTCACGTTTGTCTTGCACTCAACTACCTTTGGGTAGTGATCTGCCTCCCTTGGAGAAACTTTCAAATGTTTCAGGACCAACTTGGATACCATAGTTGGAGGTGCAATAGAAAGTTCCTTTAAAAATAAAAAATAACCAAAAGCTTTATTGCCTAATGTAGCTTGCTTCTTTCTGCCAAGAATGGCCTGGGAACAACTTCACAAGGCAAATTGCTTCAGAGCAGTGAAGCAGTGTGAGAGAGAATCAGTTGATATGTTCCCCCCCGCCCTTAAACAAATTAGAAACTGGAGTGAGACTGGCCGCCATAAGCTGAAAATGAAGCAGGCAGGTAAGCAGAAAGGATAAAAGCCAATAACCTTGTCAAAATGATTCCTTTGGGAGTTAGATAAGGAAACAAGTCATTAAGATCTAAGGAAAAAATGTCACTGAAGGCAGGCAAGGGAGGTTGAGTAATGAGCACGTGGAAAACCCCACCACCTCATCTTGACAGCTACAAGACTTGTGAATCCACAAAGCAAGGGTTTTAGAATAACAGTTGGGAAGGACCTTGTAGGTCATCTAGTCCAACCCTCTGAGCAAGCAGGAAACCCTATATCATTTCTGACAATTCTTGAAAGCCTCCAGTGATAAAGCTCCCACAACTTTTGAAGGCAAACTGTTCCATTGGTTGATCGTTCTCACTGTCAGAAAATTTCCTCCTTATTTCCAGGTTGAAACTCTCCTTGTTCAGTTTCCATCCATTCTTCCTTGTCTGGCTTTCAGGTGCCTTGGAAAATAGATTGACCCCCACTTCTCTGTGGCAGCCCCTCAAATATCTGAACAGTGCTATCATGTCTCCCCTGGTCCTTTTCTTCATATGTTTGAGTCTTCAGTCCCTAATTATCCTGGTATCTCTTCTCTTCACTTTTTCTAGAGTCTCAACATCTTTTTTTTTAATAGTGTGGTGATCAAAACTGGATGCAGTATTCTATGTGTGGCTTTACTAAGGCTTTACAGAGTGGTACTAATACCTCATGTGATCTTGAATCCCTCTATTAATGCAATTTAGGGTTGTACTTGCTTTTTTGCTGCTGGCTCATATTTAATTGTCTACTAGGATGCCAAGATCCCTCTTACAGTTACTACTATTAAGCCAGATTTTACCTAAGCTGTATGTGTACTTTTGGTTTTTCTTGCCTAAGTATAAGACTTTACTTTTCTCTATGTTGAATTTCATTTTGAGGGATTACTGTGGTTCTGAATTCCACCAACTCTTTGAATCATCCTGGACCCAGACTTGGTGGCTTCTAGTTCCTCAACCTAGTGTCTCACAATCTAGTTGATAGGAACCTGGGCTAGTGGGGATGGATCTCTCTCCTTCCTTCCTTCCTTCCTCCCTCCCTCCCTCCCTCCCTCCCTCCCTCCCTCCCTCCCTCACCCTCCCTCTGTGTGTGTGTGTGTTTGTGTGTGTGTGTGTGTGTGAGAGAGAGAGAGAGAGAGAGAGAGAGAGAGTCAGCTGGTGCTCCATTCAAAATCCAAGAAAGAAACACTTAGACTCCATTAATTAGAGGAAAGATATCTTTTACTAGAAATCAAGTGGTAGCATCAAAGGAATTCTGAATCTGAGGAATTGAGCATGAAAATCACATATACAAAGTGATGGCAATGTTCCCACCCACAGTAGTTCAAACTGTGCATCCAATTAAAAGTTGCACATAATGTCATGTGGGCATCTTCAGGTGGTGATGAGGCATCTGTCCATTGACCTTGGCCTATTTTGATAAAGAGGTGCGCTTGCGCTTAGCATAGGAAAGAAGCATAAACAAGTAACTATTGTGTCCAGCGAACTTGCTTAGGCGATAGCTTTTGAGGAGTTTTTAGAGCTTCCAAATTCTTATGATCCGTCCACAGCTCAAAGGGCTGTTTTACCCCCTCTAGAAAATGCCTCCAGGTTAATAGAACCCAACGAACTGCAAAAGCTTCTTTTTCCCAAATGGCCCATCTTCTTTCTGTCTCAGTTAGTTTACAGGAGGTGTATGCACACAGTTGCAGAGTCCCTGTCTTGTTTGCTTGTAGTAACACCGCTCCCACTGCTACATCACTCGCATCGGCTTGTATTACAAAAGGGGTGTCCATGTCCGGGTGCTTGAGCACTGGCTCAGCAGCAAAAAGTCATTTCAGCTTCTCAAAAGCAGCTTAACCCCTCCTCCCCCCTTACTTATGACAGCCGAAAGATGCAAAGCAAAGGAAAGAAATCTTGAAGGCTGACAGAGAGAGAGGGGGGGAGGGAGGGCGAGAGAGAGAATATGCAAAATTTTGCTGCTACTTTGAGACTCTGTGTATTCCAAAAGAACCTGATGTGCCTCGGTGTAACAATGGAAAGTCATTTGTGTGTGTTCATTTCCTGGCTGTTGACTAGATCTGTGTGTCTTGTGTGCTCTAACCTCCCCCACTGGAAAATACACATAGAAAGCAAAGGGGGCTTATAAGATCCATATGGCTCAACAGGCTGTGTGTGCATGAGTGAGGGACCATAAACCAACCGGTGAGTCCGTATAACACTGGTCTATTTAATAATTGCTGGCTTCCTTTCAGTGGTGGGATTCAAATTTTTTTTACTACTGGTTCTGTGGGTGTGGCTTAGTGGGTGAGGCTTGGTGGGCATGGCAGGGAAAGTATACTGTAAAATCTCCATTCCCACCCCACCACAAGGGAAGGTTACTGCAAAATCCCCATTCCCTCCCCACCCCATTAACCTGCTTTGCAGCTCTGTTCTCCTGTGCAAGGCAACAAAAGAAGACCCAGCCGATCAGCTGGGACTTGAGAGGCACAGAATAGATGGGAGTGGGGCCAGTCAGAGGTGGTATTTGGCGGTTCTCAACTACTCAAAATTTCCACTACCAGTTCTCCAGAACTGGTCAGAACCTGCTGAATACCACCTCTGCATTCCTTTCCTGAAATGTCAGTGTGACCCCCCGACATTAACAACCATGTCGGCAACAGCTTCGCCCATGGCACAAAAAAACCATTGAAGAAACATTACCAGTGGAGAAACAAGCTAACATCTCGAATGCCAACATCCAATCAATTCTGGTTACTTTACAGGAATTGATGATGAAGCTAAAAGAAACAATGATGAAAAACCATAATGAGATGAGAGTAGATATAAATTAATTAAAAGAGGAGATGGGGAAATAAAAAGCAGAAATGAAAGTGGATATCTCCAAAGTAGAGGACAAATTTGGATTATTACAGCAGGCCTTGGAGAAAAATGAAGCAACAATAAAAGAGGTAAAGAAAAGGACAGAACGAACTGAAAGGAAATTAGAAAGGGTAGATGAAGAATTAAAGAATGTGAGTAAAGAAATGGAGGACTCACTGGTCTACCTAGAGATGGACAAGGCTGCTACATACTTGAGATTCCAAAATATAGTGGAATCAAAAGAAGAAGACTTGGAACAACTACCGGCAATGGCAGGAATATTGGCTGGACTATTGGAAAAGAATAAAGATGACATCTTGAGGGAGTTTGATGAAGTTTACAGGGTTAGCACTAATTATGCGAGACGCCACAAATGCCCAAGAGAAGTCCATATACGATTTGCGAGAAGGAGTGTCTGGGATATTATATATAGGATGTCAAGAGATGAAACAATCACGTATAAAGGTAAAAAAAAGTCTTGGTTCTCAAACAAATACCAAGAAGAGTAAGAGAACAAAGACGAGATTATAAATTCTTAGCAGCTTACCTAAATCAGAAAAGAATCGTATTTAAATGGCTAATCCCAGAGGGGATGTTAGTTTCTTGGGATGAGAGGAAAATCAAAATAGACTCCATGGAAAAGGCCCAGGAATTTTATAAACGGTTGGTAGGCCCGGAAGACCAGAGCAGTAAGGATGAACTGGAAACGAACTCCCAGGAAAATCAAGGCTATCATAAGAATAGAGATGGAACTTTAGGAAATCAAGGAAATACTCAATTACAACAGGAGAAAGAAGAAAGTAGGACACATTTTCAGGCACAAGGAGAGACTGGAGCCATTACAAGACAAAGAGCGAAACAGAACTAATTAAATGGAAGAAGAAAAGAAACTACTATCAATTAATATAAATGGTTTAAACTCAACGATAAAAAGGAAAAGGATAATAGCCAAATTAATCAAACAAAATGCGGATATAGTATGTCTACAAGAAACTCATATAAAGAAATCAGATGAAAAATACTTAGAATGCCCAAAATTAGGGAAGCTATTCACCTCACCAGCAGACGTGGGGAGAAAGAAAGGGATTACATTCTGAGAAAAACAATTTACATTCTATTCAAATCCTCATCAAATACGGACACGAATTGAAATGGCATGGATGAATGGGGAAATAATAAATGAGATAAAAGGGATTAAAATTCTACCCAATGAATGGGCAGATCACAATCCAATTCAGATAATATGGAAGGGTAGGGAAAAACCCAAGAAAAGATGGACGTTAAATACTCAGTTAATAAGAGAAAAAGAATATACTAACAAACTCAAGGAGGACTTAAACTATTTTTTAAAGGAAAATGATAATGGAGCAACTACGAAACAAAACATTTGGGATACAATGAAGGCAGTAATAAGAGGTATAACAATCTCCAATAACGCCAAGAGGAATAAAGAAAAATATGCCCAGGAAAACAAATTACAACAAAAAATTAAGGAATTAGAAACTCAGCTACAGAGTACCCCAAAGGATTCAAAATTGCAAAACCAGATAACAATAACTAAACATAAATTGAATTTAATTGAACAAGAGAGAATGAATATAAATCTGAATGCAACTAGACAAACTTACTTTGAGCATGCCAACAAGCCAGGGAGATGGCTATCATACAGACTTAAAAAAAGGAAAGAAAAAAGATTAATTTATCAGCTAATAGATGGAAAGGGGGATATACAACAAGGGATAGAACAGAAAAAAGAAATTGCCCATAAGTATTTTGAAGAGTTATATAAAAAGGAAGAAGTTAACAAAGATAGGATAAGAAACCATTTAGATGAAATGAAGGATAAAGCAATTGGGGAAGAAATGGAAGAATTATTAAACAAAGACATTACTTGGTTTGAATTGAAATCAGCAATAGAGAACCAGAAAAACAAAAAATCCCCGGGACCAGATGGGATTCCAGGGGAGCTGTACAAGGTAATAGCAGAACAAATAGGACCTCTTATGGTGGAAGTTTTTAATGACGTCTTATTGGCAGCCAGGATGCCGGACTCATGGAGGGGGGCATTGATTTCGCTGATCCCGAAGGAGGATTCGGACCCCCGATATATACAAAATTATAGGCATATTTCTTTGCTAAATACTGATTAAAAATATTTATTTCTGTTATAGCAAGTAGACTAAAAGAATGTTAAATGAGCATATATATATTAAGATCAAAATGGATTTCTCCCGACCAGACAAATCAGGAATAATTTAAGAATAGTATTAGATGTTTTAGAATTTTACGAAGCCCACCCCGAAAAACAAATTGCACGTATGTTTTTAGACACAGAGAAGGCCTTCGATCATTTAAATTGGCAATTTTTAATCCAAAAAATTTATAAAATGAATTTAGGCACCAAATTTGAAAATATTATAACAACTATTTATGATACACAACAGGAGAATATTATAATAAACGGGGAAAATACCTACCCAATAAAAATAGAAAAAGGAGTCAGACAGGGCTGCCCACTCTCACCCCTGCTCTTCGTATTATCACTAGAAGCATTATTTATGTGAATTAGACAGAACCCACACATAAAAGGATTAAAGGTTAAGAAAGAAGAATATATGTTGCAAGTGTTTGCGGATGATATGATTTTTTTCATTGAAGAACCAATAGAAAGAGGATAAAAATTGATGAATGAATTAGAACAATTTGGAGCAGTAGCAGGACTAAAAATTAATAGGAAGAAAATGAAATTAATGACCAAACATTTAACAGAAAAACATAAATTAGAACTAGAAGAAGTTATGGGATTACAAGTGATAAAGAAAGTTAAATATTTAGGAATATGGTTGACAGCACATTGTAAGACACTTAAGGAAAATAATTATGATAAATTAATGCAACAGGTAAAGAAGGATTTAGAACAGGGGTGGGCAAACTTTTTGGCTCGGGGGCCGCATTGACTTTAAAATTTGATAGACGGGCCGGGTCAGCACAAGATTTTTTTGGGAATCGCCACCCCCACCCTTCCCCCCTCTTCTCCTCCTTCCCCTTCCCTCGGAGGCCCCCTGAGTCAGGAGTTGCTACCGCCGGCACGGCTCACGCGCAGCTCCAGTCCCGCGTTGCCTCGGGAAGGGAAAGGCAAAAGGAAGAGCCGGCGGTGCTTTGCAACGGAGCAGCGGCACCGGAGGCTCAGGCTCAGCGGCTCCTGGTTTTGCCTTTTCCTTCCCAAGGCAACACGGGACTGAGCCGCACGGAGCTGCACCGGCAGTAGCAACTCCTGACAGCCCCAGCCGACACCTGAGCGGAGCCTGGGCGAAACTGCCTGTTGCTGTTGCCGGATCACCACCGGTCGCCTCCTCCAAGCAGCCTGCCCGCCCACCGGGCTTCCCCTCTGCCACGCGGCTCGGGCGAGTGCGGCGCCAGCGAGTTAAAGGAAGCCGAAAGTTGCTGGGAAGTTGCTCGGGTGCTGGGAGCAGGCTTTTAAAGTGCCGCCCGAGCAAAGTTTAAGCAGCCCGCCCGTCCACCGGGTGGAATCCTTCCTGCTCCTCGGCGGGAAGACGCTCCAGCCTGCAAACTTTGCCTTTGCAAAGTTTAAGCCTGGAGGCCCGGAAACCCAAGCAACTTCCCAGCAACTTTCGGCTTCCTTTTAACTCGCAGGCGCTCGTGCCTGGCGGAGGGAAGCCCAGAGCCTCCTCCAAGCAGTCCGCCTGCCCACCCGCCGGGCTTCTCCTCTGCCGCGGCTCGGGGCCAGGCGCGACGCCCGCAGTTAAAAGGAAGCCGAAAGTTGCTGGGAAGTTGCTTGGGTGCTGGGAGCAGGCTTTTAAAGTGCCGCCTGAGCAAAGTTTAAGCAGCCCGCCTGCCCGCCGGGCGAATCCTTCCTGCTCCTTGGCGGGAAGATGCTCCAGACTGCAAACTTTGCCTTTGCAAAGCCCTGGAAGCCCCGGAAAACTGAGCAACTTCCCAGCAACTTTCCGCTTCGTTTTAACTCGCGGGCGCTCGCGCCTGGCGGAGGGAAGCCGGAGCCTCTTCCAAGCAGCCTGCCCGCCCGCCCGCCAGGCTTCCCTTCCGCCATGCGGCTCGGGCCAAGGCGCGACATCCGCGAGTTAAAAGGAAGCCGAAAGTTGCTGGGAAGTTGCTCGGTGCTGGGAGCAGGCTTTTAAAGTGCCGCCCGAGCAAAGTTTAAGCCTGGAAGCCCGGAAATCCGAGCAACTTCCCAGCAACATTCGCTTTTTAACTCGCGGGCGCTCGCGCCTCGCCCCAAGCCGACAGCAGCCCGCTCCAAGCAGCCCGCCCCGTCCGCCGGGCGGAACCCTTCCCGCTCCTCGGCGGGAAGACGCTCCAGACTGCAAACTTTGCCTTTGCAAAGCCCTGGAAGCCTCGGAAAACCGAGCAACTTCCCAGCAACTTTCGGCTTCGTTTTAACTCGCGGGCGCTCGCGCCTCGCCCGAGCCGCATGGCGGAGGGGAAGCCCGGAGCACCGCTGGGTCGCCTCCTCCAAGCAGCCCGCCTGCCCGCCCACCTGCCGGGCTTCCCCTCCGCCGCGTGGCTCGGGGCCAGGCGCGAGCGCCCGCGAGTTAAAACAAAGCCGAAAGTTGCTGGGAAGTTGCTCTGGTGCTGGGAGCAGGCTTTTAAAGTGCCACCCGAGCAGGACCGCCGAGCCGGGAAACGGGGCACCAAGGCAGGGCAAGGCTCCACCAGCAGCGGCCTAGCTTTAGGTGGCTCCAAGCAGCCCGCCCCACCCGCCGGGTGGAACCCTTCCCGCTCCTCGGCAGGAAGATGCTCCAGCCTGCAAGCTTTGCCTTTGCAAAGTTTAAGCCTGGAAGCCCCGGAAAAAAAAGGGGGATCGGCAGGGACTCACCTTCGGAGAGGTCGCAATCGAAGGTGATTTCGAACTCCCAGCCGAGGCCTTTGCAAATTTCTTTTCTTTCCTACCCCTAGATCGCTCCGCACTGTTTTGCAGATTTGGGGGCCACGTGGCACAGGGCAATACGCCATGCCCAGCGATTTTTTTTCAGGGGCGGGCCGGATTGGACAGACCAATGGCAGCGATTTTTTTTCAGGGGCGGGCTGCATTGGACAGACCAACGGGCCGGATGTGGCCTGCGGGCCGTAGTTTGCCCACCCCTGATTTAGAAACATGGGGCAAGCTGCAACTTTCATTATTAGGCAGGATTGCTGCTATTAAAATGAATATTCTTCCAAAATTCCTCTATATATTTCAGATGATCCCAATCAAAGTACACTTTTTTTTTTTTTGAAGAACTTCATAAAATAACTGCAAAATTCATCTGGCAAGGGAAAAAACCTAGAATAAACTTAAAGGCAATGCAGGATATGAAGAGCAGGGGAGGGTTGGCACTTCCAAGTTGGGAGTTGTATTATAGTGCAGCCTCTTTAATATGGTTGAAGGAATGGGTGAATTTAACTAATAAGAGAATATTGTTCTTAGAAGGCCATGACTTACAGAGGGGGTGGCATACTTTTTAATGGGATATTGGAAAAACTAGCCAGAAATATTTTCACAGACACCTAATAAGAGATTCATTACTGACTAATTGGAAGAAAATATGGAAAAAACACTACTTAAAGATACCAATCTGGATCTCAACAATGGAGGCAATGATCCACCCAAATAATTTGGATATTACTAAAATGATTAAATAGAAGGACCTATTGGATACGCAAGGAAATCTGAAATTGTGGCAAGACCTTCAAGATCAGGGATTAAAAATTGATCAGTGGGCATATCTTCAAATTCAAAGTAGATACAAACAGGACAAGAAAGAATTTGGAATTAATAATAAACTCCAGCAATTAGATAAAATTTTATTAGGATCAGGCAAAAAAATAATAATTTATAATTATTTATTAGAGGTAGAATTAGAGGAAGAAATTGTTAAAGGAAACATGATAGCCTGGAGTAGGAACATAGGGCATAGTATCACCTTAACAGAATGGGAAAAGGTCTGGGGTAGAAATAACAAAATCACAAAATCGGTAGTGTACAAAGAAAATGCCTATAAAATGTTTTACAGGTGGCACCTTCCTCCTTTGAGATTAGCGAAGATGCACCCCAATATGAGCCCGAACTGCTGGAAATGCAAAAAAAAAAAAAAAAGAGGGAACTTTCTTCCATATGTGGTGGTCTTGATCTTAAGGGGAAAAGGCTCAAAAATATTGGCAGAAAATTAGAAATTGGCTGGAGGAAATGACAAGAGAACAGATTGAATTTAAACCAGAGTCCTTTCTATTAGGGATCTTTGATAAAGAATTACCAAAAAAGTGAAATATATATTAATACATATTTGTTCCATCAGAGGAGATGATTATTCAAAAAATTTCAAGTTGTGCAGAAATGGACAAATTGACCTTGGCATTAAAAGATAAAGATACTTCAATATATTATGACAGCTGGAACTGCTGGTACAAATGGATAGATCAAAGATAGGTTTCACACTAAAAGGCAAAAGAAGATATGATAGAATCATAATAGTGATATACAGATATATGTAAGGATTAATTGTGTATATGGTATAAAATAAGGATAAAAAGGAGGTCTCACAAACTGTTGAAGATGAAAATGTTTTTAACTGTTTTCTATCTTTTTCTTTCTATTTTTTTTCTTTCCTGTCTTCTTTTTCTCTCTTGCATTTATGTATGTGTTGTTGGTCTATTTTAATTGTAAAATCAATAAAGTATATTTAAAAAAAAAGAAATGTCAGTCTGACCATCTACCAACCCACATTAGTAGGAGGAAATGACAGGTTAGGTCTGTTTTAAGAGTGATTGTTGCTGCATCAGTTTTGAATTGTCAGACCAGTAATAATGGTATCTGGCTAGGAAGGAAGCAATAATAAATAGAATGAGTTCAAAATGAATGCTTGGGAGTAAAAGTAATAGTTCTCAATTATCTTTAGCCATTGTTAACAGCAAGAACCTTTTCAACTTTTGGAAAAGGAAAACAAAACACAGTTCTGTTCAGCGTGAATTCAGAATTCAGCATGCATACAAATTACCTCTGGCGAGAAGATGTTGGTTCAAAATGTTGGTTCATTCTTGAAATATTGAAAGGTTGATGATCCTGACACTGGAAGGATTGATTGTTTCTTCCACTGTGAATTTGGCTGAATGGGACATTGCATGATATTGTATTGTTGGTGAGGACGTGAGACATTCTTAGTGTTACGAGTGCCAGCCTGAAATCCAGGGAAAGTCATTCCCTTTCCCTGGACTTCAGGCTGGAATACAGACCTCTTGTTTTTCAGCCACAGATAAAGATCTGCTTTTTATTCTGTCATTTAAGCGCTTCTCCATTTTGCTGCACCCATTCCTTCATGCTTTAAACTTATTCATCCTTTTACTTTGATCAATTATTTCAGTTTGCTTTTATGGTTTACAAGTCATGATGAGGTCACAGTGAAATTCACTAGTTAATTACAACTTTCTTAAAAAGGAAGAAAGGTACCCCATGCATTTGGGATATGTAAGCATATCCATAAGATCTTAAGGCAAAAAGTTTCTGGATTTTACTTAGTTTAGTTCAAGGGACAGAAGCTGTGTGGCAATCTGAATTGCTAGTACAGTGTTACTCAATCTTGGCAACTTTAAGCTGTGTGGACTTCAACTTCCAGAATTCCCCAGCCAGCCATGCTGTGCTAGAAAGTTGTTGCAGTAGTTGAACTACCTTGGAATTACCGTGATCCGAGCTGTGGTGGCACAGCAGTTAGAATGCAATACTGCAGGCTACTTCTGCTGCCTGCCAGCTGCCTGCATTTTGGCAGTTAGAGTCTCACCAGGTTCAAGGTTGACGTAGCCTTCCATCATTCCGAGATTGGTAAAATGAGGACCCAGATTGTGAGGGCAATAAGCTGATCCCATAAAATCATTTAGAAAGGGCTGTAAAGCACTGTGAAGCAGTACATAAGTCTATTATTGCTATTACTATCATACAGAAGAAGCTAAATTGCCTTTTTACCTGGAAACTGTTTATGATGATTACTGGGTTTAACAGATAAAAGATAATCAGAGTTGGAAGGGACCTTGTAGATCATCTAGTCCACCCCCCCATCCAAGTGGGAGACCTTACACCCTTGATGGTGAACCTATGCCACGTGTGCTGGAAGTGGCACAGAGAGCCATTTCCCCTGGCATGTGAGAGCTCGCCCGGAAGAGCCCCACTGCACATGCGCGCGTGCTGCCTGATTGTTGGGTATCTGGTGTGCATACGCAGGGGGGGTGCATGAGAGACATGCACACATGCACAGAGATGCACAGCGTATGCTGGGGGTTGCGGGTGCATGTGCAGATGGAGGGTATGCGGGAGTGACCATGCGCACATGCTCAGAGATGCACAGTGCATTGGGGGGAGATCGCACGCACAGGTGCAGAAGTGCAGTGCACTGTGGGGGATCGCATGCAGGTGCATGGGGTATGGGGGGCCCAACACGCATTGCCTTCTGGGTGCTGGCACGCAAGCACAAATGCAATTATTGGCACAGAAGATGAAAAAGGTTTGCCACCATTGCCCTACACCATTTCTGACAAATGGCAGTCCAATCTCTTCTTGAAAGTCTCAAGTGATGGCGCTCCCACAACTTCCGAGGGCAACTTCTGTTCCATGGGTTGATTGTTCTCACTGTCAGAAAGTTTCTCCTTATTTCCAGGTTAAATCTCTCCTTGTTCAGTTTCCATCCACTATTCCTTGTCTGGCCTACAGGCGCTTTAGAAAATAGCTTGATCCCTTCCTCTCTGTGGCAGCCCCTCAAATATTGGAAGACCGCTATCATGTCTCCCCTGGTCCTTCTCTTCACTAGACTAGCCAAGCCCAGTTCCTGCAACCATTCTTCATATGTTTTAGTCTCCAGTCCCCTAATCATCCTGGTTGCTCTTCTCTGCACTTTTTCTAGAGTCTCAACATCTTTTTTATAATGCAGTGACCAAAACTGTATGCAGTACTCTAGGTGTGGTCTTACTAAGGCTTTATAGAGTGGTATTAGTACTTCCCTTGATTTTAATTGTATCCCTCTGTTAATACAATTTAGGATTGCATTAGCTTTTTTGGCTGCTGCTGCACACTGCTGGCTCATATTTAGCTGGTTGTCCACTAGGACTCCAAGATCCCTCTCACAGTTACTTCTATTGAGCCTGGTTTCGCCCAATCTATATGTGTACTTTTGGTTTTTCTTGCCTAAGTGTAGGACTTTACTTTTCTCTACATTGAATTTCATTTTGTTAGATACGGGCCAGTGTTCTAGTCTGTCAAGATCCATGTGGATCTTGAGCCTATCTTCTTGGGTGTTAGCTATTCCTGCCAGCTTAGTATCATCTGCAAGTATCATTCTGCTAAGACTCTTAGTATAAGTTCAAGGGTGCCCACTATCACGTTTGTTGTTTGTGTTAACTTTGGAAGTGCTAAACATAAATATTAGAGATGAAAAGAATATAAAAGGAATGAAAATCAAAAGGAAGAATTTAAGCTGCAAGCATTTGCAGATGATCTGGTTTTCATCTTAGAAGACCCTTTAGAAGCAGCATCAAAATTGATAGAAAAGATAGAGACGTGGAAAGGTGGCTGGTTTGAAAATAGATAAAGATAAGACAAAGATCTTGACAAAGAATATGCTATTAAGACAAAAGGAAGAACTGGCAGACCTATTGAAAATTCAGGTCACGAATAAGATCAAGTACTTGGGGATATATTTGACAGCATGATGTAGTACATTAAAAGAGAATAATTATATCAAACTTAAAAAGCAGATAGCGCTAGATCTGGCGAAATGGGAAAATTTACAACTGTCACTAATAGGGAAAATTTCAACAATCAAGATGAATATATTACCCAGAAATTTATATTTGTTTCAAACAATTCCAATTAGGCTTGGAAAAGATTACTTTGAAGATTTAAATAAAATTGTGTTGAAATATATATGGCAAGGTAAGAAAGCGAGAATAAAGTTAAAACTTTTGCAAGATGCTAGAATTAGAGGAGGATTTGGTTTGCCTAATTGGGAGTTGTACTATCAAGCTACAAATCTGATGTGGGTTAAGGAATGGATAACACTAAGTAATACTAGATTGTTGACATTAGAAGGACATGATTTGTTGTTGGGGTGGCATGCTTTTTTATGGTATAAAGGAACTAAAACACAGGGGTATTTTAGAAGACATTATATACGGGAGTCTCTGTGGTTAAAATGGGAGAAGATTAAAAGACAATATTATTTGAAAATTCCAGTCTGGTTATCGACTATTGAAGCATTTTCTTATCCTATAATATACAAAAAGGAACAAACAGTTAGATATGGTGAAATATTGAATGAAAAGGGTGAACTCAAATCTATACAAAAACTAGAGGAACAAGGTATAAAGATGAATTGGTTTTCATATGCGCAAATACATTCAAGGTATGATAAAGAATCTAAAATGGAAGGTTTCTATGATAAATTGACTGATTTAGATAAGTTTTTGACAGGTACTGATGAAAAGGTGATTAAAAAACTGTATGGATATTTATTAGAAATTAAATTAGAAGAAGAACAAGTTAAAAAAACTATGCTTGCTTGGGGAAGAATTTTGGATATGGGATCGATTTAGAGAAATGGCAAAAATTTTGGTCTCAAAATTATAAAATGACAATGTCAACAGCATATAAAGAAAATTTGTATAAGATGTTTTACAGGTGGCATTTTCCCCTGACAAGAATAGCAAGAATGTTCAAGAATAAATCCGAAAAATGTTGGAAATGTCATCAGACACCTGGCTCCTATTACCATATGTGGTGGACTTGTGCGGATGCTAAAAAATATTGAACTAAAATCTACATGTGGTTGGAAAAAATGACAAAAAAACATATAGACTTGAAACCAGAGATATTTTTATTGGGAATTTTACCTGAAATATATAGTAAAGACTTGAAATACCTGATTATAAATGTATTAACAGCGGCTAGGATTGTATTTGCTAAAAACTGGAAAAATGAGAAAACACCATCACAGGAGGAAATCATTAAGAAAATATTGGAATGTGCTGAAATGAGTAGATTGACATTTGAAATTAGAGAACAAGAGGATAAACAATTTTATAAAATTTGGGATCTTTTCTATCAATGGTTAGACAATAAAATACAGTAATGAAATATGTAGACTTTTAGAAAATAATAAATATATAAAGATGTACTTCTTTCTTATTATATCTACAAAATGATTTTAGGATAGATTTGGGATGATAATATGAACTGTTATAAAATAAACTAAGTAAATTATGATTATCATGTAAAACATGAATGAATAAAAGTATAGTCAAATGATTGATTAATAATGATACTAAGGTATTTAATTTTTGATTGAAAATATGAGATTATATGCAATGTAATTGTAATTGAAGACTACGAAATGGAAGCACAAAACAATTTGTAAAACAACCGGCACACTGTATGTACACATATGGAAGATAGCTTGATGTTTTTATGTTTTGTTTGTTTATGTTTGTTTTTAAAACCAATTTTTTTTTTTTTTTAAAAAAAGAACACCTGCCTACCCCAATGCCTTGCTGTGGCAGTCTTTCAGCATCTTTCAATTAATAAGTGGAATGGCCTGTCTCCAGAAGTTGTAGGTCTCCATCATAGGAGGTCTTCAAGAAGAGATTGGACAACCATTTGTCCAGGATGGAATACGATCTTCTGCTTCAGCAGAGGGTTGGACTAGAAGACCTCAGAGGTTCCTTCCAACCCTGTTATTCTTACGTTCTAAACTTCTGGGCTGAGTGCCTGATCTCATTTTGAAGAGAGGAAAGTACTAAATTACTTTTCAGAATAACGGCTTAGCCTAAGTACCTTGTGAACAGAATGGCCCCTGGAGAGGGCCTGTGTGGGCGCAGCAGGTATGATGACGTCACACTAGTTATGTAACATTTAGATACTGCTGATTTCTCCTAAAGTGTAGTTAGTACCTTAGTATAGGGGTGGGATGCTACCAGTTTGGCCCGGTTCAATAGAACCAGTAGCTGCGAAGAGCAGATGACTACCGAACTGGTTCGGTGTTTGGCCCACCCACCTGCCTGGGCTCTAGGCTGTCCTTTATTCCCTGCTTTTCCCTCCTCAGATGCTTTGTGCAGCACAGCTGAGGTTGAAAAGGCAGGAAACAAGAGGATTTTCAAATGCTGCGCACTCACGCGCAGCGCTTGTCAGCTGTCCAGGCAGCACAACTGATGATTTCTTGCAAACGGTGCACACATGCATGTTATGATTGTATGCAGTTCAGAGAACTGGCAAATCGCTCCACTGGCTGGCCCAGCCCCTCCCTGCCTACTCACTTCTTACCTGGCATGCGAGCCATCCAATTTGCCTGGTTTGGTAAGTTGCTATTTTTCCTCCCCCCCCCCCCCCCATCAACTGTTCTGCTCTGCCAGGAGATTTAGATTAGCTAAAAAGCAGGAAATCCCCACCCAGTCACATGACCACCAAGCCACACCCACAAATTAGGCCACACCCACAGAACTGGTTGTGAAGAAATTTGAATCCCACTCCTGCCTCAGAATACAGCTTTGGTTGCACTGAGTTCTCAAACATTGGCATGCTGAGAAAACTGCTACCCAACATTCAAGCTGGGGGGAAAGGCTTCTGAAGCCTGATTCCTTACTGCTCTTTATCTGTGTCAAATACATTTTCCACTTGATGCTTTTGAAAATGCTTAATGCTTCTTACTGATTTACTCCACTCTAAAATGATATTATAATTTTTCTATTTAATATCTCACATGGCAATACAGATTAAAAAAAAGAACTTAAATAGTCTGCTACTCCATTTCCTAATTCATTTAAACTGGTAAAATTCAAATTAGCAGTCCTTGGATGTTTATAATACTTTTCCTCTTTTCTATGTCCTATAGTTGCTAAGAGGTTCACAAGTATTTCCAAAATAGCTTCAAGAGTTTGTGCCTTGATTTCCAGAATTATTCATAAACGTATTCTTCTATAGAATGTGCTCCAAAATTATTCATAAAGAATGCTGTATGATCCCTCTTATATGAATGGGTGATAGGAAAAAACTAATTTTATCTTTTTACAAGCTTTTGAATGCTGTTAATATATGGGGAAAAGGAGGAAAAGTTTATATAGGCCTTTATTGCATTAACAATATCTTTAATAATACCATTTCTGATATTTATATAAATATTGGGCTAGATTATATTAATATTAAAATTTTGACTGTCATCAGTCCTTCTGACCATTGGAGAGTAGCAAATATGTGCCCAAAACTCTAACCCACAGCTGCCATCCAGTGGTCATTGGAAGCTTTGCAGTTCAAATCTAATGCCCTCATTCTGACGTTTTAAAATCAAGCAATTGTCCCAGCATACAGGAACCATTTGAAACCATGCAGAAGAATATAGCTCTCTTATGACAATGAACCTAAGACATCAACGGATGAATCTGATTGCCAGCCTCAGTTTGGTACCTGCACAAATTGTATAGCATCAGCCCTCAATTATAGTCTGAGTCAGTGACTATGAAAGTGTTTCAATTTTTAGGTATTTTTTTATAACCCTAAACTATCTGTGTACTAGGAACTAGATGGGTTTTAGATATTGGGACATATTCAACAAGCCACTATGCTTTGATTTATGAGATTACAACTACACATATAAATAACTGGAAACTTAAGGTGCCCCCCATCCCATATACATATATATTGATTAATTGATGAAAAGCTTCTACAACAGTAGATCTAATGAGAGAGGATATATGAAACTTATGAGGGAACTCTGGGTGGACAGAAGACCTGCACCCACAGTAACTGACAAACAACTACCGTGTTTCTCCAATAATACACCCCCCCCAATAGGAAGGCCCAGCACTGTTTTATAGGCATGAGGTGAAATTAAGCCCTGCCCCCCAAATTTGGGCCTATTTAAATTTGGGCCTTAATGGTGTTCCCGCCATTTCTCACATCATGAGGTGAAGAGAAAAGGGGGGAAGGGCGGGGGGAAAAACTTCCACCAGCCACTTCTATCGGCCATTAGGAGCGGCCTCGTGGTGAAACGTGGCTGCCTGCAGAGCTCTCCTAACAGCCATCCCCTTGGCCCGCTCCATCCGGGTGGTTTTGAAGGGGGAGGGAGGGAAGGAGGGGGGAGGAAACTGCAGTGCCCATCCTCCCCACCAGGAATCCTACCCACAGCGGCGGTGGGGGGGCACTGGGCTGAACAGGGCTGCATCCCAGCCAGACGGAGGGACCCACTGACCCAAGCAAGGCGAGCTGCCTGAGGAATCCCTGGCTACCCTGAGAAAGGGGCAGAAAACTCTCGCTCTCGGAAAGTGGAGGATTGCCGATCTCTACCAGCAGCCCCCAAATTGGGACAAAGGGGAATTGGTTGAGGTGGGAAAGCGGGGGTCTCCTTTGAGAAACAACCCAGGAGTGGTCGCAGCCTCTGGCCAGTCAGCTGGCTTCCCGGGACTTTCTCTGCGGCCGGAGCGGCCTCCTTGGCCAGCCGAGTGAGGGGCATGTGCAGAGCTCCTGTGTCAGCTGAGCAGTGCTGTACTCTCTCCCAAAAGGCAAAGGGCCCTCCTGGGACACGAGACCAGCCCTTTACTCTATGGCCCTACCTTCCCTTTTTGATTCTCCTGGCGCTGCACCGTGGACCCGCTATTTCCTTCATTGGCAGGTAGTCCTTCATGCCCCCTCCCCCCGGCCTCTGCGACTGCGAGCCCTGATGCCCCTCGGCTTTCCCCTTGGTGGCAGTGGCAGCAGGTCCCTACTCCCTCCTGACATCAGATGACTCAACCCCCTTGGAGCCGCCCACAGGATGCCGCTTCCCGGGTGCCGCCTTGCAGGGAGGCAGCCCACTTGACAGGCAGGGCAGGGGCTGAGGGAGCAAGGGACCGGCAGCAGCCTCCATCTGCTATCGGCTGGTGGCAAGTCGAGTCTGCCAGCGGGGTGCTCTAGGTGGGGGTGCTTGTGGAGGGGAAATTAAGTCACCCCCAAAAAGACGGCCTAGCCATTTTTTCGGGGCTCAAAAAAAATAAAATAAGGCCCAGCCTTATTTCATGAGAAACACGGTAGTTACCCAACACTTCAATATAGTGAAGAGGAAGCTGCTCTCATAACTTGAAATAGACCAACTACACATTTCATCCCAGATTCAAGAAGACCCAGAAGAATAACTGAATGTGCAACCAACCCTGAAGCTGGAATGTCTCTGCCACCCTATCCATTACAGAGCACAACATATATGATATGATATGAGGCATAAGATCATGGATAAATTAACTACAGTCAACTCTTAAGACCAATTACCAAAGCTCAGTAGAGGAGTACTATCAGATAATATACTAGAAAATGCCAAAAAAGCAAATCCTTAGTAACTCTTTAGATAAGAGGTATATTTTTTTGCTTTGCCTTCTTTGCTGTTTCTTGTTTAAATGGGGGATTACACTGCATGGAGCTGATCTCTAACTTTATGGCTTCTGTTTTTATTGTGGCTTTGTTACTGTTAAATTGCATTTTATTTTTAAAATGGTGCTGATAAATATGACAACATTGTCATAGAAGAATCCGAAATGTTTATCAGGTTCCTCTACAACAAAGAACTAGGAAGCTAAGGCTGATTGGGGTTGAGGAGGCACTTAAGAAGAAATGATAAATAATGCAAAAGCAAGTTAAATTGAGAGCTTCAGCATTTGTTGATTAGTGTCTCAGGAATTTTTCCCTTGTTTTTGAGACTCTGAATATGAAATTCTGTGTATTTATCTTTCTTCTCCAATATTGAGTAATCCTTATATGTAAAATTGCCCTTATTGAACTTTAAGTATTTTTTAAAATTATATTCCTGCTAACAAAAAAGCAAATAACCTGAGACTCAAATGAAAAAGCATTATTTGCATGTTTAATGCATATATTCTTTTTTTATCTTGTGCTTTTTCCCAAAGAGCTTAGAAAAACCACCTTATATGGAGTTTAGAACAGGGGTCGCCAAACTCATACTTTTAAATCCCAAGGACCACTAATACATTTTTTTTTAAAGCTAATATATTTAATATTTTTTTAATGTTAAATAATATTAATATAATATAATATAATATAATATAATATAATATAATATAATATAATATAATATAATATAATATAATATAATATAATATAATATAATATAATATAATATAATATAATATAATATAATATAATATAATATAATATAATATAATATAATATATGTTAGGGTTTGGGAATTAACCCCTAGAAGAGTATTGCAGCAGTAGTCAAACCAGGCAACCAAAGGAGAGCGGAAGGGCCCCAGAGTATACACACACTGAACACAAACACTGTTTGTAGTTTAAATAGTTTTTAATCCAGTTAGAGTTTAAGCATTGTCATTCAGTCCATTAAGTCATTCACAGTATTTCCATCCAGTAAGACTCACTAGTATAGTCCAAGTTAAGAGTCCTTGCAATATCTTTATCAGCCGATAAAGATATCTTCTCCTCCTCCGGTTTCACTCTCCAGAGAAACAAACGCTGGATATTCAGTAGAATTACGCAGTAAATCAGCAAACAGTAGCAAACAATAACAGTTCAGTCACAGGCACTCACAGTCAGTAATCTCAGTTAGTCGCAGCAGCACACAGTTAGTCGCAGCAGCACACAGTTACAGTAAGCTTTCCAGCTTCTAATGCTTCCTTATATTGTAACTTCTAACCGCACCCTTAATCGGCTAATTGCCTGCTGCATTGTGCTTAAAGTGATAAGCACTTAAACCATGATATCTAAGTTTTATATATTTATTCACCCAAACCATATTTGGTATCAATGTTATACCTAACATACTCCCCTTTTGGGTGAAATAAATATATAATACCTTACAATCTAACCCCATATTTTTCACAACTCTCCTGGTGCTTACTGGCACCTTGGGCTTTAGTAAAATTATCAGCTAAATTGTCCTCCGACATACAGTACTCTAGCTGAATCATCTTACTTCTTACAGATTGTCTCACGTTTAGGTATCTTAGATCTGTATGCTTGCTCCTTGTTTTTACTCCAATATTTGTGGCCATTTGAATTGCTGCCTGATTATCTTCATGTATAATTATAGGATAATCTACAGTTATACCTATATCAATTAACATTTGTTTATACATTATTAATTCTGTACATAACAATGATAAACAGGAGAATTCTGCCTCCATAGTAGACAAACTTATATGCTGTTGTCTTATTGACTTCCAGCCTATTAATGTCTTACCCAGCATTATGGCTGTTCCTGAAGTCGACTTTCTAGTGTCTCTTTCTGATGCAAAGCTAGCATCTGCATAAGCACTCAGAATTAAATCACCCTTTGGTTCTAAATACAATGAATAATTCATTGTCTTTTTAAGATATCTTAATATCCTCTTAGCTGCATTCCAGTGTCTTTCACATGGTTCAGAATTGAATCTAGCCAACTGATTCACACAGTACGATATATCTGGTCTAGACCAATTACTAATATAACTCAAACTACCAATTAAAGATTGATAAATCACCTTATCAAACTCAGGGCTTTGTACATCAGTGTTGCTAAACTCCTGACTCATTGGAGTCTTAGCTGGCTTACAAAGCTCCATCTTGTAATCTTTTAGCAATTTGCTAATCTTATCTTCCTGAGATATCTTAAAACCTTTCCTTGTTTTCTTTATATTCAAACCGAGATACTTCTTTATCTCCCCTAATTGCTTGATCTTTATTCTCTTTCCTAATGATGCTATTATTTTATTTGCTTCATCATTAGTTTCAGTTATCAATGCAATGTCATCTGTGAATAGTAATAATAATGATACTTTCCCATTTGTCTCCCTCTTAAACAGACATGGATCGGCTAAACCAGCTTTAAATCCTATATTGTCTAGTTCCTTTACAATATACTGGTTCCATTCATAGCCTGATTGTTTAAGACCATAGAGGCTTTTCTTTAACAACCAACAATCATTATTATCCTTATTTTCACTTTTAATACCAACAGGTTTATTCATATAAATAGTATGTTTTAATGGGGCGTGCAAGTAAGCAGTTTCCACATCTAAATGGTTAACTATATAGTGTTTACTAGCTGCCCACACTAAAGCTGCCCTCAAGGTTGCTGCCTTAAGACTAGGTGCAAACACCTCATCGTAGTCATTAGCATTCTGCCTAAAACCTTGGGCTACTAACCTTGCCTTATGGATTAAATTACCATCTTTATCTATTTTTACCTTAAATATCCATTTGCAGCCAATGGATTTCTTTCCTACAGGTAATTTGGCATTTTCATATACCTTCATATCACTTAATGAATTCAGTTCCTTATTCATTGCTGCATACCATTTTCTTTTTCCTTATTAGGATACTTTTTAATTTCTTCTACAGAATTAGGAACTTGATTAATCTGGCACACTGTGTTAGCCTGGTACCTATCAGGCGGTCTAGATATACGTGTAGTTCTTCTGGGAATTACAGGGCTTACAGGAGGACTTTGTTGAACTACTACCTGTTCATCTTCCTCATCCTGTTCAGCTATTGAATCTGTTTCTTCCTTTATGGGCACTATTTCATCCTGTATTTGTCTCTTTACTTTATTTTTAAAGTTACAGGGATAACTAATGGGATTTCTATAGGATTCAATAATTACATCTTTATTGGCATCCTGTTCTAATTTCTCCCATCCTTCATGTTCTAGAAATTGGGCACTAGCACTACATAACACTTTAGATGTGCCTTTCTCCCAAAATCTATATGCCCTATGGTTTGCCTGATAACCAACGAAGAAAAATCTTTTAGCTCTATGTTGCCCTTTTTCTGAGTTGTGCAGGAATATGCACCCATGCTGGTGCACCAAATGTGTGCAGGTAACTTAGGTCAGGTTTCCTGCCATGCCATCTGGTAAATGGTATTTCACCTGTTGTTGTATTAACAACGTTGTTCAATATGTTATTAGCACACATTGTAGCCTCCCCCCCACAAAGAATCAGGTAACCCAGAATCATTTAACATTGTTCTAACCATTGCCTGTAGTGTTTGGCCTCTTCTTTCAATAAAAGCGTTATGTTCTGGCCTGTATGGAGCAGACTTCTTATGCTCTATTCCAGCTACTTTAAGTCTGTTCTGGAATTTGTTATTAATAAATTCCGTGCCATTATCTGTCACCAGGGTTATCAGTTGCCGTTTAGACTTTCTTTCAGCAAACCTAAGCCAATTGAAAAAATGTTGATATGTTTCAGTTTTGCTTTTCATTAAATAGCAAAACCCATATCTAGAATAATGGTCCATAATGCTCAGTATATATCTAGCACCCCCATACTGGGTTTCTTTGGACCTATTATGTCTGCAAATACTACTTCTAAAGGTTCTTTTGTTTTGAAACCATTTAGCCTATTTGCAGGCAATACCTTGCTCTTATCTTCACAGCAAACATTACAACGCAAATATTTATCACAAGGTTTTAACCTTATTCCTTCAGATAACTCAACTGTACGCTTTAGCATTTTAAAATTTACATGCCCCAAACGCCTATGCAATAAATGGATACATTCTTCATGAGGCTTTATATTATTAAATACAGTTTGAGCCTCCCCTTTCTTACTATTATCTAAGACATATAATGTTCCATTTAAAGCTGCAGTTATCCTTTTGTTATCTTTTTCAATTATGCAATTATTATCTTTAAAAGTAATTACATAACCTAATTTATCTAATACCCTTACTGAAAGCAAATTAAACTTTAGTTGCGGTACATACAACATTTTTATATCCTGGTTTATGTACGGACAACGTGCAAAACCTTGACCTTTCGCTTTCAGGTTCCAGCCATTGGCAAGAGATATATGTTGAGAACTTGTAGACATTTTTATAAATTTTGTCTTATCTCTTGTGATGCAGTGGGATGCGCCACTGTCAACCACCCATAAATTATTCTTCACATCAGAGTTGCTAAACGTGGCTAGTTCAAATGCTTTCTTTGGCTTTTTTACATTCTGGCTTTTTCTCTTTTGCAGAATCTTGCCAAATGTCCTCTGCCTCCACAATTAAAACACTTTTTAATTGTGTATGCCGTCGAAGATAAATTCTCTTCTTCCAGGTGCTTTACTTTGCTTTGCTGGTTTCGTTCAAGCTTTGAAGATAATTTCTCTTCTTTCTTATCTTCTCTCAGCTCGTCACGCTCACGCCTTCTTCTGGCTTCTTCTAGTAGCCTGCCTGTAATCTCGGTTAATGAGAGGCTTTCTTTTGGCAATACCTCTAACGAAGTCACATAGTCATCATAGCTTTGATCTAATGAAGATAATATGATGTAGACTTGTTGCAGTTCATTAAATATAAGCTCTTTTTCTTGCAAATCTTGAAAAATGCTCTTCATACAGTTTAAATGAACTAACATATCTCCATTCCTCTGAAGATGCGTTCGAAAAAGCTTCCGTGTAAGATTTATATGTGCTCCTACACTGTCCCGAACATAAATCTTCCTGAGGTTCTCCCAGCAGTTTGCAGCATTTTCTTCTCCACGAATATGGACAAGCTGCTGATCACAGAGAGTCAGTCCTATGATGCATAAAGCCTGCTCATTCTTCAGTTTAAAGTCTTGTAACTTTTCTTTATCATCATCATTAGCAGGATCCCAGCTACTCACATCTGGTGGGTTTGCTATAATGTCCCACAAACCTTCTCTGCGTAGAAGTAAACTACATTTCATTGACCATGAAACATAGTTTGTTCCATCCAGCCTGGATATCATGGACAGTTGTGACAAATTTACTTGTGCCATTACTCTTCAGATATTTTGACTATTTTAAACTAATTAAAACAGTTTGTTTTTACAGTAATGTGCAACTCACACCAACTCTCTCTGCTATATCCTGGTTAGTTAGACTATGCTGCTGGGCCCATAACCAATGTTAGGGTTTGGGAATTAACCCCTAGAAGAGTATTGCAGCAGTAGTCAAACCAGGCAACCAAAGGAGAGCGGAAGGGCCCCAGAGTATACACACACTGAACACAAACACTGTTTGTAGTTTAAATAGTTTTTAATCCAGTTAGAGTTTAAGCATTGTCATTCAGTCCATTAAGTCATTCACAGTATTTCCATCCAGTAAGACTCACTAGTATAGTCCAAGTTAAGAGTCCTTGCAATATCTTTATCAGCCGATAAAGATATCTTCTCCTCCTCCGGTTTCACTCTCCAGAGAAACAAACGCTGGATATTCAGTAGAATTACGCAGTAAATCAGCAAACAGTAGCAAACAATAACAGTTCAGTCACAGGCACTCACAGTCAGTAATCTCAGTTAGTCGCAGCAGCACACAGTTAGTCGCAGCAGCACACAGTTACAGTAAGCTTTCCAGCTTCTAATGCTTCCTTATATTGTAACTTCTAACCGCACCCTTAATCGGCTAATTGCCTGCTGCATTGTGCTTAAAGTGATAAGCACTTAAACCATGATATCTAAGTTTTATATATTTATTCACCCAAACCATATTTGGTATCAATGTTATACCTAACAATATAATATAATATAATATAATATAATATAATATAATATAATATAATATAATATAATATAATATAATATAATATAATATAATATAATATAATATAATATAATATAATTAATATAATAATATAATATAATAATATAATATAATAAATATAATATAATATAATATAATATAATATAATATAATATAATATAATAAATATAATATAATATAATATAATATAATATAATATAATATAATATAATATAATATAATAATATAATATAATATAATATAATATAATATAATATAATATAATATAATATAATATAATATAATATAATATAATATAATATAATATAATATAATATAATATAATTATATATATAGTATTCAGCTTTGTTCGGGTATTTTCCACATCATTATAGTTGTGCTTTTAAGTTGTGCATGGCTTTGAGAATCTCATCTGCCATCATCAGGCTTCTACATTGTGTTCGTCTGTGTATACAGAAGCCTGATGATGGCAGATGAGATTCTGCCGAAATGTTGCTACAACTTTAAAAGCACAACTATAATGACATGGGAAAATACCCGAACAAAACTTAATACCATACATGTAAGTACCCGCGAAAACTTAAGAAAATATATATATATACAGACACACACACACACATACATATACATACATACATATACATACATATACATATATACATACATACATATACATACATATACATACATATAAATATATACATATACCGTATTTCTCACAAAATAAGGCCGGGCCTTATTTTTTTTTGACCCCCCAAAAAATGGCTAGGCCATCTTTTCGGAGGTGACTTAATTTCCCCCCACCACCTAGAGTGGCCCATACGCATGTACCTCACCACGAGGCCGTTTCTATCGGCCGACGAAAGCTCCCTGAAGGCAGAGTCCCCAGCCGCTTTGGGGCGAGGCATGGCTGCCTGTGTCCCCTTGCCATTAGGCAGTGTCTTTCAGGTGATGGAAGCTCCCCAAGGGCAGTTACCAGCCACTTTGATTGGCCGGTAGAAGCGGCCTTGCGGCGAGGGGTGTGTGTGTGTGTGTGTCTGTCTGAACTGAGGGGCCTCAGGGCAACTGCCACTGGGAGAAGCAGAGGCAGAAAGAGGGCTTTGCTCTCCTTGGGGGGCAGTGCCCCTTGGCTGCCACTCCAGGAGCTTCTCAGCAGGCATCTGCCTGCAGAAGGACTACTGCCCTTATTGATTAATTGGGGAAGGGCAGGGGGAGAAAGGGGGAGCTCCTTTCAGATCCTGGGTGGAGGATTGAGAGGCTCAGATCTGCAGCTGAGGAAAAGCTGGGGGGGCTCTTCCAGCCTCACCTGGAGACAGGCAAGGAAAGGGCACTTCACTCACTTTAGCACTTCGCTGCCAAACCCAGCCACAGCCAGTGATTATTTGGGGGCGGGGGAGGGGAGAGAGAGAGAGAGAGAAAGCATCTCTCGCATTACCCGGGGAGGAAAGGAGGTGAAACAAAACTCACTTAATTGCTTTTGGGGGCCATTTCTTCTGCAGCCCACCAAAATTTTACCACAGCCCACTAGTGGGCTGCGGCCCACCAGTTGGCGACTGCTGGTTTAGAATGACAAAGACTCTCTCACGTTCGACTTCACCCCTGCTCAGTGCAAGAATCCAGATTAAAGCAATCAGACAGAAGGTTGCTCAACTACCTCTGAAAATATCTAAGCAAGGGAAGCCCACCAATGCTCTAAATCCACAATTTAGTTATTTTTATTATAGAATCTGGAGCCAATTTGGTGTAATGGCCAAGAAACTGGGAGACCATGAGTTTTAAACCTACATTAGGTACAAAGTCAAAGTGAGCTTGGGCCAATCAGTTTCTCTCAGATCTAGGGAGGAGGCAATGGCAAGTCTCTTCTGAGAAACCTTGCCAAGAAAACTACAGGGACTTGTCCAGGAAGTCTCTGAGAATCAGATATGATTAGATGAAAAAATAGTATATATATGGTAGTCACCAACTCAAACAAGCAGAGAAGATCCACATCAAGGATTAAACATATCAAACCATGTTTACCTTTCTTTTTTGTTATAATTTTTTTATTTTTAAATATATATAAGTATTGAATACATGAAGAGTGTGGCTTCTGGGTATTGTTAATTTTGATACTAAATAATAGTGATAATATTGACAATTTTGGTAATCTTAATTAATCATATTCACATCATGTTTGCCTTTCAATAAAAGGATATTTGTGTACCTTACTCATGAGTGCAATCTATTTTATGCCAGCAGTCAGTCTACCTTCCATGGGAGATAAGTGAAACCGAGATCCCAGGAACAATATTTTATTGCTTTCTTTATTTGCATAGGCTTTTCTTTTGTAAATAAACACAATAATTCTATTCCAAGGCATGTTTGAGGTTTTTCCTTAAACCTAAAATACTTTGAATTTGTGGTCTTCCTTGACTGCAGATTGACATACTTTTTTTCTAGTTGCATCTTTTCAGATTAATATATTTTATTAAAACACCCCCACCAAGCCACGCACATAGAACCAGTAGTAAAAAATTTTGAATCCCACCACTGCACATAAGCATGCCTAGCAATCTTCAGTTTCCCATCTAACATTGCATAGATGTATTTATTGTGTAATTTTATCAATTTCATCAAGACTTGTTCTGTAGGAAGATTGAAGGTGACCATGATGGTGGGGTGGAAGTTGTTGAGTTCATGATAGAATTTGAAGAGAGATTCTTTTCCATGGGTTCAGATAATGAAAATGTCATAACCGAATCTTAAGTAAAAGGGTGGGGGTGAGGTAAGAATTGAGAAAAGTGTTGCTGTATTATGTCATGAAGATTTGGCATGCTGTGGATATTGTATATGGCTAGAGCTATGCCACTGATTTACTGGTATATATTATTCATAAAAATAAAGACAACCATTTCTGTAGCCATTTTGGCTTCTCCTTTCCTCATCTTTTTCCTCATTGTGCTTTGATTTCACCTTTGCTAGGAACTGCTTAATATCTTGAATTCTTTTTCTTACAATGCAATTCTAGTAATCATTGTTCTGAGTTCATTGGAATATATTTTTTTGAACTCCACAGCATGTGTATGTTCAGCTTTCTTTTCCCTTAACATTAAGAAATTCAGCATTACATGGTCACTACTTCCAAGGGTACACCACTTCACCAGAGCCTCCACATCATGTCCAGCTTGTCTTGCCCAAAACCATCCTATTTTGAGGGACATATTCTCAACCCATTTCAAGGGACATATTCCCTCCATCTTGTTCTCATTTTACTGGTTATCATTTATACATAAATATAATGTTTCTTCCCAATTGTGTAATTTCAGTAGTATATCCTATTCAAATACAGATATTTTGTTCCTGATTTTTACAGGTGGTGGATTCTGTACTCAGTAATAGCTTGCTGAATTTATTGTTTCTCCACTGTGTCGATGGGAGAATCTAGATTGGGTAGTCTCATGTCTCGTTGCTCTTCAGACTGAGTTGAATTCTGAGGACACGGCTCCTAGGTAAAGGTCCCCACTTTTCAACTCAGTCTCAGCTTGTTTGGACATCTTTATTAGAGACTCTGAACATTTCAAAGGGTTTCCAATCCCTGGATTCTTCCGATTGAAGATAAAAGAGATTTGATAGCAGGACTCAATAGACTTCATTTAGAAACCTGGTCACCAGGGGGCTCTAGCGAGCAGTATATTCAAGCAAGGCCTTCCATTGCCTTCAAACATCCCAGTATCTGCTAATTCTCTGTAGGACGTCTGACTGTGAGTTTGCCATTCAGTTTTGGCGTGAACAAAATGGAGGCTGGTGGAGCTGATTTTGAGGTGACTGCTTCTCAGCAAATGGTGGTTCTGCCACCCTTACCTCAGGCTAAGCATATGAAGGGGTCACCCAGGCCCAGATCAGCTGGTTCATAAGCAGCAGCCAAGATTAAGGACAGAGCACTCACTTCCAAAAAGCCAACAAGGGCTGAAGAGAAGCAACCTAGGTGAAGGCAGAAAGTCTTAGACAGGGAGTTTGAAAGGGCTAGAAAGGATTTAGAACGTCAGAGGCAGTCTGAGCCCAATATGGCTGACAGCGTGTTTTCCTGTCACTTTGTCAATTAATGTCATAAACGGCCCTGACTGACTAGTCAATTAGGCTCCAAATTGAAACTCTTTTTATAAATTAAATAAAAAGTAACTGAAGGCTTATTTTTTTATTCTGATGTCACATTTAATTCTAATGTGAGTTCCTGAAGAAATGCAGGTGGATAACAATTAGGACTGTGGTGATTTTTAATTACTTTTATTATTTGGTGAGGTTTTATTTAAACCCTAAAATCCTTATTTTTAGGATACAGCTTAGTACTGTTTTAAAAATAAGGACATACGCTTATTGTAAACAACAACAGCTTATTTTTTTTTACTGTACTGGAATAAGCATTAGTGCATTATTTTCTCCCTTGTTTGGGGTATTTTTCAATAAGGAATTTACTTTGATTCATCTTTTATGCTGAATATAACTCGAGTGCAATTCATCTTCAAGTGCCCATCAACTGACAGAAATATTTGAAACGGGTGCTAAGAGCTGTGTTTTTCTAAACTGAATAATTAGCAGAAAATGTCGGTAGAAGAGATTGTATTGACTGCTGATCAAATGTCTTTTCAGAATTAAGTTTCTATTGTGAGTGAAAGTTGCATGCTACCTCATCTTTATTTCTCATGAAACAGACACAGTCTTTCTTTCAGTTCATAGAAATAAAATATTCATAATGCATGAAGCATATTTAAACAGCCAGGATACAAATGCTTATCAGATCTGCACTGCAAAATCTAAACTGAGATTACTATCTCCACGTGATCATGATTTTTGGAAGGCTATGTTGCCTTTTGCTATTATTAGTCTAAATCCCAGTATATTCAAATATATCTTCTTTCTGAGAAACAAAATTTGTTTTGTTTTTCATCTATTTCTCCTCATTCTTCCTCATCTCTCTCCCTCCCTCCCTCTTCCCCGTCTCTCAGGCCAAACAAAAGTGCAACCAAAACAAACACCCCCAAAAAAACCTTACCACCAGTGGTGGGATTCAGCCAGTTCGCACCAGTTGTTAACTTTCTGAGCAGTTTGGTGAACTGGTTGTTGGAAGAAATCATTAGGGCAGAGAACCGGTTGTTAAATTATTTGAATCCCACCACGGCTTACCACCATAGCAAATCCTAACAAACCTAGGAAAAGAGATAGAAAAACAATTCATATAACATGATAGAAATATATAAAATAAGCCATGCAAGACCATCCAGTTAAAAGTTATTAGGATTGTGGGTGTAGAACAGAATCTACAGTGCACAAATGACAACTTTACAGGAGACGTGGTTTACTTTACTTATTTATATCCTACCATTATTATTTTTATAAATAACCCAAGATGCTGAATATATCCAGCATACCTTATTTCTCTTATTTCCCAGAACAACAACCCTGTGAGGTGGGTTGGACTGAGAGACAGTGACTGAGCCAGTCACCTCTCCATGCCTAAGGCAGGACTAGAACTCCACCATCGCCTGGTTTCTAGCCTGATTCTTAATTACTGATCTGGTTCTTATGACTATTTTTCTTTCCTGTTAATGGAGAGAAAGATGGATTGTTTTGATTGGGGTGGGGGTGTTAAGTTTTCTTTATTATTTTATTTTATTTTATTTTATTATTTTATTTTATTTTATTTTATTTTATTTTAATTTAATTTAATTTAATTTAATTTAATTTAATTTAATTTAATTTAATTTAATTTAATTTAATTTAATTTAATTTAATATTTTATTTTATTTTATTTTATTTTATTTTATTTTATTTTATTTTATTATTATTTTATTTTATTTTATTTTATTATTTTATTTTATTTTATTTTATTTTATTTTATTTTATTTTATTTTATTTTATTTTATTTTATTTTATTTTATTTTATTTTATTTTATTTTATTTTATTTTATTTTATTTTATTTTATTTTATTTTATTTTATTTTATTTATTTTATTTTATTTTATTTTATTTTATTTTATTTTATTTATTATTTTATTTTATTATTTTATTTTATTTTAAGATTATGTGTAACCCCCTTAGAGCTTTTTTGGAATCAAGCAGCATATGAATTTTAGCTAAAAAAAGAACCTGCAGCAGCCCACAACACAACTTCTAAACAAATCTAGTGTTCTTGCCAACCTAAATATGATTCATTTTTGTTAGCAATTCTTTTTTAAGAGTAGCACTTTTAACCATAGGGAGTACAATACTTTGGACGTGTCTCAGTGTTTTCTAGCAATGAGTATTTCAAGTTTACTGCTGTCCACTTCTCAAAAAGAAAAGCATAGTACAACAACACAAACTTTTATCACTTTGATTTAGGAATAGTTTTACCTGAAAATCATTATGTTCTGATTTTAACTAGATGCATTTAGTAGGACATGCATGTGACGGGACACACTGATTTTACAAGTCACAATGACAATCTGTTGCTGCTTCACAATGGGAGTGACATGAAATGCCTTTCATATGCCAACCCATCATTTTGATCAGAAGGTTCGCTCAGGATAATAATGCAGTATTCAGCTATGGTTTCTGTCATGAGTTAGAGATGAGACCAAGAAAGGGCTTTGTTAACTATGCAAAGCAAAGAAATCTCACAATGCTTCCAGTCTTTCTATTGTTGTAACTGAATGGGCAGGTACTTAACATTGACAGGACACTGTCTCTCAACATTTTCATAGCTTGCAAAATCAAAATGTTCTGACTTCAATATGCTAAGAGAAAAAAAAGGAAAGAATCCTCTGATGGAAATCCTGAAAGGAAAGAAAAAACCAATCCAGGCAGCTTGGGAAATGCTTAAAGATGAGATAATCGAGGCCCAGACATAAACAATATCAAAGCGAAAGAAAAATGGGAGGTAACTGTTAGGAACTGTGTTGCATCAGGTGCTCTCTAATAAATGGAGAAAGGAAAAGAACAAGTTTAAAGCAATGGAAGGAAGAATATATATCAAAAGCACACTGCCGGGGAATAGCTTGAATCTGTAAGAATGGCATCAAGAAGGCTAAGGCCCCGAATGAGATGAGGCTTGTAATGATCACCAAAAATAATAAGAAAGCAATTGGGGAATATACATGCAATGAGAGAAAAGTTAAGGAAATGGATGGTCTGCCAATTAGAAAAGACTGTAAAATGGTGACAGGCAACAGGAAAAAAGCTGCTTAATACCTATTTTGCAACTGTCTTTTCAGAAAAGGAAAAGGTGGTGCCTCATCCCAGAACCAGAAAAGAAATGTAGATTAAAATATGTCTACTCTGTTCTGATTGTCCTGTTTGAGAACTCCTCGAATGCCTGGCAAATGCCAGATTAGAGCTAATGTTCCATTTTTAGAAAAGGAAGAAAAATGGCCCCAGGAAACTAGAGGACAACCAACTTGGAATCAGTGGCCCTGCAAGCACTTAAGAAGGAACAAGGTGATTACAAGAAGCTTGCATGTGTTTGTTAAAAACAATTTAAATCAATGAGGTATGAAAGCTGGGTGGATAATCTTGGCTGCTCTCTCTCACTCTCAGTCCAACCCACCTCACAAGGCTGTTGTGGGGAAAATAAAAGGAAGCACATTGGGTATGTTTGCCGCCTTGAGTTATTTATATAAAAAAAGGTGTGATAAAAAAATCTTTAAAAATTCTAAGAATCTAAAAAAATATTTTCTTTGCCTCACTATTAGTTGGTTGAAAAACCATACCATGCATGGTGCTTAATGCTCTTATGTCTACAGGTGAAACTCAAAAAATTAGAATATCGTGCAAAAGTTCATTTATTTCAGTAATGCAACTGAAAAGGTGAAACTAATATATGAGATAGACTCATTACATGCAAAGCAAGATAGTTCAAGCTGTGATTTGTCATAATTGTGATGATGATGGCTTACAGCTCATGAAAACCCCAAATCCACAATCTCAGAAAATTAGAATATTACATGCAATCAATAAAACAAGGACTGCCTCAGTGCGGTGTGGCATGGAAGCTATCAGCCTGTGACACTGCTGAGGTGTTATGGAAGACCAGGATGCTTCAATAACAGCCTTCAGCTGTTCTGCATTATTTGGTCTCATGTCTCTTATCTTTCTCTTGGCAATGCCCCATAGATTCTCTATGGCAGTGGTCCCCAACCTTTTTTGTACCAGGGACCAGGTTTACGCAGAAACACTTTTTCAAGGACCGGGGGGGGGGGAGGAGTCCGAGTTTGGTGGTTTGCTTGCAGACGTTTCATTGCCTGACTAGGTAACATTGTTACCTAGTCGGGTAATAAAACGTCTGCCAGCAAAGCACCAAGTTCAGGGAGTGCCAATGCCTCCTCATTGCAACCCTGAGCAACAGATATTCTCTTCTATTGGGACATTTAAAACAGAGGGTTTCAGCTGCAGATTCAGGAACTGCGCCTGGCTGAGGAGCGCCTTCAAAACTGAGCGCTGGGCGGCGGCGGCCCACGGCTGTCTCCGCGGCTCAGGACAAGTCCCTGCAGGACGGATGAGAAGCCCTGCCTCTCGGCCCTGCCTTCCTCAGCCTCATCCCTCAGGTGTCTCCCTCCCTCAGCCTCATCCCTCAGGTGTCTGCCTCATTCTTCTCTCAGTCGCTCTCTCGCTCCTCCACCAGCCCAGGAAGAAACTGCTTCAAAGCAGGGTGGCTTTTCCTGTCGGCGCAGCTCTTCTGAAGCTCCCGTTCACCCCCACCCCGCCACCCTCGGTTCAATCCAGTGCTCCATTCTGCCTTCCTGCCTGCCTGCCTTCGTTTCTGGTTGTTTCGGAGCAGCTTTGGCTGAGTAAAAGAGGCGAATAGTTATTATTCTCAGCTGAAGCTGCTCCGAAACCACCAGAAATGAAGGCAGGCAGGCAGGCAGAACGGAGCACTGGATTGAACCTGGATTTTTGGCGGCGGGGTGGGGGTGAACGGGCGCTTCGGGGGAGCTGCGCAGACAGGAAAAGCCACCCTGCCGGCTTCATTGAAGCAGTTTCTTCCTGGGCTGGTGGAGGAGTGAGAGAGCGACTGAGAGAGGAACGAGGCGGGAGGAAACCGAAGGCACTGAGCCGGAGAGTAGGACAGGCTTTGGTTGCTTCCTCCCTCCCTTTCTTTCATTTGTGTCCTTGATCCCTGATCCCAGCAGCATTCACCGAAGGCGAAGAAAGCCGCCATTTTTATTTTATTTTTTATTTTCTTTGCGGCCCGGTACAAAGTGATCCACGGACCGGTACCGGTCCGCGGCCCGGTGGTTGGGGACCCCTGCTCTATGGCAGTGGTTCCCAACCTTTTTTTTGCCCCGCACCCCTAAAGAAATTTCACTCGAACCTCGCACTCCCTGAAATTTAGACTTTATGTGTTAAGTTTGGAGAATAATGGAGACCAGACATCTGACCAGTGACTTCAACTCTTTAATAACAGTAGATAGAACAGAACAGAGCAAGGCTATGGGCAGCAGTAACCCTTTTATAGGGTTGGCTGCTACCTTATTAACCAATAATATGTGCAACAAGTTCAACTAATATCCAATAAGAAGTGTCCTAATATTGGCCAATCAGGGACTTGTTATGGACCAATCCTTGTTCGTTGTTTAAGGACCAATCCGGTGTGCAGGCTTTCAAAACCCGCTTTGCATTTGGGCTTAGTTACTTTTTATTGATTCACAACACCCCTCCCCCTTGGGCTCCGTTTGAGGGGAGCTGTAACAAAATCCTCAAGATAGACAGGCCGTTTGGTCTGTCTGGATGATTTCCGTGGTTCCACCGGGTTTGGCCTAAAGTCCGGTTCCGGTGGAGCATTTGGATGATCTCTGTTAAGCTCCGTTTCACTGCACGGAAATTCCGTGTTGCTTTCGTTGTGGTTGTCCCCACCAGTCAGTGTTTCTTCGGGGTTTCGCAGTTCGGTTTCCCCCGTGTTCACGTCCCATGGGAAAGTCAACTCCCTCCCTGCTTCGATTCCCGGTACTTCGCTGGGCCGTAGGTTTTCCGTTGGCCTGCTATCTGTCATATCGAAGTCAATTTCCTCGATATTTCCTCCCCCTCAGTTGGTGAACCCGGGGAGCCATGGGCGCTGGGTGGTAATCTCGAACGGAGTTGGTCTATGTGGCGTTTCCACACCCTCCCATTGTCTGTTAGCAGGCGGTAAGATCTAGGCCCTGTGAGGTGGATGACGGTTGCGGGTATCCATAAAGGGTCGCCGGAGAAGTTTTTGGCAAAGATTAAATCGCCTACCTTAAATTCCCGGCATTTGCTGCTGGAGCCGAAAGGCTTTTCGGTGCGTATGCGGGGTGGAGCCGGTCAAGGTGCGATCGTAGTTTCCGCCCCATGAGAAGTTCGGCGAGCGTTTTGTTGGTAACGCTGTGGGGCGTGATGTGCTGCAACAATAAAATTCGATTGATTTTTTCATCGATGTCACCGAATTCCATTTTGTGGAGGGTCTTTTTACAAACTGTACCATGCGCTCTGCACGTCCGTTCGCCGCAGGGTGCGCGGGCGAGGTTAGCGCATGGCGGATGCCCCGGTCAGCAAGATATTGTTCAAATGGTAATGCTGTGAACTGTGGGCCGTTATCCGAGACCAGAATGTCCGGAAAACCATGTGTGGCAAATAGCTTGTTTAATTTGTTGATAACTGAGTCCGTTGTAGTTGTGTTCATTCGATGGATCTCGAGCCAATTTGAATAGGCGTTGACTGTAATAAGGAAAGTGTGCCCTTTTGTAGGCCCCGCAAAGTCAATATGAATACGGGACCATGGTCCCCTCGGAGTTTCCCATTTGGTTGGGCTTGCTTTAGGTGGGGCGTTGCTGACGTCCTGGCAACGTTGACAAGTAGCGACCCAGGCCTCGATTCTTTTGTCGATTCCCGGCCACCAGGCGTAGCTCCGTGTGAGTGCTTTCATTCGCACGATGCCCGGATGTCCGTCGTGCAATACCGCTAAAACAGTTCGTTGCAGTTTGCCCGGGATTACGACTCTATCGCCCCACAAGATGCAGCCCTTTTGGGAAAACAGTTCGGTTTGGCGGGCTTTGAAAGGCGCCCATTCAGGTGATAGTTGTTCTGTTGGCCAACCACGTTCAACCCAGCGTAGGATGTGTTGCAGGACCGGATCTCGTTTTGTTTCGAGGGCAATGTCTCTCGCCGTTAATGGCGGCGCGTGTAGAGCCTCAATTTGCAGCGTTGTGATGGTTGGGGCTGGATCTTCAACCGATTCTGGGAGCGGTGTTCTGCTCAATGCATCAGCGTGGAGAATTGATTTCCCCGGGCGGTGTTGCAAGGTGTAGTTGTACGCCGCCAAGAATTCAGACCAGCGGGTCATTCTGGGGGACAATATATACGGGGTTGGTTTATTACCCGCAATAATCCCCAGTAGTGGTTTATGATCAGTAATTATTGTAAACGCACACCCATAAACATATTCATGAAATCGTTTAACTGCAGCCACAATAGCTAAAGCTTCTTTATCAAGCTGACTATAATTTCTTTCAGCTTTAGCTAAAGTTCGCGAAAAAAACGCGACGGGAGCTTCTGCTCCGTTCGGTAATACGTGGGCCAGGATTGCTCCAACCCCAAAAGGTGAGGCGTCACAAGTAATACTTAACGGCAGAGTCTCGTTGTACTGCATAAGTACAGAATCAGAAGTTAGCAATTTCTTTACTTGTTGGAAAGCGTATTGTTTACGTTGTCCCCAAACCCACGTTGCTTTTTTGTCTAAGAGTCTATGTAATGGTTCAGCTACCGTTGCTTTATTGGGTAAAAAGACGTTATAAAAATTGATAAGTCCAAGGAACGCCTGTAGATCTGCCTTGTTCCTTGGAGTGGGGGCCTTCTTAATTGCCTTTAATTTGTCCTCAGTGGGATGGATTCCTTGACTGTCCAGGAGGTATCCCAAGAACTCCACCCTTTCGGTACATAACTGGCATTTATTTTTTTTAACTTTGAGGCCGGCGTCTTGGAACCTTTGTAAGACCATTCGGAGTCGTTTTTCTAGAATGTCTCTGTTAGGGGCGGCGATGAGTACATCATCGAAATACGGTACGACCCCTCTTATTCCTTGTAACAGCCTTTCCATTAAGCTCTGAAAGATTCCTGGAGCGACACTCACCCCGAACTGGAGCCGGTTGCATTTAAATGCACCCCTATGCGTGACGATAGTTTGCGCCTCCGCAGTGGCCGGATCTACAGGCAATTGTTGATACGCCTGCGCTAGGTCTAATTTAGCGAAAACTTTCCCGCCGCCCAGGGAATGGAGCAGGTGTTGCACTACCGGCACTGGATATGCACTTTGCTGAAGTGCGTGGTTTAGGGTGGCCCGGTAGTCTCCGCAAATTCTCAGTGACCCATCAGGCTTGATAGGCGTCACTATTGGGGTTTCCCACCGGGCGTGGTCGGTGGGTTCCAGCACGCCCTGTGCTATTAGCTTATCGAGTTGTTCGTCGATTTTAGGTTTCAGGGCGAACGGCACCCGGCGGCTTAAGGCGGATGGGTGCTACCTCAGGGTTCAAGTTAAATGATATTGGGGTCCCCTTGTACTTGCCTAGTCCGTTCGCGAAAACGTCTTGGAATTCTTGCACGAGGGCTTCCTCCCAATCGTTGCTCTCGGCACGGTGGACTCCGGCTACAGTGATTCCGGCGGTCTGAACCATTGCAGGCCTAAAAGACTAGGCGGTCACGGTCAATGACAGTCAGTGGCAGTGCGATGGTGCGGTCCTTGAAAGAGACCTGGAATCGGCGGGACCCGACAACGGAATTCGGTTACCCTGGTAATCTTTGAGTATAACCCTTTGAGGGTTGAGGTCTTGGCGGCGAATCGTCGGAACGAGCTGTTGGAGTGTCTTCCAGGACACCATCGAGAGGGATGATCCTGAGTCCACCTCCATCACACAAGGTTTGTTTTCGATAGCGACCTTCACTCTGATTTTCCCGGCATCTAGGGATGTAGCGTGGCCTATGGTAATTGTCTGGTGGGTCTCTTCCCGCCTGGTTGAAGTGGTGGACGGTTTGTTTCTGTAGGAGTGGCTTCCCCATTGGTGATTCAGTTTGTCTGGGGGTGTGCGATGAATCCTGAAGACTGGCATTCGGCCTGTCGGGGTTTGGAGTTGGAGTTTTGTTTGCTTCTGCAAACCTTTGCGATGTGACCTCTTTTCCCGCAAACGCGGCAGAGTGCGTCGAGGAATTTACAGCTGGATCGTGGGTGATTCGCTCCACATCCTGCACAAGGTCGAAGTGAGCCTTGTGTGAACTGGTCTCGTTCCGTTCGGAGTCGGTTGACCTCTTCCTCATCACTTTCTGATGGGGATTCTAGGTCTTCGTGGTGAGTTGATACCGGGTGTCTCTCTGAGCGAGGCGAGGTATCATTGGCGAGTTGACGTAGCAGTGCGCTGGTACGGCGTATTCGGGCTGCCGACTTCTTGGTTGCTTCTGCTGCAGTGGCTTCTTTAAGGGCATCGGTGAGGCTGATGTCCCCCTTAGCCATGATTTTGCTCTGGATCGTGCAGTCTTCTAGGCCCAGAACTAGGCGGTCTCGGAGGGCTTCTTCTAAGTTAGAGAATCCGCAGAGGCCTCCAAGGTTGCGGAGGTCTGCGACGTAGTTGGCAAGGCTTTCGCCTTTCCGCTGGACCCTCTGGTAATATTCGTGCCTTCTGACTAAGGTTGGCACGGTGGGCGCGTAGTGGACCCGTAGCAAAGGCTCGAGGATGTCCCAGTCCATCGCTTTTACTTCGGCTGGCTTGGCAAGTGATTTTGCCATTTTAAACACGGTAGGCCCGCAGTGGGTTAGAAATACAGCTCTTTTTTGCTGGTTGTTGCATCTTTCAAGTTGTTGGTCTCCAGAAACATCTGGAACCTATCCATGTACGACTCCCAGTCTTCGGTTTCTGGGTCGAATGGAGCGGGTGGTACGGCACCGCTGGCCATGTTGCCGTTGATAGTGCGTGTTCGACCACGTGCTCTGTTGGTTGCTCTGTAGATCAGTCAGCTCTTCGGTCTCCGCATCCCACCCTCGTCGCCAGTGTTAAGTTTGGAGAATAATGGAGACCAGACATCTGACCAGTGACTTCAACTCTTTAATAACAGTAGATAGAACAGAACAGAGCAAGGCTATGGGCAGCAGTAAACCTTTTATAGGGTTGGCTGCTACCTTATTAACCAATAATATGTGCAACAAGTTCAACTAATATCCAATAAGAAGTGTCCTAATATTGGCCAATCAGGGACTTGTTATGGACCAATCCTTGTTCGTTGTTTAAGGACCAATCCGGTGTGCAGGCTTTCAAAACCCGCTTTGCATTTGGGCTTAGTTACTTTTTATTGATTCACAATATTATGAACTACTGAACGCGTTAAATATATGGTAGGATTGAATCTTTTCAGCTATGTATGTGACGGCCACTAAATAACGATACTTAACTCTAAAATGAAAACAAAGTTAATCCATTGCATAATAAATAAAAATGCCAACATATAGCCAATATCCTATTATTTACCTGGACTTTTCTCGCACCCCCTGGAATATCATCTCGCACCCCCAGGGGGTGCGAGCACCCCAGTTTGGGAACCCCTGCTCTATGGGGTTTAGGTCAGGCGAGTTTGCTGGCCAGTCAAGCACAGTAATCCCATGGTCATTGAACCAGGTTTTGGTGCTTTTGGCAGTGTGGGCAGGTGCCAAGTCCTGCTGGAAAATGAAGTCAGCATCCCCATAAAGCTCGTCTGTGGAAGGAAGCATGAAGTGCTCCAAAATTTCCTGGTAGATGGCTGGGTTGATCCTGGACTTAATGAAGCACAGTTGACCAACACCAGCAGATGACATGGCTCCCCAAATCAACACAGACTGTGGAAACTTCACACTGGACTTCAAGCATCTTGCAGTGTGTGCCTCTCCATTCTTCCTCCAGACTCTGGGTCCTTGGTTTCCAAATGAGATGCAAAAGTTGCTCTCATCAGAAAAGAGGACTTTGGACCACTGAGCAACAGACCACTTCTGTTTTCTTTAGCCCAGGTAAGATGCTTCTGATGTTGTTTGTTGTTCAGGAGTGGCTTGACAAGAGGAATACGACATTTGAAGCCCATGTCCAGGATCCGTCTGTGTGTGGTGGCTCTTGATGCACTGACTCCAGCCTCAGTCCACTCTTTGTGAAAGTCCCCAACACTTTTGAATGGCCTTTTCCTGACAATCCTCTCCAGGCTGCGGTCATCCCTGCTGCTTGTGCACCTTTTTCTTCCACACTTTTCCCTTCCACATAACTTTCTATTAATGTGCTTTGATACAGCACTTTGGGAACATCCAAATTCTTTTGCAATTACCTTTTGAGGCTTTCCCTCCTTATGGAGGGTGTCAATGATGGTTTTCTGCACAACTGTCAGGTCAGCAGTCTTTCCCATGATTGTGCTTCCTACTGAACCAGACTGAGAGACCATTTAAAGGCTCAGGAACCCTTTGCAGGTGTTATGGCTTAATTAGCTGATTAGAGTGGGACACTTTGAGCCTAGAATATTGAACCTTTTCACAATATTCTAATTTTCTGAGATTGTGGATTTGGGGTTTTCATGAGCTGTAAGCCATAATCATCTCAATTATGACACATCACAGCTTCAACTATCTTGCTTTGCATGTAATGAGTCTATCTCATATATTAGGTTCACCTTTTAAGTTGCATTACTGAAATAAATGAACTTTTGCACGATATTCTAATTTTTTGAGTTTCACCTGTATATGGAGGGAGCTGTGCAGTGGGGTAGGCAAAGTTCTGTTCTGGGCCCAGTACTCTTCTATTTTTTCATAAATGACCTAGATAAAGGAATAAAAGGGATGCTCATCAAATTTGAAGATAATACAAACTGCTAACTCCACAGAAGAGAGGAACAAGGTTTGAAAAGATCTTGATAGACTTGGATCCTATTTAACAATATGCAGTTCAGTTGCAAGGAATGTAAGGATCTGCACTTAGAGAAAACCGGAAGTACAGGTAGAAGATAAGCTGTAACAGGATCAGCAATAGATCTTGTGAAAAGGATCTAGGTTGGAGGCTAAATCCCACAAAGGATAGATTTTCTCCATGAGAAATTATGAAAATCAATTAAGAATCCTCCATGTGGAAGAAAGATAAACTATTATATTGTTAAATAGTTAAATTTTTGTCAAATTCACTGTACTAAAATAATAATTAGTGAGACAATATAAATACAATTTAACCAGATATCACTTTGTTATCACAGGATTTCTGCTTTTTGATGCTGACAAATATTTGTGGTACAATTTAAATGTTATTAATTTTGCAAGTACATAGGAAGCAGTGTCCCTATCACGTTTGTGTGCATTTGCCAAAACAGGAAATATGGCAGTCAAGGCATTGTGGTCAAAACTTATGCCCCATTCATATGTGCACATGTATGAAGCTGGGAGGCCTTGATCATGATACACTCATCTTGCCTCTCTTGTCCTCCATGCAAATGCTGCTGCTAATATAGTTTTATACTGTATCAAGCATTTATTGAACATAGCATACGGTATTAGCACTATAAATAACAGAATCTGCACAATACACTTGTGTACAAATATTTTATGCTATGCTGGATAAAAATAAGATCTTCATATGAAACCTACATTGATGTGTTTTATAAGAACACTGTCAGATATAAAGACATGATATGATACCTTCAATAATAAAGATTATTTTTAGTAACAAAATGCTGGCAGGAGTTATACATACGTACCCAACACTATTCCCTTGGTAAGCAACATTATGCAAAGTGCATGAATAAAGGAAGACATGAACTGAAGAAATTAAAAGCATGGGATTAAAAAAAGAAACATAACTATATATAGCGACATAATTTATACTAGTATTATTTATTATACCTCTCCAAGTGTTCCTAACCTTTGCTTCCTCAGATTCATATAACACTACACAGTAAATTTTGTTCTTTCACTTTTTCTCATCAGTTCTGTTCCCTTAACCACTTTGTCCACTTTCCCCTTCCCTTGACTTGCTCACTCTTCCTTCATAGAATCATATCATCATAACTATGGAGCTGAAAGGAGCCACAAGGTTCATCTAGTCCAGGGGTGTCAAACTGGATTTCTTCAAGTGCCAGATCAGCATTGTAGTTCTGCTCTGTGGGCTGGCTGGGGGTTGGGGGTGGGACAGACACCTCCTGCACCACTGGGTGAGATCAGCCATTGACATGGGGAGTCAGGTATTATTAGTACACTGATGAAACTTAGCTTTGTGTCTTGCCCTCTGGTCAGCCAAATGTTATGGTCATGTCCCAATGCCTGGAGGCTATTTAAATCTGGATGGGAAGGAAGAAGAACTGCCCTAAAAGACTGAATGACTAAGTCAGACAGAATGATTCTTCTGGTCCCAGTAATTTCCCATTATTGATTCTGAATGGGGTTGCATTTCCCTGTTCAGAGCTGGTATGGAATTTGGGTGTGTTCCTAGATTTATAGCTGCTGTTCAAAGAGCAAGCGGAAATTGTGCCCCTTTCTGGACTGGGAGCACCTTCTTACAGTCACTATGTTTTAGTCACCAGGTGTGTGATTTATTGCAATGTGTTGTATGCGGGGCTACTTTTGAAGATCATTCAGAAGGTGTAAGCTGTTCTAGAACAAGGAGTTATGAATGCACCTCAGTGGTCATCTGTAGATACTTATTTATCTTGAAACATCTGCAAATAATTGTTGTAGACATATAATTAAAATTATATAAACATTGAAAAACAATACCAAGTTATCCTCTGCTGTTGACAGTTATAATTGGTGAGCTAACCATCTTGGCTACATCTAAGTCCTGTATTATCAACAATTATGTGTTATCAAGTCAGTGCTGACTCTTAGCAAGTCTTAGCAACCAGAAAGACTATTAGATCTTCTCCAGGATGAGCTGTTTTCAGCCAGCCCAATCCCTTTATGTTTTCCAGTGGTGCACCCAGTTGTATCAATTTTCCAGTGGGGCATCCACTATAATTGATTCCATCCTCTTTTTATCTTTCCTTCCACCTTTACCAGCATCATAGATGTCTCAGGAAAGCTAGGCCTTTGCATGACATGTCCAAAATTCAGTAACTTGAGCCTGGTTATTTGTTAGTTGGATTTATAACAGGGGTGGGCAAACTTTTTGGCTCGAGGGGCCGCATTCACTTTTAAAATTTGACAGACGGGCCGGGTCAGCACAAGATTTTTTGGGAATCGCCCCCCTCCCCCTTCTTCTCCTCCTTCCCCTCCCCTCGGAGGCCCCCTGAGTCAGGAGTTGCTACTGCCGGCACGGCTCCACGCTGCTCAGTCCCACGTTGCCTCGGGAAGGGAAAGGCAAAAAGGAAGAGCCGCGGCGGTGCTTTGCAACAGCAGCAGCGGCACCGGAGGTTCAGGCTCAGCGGCTCCTGGTTTTGCCTTTCCCTTCCCAAGGCAACGCGGGACTGGAGCCGCGCGGAGCTGCGCCGGCGGTAGCAACTCCTGACAGCCCCAGCCGGACACCTGAGCAGAGCCCGGGCAGAACTGCCTGTTGCTGCTGCAGGCGCTGCTGCGGGTGTCTGGCTGCCCAAGTAAAGAACCGCACCAGCTCAGGGCAACTGTGAGGAGCAAGAGGGGAGAGGCAGAGAAGGAGGCAGAGAAGGAGGAGAGCACCTGGCCAGTTGGGGAGGCTTCTTGTGCTGCGAAGAGGCGGCTAATGATCTCGGCTCCACTCTGCTTCTCCAACATCCGGCGCTGCCCTGTTCTATGCGCCAGCTGCTCGGACTTGCTGGGCCTGACACAGAACAGGGTGGCGCCGGATGTTGGAGAAGCAGAGCGGAGCCGAGATCATTAGCCGCCTCTTTGCAGCACAAGAAGAACAGGGTGGTGCCGGACCATTGGAGAAGCGGAGCAAAGCCGGAGATTAGTAGCTGCCTCTTTCGGCGCAGAAAGCTTCCCCCAACCAGCCGGCTGGTCTCTTCCTCCTCGTCCATACAAAACAAACAGACAGAGAAGGAGGAGAGCAGCTGGTCAGTTGGGGAGGCTTCTTGTGCTGCCAAAGAGGCGGCTAATGATCTCCGGCTCCGCTCTGCTTCTCCAACATACGGCACCGCCCTGTTCTGTGCGCCAGCTGCTCGGACTTGCTGGGCCTGACACAGAACAGGGTGGCGCCAGATGTTGGAGAAGCAGAGCGGAGCCAGAGATCATTAGCCGCCTCTTTCGCAGCACAAGAAGAACAGGGTGGTGCCGGACCATTGGAGAAGCGGAGCAAAGCCGGAGATTAGTAGCTGCCTCTTTCGGCGCAGAAAGCTTCCCCCAACCAGCCGGCTGGTTTCCTCCTTCTCTGCCTGTTTGTTCTGTATGGCCGAGGAGGAGGAGACCAGCTGAGAAGCACGCTGCCAGGCGGGGGCCACGCGGTGCAGGGCAATACGCCACCTCCCAGCCCTGGCTTGGGAAAGCAGTGGGCGTTCCCCGAGCGGTGGCCTTGGCCCCGCTAGCAGGGAAGCAGCTGCCCAGCTCCGTGTTGTGTATGCAATTTTTTGGCGCGCGGTGCGGGGTCTCTTTTGGCCGGCCCCAATTTTTTTTTTAGAGGGGAATATTTTTTTTTCAGAGGCGGGCCGTATTAAAATGACCAACGGGCCGGATGTGTCCCGCGGGCCATAATTTGCCCACCCCTGATTTATAATATCATATACTGTGCATATTACCACCAACAAGCATTAATTAGCGATCAAATGCATCAGCTTGTCCTATAAATGGGAGATTAAATCAAATGCAACAAACAATATATATTTAGGTGCTTCAGTACAATTATCTGCTGTAACTTTTCCAGGACTCACTTGTTAATCCATTTGTTTTAACGGAGACAGATCTCCTTTGCACTGTGTGGTTGGATTGTCTGGCCTAATTTTCAAAAGAACAGTTTTTCTTTATGACCAGGAGGGTTGGCACTGGCTTGAACAGTTTGTACTTTCTCTCCCCAAGGCTGAAATGATTGACTTATATTCTTGCCTAAGAATAGCATACTCTTTTGCTGCATGAGGGAAAACAAAGACTGTTTATGTCAAAGAAAAATGAGCTCTGTCTTAAAACGAGGGGGTTAAGATGTATGCACACCTGACCCCAAACCACCTGATGACTTCTCCCAGCTGTTTCATGGGGTGGGAGGGGAGAGAATATTATAGAGGGAAAAGGGAATGATCTTGAACAGAGGTCCCCAAACTTGGCAACTTTAAGACTTGTGGACTTCAACTCCCAGAATTCTCCAGCCAGCTATGCTCTGGAAGTTGAAGTCCAGAAGTCTTAAAGTTGCCAAGTTTGGAGACCTCTAATCTTAAAGAACAGAAGGAAGAGTGACTACCAAGGTAAATGGTAGGTACTAGGATCTATGGTGGCACAGTGGTTACAATGCAGTATTGCAGGTTGACTACCCATTGTCAGGATTTGATCCTCACTGGCTCAAGGTTGACTCAGCCTTCCATCCTTCCAAGATCAGTAAAATGAGGACCCAGGTTCTTGGGGGCAATATGCTGAGCCTGTAAACCACTCAGAGGGTGCTGTAAAGCACTATGAAGTGGTATATAAGTCTAAGTGCTATTGCTATTGCTAATGGTGGGATAAAAGGAGCCTGGTATTGATTCAAGAAAGTAAAGTGAATAAATATCTCAGAGAAGCCCCTACCTAATTCACCCAAAAATAAAGAATGGAGAGGGGAAAGAACTTTCTCACTTGTGAGATTTTGTTACTATAGCTTTACAATAAAATAGTACTGGCCTATTGTTTTCCTAGTCAGGTTTGCCTTTAAGCACTGACATTGACCCCAGAGGCTTCATGTTGTTTTGGGCTTGAATTCTCCTCCAACACTGATTGAAACAGGCATGGTGAAGGGAAAACCACTATGGCACCACATGCCTCTCTTCTTCTCTACAGCTGGTCCAGAAGGACACCATGATCAATGACACTGAAAACTGCTGAGATATTAAGGAAGGACAGGATAACAGCACCAGCCCCTTTCTGGCTCTGCCCCCTGGTCATCAACAAACATGACTAATGCTATCCCCAAACTATGTCCAGACTTGAAAACCAACTGGAACAGATCTAGATAATCAATTTCTGCCAGAATCCTCTGTAATTACAACCTGACCTGTAATTTCAGCCTGACTTTTAAGCTTCCCCACAGCAGGAAGGTTTACTGTAAATACTGGGTCTGTTGAGGAGGGAAAGCATTGCTACCTCATTTGAGGCCAGTGAAACCATTCTGTCTCTCTCAAAGAGGTCAATATTATTACAAGGACCCAAATGCGCATCATCTCAGCAGCAGCCTTCAAAACCCAGGAGGGACGCAGATCTAATAAATAGATGGATGGGTTAACAGCCCTGAAGATCCCATCCACTTCCTCAAGAGTCATAAGAACCAACTCTTTCAGATAATCAAGCCTCACCTTCTTGAACATTTACCCTAAGAAGATTAGGTTGGATACTGGGTGGAAGTCATCTAGCGCTCCTGGGTCCTCTTTAGGTGGAGAAGCACCAGTTGCAGAGGTGGTATTCAGCTGGTTCTGACCAGTTCTGGAAAACTGGTAGCGGAAATTTTGAGTAGTTTGGAGAACTGGCAAATACCACCTCTGATTGGAGATTTTACAGTATCCTTCCCCTGCCACGCCCACCAAGCCACGGCCACAGAACCGGTAGCAAAAAAATTTGAATCCCACCACTGACCAATTGATGCCTGGAGGTGAAAGTGAATGTGCCATTCCCTTTAACAAAAACAAGGCCAAGACATTCCAAATGGCCTGTACTTGAGGATGTGGAGTTGTGACCTGAATGATTATGGTTTTATCAGCAGAAGGACTCGCAAACCTGTCACAACAACTTGAAGGAGGCTCAGTACAGCACAGAGCCCAGAACACAGCCAAAAAAGGTATGTGCGTTTTCAATAATGAAGCTTTGGTAACAATATAGTGTGGTTGATTCACCATAATGTTGTATCTAGAGGCAAAAACGAGAAAAAGAAAATATGTTCCTTTAAAAGCTTTCTCCATTTGAAGCTTTTCATTTTCACAGTGGAAAAATGGAAATAGCTTCTCAGTTTTAAACTAATCAGAAAATTATATGATTACCATTACCAATGGGAGCCAAAATATATTTAAATGTACAATTATTTGTTAATGTTGAGTAATTGCCAGCTTGTTCTTTGGAGAACAAAATAAACAGAGCAAAAAAAAAAAATCTTCTGATGGGGGAGAGAATCTGTTCATATTGTATTGGAGGGAGGAGGGGGCTCCATTTCTCATGGCTGCTTGCCATATGACTCAGAAATGTTTGCATCTGCATACTGTGTGGCAGGGCCAGTGGGTGTTTCTCATTCTAATCATCATTTATTGCTTCTGGAGCTTCCACTCACTCTCTGTTGCAGAAACTGCAAGTATTTATATTCCCAAGAGATGAATAATCCTGGACAGCTGACTGGGGCAACTGGTGAGATGTCACATGTATGCAACCCAGCATGAATGAGCTGGCCTGTTGCTGGATCTGAAATCTTAGGCATGAACGGTGTGTATCTAAGAATAATGACTATTTTGTGGGTCCCTGGGTATGCCAGCATCCATTACCCTTAGTCATAATGGCTCAAATTAGCAACAAGAGGTATTATCACTGCCAGATACAGTTTCCTTGCCTGCTCCACAAGGGGAAATTCTACAATATCTGGGCCATAAAAATCTGTGAGACCACTAGATGGCAGCAACATCTATGGATTGTCCAGATTGTCAGACCCTCTCTGAAGGTCTAAGTATAGCTCCAGGTTGATTTTTTTGAATTCCCAAGCAGGTATTTGGAACATAAACCCAAGGCTGGATTGAGTCCACATTCAATTTTTTTTTTCACTCTTCCCAACAGCAGGATTATACTTAGCATTTGCAGAGCAGTGCTGTATGTATAGAATAAACAGGACCTGTGTAAATTGAAGCAAACATTTATTTGCTTCTAAAAAAACCTGTGTGTAGGTGTTGAGGCTAATCACAACACAATATTTTTTAGATATGTGATATACTGGATCAATCCTGTAGGCATCCCTTCCACTATTCCAGAAATCTAGAATCATGTTCAAGCATTAACTGCCAATATGTTGTGAAACTTCTTTGGTTTGTATGATAAATGAAAAGGCCATTCTGTAATAAAGCCAGGGCTTCATTAAGTCACTAGGCACAATATATCCAACTTTGTATCCAGGATCTTGAGCAGTTTTCTGGTCCCCTGATATCAAACAGTACTGGAATGAAGAGTTTTATCCCCAGATTTGGTCTTAGTCCTTGGTCAGAGCTTGGAATAGGTATAATTATAGAAAATGTCTTCTTTTTCAGAGCAAGGTCAAGCTTCCTTTTAAAGAAATGTTCTGTACCACAATATGTACAGGGCAGTTGTGCATACATCAGAATTTCATAACCAAAAGATTCATACCATAATATATATTCCTTTCTTTTTCCTTCTCTTCATGAAGGTTTGTACCTTATTTCTCTGGTTTGGTGCACTTAACACTTAAATTGCATCCAAATGAATGCTAAATGTTTGTTTCTTAAACAGGTATCTCTTCTCACTATTCATTTTTTCTATCTCAAATGACTCTATCATGATAATGACATCCAACTATAGCAGAAAACAAAATTTCTCTCTTGAGAACATTTGAAAATGTCTTTATCCCTCAGACTTAAGAACATCCCGCTATTTATGAACATAATTAATATTCTATCTCTTAACTTATGAAAGTTGGTTGATAAATGTAACATTTAAAGGGAACATAATTTTAAAATAGTTTTAAAACATCACATAAAATGCTCTTGTAAACGTCTCTCAGAATACAGCAGCAAAACAGGCATTAAAAACTCAGCTGAATACTTATTTTTCTTTCTGGCAGTCAAATTGAAAAATAACTGGGAGATAACCTTATCTCTTCAGGGAAGTTCTTTGGGAAGGAGTATTGCTTTGTCACTTTTCTGGTGCAAAACCTGTCCAAAGCAAGATTATGATTACAAAGGCATATGTCTGCATATATATACAACCACTTCCTTGACTCACAAAGTGTTTAGCTCTCTTTTCTCTAAAATACGGCCTGGCTTTTAAGGCATTTTTAAAAATGAAGACCTGTTTCAGAGGCAGCTTGTGATATGATATCTGTTTGAATGACTAGAAGCCATAGGATCTACAGCCTCCAGCAGGGGCCGCCTCACGATATATAGGATAGCAGTCCCCAACCTTTCCGGCTTGGCAGACCAGCGGGGCGGGGAGGGGGGGGGGGAAAGAGCGCAAGCGCACACAGCTCCATTTGTGCAAGTGGTGGGCATATGCACCTACTATAATTTTTTTTTAAAGTTTCTTTCAACATATAAATAACAGGAAAAACAATCAAGGAAACAGTTGGTCCACTAAAGAGAGGAGATGGCAAGGAAGTAATAGGCAGTAGACAGAAAGCAGAGCTGCTTAACTCATTCTTTGCATTTGTCTTCACACAGAAGGAACCTATAGCCCAACCTGCCAGAAACATAACTGTAAAAAACAAACTAGAAATAAAAATTAAAATAAGTAAGAAAATGGTAAGAGAACATCTGTCTGACCTTGATGTATATGAGGCACCAGGATCTGATGGATTACATCCTAGAGTTCTGAAAGAGCTGGCAGATGTTATCTCAGAACCATTGTATCATCAAGTTTATGATGATAAAAAAATCTTGGAGCAGTGGGGAACTATCAGAAGATTGAAAAAGAGCTGATGTGCTTCCCATTTTCAAAAAGAGGGGGGGAAACAAACCCAGGAAACTACAGACCAATCAACCCAACATCAATATCAGGAAACACCCTGGAAAAAATAATCAAAAAAGAGATATGTGAACATCTAGAAACAAATAAAGTTATAACTAGTATCCAGCATGGGTTTGTTAAAAACAGATCATGCCAAACCAATCTTATTTCATTCTTCGTCAAAGTGACTAAATTAGTAGACCAGCAAAATGGTGTGGACATAGTATATTTAGACTTCAGCAAGGCATTTGACAAAATAGACAACAACCTACATCTTAGTAAGCTAGAAAAATGTGGAATAGACAGCATTACCACCAGATAGATTTGTAAATAGTACTTAATAGTACTACATCTACATGGAGGGAAGTAAGCAGTAGGGTACCATAAATTTCCATCTTAGGCCCAGTACTCTTCAATATCTTTAAAAATGACTTAGATGAGGGAATAGATGGGGAACTCATCAAATTCGTAGATGACATTAAACTGGCAGGAATAGCCAACACCTCAGAAAACAAGCTCAGGATCAAAAAAGATCTTAACAGATTTGAACAATGGGCCCTATCTAACAAAATAAAATTTAATGTGGAGAACAGCAAGATTTTACATCTGCACAGGAAAACCAAAGGTACAAGTACAGATTGGGCAAAACCTGGCTCAAAAACAACAATTGTGAAAGGGACCTTGGAGTCCTAGTGGATGGTCACTTACATGAATCAGTAGTGTGTGGCAGCATTAAAAAAAAAGCTAATATAATTCTTGGTTGTATAAACAGAGGCATAGACTCAAAATCAGTAAACTAATATATGTCCCAGTGCCATCTGTTTTATTTTAACAATGGCAATAGCACTTAGTCTTATACACCGCTTCATAGTGCTTTACAGCCCTCTCTGAGCAGTTTACAGAGTCAGCCTATTGCCCCCAACAATCTGGGTCCTCATTTTACTGACCTCAGAAGGATGGAAGGCTGAGTCCACCATGAGCTGCTCAGGATCAAACTCCTGGCAGTCAGCAGAATTAGCCTGCAATGCTGCATTCTAACCACTGCACCACCATTTTGCATAATTAATACTAAGAAGTGCAGTATCTACAGTCATTCAGCCTTATGAAAGCATGTCCATCTGAGTCTTCTTGATTCTGGCAAAATTTAGTTCCAAGAGAGATGCTGTTTCCAGTATTATTCTGCTTCGTATCTGTTTCAGATTGCCATTTGAAAAATTAAGAAATGGTAAGAGGTCTGATAATGTATATATCTACAGACATGTGTATATAAAAAGTGAGGGAGGGAGAGAGAACAATATTTAAATGCACATACACATTTCCATATACATAGAGACAAACATACATTTATCTGTTACGGGAGAGAAACATGTCTAAGTTTCTCAGAAACCCAAGTAAGGCAGATATGGACTCCACTTGTAATAACCCCCCCTCCCCCCCCATTATGAAGACTGAAGAAGAAACAATTAAATAAATCAGGAGACATTTGGTGATGGATGTTCTTCTGACAAAGGACTTCGGTTCTCTCTGCCAGGCCTGAGGAAAGGTAAAATTAACAAGAAGTTTGTGACAGCTTTCTAGGTTTGACATTTACTTTGACAGGCTAGGCTGAGGAATTAATTGTTCCATGCCTGGGGCCCTGTTAGCATGGGTGAGCCTGTTGTGAACCATGTAACGTGGTTACGTTGAGTGTATGATATTATGAGTGTTCTTGGCTGCTATTTTATGTTGGGTTTGTTGTTTTCAGTTGTTTTTATTCTGTTTTAATTGTTAGCTACCCAGAATCATGCATATGAAATGAGCTGCCATAAAAATTAGTAAATAAATAATTTTCCCTAGTCAATTGAGGTAAGGTTTCATACTCAGAACCTAAATAACCAACGCAATCCTTGTTTTAAAATTTAAAACATCAGGGGAAATATAAGCTAGCCCAGAGAAAGGTTAACAGTAATTTAAAAAGGGAAAACCACGCCTGCTGACTTTTCAACTAGTAACTTGCAGTGCTAAAGCAAGAGTTATGGCTTTTGTACTATTAGTTCATGGTAAAGTGACATTGGAAAGCAGTAGGACATAGAATCCATTCTCCTGTTCAGGGCAACAAAAGAAGACCCAGCCTATCAGCTGGGACTCGGGAGGCAGAGAATAGATGGGGGTGGAGCCAGGAGGTGGTATTTGCTGGTTCTCCAAATTACTCAAAATTTCCACTACCGGTTCTCCAGAACTGGTCATAACCTGCTGAATACCCCTCTGCTTCTAGTCCAATCTCCTGCTCAAGGTGGGACACATTATAAATCTAAGAAGAGATTGATAAAAACCTGTTAGCCGTTCCTTCATGTTGATGCAAACATTCAATTTATCTATGCACCTGCACTAGTCCCTGCTTAGTGACTGCCTTGTTTAGTTACTTTTTGCAGTTACTTTTTAAAAAAACTTTTAAATCTGTGCAGCCAGTCCTGTTTATTTGGTAGCCTTTAATCTAGATTGAATAGCTTGCAAGGTGTTGCCAAAATGTATCAGTTTGGCCAGGAATTACAGTACTTAATCCTCCTGAATCAAGTGACGGTTAAACCCCCTGAGTCAATCCCAGGGCCTCTTTTTCTCCTTGGCTTCTGAACTTTAACCTCTCTTAATAGTGTTCTTGCTTTCTTCCTGTTCTCTTCTTTGCTTTCTCTTCCCTGAACGGCAATCTTCTTGGTAAACTTCTGTTATTTATTATTTCTGTGTTTTTATGTTAATGCAGAATGAAAAATTAATTTATTCTGAGTTCTTGACAGCAAAAAGATAGAAATATCTTGATATTTTTCGCAAATGGAATTTCAGCTTTTACTGATGTCAAAATAAATGGTAATGTTGCTGTTCTTCAAGTAGTTATAAATGTATCTTTGAGATCAATAATCTAAAGTAAATCTGATTGTCTAAAGTGTATTGTCTTCTATTAATGTTGTTGATCATGTAATGCATGTAGGAAGTTAGCACCCACCCCACTCCTAGAAAAATGAAATATTTTGGGAAATATTAAAAAGGCAGAATATTTCCCCTAAAATGAGTAAAGTAGAAACTCAGAGAAGCAGAAACTCAGCCCCCCCACCACCTTAACCATTAAGGCCTAGGCCAGAGTATTCTACATAATAAAGGGTCCACCCATCTCACCACCTGGCCTGAGAAGATTGTATCAGCCAACACTCAGGTGAAGCCATGTGGTCCAGACAAAGCCTACAAAGTTAGCTAAGACCCCCGCCCCATGGGAGTCTGACAGCCAATAGGATACATTTCTTACACAGGAACAGGAAACACTAAAGTGGGCCCCAACATAAGTTATATAAGGGTCTCTCAGCATCTTGATAATCCCTTCTTGACCTTCTCTTCTCACCTTGAAGTATGTGATCATCCTTTCTTCTTCACTTTGGAGCTCCAAGCCATGTGGTCCTGCTGTCCACCATTAAACCATCTTTCCAAATAGCCTCCATGTTTCCAGTGTCTTTTCCCCCACTTGGAACTGAACCCAGAAGGATATTTCTTTCAACATGCAAATGAAAATTTAAGATATGACATTTACTGAATTTGGTAGGGTTGTTATATACAGTATTTTGTAAAGCAATTGTGACCTATTAAACTACCTAAAAAAACCCTGTCAAACCAATGACAGATTTGGAGTGACACAGGAATCAGTAGTTCACAAATATTTAGATAATATGACTTTTGTCAATAATTAAAAACAAGTGATTTTACATTTTTGTATTTCAGTTTATAAAAGTTAAAAAAAAAACCCTACAGAGCTGCATTCTCTGCATTTCGTAAGTAATTACATGTTTCTGACCCTAAATTTATTTTAAAATAAAATGAGTTGAAAAGGGTGTTTTGGAAATTGATTCAATGCATTGATTGATTTAATATAATTTAGAGGCTGACTGACTGTAGATGACTGTGGGCACGATTCATAAAAAATACCCAAGTAAACAAAAATGAGAATAAAAAAGAAACAGATTGTAAGTGTCCAAGGAGGCAAATTTTCTGCAGCAGTAAAACACCCAATGTTGGGCTCAACCATCTGTGCCCCAAGCCCAGGAGATACATTTTCATTAAATGTCATCAGGATCAGAGCTGTATGGAGCCATCGGAGCTCCATATGTACCAGAGGACATAATTCCCTATTTTGTGAAAGAATCCAAACTAATGCATCCCCATCGCCAGGACATAGCCAATGATGGCAAAACATATAAAGCACTGTCATTTCTTTATTACAAATTAGCACTTTGTCATCTTCATGGACTGCTGGCAGGGAGACTAAATTCAAAATTTCGGAGAGGGATCCATCCAGGCATAGATAGCTAGTATCTCCTAAAATCCTGAATTTGACTGTCATGCAATTCACATAATTGTTCTTTTTGATAAAATATAAATGGGGCAAGTAGACTAATTCACACCTATAGGATGTGCTTTGAAAGAAAACACTATCCAAATTGAAGCCTCAAGTGATAGAATTCAGTATCTGCATATGTTATAATCAAGAGCTTCGTGGTTTCTTGTGTTTTATGAGGAGAGAAAATGAAATGAAGGGATGAAAAACAAATAGATAGTGAGAACAAAAGGTCATAGTTGGCAGAAACTGTATCTGTTATTTTCCCCCATAGCTTGTGTTCTTATATTTAAGTTGACAGTGAGACAGGTTGCATATTATTCAAATGGTTGAAAAGACAGATCACAAAAGCATATATTCTATGTCTTCTTTAATATTAAATTATTTTTAATAGTTCTATCATTATCATTTTATGTTCTCTGCAAGAGAAGCCTTCATTTCTTCTCTTTCAGAGTTTATTCTGCCTAATTAAACATTTCCATTTAAATCTGGAAGAAAGAACAAATAAAAGGAAGAAGTGAGATTTTATGTTCACCCCACTACATTCTTTACTTAGTATTTCTACTGAAATAGCAAGTGACTTATTTCAATTATTTTTATAACCGTTTATTGAAAACAGCAAAAGAAAAATCAGAATAATGGATGCACTGGATTTTACGTACATTTAAACTGTGTTGTGAGCTGCTTCAGAACTTTCAGTCACGAGGGGCATCATTAATACAGTATTTTAAATTCATTTTAGAAAAAGGATGTCTTGCATCCAAGTCTTGCCAATTTAGTAAAGGAAAACAATTCTACTTCCATCCAAGAATTGACTTGTACTAATTTCTTCTTCTGTTAACTGAACTGTTGGACATATAAATTATGGATTTTGGTGTGTATGTGTCAAATGTCTAATTTTCCAGTTGAGCATTTCTAGTGAGCATTTTAAACAATAGTGCTCTACTTTACGTTATCAGCTTGGAATGGCTTTTGAAATGGAAATTAAACTTAATTTAAATCTAAAATTGCTCAGACATCCAGGGCTCTCTAGTATCCTCGAGGCAGTTTCCATGAAGTTCTAATTAGGGGTATGATCATTTCTTTAAATCTTTTCAGCTGCATTGCACTAAGAAGTGTCATTAAAACTGAGATTTTGCATGTTTATATTACCCCCAATTAGATACATGAGTGAGTTCTGATTCTTCTTCTTTGTTCTTCCCTAAATCAGAATACAAAATACAATCTGAAAACGACAACAAATCAATATCTTGGTATTGATCTCTGAAAGGCTGAAGAGGCCAGCTACTAAGGGCATTCAGAAGGCTGTTTTGAAACCGTATTCTTATATTTAAAATAAAGAAAAAAAAATCCAACTCCACTTGCCATCCTGAAACTTACCTGACACAAGGTAAGTTTGTCTTTTAGCTAGTTAATACTGCTATCAGCAACACTTCTAACCAGATAGGTTCCTATTGGTTCAAAAGACCCCCACAAGTGGCTGTAACTTAACAGCTGCATGTAACAAAAAGGGGAAAGCTTCTATTCCACCATTGCATCCACCATCAACTTGGCATTTTTAATCATACCCAACAGATACCCTTAGCTTTGCCTCAAGGAAAGAAACCCAGAAGCAGCATTTCACTAAGCCTCCATGTAAACATAGTTTCCTTTCCCCTCTTGAAGTTAAATGGCCGGAGAGGTTTTTGTTGGGGCTTCTATCTGAGTCTTATTATGTGCAAGACTAAATGGTGGGAAGATAAAAAAAAAGGGCCCCAGTCCTGATGTGAATTTTCCAAAACCGAAGAAAGTAAAAGTCACATGCAGACTTCTAAGGAATAAGATCAGAAAGAGATCAGTTAGATAAGGGGTGTCAAACTTGATTTCACTGAATGTTGCATCAGGCTTGTGGTTCACCCCAGGGAGCTGGGTTGGCATGGCTGGGGTGGGTATGGCCAGCTCAACATTGCTCACGAGGTTTCCTAGGGTTCCTATGGTGCCTGGGTGGGGCTGGGGCTGGGGGAATCCACTGTCTCCAGCAGAGGAAAGCGAGACCAGGGCAAACACCAAACCCTTGTCCACCAGAGGAGCCTTCCCATTCCCTCAGGCCAGGCAGAGGACTCCTGGATGGTGGTGCAGGCTGCCTGGAGCCCTGGGCAATGGAGGGCAAGTGCCCAGTCCTGCCCAGCCTTCCCCAAGAGGCTACCTGGCTACATTTACTTCTTCCTTGAGGCTGCTGCTGCTGTGCTCTCCCTCCTTGGTCAGGTTGCTCATGGTGTGTACGGGAGGGCAAAGTGTGTGAATCAGAGGGGAAGGTCTACTCCTCCATGTGAGGAGCCCTGGCTTTGTAACCAAAGTGATAGGATGGGAGGCCACCAGGAGAGGTCAGGAAGAGGGGACAAGGGGATGGTGAAAAGGCAGCAGGGCTATTGATGGCCAAGTGCTAAGGCAGGACTTTCCTCAGACCCTCCTCCTCTCATTATAATTTCCTCCCTCCCTCCCTCCCTCTCTCTCTCCCTCCCCCCTCTGTTTTTAAAAAATAAATCCACTATTTTATCTTTTTTTTTTTTGTCACCCAGGTTAGAAGGGCTTCATCTAGTGGTGGGATTCAAATAATTTAACAACCTGTTTGCCCAGGGTCAGGTTGGCTGTTGTGGGAGGCATGACCCATCCCCATCCTCCAGCTCCGCCACACATGTGGGACGAGCCTCCCGCAATGGCCAACCTGACCCTGGGCAAACCAGTTGTTGAATTATGGCCCTCATCATAGTGGGTCCTGGGCGCTGTGCTGTGCTGCAATGGAAAAACGGGTGGCTGGCGTGAGGGGAGGAGGAGGAGCAGGGAGAAGAAAGAGGGAAAGCAGCCTTCTAGTTCCCTCACATCGACGGCTCTGTTGCCTGTTTCTCCACTGCAGGGCAATGCCCAGGATCCACTCTGATAGTGGGGGGTGGGTAATTTAAAAACCGGTTTGCCTGAACTAGTCAACTGGCTGAATCCCACCACTGATAACAGATAATCAGAGTTGGAGGGGACCTTGTAGGTCATCTAGTCCAACTCCCCGCCCAAGCGGGAGACCCTACACCATTTCTGACAAATGGCAGTCCAATCTCTTCTTGAAAGTCTCAAGTGATGGCGCTCCCACAACTTCCGAGGGCAACTTCTGTTCCATTGGTTGATGGTTCTCACTGTCAGAAAGTTTCTCCTTATTTCCAGGTTGAAGCTCTCCTTGTTCAGTTTCCATCCATTATTCCTTGACTGGCCTTCAGGTGCTTTAGAAAATAGCTTGACCCCTCATCCCCAGGTCCCAAATGGTTGGAAATGTGATAAAATATAGCATTAGTGATAAAATATTAGCATTAGTGGTTTCAAGACCATGTCTTTGATTATGGATCAGTGGAGCCCCAGAGGTCTATAAAATATTTCAGAACTTTTTCCAAACTGATTGGCTTCACTGACTTTTTAAATGGATATCTTCAGAAATTTATTTGATAAGAAAACCACAAGGACGCTATGACCCAGAGTTTGTGAGATGTATATAGGGCAGGACTGTACGCATCAACCATGATAGTGTAATGAAGTAATTGTACAGCTGACCATAGATTTGAATTGATTAAAATGCAGGGGTGGGGGGAGAATCAATTTTTCATTCTGAAATTTTAGATGTAGGATGCTTAGCCTATGAAATAAATAAATAAAGCAGACATCATATATGCATAACTCTTAACATAAAAGTGTTGTGCACCATTTCTGCTGAAACAATTTGAACTGCTTTTTTAAAGTGGTCTAGGTTTTGTTTCAGTTTATTAAGTAGCATAATTAGAATGGATTCATCCATAAACCTTGCTTTTAAAAGCATTGATACAATGCTTTTTTGTGTTACAAAATATATCTCTTCTGTGCTTATTATAATGCTTTAGCTGAATGAAGGAAAGGGACCAAATAACATGTTTAGTCTGTCATTTTGCATGTAAGTAGGGTTTGATTGATTGGATCCAAATTGCAGGAGTATAGAATGCAGAGCCAGAGCCAGGTAAAGGTGATTGATGCCTATTGTTTTTTTCCCCAGTGGGAGATCCATCAATATAATTAAATTAAAAGTGAAGAAGAGGATAGAAATTGTCTCATCATTCTGAAATATGAGGTCAACAAAGGGAGAATCTAACACGAAAGTTAACAGCAGTCCCCAATACAAAATGTCCATGTGTGTATGTGAGAGAAACACTCAGCCAGCTGAATTTTGTTTAACATTTCCACTTGATTGCTTTTTCTGACTCACTGCTGCAGAAACAAGCTGGTTTCCTGTGTAACTGGAAATATTATACTTTCTGTCAAATAAATTAATTGTTTCAGTTCACACAAACCAGTGTATCTGTTCTTTATCATCTAGCATCTTGTTTATTTAATTTTTTGGAATTATTATTATTCATAATTTTGAAATGGAGAAATGGGATAGTAATGAATCTTACCCAAAGTTGCAAAATAGCCCACATAAATCATGATATTTGAGTAAAGAGTGGATTCACTTTTCTCTGAAAATCACATCTTTTGTAGGGCAATTTAAGAGTAGAAGCCCTTAAAGTTCCCTTCTGTGTGTTCACCACTTAAGACAGCCTGTTTCTGGACTTGGTTTTCAAGGTCAGTTTTGTGGTCAGCCTCTACAAAGGCACACACAAATGTAACACATTTTGGGGTGAGAAAGATGGAGATTCTACCTCTGTAATGCTGGATAGAAATACTAAATACTTTTAGTTCACAGAACAGGTAGTCCTCGACTACAACCATAGTTGGGCTTGGAACTTCTGTTGTTGAGTTCATTAAATTGCACCCAATTTTACAAGTTTTTTTGCTGTGATTTCTTAAGCCAATTACATGGTTGTTAAGCAAATCAACTTTTCCCATTGATTTTACCTCATGAAGCCCCCTGAGAAGGTCATAAAGAATGATCACAGGATGTTGCAGCTGTCACAAATACAAGTCAGTTGCCATGCTTCCGAATTTTGATCACATGACCGCCCCCCGAGATGCTACAATGGTCATAAGTGAAGACTGCTCATAAGTCACTTTTTTCAACACTGTCGTAAGTAGTCATAAGTCAAGGACTACCTATATTGTGAACTTTTGTCAGATATAAAAAGGGAATGTATTTGCATATGAATATATAAAGCATATATCTTGAGCAATGCATTTGACCAAAATTTGCTACCAAGTTTTTGTGATCAGGACATCTGCTGTAGATCACTTTCCCATGATCAGGATTTATTTTGATCTAAAAGCAAGTTAGGATAAAAGGGAGTGTCCTCTTTTTAAAGGAGGTCTTTCCAAACTGAGTTTTAGGATACTTCCTATTCCCATCAGGCTGCCCTGTTACAGCTGTTTCATTAGTGAAAACTATTAAATAATTAGAGCTATATATTTATTTTTCCAATACTGAAGAATGTCTTTTAGTTTTAACCAGGGCATAAAATCAATTTTTGTAGATGTTCATGCAATAAGAATTTGAAAGAATATGAGCACCCAAGACTATTAAATCTTATCTCACAATTGAGATACATTGCAATGTCTTCCCCAAAAGGTATGATTATGGAATGCTTTATAAACATTTTAAATGAAGCATTAATCTCATTATATGTCAAAATAACATGATAATTTGCTCAAGCCTTTTCTATAAAGGCAAAATGAAGTTCAGTAAATAAAAAATATTATTTTTAAATTGAAGAAAACATAAGAGGATCTATAGAGGTTTTTGGTATTGATGCTAACTCTCCTACCCATTTTTAGGCAAAAGAGAATTCTAATTCTTTACTACCATTCAGCCACTAACACTTGCATATCAAATTATTTCATCAGAATTTTATAAGTAGTGTTGGGTTTTTATATTGGAGAATTTAAGTAATTGTTTGTGTTTCCAAAGCTGAAAATATTATAAACCCAAATATATTAAATAACATCCAGGAATATTAAATGTTTTCATTTTAAGTATTAAAAAAGAACCTTTCCATGGAATCAGTATTTGTCCTTTAGAGTGGGAAAGAAAATAATAATAATCTGCTAACAAAATCAAAGTATAAATCCCAGTTTCCATCCAAATGTTGTATATGATAGCTTTTTAAATTAACTCTGAGATCTATATTTTCTCATAGCCTCAATTTAGTACAAGAAAAAGAATCAAAATGGCATTTTCCGGAAGTAAAATATCACAATCTTTGAAATGATATAACAGTAAAAGGAAATCTATTATCTTTTCAAAGAAGGAGAGTTCCCGATAAGGAGAATTATCTAACATTTGGTAGTAGTCAATAGATATCAAAATGATATAATTCAATATCTGAAAAACTAATTCTTTTTAATAGACACTTTTTAATAGACACAACATTTAAAAAAATTGAAAATATTTTGCAGATACGTATGTGCATGAGAATTCCATGCAGAATAAGTAATATTCTAAGAAATATATTCCTTTAAGGAGTATTATCCTTGCCCCCAAGAGACTACTACTACAGATTAAAGACTGTCATCAAATGATATATCTTTATTCATATTTAAAGTGATTTTCTGTGAAATAACACACAGAATAAAAACTTGACTATAGCTAATACAATAATTAGAAAGGAGGAGAGCCTCATTAGTCTGACTTGGCAAAAAATTGAGGAGTTTGGAGGCAGCTTTCTGACTAACAAAATGGATTAAAAAGGATAAGCTTAATTGTTTGTTTAATAAACTTAGTCAGAAAAGGCGCTACCAAACTCCTTCTGATTTTTTTATCATTATAATTATGAAATTGAAAGTTGCTAATAAATTAGTGAAGGGATTTTTACCTACTGACATAAATTTTAACATGGACCACTTATTTGAATATCCAGCTATGTTCCCAAATGTATTTATCAAATATTTCCAAGCTGGAACAGAGGCATGAAGTGAGATAAATAATAAAATTTCCATGGTCTTCTAATAATAATTTATATTCTTGAGAATTATGATATAAACCATGAATCCTGTCTTAATAGCACAAGCTAATTAGAGCAAAAAAAAAAAAAAGTGATAAACCAAAGAGAAAATGGGATATTTTGTTGCTCTTGGAAGCCCAGTGACAATTTTTCTTTTTATGTAACCAGAAATCCTAATACAAATGAAATTCAATAAGTTGATTCCCTTTCAATTCTTTTCCTTTTGAAAACTGTTGCACAGAATTTGAACAGTTGATTAGATGTAGCCTTTGAGGCTACGTGCCTGCAACAGGGCATGTACTGTAGGCAAGCATTTTTCTCCCTTGCCTTTTCTGTGTGAGAAAATGAGGGCATAATATGCACTTTTCTGGGAGCACACATAACTGCTCCTGCTGCTGCATTCTGAACCAGCTGAAACATCTGGATACTCTTCAAGGGTAGCCTGTATAAAATGCATTACAGTAGTTAAATCCAGTGATTTAACTAGAACGTGAATGTCTATACACATAACACAAAGCTGTACAAAAACCTTCCCAGCAAAGACTATCATCTGCTCTTCGAGCAAAAATTGTGTAACTGGAAAGACTCCCAGATTGTACACCAGGATCTGTCTGGGATATTGCCATCCCATCTAGCACCAAAGATAGCAGAGTCCTACAGTCAGGAGGCCCCAAAACCATCCAGCCTCTTGCCATGGTTCAGCTGAAGTCTGTTGTCTCACAGTCTCCAGGCACTGACAAAAGTTGTTCGCGGCATCACTTAATTTGCCAGAGGCAAAGTTGTATAGTTGGGTATCATCAGCATACTGGTGATATCCCATCCAATGGCAATGGATGAACTCAACCAGCAGCTTCATGTGGATGTTGAGTAGGAGAGGGGAGAACACTGAACTCTGTGGTGCCCTACTTAGTAGGGGCCAAGGGTGCAAACTCTCCTTCCCAATCATCACTGAATGGACTGACCCTGAACAAAGGAGGGAAACCAACACACCTTGTCACCCTCCCCAAATCTTCTGACCTGATCCAATGCCATTTCTATGCCATTCCCAGGTCTGAATCCTAACTGAAAGGATCCAGATAATTCATTTCATCCAAGGCCTTGAACGTCCACCTTCTCAACCACCTTTCTCACAAAAGGGAGGTTAGATAAATGATGGATTACAGTTGTCCTGTGTGGTGGGATCCAGCGATGGCTTCTTGACAAAGGATCAACCAGTGAAGGAATAACCTCCTTAAGCAGTGAAGGAATAACCCCTCACTCAAAGAATTAATCACTGTTAGGACCCACTCAAATGACAATGTCTCACTTATTCTAAGTGGCAACCAAGGCTTCAGATGGATTGTGCAGCAGACTAAAAGGAACAACTTCTACTTTCCTCTCAAACCCATCTGAGCCCATAAGTTACCTACCTCACTGAGTTACTTGACCTCATCATTGGGCTGAGGATGCCCTTTGCCAAATCTCTGAAATCACATTTGTACTTGAAAGTACAGTGCAGAATGAGCTCATATCCATGTTGACTTATGGTTTTCTATGATGCATTTTAAACTTTCCAGCATAAATAAAAACACACTGACCTGGAAATAATTCCAGATACCAATATAAAATGCTACCACTGTGTAAAGCTTTAAACCCTAAATGCTCATGATGGAATCACTGTTACAAAAGTGCTAGTAAACATAAATTATTCCCTGGAAAAATCAGAGAAGCAAATATAGCCGAATGAGATTAAAAAACTGGGTAATTTTAAAAATATGTTCCTTAAAGGAAAAGCATGACATCTAAGCATCTTCCATAGCAGTGTCTTAATGCAGTTCATTAGAATTACAGTGAATATTTTGTTTAAAAAATTGCAGCAGGTTCTTCTGCACAAGGGATCTTGCTTCTGTTATTTAGAAATAATTATTTAGAAGTACAAACTTTACATGTTTTTGTTCTGAAGTCTCTGGTCTTTAACTTTCCCTTTGACATCCCTTGCTTGGAGATTTTTACTCCTTAATCTTCCCAGCTCCATACATCCCCAGTGGTTTATTGTGTTTCTACACACTGTTTTCTTTTAAACGTGACTGGATTGAAGATTATGTTATGTGTCTGTGTGTATGAGTGTGTGTGCATTAATGTGTGCAGGATTGTGCTTGTGTGTGTGTGTGTGTGTGTGTGTAGTGTGTGTGTGTGTGTGAGAGAGAGAGATGGAGAGAGTTTGTAGGACGGAGGCAAAGCCTTCTGCTTTGATTCTAAGAAGTAATTTATGTATTTTTCCTCTTTCTTCTTCTTTTCCCTTTGAAGCAAACAAGCTGCAGATTTAAGACTTATTAGGTACCAGCGGGTAGCACTGATCTTTCACTTCTAGATAGTTAGGTCATGCAGCGAAAGAGAAACAAGAGAGAGAGTTTTATGCAAGTTGAAATGCATGCCTTCTACAATTCCTTTCTGAAATGAGCGAGGAGAGATCTATTTATACTCTTTAGGGACAGGGTGGTGGATTAGAGCTAGATGGAACAAGCATTAAAATAACTAACAACTGCTAGTACATATTTGATTCTGCCATAATCACACCCAGATGTCTGACAAACAATTTACATGTTGTTATTCTCCTAAAAAAAGTGGATATGGTACTGCCCTGGGCAACGTTTTTAGGTTACGAGAAACTTTATCTTTCTCCTTGGGTGGGTATAAGCCCTATAAATGTTGATGTATCAGAGGCATCCATGGAAGGAGAAGTGTTCAAGTTCAAATGTGATAAATGACCAGCAAGGTAACAAAGAACACTGCATAAACAATGTCCAAGGACAGGAAAGACAGTGTAACAGTCATATAAAAAAAAATCTAGACTTAAAATCATAAGGTAGAAGTTGAATAAATTAACAGTAAAATAATACAAAGCATAAGAACAGAGTAAAAGTTAGTCTAGAAATAGAACAAAATATACATACAATAAAATAAAAGCAAAGAATTATCATGATGTCATCACCCTTAAATTAGGGCACCTTGTGTCTTATGCAATTTTTTTTTTTTTGCCAGACCAATACTTGAGTACAGCTCATCAGTCTGGAATCCGCACTGCATATCAGACATTAATACAATCGAGCGAGTCTAGGAATATTTCACGAGAAGAGTACTACACTCCTCTGCTCGCAACAGAATACCCTATATCACCAGGCTTGAGATTTTGGGCCTGGACAACCTTGAACTACTCCGCCTACGGTTAGACTACCAGTCAACGACTACTTCAGCTTCAACCACAACAATACAAGAGCACACAACAGATACAAACTCAATGTAAACAGCTTCAAACTTGATTGCAGAAAGTACAACTTCAGCAACAGAGTGGTCAATGCCTGGAATGCACTACCTGACTCTGTTGTTACATCCTCCAACCCCCACTCCTTTAACCTCAAACTAACCACTATTGACCTCACCCCATTCTTTAGTGGTCTGTAAGGGGCGTGCATAAGTGCACCATCGTGCCTACTGTCCCTGTCCTTTTGTTCCCATTTATTCGTACCTATTTCCTGTATTCTTACTCATGTTTATACTTATATCTATTACCTTGGAAGTTGTGGGAGAGCCATCAGTTGAGATTTTCAAGAAGAGATTGGACTGCCATTTGTCAGAAATGGTGTAGGGTCTCCCGCTTGGGTGGGGGGTTGGACTAGATGACCTACAAGGTCCCTTCCAACTCTGATTATCTGTATCTGTACCTTGTAAGCAACTGACAAATCAAGTAAATAAATAAAATAAATCAATTGCTGAAGATGGGAACTTCACAGTCCTTTGGTGATAGGAGGGCTCTCATTTGTGAACAGGAAATGTTTGATCCAGTCTGCATAGGAAGAGAATGGGAAAATACATTAGAAACAGTGGTGGCATGCTACCGATTCGGATCGGTTCAGCCAAACCAGTAGTAAAAAAGCCTCCCACAATCAGCTGAGAGGAGAAAGAAAAGTGCAGGATCGGCCCTCTCACCCGCCGTGCACTTTTCTCTTCTTTATCCTTTCAGCTGATTGGCACTGCAGGTCTCAGCTGGTATGGGGAAAGCTGTGTCAGACTGTTAGGGGTGCGCATGTTAGGGGTACGCGCACACACACGTGATCGCCGAACCAGTAGTGGAACAGGTAGGATCCCACTGCCGATTAGAAAGGATCTCAGGTTCCTTTTTGACTACACGGACAACCTCCTTTGGTGAATTGAGGCCTACTGTACTTCTCCGCCTGAGCTATTTATTGAAGCAAGCTTGGGAAAATGCAATGAGCTGGTCAAACAAAGTTGAATGTGTTACCCGCAGAGTTAAAGGGCTTGCGGATTGGGACCACCTTTGAAAAGTGGCTGTAGCTCCCAGATTTATCTTCCCTGTGATGACAAAGATCTGTTCATTTTGGTATTAAATTTCTGAAAATCTGGTGCGACTGAGAGTTGAAATAAAGGCTAAGTTTCCCCCCCACCACCTTAATGAAAACCCATCACAAAGAATTAATGGCGACCAATAATCCTTTGGGTAACAGAATCTTGAGCTAATAAGAGAGTGGCAGACATAGACTCTCGCTTCCCATGGAATCTGGCAGCTTCCATATGCATTAATGAATATGGGATAGCCTGGTGGCGCAGTGGTTAGAGTGCTGTACTGCAGGCCACTTCTGCTGACTATTGGTTGCCTGCAATTTGGCAGTTCAAATCCGACCAGGCTCAAGGTTGACTCAGCCTTCCATCCTTCAGAGGTAGGTAAAATGAGGACCCAGATTATTGGGGACAATATGCTGAACTCTGTAAAACTGTTTAGAGAGGGCTGTAAAGCACTATGAAGCAGTATATAAGTCTAAATGCTATTGCTATAGCATGGGTGCAGAAGACCACTGTACAAGATCTTGCTATGCCTCCAATATTGAAAATCATTTTTATTTGCCATGAAAATGCATTTGTTCTTTAAAATTAATTTGTTAATTAATATTCAGAATCAAATATTCCAACTTTTTCTGAGACTTAATCCGTTTAAAACTTTCTGTAATGCTTGTCTTGCTTTTAGCTGTTTATCTTGAATTCTTAAGGATAATAAAGCCACAGTTTCATATATATTTTTTAAATTAAGGACCGATGGAATTCACCTGGTTTTCTGGCTTTGTCATTTTGAAGGTGTCTAACTTCTTTGAAGCAGTTCACAGGCAATTTTTGAAGGTACAAACATAGTGTTCTTTGAAGACTCCAGCTGTTGCTGGAGCAAGAATGGCTAATTTCCCCTATCTCAGTTGTCCCATCTTTCGGACACCATTGCCTTGCAGTCTTCTTATGAGGAACAACTGTATGGAGCAAAACTTGGATGACCTTGCAGTCTCTTTCTCCAAATAGAGTTAAAGGCAGTGGTGGGATTTATTTATTTTTTTACTACCGGTTCTGTGGGCATGGCTTGGTGAGTATGGATGGTGTGGCAGGTGTGGCATGGTAGGCGTGGCAGGGGAAGGTTACTGCAAAATCTCCATTCCCTCTCCACCCTACTAACCTGCTTTCCAGCTCCGTTCTCCTGTGCAGGGCAACGAAAGAAGACCTAGCCAATCAGCTGGGACTCAGGAACCCTAACCCCCGGGACACTGCAACTGCCAGACTTGCCCCAATCCCTTAGGAAAGAAAAGCCTTCAACTCCATTTGGTTAAAGCAAAGGGTTCTTTTATTAAGGATGTTAGCTGCAGTAAAGCCAGCTCTGAAATCTACTGTGCTCGCTAGATACAAAAATAAGTTGTAGGTTTGCCCCCTAGCCCATCCCTCCACACCATAATCCATCCATTTCCAGCCAACCAGAGCTCACCAAGATGTTTTGAGATTTCTGAGATGTTTTAGCATAATCCACACAATTCTCAGGGTGTCTGGCCCAGGGGTACTGGTACAAACAGGATTTGGCTGCTCTGGTCCTTATAATCTGTCATTCTCCCCCTCCTGATTTCCTATCAGGTACACACAAAGCTTTATTGCATTTTCATCCTTCCCCCTTCAATCCTTCCCCCTGTGATGACTCGGGGCACAAAGGCAACACAGTCAGATAAGCAATAAGAGTCCCTTTATTATCTCCAACTTTGTCCTCAATGTCCAGGTTACCTTCTGGCTGGAGAAAAACTCTTCCAGGGACAGCCTTTGACTGTAGAAAATTAAGTCCAAAACATGAGCAACACAAACTGTAACTTAAAGTCCAAACAAGCCAAATGGAAGCAATTAGTTTGGCAGGGCAGGAACAAGAATTTTAGACTTGAAGGCATGGCAAAACTCACACAGTTGGGAAGACGCCAGGAACACAGATAAGCCATGACAACACAGGATAAAGTCACATTTGCTCCCAGTAGCCTGCCGCATGCAGTCTATCTTTCTTATCAACTGTCTTCCCAGCTGTGGCTAATGAAGGGAATCAGGGCCCTTTCCTTCCCCATAAGCAACGCAACCCACATTACTCTCTTCTCCATTTCTCCCTGTGTGCCCTAGGATGAAGAGGGGGTGGGCCTGGTTCTTCCTCTGAACTCCCTCTCCCTTGTTCTATCTCTTCCCTGCTCTGCCCAATCAGACTTTGCCCTTCCCCAGCCTCCTCCACAGCCAAAGGAGCCACACTCCCATTCCCTGTCAACTATCCGGCTTCCTCCTCAGATTCAGACTCTGACAGGGGCATGACACCTCCCTTCTTCCACTTTTCATCCTCCCCCGCTTTTTCTTTTGATGGCAGGATGCCTGTGAGGCCCCAAGCCAAGCCAGGCAGAGCTGACAGTGATCTTCATAAACATGAGACAGTTGCCGAGCATCTGAATTGTGATCATGTGATTGTGGGGATGCTGCAATTCATAAGTATGAGAAACAGTCATAAAATTGGTCATTTTCAAGTGCACTTGTAACTTCACTAAATAAAAGGTTGTAAGCTGAGGAATACCTGTAATTGAAATGATAGAAAATAATTATTACCTGGAATCACCTGGGGTTGGGGTGTATTATTAATATGTGTGAAAAATGCAGCCAAGGCAGAGACTTGGGAGAAGAGGCGTTCCCTCCCAAAAGCCAAGATGGTGACCATAATTACATGATCAAAGCCCCATCCTCTTCTATGCAAAAAAAGGTGTAGGACTGAGATCTGTGCAGCTGTAGCTGCCAACTTGGCTTTTTGGACACTTCTATGGATGCCTCTGTGTTCTGTCTCACCTGTGACCACGAGGTGAGAGTCCAAATTTCCAAAGGAATATAAATAAACAGACAGGACCAGGAACGACGGAGTTAAATTCCTTTGGCTGGAGAAGTCCTTGGCAGTCTTCCAAAAGCTGCCTGCTAAGTCCGATAACAAGACAAGACCATAAATCAAAGGCAAACGCTGCACAGAGAATTTGTCAAAGCTTCAATCCCAAATAAACAAGTTGTCCCGAACAAGGATTCAGAGCTAACACGCCCACTTTTATTTCCTGAGGGGCGTGTCAGTCTCTCATCTCAGTCCCTGATTTGACATTTCCTTTTACGTTGCATTTCACATCTATGTCTACGTCTTTGCCTTGCATCAAACCAACATTCCTTAGCCAGAGGATCCGCTACGCTCTCCTGATTATCTGCCGACACCTGGGCACAACCAGGGAGGAAGGTCCTGGGGAGGAAGATGATTCCGAATCCTCCAGCAAAGCAGGCTCAAACCTCAGAGCCAAATCCTCCTCTTCCTCCTGGCTCAAGTCTGTGTCTTCCAGCAAAGCAGACTCAAATCTTGAGGCCAAATCCCTCTCTTCCTCATTACTTAAGTCTATATCTTCTAACAAGGCAGGCTCAGACCTCCGTGTCACAACACCTTTGTATGCTTTTAAACCAGCTTGTGCTGCTGTTATCTGATGGGTCTTGATATGTCAGGAATATAATCTTGGAAAAACAATTGAGGAACTGGAAGAGATATTTGATAAAGAAATAAATTTATATTTTTTTTAAAAAAAAGTAAGGCCTGAAAATTTGGTCATTAATGTCCCCAAAACCACATGTGATTTTAAGAGCCTTGAATAGGGCCTCCAGAATCTTTGAACTATTTTTTTCCAAAAAAGGGAAAATATTAAACCATGCATTTTAATTAAATGAATGAATTTAATTCAGTTCTATTAAATGAAACATAGTTTTGATTCTGCTATTGCCCATGTGTAATAGAATTTCTTAAATGCCTCTGTCCAAAACCAGATCCACACCCTTTATGTGAAAAATCCTAAAGGGCCTGCAGTGATAGGGAACTGTGTATTGCAAGAGATTCAGACATTAAAAGGGAAACCTAAGCTGTCAACCTAATAATTGCCAGAGACATCCAGAATCTGTGAAGATCAGACTTTGAAAAATCAATTAGGAGCAGGAATGATGATGTAAAGCTGTTCAATACCACAGACAATACTGCTACCCTTCAAAAAGATCTTGACTATGTATCAGAATGGTCAAACAAATAGCAACTTCAAATCTCAACAAATAAATGCTCTGTCTTACATATTGGCAAAAAAAATCAGAGAATAAAATACAAGTCAAGATCTTGTTGATGATCCAAGCTCTGTCAGGGACCTTGGAGTACTCCTCTCTAATGATCTAAGTGCTAGAGCCCACTGTAACTACATAGCCAAAAAGGCATTAAGAGTTGTTAACCTAATCCTACGTAGCTTTTTCTCTGGTAATATCACACTACTAACTAGAGCATACAAAACATTTGCTAGACCAATACTCGAATGCAGCTCATCAGTCTGGAACCCACATTACGTATCTGATATTAGCACAGTTGAGAAAGTCCAGAAATATTTCACAAGAAGAGTTCTCCACTCCTCTACTCGTTGTAGAATACCTTATGCCACCAGACTTGAAATTCTAGAACTAGAAAACCTTGAATTACGCCGTCTTCGGTCTGATCTAAGTATGGTATATAAAATCATACATTGCAATGTCCTACCTGTCAATGAATACTTCAGCTTCAACCATAACAACACAAGAGCACACAATAGATACAAACTCAAGGTTAACCACACCAAACTTGATTGCAGGAAATACGACTTCAGCAACAGAGTGGTCAATGTCTGGAATACTCTACCTGACTCTGTAGTTTCTTCCCCAAACCCCAAACCCCAAAAACTTTAACCTTAGACTGTCTACTATTGACTTCACCCCTTTCCTAAGAGGTCTGTAGGGGGCTTGCATAAGCGCACCAACGTGCCTACCATCCCTGTCCTATTGTTTCTTTTATTTTTCTTATATGTACCCATCTCATGTATTCATAACTATGTATATACTTATACTTATTATCTTGTAAACAATTGACAAATCAAAATAAATAAATAAATAAAAATAAAAAAAATGTTCAAATGAGAAATGGCTGGCTGAATTTTGCTTCTGGCTTTTCTTTTTGGGGTTCTCCTCTGGGGCTGGCTGGATTCTTGTAAGAAAGGAAGCTGCCACATATAGAAATTTGAATTGGAGATCAGAGGAGTATACAGCAAGCTAAGCTTGGTGAAAGTGTGATGCAGTACAGAACTGACATTCTTTTAAGGACTGGGATCTGAGTGACTTTGTGCTGCATGAATGATTTGTGGAAAATTCTGGGCAAGAGAGTCGCTGATTGAAGTCAGCTTCTAGAAGTAATAGTTTATTCCTTCTCTTCCATTTTTCCTTTCTTGAACTGTGCCTTTTAGTTTCCTTTTAGTTATTTGACCTTCATATGCATACTGTACTATAGACCTGAATTCATAATGAATCAGTGATGTTCATTCTGGGAAAGAAATCAGCAGGTAGCCCCTGTCCTCTTATCAGATCAGCTGCTGAGGGAAGAAGGGTCACCACAGGCTTCCTGCCAAGGCAAAGAAAGAGAAAGAAAGGGAGGTGACAGCACAATTAAGTTGTGAAAAAGATGCAATAGGACTGGAGGCCCAAGAACCATTGTGACACAGTGGTTATAATCAGGGGTGGGATTCAGCTGGTATGGACCGGTTCAGGCAAACTGACAAACTGCGTGCTCACCGAACCGATTGTTACACCGGTTGGATCCCACCACTGGTTGTAATGTAGTATAGCATGCTAACTACCCACAGCCAGGAGTTCAATTCTGACTAACTCAAGATTGATTTCCATCCTTTCAAGATTGGTAAAATTGGCACCCAGATTACTGGGGGCAATATGCTATGATTCTGATGAGCTGATTTATATGCTTTAATTTTCATTGTATTTCTAACTATATGTTGTTTTTCTTAACTTGAGCACTAATTCTAGCAGAGAAGGAAATTACAAATACAATAAATGCTTAAATCATTGCATAAAATGAAATGTTAGCAGGTCATCTCTTAGTGGACATGTTACCTTTCTGTTATGCACTAAATATATATGCCAGGTTTAGAGGATGTTTAGATTCCCTTACCCATTCTAGCAGCCTTCAAATATGTTGAGCACATAAGAATTTCCAGGTGGCCTAGATGCTGCAAAATCTATGTCTGAATATAGATAGGCCATCTGATAATTGGCAGGTGACCTTCACACTATCATGCCATTACCATAGATTTGCTTTCCTTTCCCACCATCAACTCAAAATAGAGGTACATGTGTAACCTGTGGCCCTGTGGGCTTCATACAACCATGTTTGGAGGTTAAATTGAGCAAAGGTCAAATGTTTAGGACTTTTTTTTACTCTTTCAATGACTGTGGGAAGAGAATCAGTAATACTGAGAAAGTATTAGAAAGGGTTTATTCTGGAGTTACAAAAGAAACTGCATACAATACTAACCATTTGTCTCTTCCTAAACATACCAGGAGGTAAACCAACTGTTCCTTCCCCTTTCTCAAGCCCAATGGTGTTCAGATTGACTAAGAGTACATCTTATCCTGTATGCATTCAGGATTTAACCTTTTCTGTGCTGCCCTTTCCTATTGAGTAGACCATCTTACGTTCTTTGTTGGCTTTTAAGAAGATTCCAGAAAACACAATAATTAGTGTGTTTGAGTTTTACTAGTTAATTGTGTTTTCAAAATATTTTAAAAATATATTTAACCTCAGTTTTATAGCTAATTGTAAAATGTTAGCATCCAATAACCTTATAATAAAAATACAGATAAACAATATAAGATTTCTTAATGCTCTGACATTATGAAGCATTAGGTTTCTTTCTCTCCTTCTTTGCAACATTAGCTAGTGGAGATGCACAACTATTAGGACCTCCATAATTTGAACTACTGGACAGTGTGAATGGAAAGAGGGGAGAGGGTGAAATAATTTGATGTGAGATAAATCTGTACAGATTATTACTTGAAAACTGCAGCATGGGACTCATATACTGTATATTTGCCTACACAGTTGCTGTCAGTGTTAGATTATTTTCTGGAGGTGGAAGATGGCATAATGTTTGGAAAAAAAACCCAGCACAAATGAGGCTGATAAACAGTGAGTACAAAGGTTATTTTTGTACTCACTGTTGTAGATTGTCCTTGTGTTTCATGCAAAAATTTTGAGCAGTTGTTGATTTGTAAGTTATTGGCAGAAAGACATTGAATTCAAAAATAAATTATAGGCTATGGACCAAGGTAGAGACTGAAATAATGTGACATAAAACAATGTGCATTCCACTCATCTGATGGGACAAATAGCATTTGTTGTATCATATTCGACTAAATTGAATCACCTCTCATTTTACAGAATTAAACTCAAATGAGAGCTTATCAAACAATTTTAACTATTTTTCTTTCTTCTATGAACCCACCCTTATTTTAATTAAATTGACTTTTCAGTGCTGATATCAACATATAATTATTACATGTAAACATAGATTACTTTGAATCAATAAAGTTGTCTTCTCTCTCATGCCTCCTCCAACCAGGTGCCCTTTCGATCCCTTGAATAAAAGTATCTGAATTATCAAGCAAGATTATAATTTCAGCAGTTGTAGTGCTACACATCTGGAAAATACCAGCCTGAAGTCATCAAAGACATCTAGAAAGATTTAACTGAATTTCACCTCCCCCCCAACCAAACTCATTTTATTCTAGTGCTGTAAAAGTCAATGATTATTTGCTATAAGTCAAAGGAAAATTACTTTGCCTTCTGTTGTATTTTTCTTCTAATACACCCACTCTTCAAATAATTTCCTCCAATGTAATACTTTGAATACAAAAGAGTTTGTACAGTTTTTCTTATTTGCATGCATTTTTAGATACCAACTCAGTGTTTGGCAAAATATGGATATTAAGGCATAATTACATTCCAGATTGCATTTGGAATGTGTTTAAGTAAAATATGTAAGCCAGATAAGCATCTTTCTCTTCCAGTCCCCAAATTGCTTCATAAATCTTCCCATGAATATTAACTGAAGAACAGTGACCTGGCAAAGGGGTGTTTAGGTGTGTGTGTGTGAGTACAAACACACATTATATATATTTGCATGTATGTATGTGCATAACACATCTAGTAACTCTTTCTTCCTTTTCATTTGTTACAGCATTGGGAAAGTCCAGGAGAGTTGCTGGATAAATAAAAGAGAGGCAGTTTGGTCTAGTGGTTAAAGCACCAGGCTAGAAAGTGGGGGACAGTGACTTCAAGTCCCACCTGAGCCATAAAAGTCATCTGGATGAGCTTGAGTCAGTCAATCTCTCTCAGCCCAACTCATTCATAAGATTGTTGTTGTGAGGGAAATAAAAGGAGGAAGGTGTCTTGGATATGTTTGCTCCTTGAGTTATTTGTAAGAATAATAAAGGTGGGATACAAACAAACAAATAAATAAACAGCCTGTTGTGAATCAATAAAAGTGAATAACCTAAATGCAAATTAGGGGTTGAAAACCTGCACACTTGATTGGTCCTTATACAACAACTTGGGATTGGGCCAGAACCAGTCCCTGATTGGCCACTTTTGGGACTGTCCTTATTGGTCAGTAGTTGGAGCCTGTTGCACATTTTGATTGGTTAATAAGGTAGCAGCTAACCCTATAAAAGGGTTACTGCTGCCCATAGCATTGCTCTGTTATGTCTATCACTTTATTAAAGAGTTGAAGTCACTGGTCAGATGTCTGGTCTCCCTTATTCTCCATACTTAACACTGGCGACGAGGATGGGATTTGGAGACCGAAGAACTGCAAAACCCCGAAGAAACAAGCAGTAGCAGAGACAACCACAGTGAATGCAGCACGGAATCGCCGTGCAGCGAAATAGAACTTAACAATGGTCATCCAAACGCTCCACCGGAACCGGACATTGGACAAAACCCGGTGGAGCCTCGGAAATCATCCAGGCAGACCAAACGGCCTGCCTATCTTGAGGATTTTATCACAGCTCCCCTCAAACGGAACCCAAGGGGGAGGCGTTTTGTGAATCAATAAAAGTGAATAACCTAAATGCAAATTAGGGGTTGAAAACCTGCACACTTGATTGGTCCTTATACAACAACTTGGGATTGGGCCAGAACCAGTCCCTGATTGGCCACTTTTGGGACTGTCCTTATTGGTCAGTAGTTGGAACCTGTTGCACATTTTGATTGGTTAATAAGGCAGCAGCTAACCCTATAAAAGGGTTACTGCTGCCCATAGCATTGCTCTGTTATGTCTATCACTTTATTAAAGAGTTGAAGTCACTGGTCAGATGTCTGGTCTCCCTTATTCTCCATACTTAACACAGCCAATCAGCAGTCCTCCACCGTCTGATCTGAAACTAACCAGACAAACATTTTAGGTACTTAACTTTCTTTTACCCATGTATTTGTAATCTCACCCCCACCTTAGGTCATGGAACAACTTTTGTACAAACTTCTTTTCTTCTCTTGACTCATACACAGCTACCCAAACGTGGAGCAGTAGGAGGGAGGGAGAGATGAACGCAGTTTTTATATTCACTAATTTATTGAGAGTCTTTTTGACATGTGGGGAGAGAATGGGTGATGAATAAGCAGGGATGCTGAATTGGAGTAAGTCGGATTCCAGTGCATGACTTAAAAGTGATGAAAGAACCAGAGAAAGAAATATGGATCTTAGGTATCTTCCATAGCAACTGATTAGACAAACCTCCAATGTTTGGGGAAGGTGTTCACTTTAACCAGTCCCATGACAAATCACTGGCAATAATTAGATTTAATCCTCAATGAGCCTGTTGGATTCTCCTCTAGGATTGTTATTGCTTATTTTATGTATGTAACATGCTTTTGGATGGTCCTGAATAATTCATTTACTGTTTTGATTGTATCGAAGAGAGAATATAAGTTTGCAAGGCTGGAATACTTTATAGTCCCCTATTCCTTTCCCAATAAACAGTGTGCATTTGGAGGAAAAGCTGAGCAACAGGAAAAGCTGGTGGGGTAGTTAAGTGGTTTAGCACATGTGCAATTTGCAGATTTAATCTGGCATCTCTGGGAAAAAATCCTGTTTGAAACTATAGAGTACACTTGTCAGAGATCCTATGTGGAGATGGGCCAGAGTTCCAGAAGGACAGCCAGCAGCCAGCAGCTCTCCACCGATCTGGGCTTTATGGCAAAATGGGTAGACAATGCAAGACACATGAAAGCCTGCTTGGAGTTTGCAAAAAAAGCACCTGAAGTTCTCTCAGACTGTGAGGAACAAGATTCTCTGGTCTGATAAAGCCAAGATTAAACTGTTTGGCCACAAATCTAAAGGTTATGTCTAAAGGAAACCAGGCACCCTTCATCACCTGCCCAGTATCATCCTAACAGTGGAACATGGTGGCAGCATCATGCTGTGGGGGTGTTTTTCAGCAGCAGGGACTGGGTGACTAGTCAGGGTTGAGGGAAAGCTGAATGGAGTGAAATACAGGGATATCCTAAATTAAAACCTGTTCCACAGCGCTCAGGACCTCAGACTGAGCCGAAGGTTCATTTTCGAACATGACAATGATTCTAAGCACACAGCCAGGACAGCATAGAGACTTAGAGACAACTCTTGCGAATGTCCTAGAGTGGTCCAGCTAGACTTGAACCCTAATGAATATCTTCTGAGAGACTTAAAAATGACTGTCCTCTCTTGGTCGCCATCCAACCTGACTGAGCTTGAGAGGATTTGCAAGGAAGAATGGCAGAAAACCCCCCAATCCAGGTGTGCAAAGGTTGTCACGTCAAACCCAAAGACTAGAGGCTGTAATTGTTGCCAAAGGTGCTTCAACAGAGTGAAGGGTCTGAATACTTATGCCAATGTGATTTTTCTGTTTTTTAAAAAAATAAATTTACAGACATTTCTAAAATTCTGTTTTCACTTTATCATTATAGGTTACTGAGTGTAGATTAATGAGAAAAAAATGAATTTCAACAACTGTAGAATCAGGCTGCAGCATAACAAAACTGACAAAAGTGAAGAGGGTACGAATATTTTCTGACTGCATTGTAATATCACATGTGATTATTTTTGTTTTTATTTGTAGTCATGTTAATTTTTTTTATTCCATCCATAGAGCCTGGAACGCTAGAAGTGGCTAGAAATTAACCCAAATAGTCCTAATATTTATAGTAGGGCTGTCTGATCCTCCCTAACCTGTAAAACTTCCTTCTGTATCCTACCTGGATTGTTTTGATTTTTTTTTTTAAAAAAAAGTGATAGCGTATCCTCTATATAGCAGAATAGGTATTTTCAAATAAAGTCCTACTTTAATGTCCTAATATCTCACATAGCTTTTCACAGTTTTTCCCAACCATGACTTTTAATTTTGTGTGTTTAGCCTTAGGCCTGCTATGATTCATGATATAATCTCAAGGGATAAAACCTCTCCTATACTGAGACAATGATAAGTATCAAGATTATAGAATCAGTCAGCAAATACACTCAAAATTGCAGCTAGCTGTTGCATTTCAAAGCAAAATACGATAGCCTTAGGATCACTTGGATAAGGACTTCAACTTAAGTGATTTAGCGACTAGTATCTCTTTGAGAAATGGATTAGGAGTCATGCATCAAGATGGATCAAAGGCTTTAGGCCTTGCTCCAAAATATTTGTGTTGTCCCAGAGCAGAGTTTATGCAGATTGACATCCATTTAGAAACATCCCTTGTGAAATGTTGGAAGCTCTGTAGTTTCCTCCTTAGTATTTCCTTTAACGATTCATTCCAATACTACATTGGACCTAGAATTTTTTTTTCCAAAAAACCCTTTTCCAACAGTGACCACAACATGATTGACTTTTGTCTCAACATACGTCCACACAAAAATCATCACAATGACGTAATCCCCAATTATAACTTCAAAAAAGGCAACTATGATCTTATAGACAACGATCTCTCATCCCTTGATTGGCAGTTTCTATTCACTGGATGCAATATTGTAGAAGACTATTACAACATATTTTTACTTGAAGTCAAAAGAGTCATCAAACTATATGTACCAATAACAACTCCCTAAACCAGAAAAAAACAAATTACCCATAACAATAAGGAAGCTTTGATCCAAAAAGAAATCACTTTTCTGATGATTCTGTGGCTAGGGTTTTCTATAGTGGCTAGGGTTTTGGTGCCATTGAAGTTGATGCTATGACCTGTGGCTTCCATGTGTTGGACTAGTGAGGAAGTGTGTTCCAGCTTTTTGACTGCATTTTTGTGTTCATCCAGGCGGGTACTTATTCTTCTATTGGTCTGTCCAATGTATGTGGCTGGGCATGATGCACAGGGGACTTCGTATATGCCTTGGTTTTCCAGGTCAATTTTATCTTTGGGGTTGCTAAGGATGGCTGCTATTTTTCTGTCTGTTTTGAAGGCAGTCTTGATGTGATGTCTGTGTAGTACCTTACTAATTTTGTCTGTATCAATCAGGATGAAGAAAAAACCATTCTGGCACAGCAATAGGCTGCCCCAAATTTAAATCTGAAACCACTGTAAAAGTCTGACTCACAGACGAACACTATACAGAAGCCTGATGATGGCAGATGAGATTCTGCTGAAACGTTGCTACAACTTTAAAAGAACAACTACAATGACGTGGGAAAATACCCGAACAAAGCCAAATGTGCCACATATATATCACTTTTAATATGTGCCAGTGTACTTACAGTAAAAAATGACAATAAAAGTTATCTTATCCATCTTCCTTCTTCTTTCCTTCCCAACCCCATTCCTCCCCACACCCTATTTTGTGTTGGCTTCCCAGCCAAGTACTTACCAGGTCTGATCTTGTTTAGCTTTCTAAAATCAGCCTACTGAAATAAATAACAAACTAAACTGCCCAATAATTTACTGGCCATCACTATCTTGTACCTGATTTCAATGTAAACAGCCAATCTGCAGTATTACTAAATTTTGCTAGGCATCTGCTGCATGTTATTTTCTCTTCCTTGATAATCTAGTCTTAGCTGGGAAAAACAGTCTAGAGTCACTGGTGAGAGCAGCTCAGTTCAGAGAAAAACCACATGTCTTCCCATATTCCTTTCTCCATGAGCAGCCTCATCCTCTCCTCCTCATTTTTGAAGTGCGCTAAGTTTAAAGGTGCTGCAAGAGGCTGATCGCTGAGAATGGAATATGGGGAGACACGTGACTTTTCTCTGTGCCAAGAGAGCTGCTCTCTCTCTCTCTCTTGCCTCTACTCTTGGCATGGAGAAAAGTCAGTGGGAGTAGCAGTTGAGGCAGTTGGTCACCTGTCCCAGGGCTCACACTCACCATACCTGTGGGGGTGGGGAATGCAGTGGCAGCGAGGTGGCCATGGCGATAGCATTAAGGAAGGCAATGGCAATTCTGGCAGTGTTGGGGCTTCCAGGACCAGCTCCCCCCCATCCATGTGGCCGCACATGTGGTGCATCGGGGCTTCCAGGCTCTGCTCCCCCCAGCCACTGTCAGCTGTCTCGGACTCGGTCAAGGGGCACCTTGCTGACACGAGCCTCTCCATGTGTTCCTTCCTGCTGCTCTTGCTGGGAGAGCAAGAGAGTTTCCCAGGACAGTGAAAAGTTTTCAAGTCCCCCACCCATTGGAAACGGCTCCCGAGCAGCAGAGAGAAGTAGGATTTAACCTGGTTTCTTCTCTGCTGTCCGGGAGCCGTTTCCAATGGGAGGAGCACTTGCAAGCTTTTCGCTGTCCTGGGAAACTCTCTTGCTGCCCCAGCTGGAGCAGGAGGTGAGAGAAGCAGCTGCTGACCTGGCTGGAGCCTATAGGAGCCTTTCCACATGTTCCCCAGTGGAAGGCAAGTTGGGGGGGGAAAGGTGACCGATGGCAAAAGGCAAGTGGGTTGGGGAAAGGCGACTGGCAGCGGCAGCAAAAGGCAAGTGAGTGGGGGAAAGACAACTGGCAATGGCGGCAAAAGGCAAGTGGGGAGGAAGGCAACCAGCGCCGGCAGCAAAAGGCAAGTGGTATTGGGGGGGGGGGGAAGACAACCAGCGGTGGCAGAGCCTCACTTACCCAGGGAGATCAGTTCAGGCAGGGCCGCAATGGAAAGCAGGCAGCAATGGCTGGCCTGGTGGGCGCGCCAAACCAGGCTGCAGGCAACAATGTCATGCATGCGTGATAAGGACTGACTGGGCAGGGAGTGGAGAAGCGAGCGGAGAGGGGCGGGGCCAGCCAGAGGCCCTATTTACCAGTTCTCCGAACTATGGGGAATCATAACAACCAGTTCTACTGAACTGGTCCAAACTGGTAGAATCCCACTCCTGTTTGTAAGCTGTATGAAATCACTCAAAATGAGTTGTGTAGTCACATATATTTTCATAAATAAATAAAGGGGTCTTCATGATAAATGATACAAGGAATGGTTAAGGGAATTAGGTATGTCTAACCTAATGAAGAGAAGAATTAGGGGTGATATGACAGCTGTTTTCCAGTACTTGATGGGCTGTCACAGAGAAGACATGGTCAAAAAGCTCAAAGCTCCTCTAGGAACCATCCTAGAACAAAAGAGAAACTACCTGACGGTGATAACATTTAACCAATGGAAGAGCTTGCCTCCCAGAACTGTGGTTACAGCATTGCTGGAGGTTTACAAGAAAGGATTGGGCATCTGACCAGAATGATATAAAGTCTGCCATGGGCAGGCGATTGGACTTCCAAGGTCCCTTCCAACCCTATGATTCTGTGATCTTTATTGGAATCATAGTTCATTAAGGAAGTGCATGTTTTAAACTTCCTTCCCCTCAAACTTTGATCCTTAAAACTGAAGTATTTTCCTCTCCAATATCTATGCTATTAATTAACAATGGCAAAGAGGGAAAATTATATTTATCTGAGACACATATTTAGTGAAACTTTCACACTAGTTAAATTTAGCCAGGGGGATATAACAGCTTGCTTTCAGCTCCATGTTAGAGATGACTTGAAGATTCTGAACAAATGCTTTGCTATAATCTGTATGAAAAGAATACTTCAGCACATTCTGATTTTCTGATACTTTCAACCAATTAATAGGGGCTTATATACAAATGTATTTTTATTCAGAGCAAATTCTCTTTTTTTTAGATTTGAGATCATTTTCTTTCTGTGGATAAAGTAGATATCTTCTTGGAAAAAATCACTTCAACATATTAGCTCTGGTTCTTTTATCACTGTACCTCACAGGCTCATGATGTAATATGAAGGAAAAGTAAGTTTCAAACTCGTTTGATAAAGGAAAGCACAACAGATTGCCTTTTTAGATCCATGAAATTCTTTCGGCATTCAAGTGAGAAATACGAGATAGCTACCTCAGCCTCCCTCTACAGATCTAGAAAAACTTCAAAGAAACAGATGGTCTAAAATGTTCACCCAGAGAAATGAACAGACTTCAAACTGATTGAACATATTTCATTACTGTAGCAGACTTTTAAGTCCAGTATAAGATACAAACAGGAAGATCTGCAAACATCTGAGCGAACTTTGGAGCCCAGAAGTTTCATCCAGATGGAATTCAGTCTGCAAAACAACCAGGGAGTGTATTTACTGACTTATCTCTGGGAAGAAACCTTTTGGCAGGGAAGCAAGGAAAAGCCAGTGAAATTTTGGATGCTAAATGTGACTTTTTTGAAATATAATGTATATCAATCAATCTTTATTATCACCACAGACCAGCAAGAATATCATTTATATAACAGAAAATTGATAAAAAGCAAGGCCTAAGCACACAGAAAATGGAGACTGTTTCACAAGTCATACTAAACCTGCAACATCCTTGGGATTGATTGGTCAGAATGGAAACTATTTTGTGCAATAAGCTTTACTTTTTTAAAATATGCATGAGATGTCAACCCACATACAAAAGGGGAGGAGCTTGGGTAATAAATATTTACTTCTAGCATTACTTCCATCATTGCAGCCATCACAGGAGGAGCCACATCATTTGGTACTAGCTATAGGTTCTGCATGTGAGAAAGAGGAGTTCTATCTTGAACAGCTTAAAGGTTTCCATCCTTTCAAAATCAGTAAAATGAGGGTCCAGATGGTTGGGGGAAATATGCTGACATTTGTAAACCACTTAGAGAGCACAGTAAAGCATTATGAAGCAGTATATAAATCTATGTGTTATTCCTATTGCTATTGTCTTCCATCTCAGGACTGAAGAACAAAGAGCAACTGAACCCTGATAATTCACAACAGAAACTGGATCCCCAAAATATAGTTGGATCTAAGCAACCACTTAACAGACCTATAGAGACACTCTCCTCCCTCACATACATGCACACTTTTCTCTCATACACAAATGCAACTTTCCCTGTTTTCTCAATCCTCGTTGTTGCTCTCATTTAGATACACATTCAGGGGGATTCTTATAAGCAACTGATGATAGCATCAGCGGTGCTAAGAGTAAACATTTAGAATTTTTAGAAGTTTAGAACATATTACAAGTTGCCAAGTAATAGGAGAAGGGTTTGGAAGTGTGTGTCAGGACTCCAAAATTTGTCCTGATCCCCTTATTTTCCTGTCTTGGATTCTTGTGTTTCACTACCATGCTGTCTTGCTATAGACCAACCAAGTCAGTCTTATGCCTATGTATATCTTACTGTCCCCAACCTCACAAGGCAGCGGGAGAATATGCAGGGGTGGGATTCAATTTTTTAAACAACTGGTTCTGTGGGCGTGGCTTAGTTGGTGGGTGTGGCTTGGTGGTCATGTGACTGGGTGGACATGGCTTGGTGGTCATGTTATTGGCTGGGCGTGGCCAACTCAATATCACTCACATCGAGGCACGCATTTCCTCGCCTGGCCTCTCATGACTGTGGGGATGCTGCAACAGTCGTAAGTGTGAAAAACGGTCATAAGTCACTTTTTTCAGTGACATTGTAACTTTGAATGGTCACTCCACACAAGCAAAGGAGGGGGGAAAACCTCCAGAGAAGTTCCTGAGACAGGAAGTCTAGTCCTGCCAAGAATGTAATAAGGGTTAACGGAGAGGCAGTTTCTGTAAGCAACACCAGAATGTTTCCTTCCTGCCTTCCTTACAGGATTAGGCCAGTAATTTCTTCTAACAACCGGTTCTCCGAACTGCTTAGAATGTTAACAACCGGTTCTAGCAAATAGGTGCGAACTGGTAGAATCCCATCCCTGAGAATATGGCTGCCACATTTGAGCTGGAAAACTACTAGATGACAGCAAAGAGGTTCAGAATGTTCAATTTGCTTTCGACTAGTGGTCTTCTATGGTTTTGCAGTCCAATTACAGGAGTTTTATGAAAGAGGAGATGGAAGTAAGGCAGGGGAGAAACAACAACCAAAAGATTAATCCTTCAGGGGACAGATGTTAAAAACTCAGTTTGCCCAACATAAATCCATACATCATCTGGCCACCCTGTCCTGAATGTGTCAGATGAAAGCAGAAGTTAAAGATGGATGCACACTATGTAGGTAAGCGCCTTCTTTCATCTTGCAATCCTAATATAAAATTATAGGTGGTTTCACATTGGGCAATAGAAATAGAACATTCAAGATTTCAATCAAATTCTGATTTAGATGGGATTTCATTTTCAGAATAGTGTATTCCAAAATTTGTTCAGTTATTTTAGAACGTGCCTTCTCAATGATTAACCAAAGTTTGTTGGATTTGAAACTGTTCCTAATATTATTTCAGAGGCACAGGTGAAACCATGCTCTTCCCTAACAACTCTCTAATAAATTAAAGGTCCATCATATATGAAAAGTTACTAAATATTTGCGAAAGAAGTTGTGAAATACAGAACTCCTCTCACTTTATTACAAAAGACCTATTGTTTTCATAATTCATACAAAAAGGCAGAAAGCTGCTAGGACTTTTCTTGATAATCTTCTGTTGAAGATGTTAGTAGAGAGAGAGAAAATGTTTTTCGTTTTCATAATTGTATAGCAAAGCTTCAAAATGAAATAAAAAAAATCATAAAGACGACAAAATATTCTGTAAAGAGATTTCTCTCTGTCACTCCCTATCTTTAAGTTGATTTTTGCAGACTGGGTCTGAATACTATAATCTCTGCAAATGGAAACTTCTGTTTTTGAGTGTGTTCAGTGATTTGTTTATACTGAAATGTAAATATCCATACAGCTCATCTGATTATTATTTTTTAATTATTTATGTTAAACTTCAGTGAACCATTAGAAATAACTTAACCTACATATGGTTAAATGCAGATTTTAAAATTATGCTGGTCTAGAGTGTAATAAAGATTGCACACTTTTAAACCAATAGATGTCTAAGATGTACCATGTTTTGCTGTCTTTCACTTTTTATTGAGCTTACAAAACTTCTGAAAAATAACCACAATCTTAGGGGATTTGTCACAAGATACCTGCAATCCCCGCCTGATTTAGTGCTGGAAGCGCAATCAGAAAGCTATTCAATCTCCAAGCAAAAACGAACATTTGGGACGTTATTTACTCTCACACGGGGGATCTTCAGAAAATAATTGTGTGGAGGGTTTTATATATGTTTTTGTGATAAATTAAGAAAATCAGTTTTGTTTAAAATCTGTCAACTGCAGCATTTCAGAAGAACCATGTAGGGATTTTGATAAGGCAAAAAGTGTTCAATTGCCATGTCAATACATTTTTCAATCTGAGAAGGGAAAACCGAAATGGAAACTGTTATTTCCACACATCATGTTTCAATTGCTTTCCATTCCAAACAGCCCACTAAGTGGAGGGTGTTATAACTGGTTTATGTTGGCTTAAAGCTTGAGAATAAACTACTGAGCCCAGTTTCACCATGCTGTGTAGCTTTTCATTTGGTTTTCAACAGAGGCTAACCTAGATTTTTTTTTAAATCAAACTGAGACCACTTTTAAAAAGATAAATATGCACTTGTATATTCTTTGCAATTTGGAATGTATCTCCAGAACCGTGCTCATGTTAGCCTCTTTTTTTTATTTTTAAGCTTAAAAAACATAATTAAAATGCAGGAAGTGCATCTCTACTCTAAGCAATAAATGCTGGATCTTCTTGCAGCTGTAATATAAACTGCACAGAAGAATCTAAAATCTCTAAAATGTCTGTATGACTCGACAACTACTTTGCCATCAGGCTCCACCTTACTTTTTAACATTTAACCATTTTTGAAATAGGATTACCGTTTATATGTTCTTATAATACTTAATATTTAATTGAATTAAACAGTGGAATGGCTTGCCTTCAGAAGTTGTGGGTGCTCCTTCACTGGAGGCTTTTAAGAAGAGACTGGACAGCCAGCTGTCTGAAATGGTAAAGTGCCTCCTGTTTGAGCAGGGGGTTAGACTAGAAGACCTCCAAAGTCCCTCCCAACTCTCTTATTCAGTTATATATAATTGCCCTTCTACCACAGGGCAGTTTTGGTGCATGGGGGCTTCTAGTTCTGCAGGTATGGAATGATGCAAACCAGAGGTGCTATTCAACCGGTTCGCACCTATTCGGGTGAACCGGTAGTGGTTATTTGGCATGGGTTGCCGAACTGATGCCCCCAACCCGGTTACCCGGTCGCTCACTTGCGATCGCTCTCCTAGCTTTCCGTTCCCCATGACCTCTTTCTCCCCAGGGAAAAGGAAGAAAGGGATGGACGCTGCAAGTATCGCTTTCCCCGTGTGAGTTAGTGTCGGGAGTGAGAAAGAGTGCAGTCTGACAGAGGGGGTGGGGGTGAATCAAGCCTTGGAGCACTTTTGCAACGTAAAAGAAATGCATTTTGGAAGCAGGTCTTTTAAAAACTTCTCCAAGAATTCCCTATGGACGCTGCAAGTATCGCTTTCCCCTTGTGAGTTAAAGTGCTGGAGTGAGAAGGAGTGCAGTCTGACAGAGGGGGTGGGGAAGAATCTAGCCTTGGAGCACTTTTGCAACATAAAAGAAATGCATTTTGGAAGCAGGTCTTTTAAAAACTTCTCCAAGTTGGAGAAATTTAAAGGCGCTGCTTCCAAAATGCTTGTCTGTTAAGTGCTCTGTGTGTGTGTTTGTGTTTGTGTGTGTGTGTGTGTGTGTGTGTGTGAGAGAGAGAGAGAGAGAGAGAGAGAGAGAGAGAGAGAGAGGAAGGTAGAGAAAGAAAGGAAAAAAATGGGAAGAGAGGGAGAGATAAAACTCTGTGCTATTATTTTTAATTGTTCCATTATTTATCATGTGTTAATATTTTACACTGTCCCTACACCTAGAACGATTTTTCTGCCTCTCTTTTGCCCAGGGCTACCACATATTTTTCAGGGTTTACATTCATTCAATGTCAATAGTCCAGAGCATAAAATACACATATGTTTAACAAGAGTTGAAAGGGACCTTGGAGATGTTCTAGTCCAACCCCCGGCTCAGGCAAGAAAACTGGGGATGCCAAACTCTGAGTAGAAATCCTGGGAAAGGTGTCAGAATAATACTTAGAAGGGACCTTGGAGTAAACCCTATACCATTTCAGAGAAATGGCTGTCCAGTCTTTTCTTAAAAACTTCCAGTGATTGAGCACCCAGAACTTCTGGAGACAAGCAGTTCCACTGGTTAATTGTTCTCACTGTTAGGAAGTTTCTCCTTAGTTTTAGGTTGCTTCTCTCTGTTCAGTTTCCATCCATTGCTTCTTGTTTGCATTCTGCTTCTTTGGAAAATACATTGTCCCCCTTTCTTTGTGGCAGCCCCTTAAAAGCCTGTTGCCTACCTTGAGTAAAGCATATGAGCCATTTCCTCCTTTCAGTGGTCCATGAAAGTACATCTATAGTATGCAGATAATAAAGTCAAAAAAGGTGAACAACATTTTTACAGAACTATAGATAAGTTGAGGCTGGGTGACAAGGAATGGCTGGGAGGGGAGGGGCCAGGTGAGGCACCCCTTGATGTGAGTGACATTGAGTTGGCCACGCCCACCCAGTCACATGACCACCAAGCCATGACCACCAAGCATGTACGCCCAGTCACATGACCACTAAGCTACACCAACACAGTCACATGACCACAAGCCATGCCCACCAAATAAGCCACACCTACAGAACCGGTAGTAAAAAAATTTGAATTCCACCACTGATACAAACTATCATTTGAATTAACACAAAGCTTGAATTATTCATGTCAACCTTCTCATTGTAAGAGAGATTCAGTGCACTGTTCAGAAGTAACTTCCATACCTGTGAATCTTAGTTCACTAATCCCATGAAATTACAGCATCATCAATAAACAGCAATATATTAATATTTATTTTGCAATGTTCTCTTACATGTATTAAAAAATAATGAGAAAAAAATGAGAAAATACCAATACAGGAAGAAGTTATTAAGAAAATAATGGAATTTGCTAAAATGAGTAAATTGACATTTGAAATTAGAGAACAAGAAGACAAACAATATTACAAGATATGGGATTTATTTTATCAATGGTTAGATAAAAAAATATGGAAATGAAATATTTTAGATAATTTTATAACATAAGGATAATAGAATTATAGAGAATACAACATAATGATGTATTATTATTGGATGGATTTATGATGAGGTAAGGAATGATATAATATAAATTAACCTAAAATGTTGAATATCTCGCATAAAATGATGGATACACACACACACACACACACACACACACACGATGGATAATAGGAGAATTTATACAAACTATAAGTGAGGACTATGGAGATGAAGCACAAAAGACTTGTAACCAACCGACACACTGTATGCAACTGGAATATGTTTTATGTTTTGTTTGTGTATGTTAGTTTAAAAATAAAAATTCTTAATAAAAAAAAAATTACAAGAAGACTTGATTTAATGTTGGGGTCCCCATAATATTGTGCTTATTTCTTTCTTGAAGACACTTTTGGTGTCCATTATGCTCCTGGCTGTGGTTGACTTTTTGAAGTTTTATTTTTGAAATAAATTCTTGTTTATGAGTAATCCTCAACCTATGACCACAATTGAGCCCAAAATTTTTGTTGCTGAGCAAGACAGTTGTTAAGTGAGTTTTGCCCTATTTTACGACATTTCTAACCACAGTTGTTAAGTGAATCATTACAGTTAAGTTATAACATGGTTGTATCTGGCTTCCCTCTGGACTTTGTTGAAGAGATAACCCCATGACCCCGGGAGTCTGCAACCGTCATAAATAGGAACCAGTTGCCAAGCATCCAAATTCTGATCACATGACCATGGGAATGCTACAATGGTTGTAACTGTGAAAAATGGTTATAAGTCACTTTTTGGTGTGCTGTTGCAACTTCAAACAGTCATTAAATGAATGGTTGTGTTGAAGACTACCTAGTCTTATTTTTTTTCAGGCTGAAATGCCTCCAAGTGATGCATTCAGCTGCGATGGGATTCAAATTTTTTTACTGCCAGTTCTGTGGGAGTGGCTTGGTGGGCGTGACAGGGGAAGGATACTGTAAAATCTCCAGTCAGAGGTAGTATTTGCCGGTTCTCCGAACTACTCCAAATTTCTGCTACCGGTTCTCCAGAACTGGTCAGAACCGGCTGAATGCCACTTCTGATTCAGCATCATGTTTATTTCCCAGAATGCTTTTGGCCTCAATGCTTTCCCAATCTCAATGCAAGATTTCCTCTGAGAAAAGGAAAGTCGATGAGAGAAAATGAAAGGCACCCTTGAGTGATACTTAAGTCAAGCAACTATATCCAGGCAGTTTCCTGTCAGTTAAAGGGTTGCCGTTACATTTTTAAAGTGTTTTTTTAAAAAAATCACCATCAGGATAACAACTCAGAAATTCCTGATAATCTCCCATCCAAATATTAACTCTCCTTAGTTCTTTCAGGATCAATCATGCTCACTTGCTTTCTATAGGAATATCTACTCTCACATTTCTGAATGTTCCTGCTAACTTCAAAGTTTAATTAAATAGTTTTCTGGGTTATTTTTCCATTAGAACTATAGCAGATCTGGCTACAAAAAGCTGGATCACCAAGAGATAGCAGCAAATAAATGCAAAATCTCTCTTTCTTACCCTAAAGGTAATCCTCGACGTACAATTGGTTTCTTAATAATCTGTTGAAATTATCAGAGACTTAAAATTTGTTTATGACCTGTCCACTGTTATGTGTCAACTAAAAATATACTCCTTTGGTCTTTTTAGTTGCCAGCAGAAAGGGAGTGGGGGAAAGCCGTGAATTCCTCAAATGCTGCGATTATGCCTTGGCAGCCAAAGCTGTTGGCGCTGTTGGTGCGCAAGATTATTATTGGAGAGCATAATTGATGACTTTTGGCTATGGATGTGTCAATTGGAGAATATACATCCAGGGGGTGGGGGGAGACCAGGGTCAAGGGGAAATGAATGATGTGTCAGAGTTGGCTGCGACCAGGAAACACCGACATGTCAACTCCTAATAAATCAATCTTTTTTACTCTGAGATATGTGACTAGAGACTTGTGATTTGAATGGGGGTCCATGTTGGAGCCCTGACATTACGACTGCTGCATCCTCCTGCTCATGTGATCACACTTTGGGTGCTTTGCAGTTGGCTCACTTTTATGACTCATCGCAACATCCCACAATCATGTAACTGTGTTTGGTAACTTTTTTTTTTTTTTTGCCATTTTTCATTTGATATTCTAGATTTGCTTAATGAACACATGGTTCACTAAAGACCACATGATTTGCTTAATAACTTCATGACTCATTTATGACTGTAATAGCAGAAGTAACATTGAGTCCCATCATGTGATGCCTTAGATCAGGGGTCCCCAAACTTGGCAACTTTAAGACTTGTGGACTTTAACTCCCAGAATTTCTCAGCCAGCTTTGCTGGCTGAGGAATTCTGGGAGTTAAAGTCCACAAGTCTTAAAGTTGCCAAGTTTGGAGACCTCTGCCTTAGATTATGACACAAGGATTTACAACTGTAATTCTGGACTTCAGTGTGGTTGTAAGTTGAGGAATATCTGTATTTTAATTTTTTTTTTAGATGGGGAAAATTTTTGCAGCCCAAATTTCATAGTCTTTTTCTCTGTAATGTCAACAGTCCAAACTAACTCCCTGGATTTCTTCTAATGCCTCGTGTGAAATATAACACAGAATGGGAAAACATTCTCCAGATGTTGATATATATGGCTGGGCGCTGCAAGCTGTGGTTCAGCAGCATTTGGAAGGTAAATTTTCCAGTCTTAGAATAAGATTAGCTTGCACTGATGTTGTTAAAGGTCTTTCCAATACAATGTAATAACTTATTTCCATTTTTGTTGCTTTTTTTCTTTCAGCTATTAATCTCTGAGGTGAATTCTTGCCAAATTTTATTTTGAACATTGATCTTTACGATCTCCCCTTGACTGATTTCTCCTTCATCTGTTATAGCAATAAAAGTTTAAAAGAACTCCTGCAGACCAGGAGCTAGAAGTTTCCTTGTATAAATCCACATGGTCTCATTTCAATCTAGCAGAGGCCCACATTTCCACTTAGATCTTTTAAATCAATTAATCCCATAAAAAAGCATGTCTTTTAATAATCCTCTCACAGAAGGGCATTTCATTTGCTGTAAAGCAGAATTGTATAATACATATAAAAGAAAAAGCTTTTGAGAGGTACACTGACAGACCTAGTTTTAATATAATTAAGTCTACCTTATCTGGGCTGCAAAAATCAAGAACAACCACTTGGGAGCATTTTGCAGGGTTAAAGGTACTAATTTGGAAAAAATATTGGGAATTTTAAAAAATTTCAATTAAAGAATATAATTTGCTTATCTGGGAAATTTATAAGAATCTTAAAAATGACAAAGGAGAATATTTGATAATATTTACATTTTAAGTGAAATTTAAGGAAAGGTTGAAAGAAGGTCATAGTATTTTAATAACTGGTGTGTGACCCCAAAATTAACTTAATCATATTACTTTTGCAATTATATTTATTCAGTGAATACGAATTTATGATTTAATGTACCCTTATTAAAGCTGGCTTATATTCACCTGTCATATTAATCAAGTAGCAATTAAGTTAAAATACTTCACCTGTTGATGTTATTGTAACCATTGTGACATTCCATGTAATTGCTGTCTATTACTTTTTTGCATGTGTTTATTAATTTTATGTGCATTCTTTTTTGTTTACAAAAGCCAATATTTTGTTTTGAAATTGTTAACCATGAAATAGTGGCGACAGATGAAGGTAGGTTTAATAACAATAATAATGCCTAAGAGCAGGAAAATTGAACAAAGAAATAGAGGGGCTAATCTTGACTACAGCTTTAAGAACAAATGCATACAATGCCAGAATTTAAAAGACAGCAACAGACAGTAAATGTTATTTCTGCAAATAAGAAACAGTAGACCATCTAGTTAGCTGCTACACAATACCACAGACTGAATACAAACAACAACATGACAAAGTTGCAACAGTGATACATTGGAACATCTGCCAGAAATACCATTTGCCTGCAAGTAAGAATTGGCAGGGTCACAGAATAAAGTAAGAGAAAATGAAGAAGCTAAAGTGCTTAGAATTCAAACAGAGAAGCACCTGACACATAAAACTCCAGACAACAACTATTGATAAGAAAGATGAAAAGATCTGGACAGCAGATGTTGTAGTACCTGGAGACAGCAGAAGAGAAGAGAAAGAGCTGGAGAAAATCACAAAATACAAAGATCTGCAAATGGAATGACTGCATGGATCTGCAAATGGAATGAAGTGGAATGACTGTGGCAATAGAAAACAAAAATAGTACCAATGGTATTAATAATACCAGTAGTATTAGGTTTCTTGGGTGCAATCCCAACATCTGAAGCACCGCTTGAACACCATCTTCTTTGACAAAATCACCATCAGTCAATTGCAAATGATGGCTTTATTTGGAACAACTTATATCCTGTTTTGATACATTTAATACCATCAAGCAGCAACATCTGCTTATCTCAGACCCTTGGGAAGGACTTGATAGATGGATAAAATACCAAATCCAGTTTAAACAACTGGTTGACCGTGCAACGAATCATAATAAACATCAAGTGGCTAAACCATCAGGAGCCATCTCAAGATGAAGCTATAGGTATCAGGGCATTTTACAATCAAGCATGGCCTTCATTATTTTCACAAATAACTCAAGGCAGTGAACATACCCAACACTCCTTCCTCCTCCAATTTTTCCCACAACAATCTTATGAGGTGCATTGGGCTAAGAGAGTGACTGGCCCAAAGTCAGCTAGCTTGTTTCATATCTAAGATGAATTCACAGCCTCCTGACTTCATGATGGCCATATCTCTTTAAACCAACTGCAATGAATACATCGATTCCCAAGATAACAAATTGCTTGACTGCAGACAAGATTGAATATCCTGGACAGTTGTGTTAGGAATGTAAGTCACCTAACAGCTATTTGGGTTGGAAATATATAAACCAGGATAAACATTTTAATACTGTATCTTTAAGAAAATCCTAAAAGTGTAATTGGGTGTGGTTCATCAAACGGCCATAAGATGGAGCCAGAAACCTGGGTTGTCTTAGTCTCAGGAAGTCTCAGAAGAGAGTGTGAGTGAGTCTCTGTTTCCCTCTGTTGGAAGAGTTTTGCAGTTCTTTTTAATTGACTGATATTCATGGATTTGATGTAAGTTTGATACTGAACTATTTTTTGACACTGAACTTTGTTATTGGATTATCCCTAGACTGAAAACTGACTGTCTCAGAAATGATAATACAACGGATTGCTGGAAATTGAAAAAGAGTCTTTATGGTTTGAAGTAATCAGGATATGAGTGGAACCAATGTATAGTTAAAGAATTAACTAAGATAGGTTTTGTAGCTGGTATGGCTGATCCATGTTTGTTTAAAAAGGAAAGTAATGGTGTAGTGTCATTGTTGCTATTATTTACTGATGACATAGCATTAATCACCAAAACTGAACAAGAAGCTACTAAAATAATCTCACTGTTAGAGAAGAAATTTAAGATAAAACAGTTAGGAGAAATCAAACAATATCTTGGTTTAAAGATAGATAGAACTAAGGAAAGATACAAGATCTCACAGGCAGATAAAATTAACCAATTATTAAAAAGTTTTAAAATGGAACTTTGTAAACTGGCTAAAACACCAATGAGCCAGGAGTTTAGCCATAGTGATGTTCAAAGTCCTATTTTTGATAAGAACATTTATCAGTCCTTGATTGGTAGTTTATCTTATCTTAGTAATTGGTCAAGGCCAGATATAGCATACAGTGTTAATCAATTAGCTAGATTTAACGCTGAGCCAACTGAAAGGCACTGGCAAGCTACTAAATGTGTGCTAAGATATCTGAAACAAACAATGCATTATGTATGGTATTTGGGACCTAAAAATGAACTGAGTTTAACTGCATATGCTGATGCAAGTTTTGCTACAGACGTAAATACACGAAAATCTACATCGGGTACTGTAGTATTATTGGGAAAGGCATTGATTGGATGGAGATCTATTAGACAGAAACATTTAAGTTTATCAACAATGGAGGCTGAATTCTCATGCTTATCTTTATTATGTACAGATTTAGTTTGTTACAAGCAGCTACTAATTGACATGGGAATTGATGTAACAGATTCTATTGTTATTTATGAAGATAACCAATCAGCAATACAGATGGGTTCAAATATTGCTGTTAAAACAAGAACAAAACACACAGAGTTAAAATATTTAAATGTGAGACAATGTATGCATAATAAAATGATTAAACTGGAATACTGTATGTCAGAAAAACAATATAGCAGATCATTTTACAAAGGCCCAAGGCTCTATAAAGCATAAGGCATGCTGTGAGGATTATGGACTTAGAATGTAAGGTTGTACATATTGTCCTACCCAAAAGGGGAGAATGTTAGGAATGTAAGTCACCTAACAGCTATTTGGGTTGGAAATATATAAACCAGGATAAACATTTTAATACTGTATCTTTAAGAAAATCCTAAAAGTGTAATTGGGTGTGGTTCATCAAACGGCCATAAGATGGAGCCAGAAACCTGGGTTGTCTTAGTCTCAGGAAGTCTCAGAAGAGAGTGTGAGTGAGTCTCTATTTCCTTCTGTTGGAAGAGTTTTGCCGTTCTTTCTAATTGACTGATATTCATGGATTTGATGTAAGTCTGATACTGAACTGTTTTTTGACACTGGACTTTGTTATTGGATTATCCCTTGACTGAAAACTGACTGACTTACCTGTGAATGACTTTGGACTGCTTGTTTTTGAACTTTGCCTAAAACCTTTATTGAAAGTAAAAAACCTACATTTACTGTACAGTGTATCTGTGTGCTGTGTTTGTATTATTCAAACGCTTCTCTCAAATACGTCTCCCTGTATGCGCTCATTCTCCTAATGGGGAATTACCTCAACAAGTTGCTGATCACCTATTCTCAATTTACAATGCAATCCTTTAGGCTGTTCCAAGAAGATTCCACACCTTTGATTCAGATGACCCTGAGGTCACTGACAAAACCCCAATGGTTTTCAGAGTGTTAAGACCAGCTGATTGCAAAGAAAACACAATTCCCCCCACCCATCCTGTCAGAACCTATGATACCCTCTCCCACCAATTAATCTCAGCTATCAATAACTGTCCTTCCGTCTTCCACAGCATCCAATACAACTGATGAAGCTTCCAGGATAAGAAGCGAAACCTCTTGTTTTCCCTCAAAAATCAATCCAGTTTCCTTTTCAAAATAAAGAAAAACACTTTTGATATTTGCTGTCATAGTTACAATTGTCAGTATTATGACAGGGATGTTACTTGCAATATTCTTATTCATTAGGAATTCAGTATTCTTTTCTCATCCCCAAGTTCTCCCACACTGACTCATTCAAGTCAGTTCGAACTCACCCTCACTAAATGGCTCAAAGGGGATAGGTCTCCTAGAGATTAAGGGGGGAAGGAAATCCCTTAGTTGAGCCAGGGTTTGCAAGAAGGCAGAGGTACCTGTCAGGCAGGGCCTCCACTGGGTAGCCCATGAGAAGGGATGCCTGTTCAAGGCCTTCTATGTGAGAGAGGAACAAATGGGCAGACACGCAGGTGAAAGAGCCAGAGGGAGAATTAAAGACCAGGTGACAGACCCTGAAGCAGCCCAGTCATACTCAAACTCAATAAGCTTCCTAGCACCATAAGAGGACAGTGGGATTGCCTAGAGAAGCCCCAAGTGGGAGAGTCTTGGAGGAACATCTGCCAAAGGATGATTCCAGAATGGGAGTGAGAAGCCTGACTCTTGTTGCCGGCTTTTATAAGTGGGCTCAGAACCCTGTTCCTTTGAAGAAACACCCTGGCCCAGAATGCAGATGCCCAACTGCCAACTTTGGAACTCATTAAAATATGGTGGCTCCCTTGGGACCCAGGAGTGACCCCACAATCTGGGTTGCCCTCTTTCCTTGAGTCCCTGCCTTTCCAGAGCTCTGCAGAGGAAATGAAACTGGAATTTCCAAGAATAGATACTCTCCTCTAAGGAGCAGAAGAAAACTTAGTGCTCTGCCCCCAGGGAATTATGTCTCTTCCTCTCACTCCCTCATTCTTCAAAAACTCAGGAACCCTGTAGATTCTTTGTTGTTGTTTTCCTTAAAGCTTAGAGATAGACTTGGTGAAGAAGTTATCCCTTCCCAGGGCCACAGCTTACTCCAGAGGCAGTTTGCTGAACTCCTGGTCTACGGCATTTGTTTCTGTACTGCAGCCTGGTGTCCATAAGGCTCAACAGAACTTCTGGGGATGCCACTTGCATCACCATGGGCACTCAATGGACCAACCACCCTCCTGCTGACCCTTGATGCTCTAGCCTGAGGAGAAGAGAATCTATCTTAGCAGCAGGGCTCTGAAGGAAAGTCGGATTCTGGAGTTTCCATCCACCTCTTGATGCTGTCCCTCTCTCTGCCATCCTAAGAGTCAAAATTCCCTCTTCCCCAAGCTTGGCTCCACAGGATTCAAGAAGAGATGGCATAATGTGGTCTGCAAGAGGACAAGAGAAGAGGCTTAGACATGCAAGAGGACAACTCCGTTTGGAGCACTTTACCCCGTAGCAAAAGGATAGTGAGACTGCTCATTTTTCCTTGAGATAGCCAGTGGTCCACCTTCATCTTTGCCTTGGCCAGGAGCAGGACAGAAACACTTCCTCAATGCACTATGACAAAGTGACAACATTCCAAAGAGGCCACACAGGCATTTGGAAGGAAAGCAGGAAGTAGAGTAAAGCTGAATGTTTCTGGCCATGGCAAGTCCATGGGGAAGAAAGATGGAAGGGTGGGACTAAAGCCAGGCCTTCCTTTAACTCAAAACCTACACTTGTCCTTATCTCCAGAAAGCTCTAAGAGATGGCCCAGAAGCATCTCCAGGTTGTTCCTGGCCATGATTTGTAGAGATGGCAAGACCAGGCTCACTGCAAAGACACAAATGGAGACTAGGTGAGAAATCTGGATAAGATGAGAGAGAAAAAGAGGAAAGGGATGGAGATGGTGAAAGGGTGATTACTCTTGGGGAGGAGTGAATGGGAGGTGAAAGGAAAAGGACCTTCTGCTTGCTGTGCAGCCTTCCTTTTGAGTCCCCAAATTTGAGTCTATGAAAATAAGAAAGCACTTTAAGCCATTCTACTTGTAAGGCCTGGTATGGCATACCTGAACAGCTAAAGGCTGGCTGGCTGCTGGATTCGCTTAACTACATGAGTGAATACATTGGCCAGGGTGAATCCTCTATGTACTTATTAGGTAGCAAGTGTTTTGAACACAATGGGATTAATTTCCATGGCAACACTATCAACACTTAACAATCACAGAGCAGCATGTTGACAACATCTCTGCCTGAGCTGTGAATTGATGGATGGAACCAAAACACAAAACATCAGAGAGAAGGTTATGACAATCATTTTTTTGCCTGCTTTTTGTGTGTGTTTGGGTTGTTTATGTGCATAACTTTGAATGCATCCTACATGATATATCCAAACAGTAATCATGTACTTGAGTACATTAATAAAAGTTTGCAGAACCTGCTTGTGTGAATTTATTTGCTATCAGGAAAAATGGACATGAACTTTTATTATTTGTTATTTTTATGAGCAGTAGGCAAAAATAGAATAAGAGCCTCATCTAGATAGGGAGAGAATACTAAAAAAAAACCCACAAACCCTCAAATACCCATCTTTCCAACAATATAGGAAAACAATTTAGAGAAAGAAATATTATAATTCTACTTGTTCAAGACAGCATTTTACAACTATAATCCCCCTGGAGATGATATATTAAATTCTAGCCCATGTGCATACTATCCTTTACACAGAGATGTAAAACTGCAGACTAAAATAACACAAGTAATTTTATTAAACCATCTGGAGACTCACACATAAAACTTATAATTGCTCATTAAAGAACATTGATGCTTCTCTCACGTTTGTCAAAAAGCATCTAGATGACTCTCCAAACTTCTAGCAGAATGTTTCAGGTAGAGTTGAATCAAAAGTGAAAATTGTGAGGCTATATAAATATTGTTATGTGTGGTGGAAATAAAAGATGTCATTAGCAATATGAATGTCATGTCAAGTTCAAAGATGGAAGTGATAATGTCATAGTTGGGAGATACTTTATTGCTTTGGGATTGGTTTTTCTTGCTATCATTGAAGAATGAATTCTGCTTTATAATACTGAATTCTCCGGGAAAATATCAGGTCATTTGTCTGTCAGCTGAAATCAATGCACCAGACAGCGATCCCAAATATACTAAAGTCTACAGGAGAACTGATGAGGAAGAACAATGTTGTCTTTTAGAATGGCCAACTCATTGGCATTTGTGGCAGGACCTGGAATAACAGTTGATAGCTTTATATGTTCTTTATAGCTTAAGAATTCCCTTAAATGTTATTGAGTTGAAGCAGTTTGCTACGGAGGAATGGGCCAAAATTCCAATATAATGAAGTGAACAATTCATCTTCAATTACAGGAAAAGTTTGCTTGCAATTATTGCAATTAATAGTAGCACAACCAAATACTAAACATTTTAAAGGTACAACAGGTAGCACAAATACTTTTTCATACAAATTTTCATAGACATCTTCTCATCTTTAGCTTTGTATTTTATATACATGGGGAAGGGTTCTGCCCCCCCAATTTCCAGGTCTTAGGTACAAACTCTTTCCAGGTGACAGAAAAGCTTCTATATTCTTTATATTGCTGGCCAATGTAAAATTAGCCTTAGTTTCATTGGTCTGAAAGACTCCACTTGTTATATTGCTCATTACCTGATCTGATATTTATTATCCTTTCTTTTTTTTCATAAGTAGCAGATTATACAGTTAGATTTCCTACAAAGCCAGCATGGCATGTCATTGGTAATACAGCGTTTTCCTTTAATATGTCTAGGTGTAGGTCAATTTGATACTCAGTGTGAATATGTTTTAGGTTTCTTAGATCAGCGAGACTTCACTGGAAGTGCAAGCAAGAACTCTTTGCACTGTAACTATGGAGCAGGCAGTCTCCTACATTAACCTCCCCCCAACCAACCACCCCGGCACATGGGAAAGGTTGAGATAGTTTGAGAGGGTTGGCTCAGTAGGATCCTATGGCCTACATACAATATTTAAGATCGTGTTAGGCAGTTTTCTTGCATTAGTATATCCATAAGCCATGTGCTCATGAATATTAGTTTATTAAATTGCTGGTGCAAACATGAGAAAGACTGCACAGAACATTTTATACACACACACACACACACACACACACACACACAAATTTTTTTTTCACATTAAGAGAAAAAAATGAAATAGATGCCCTGAGCATCTAGAGGACAAAATCCTGGAAAGTGATGGGAAAAATCATAGCTTGGGAACTGGCAAGAAACGGATTAGTATTAATGTGTGAGTCTTTGACTGGTGCAATCATCAAAGTGTCTGTATTCAATAGCTGCTAATTGAAGGGTTTGTTTCAGTCCATTAGAAATTATCATAGTAATCACAAAAAGAGGCTCTTTATATGGAATCTGTTCCTTTTTATTATTAGCATCCTAAGGGCTTTGTGCTGTTCTTCTTTCTGGTATCTAGTAGTGTCCACATTGATTCTTCAGATTTTGGTCAGGTATATTTCCAGATCTAATCTGGAGATCCAGAAACCAAACCTTTTGATTGTAAAATATGTGTTTTGTCACTGAGCTGAAGCCCCTCCCAATCCCCTTTCCCCTGGGGTATGAGTGAAATATTAGTAAGAGAGACTTTAGTAAGCTCCGCATTCACAGTGTGGATGTGCTATTGTCTTATAGCCACTGGAGACAGAAAACATGGAGGTGCTTTTCTTGGGGCTTAGTTTATGAGTTCCCACATTAGAAGGAAGATACGAGAGAGGTTTCTTAATTAATGGGCAAACAATAGATACAAACTCAAAGTAAACCACTCCAAACTCGATTGCAGAAAATACGACTCCAGCGACAGAGTGGTCAACGCCTGGAACTCACTACCTGACTTTGTTGTTACATCTTCAACCCCCCAAAACTTTAACCTTAAACTGTCTACCGTGGACCTCACTCCATTCCTAAGAGGTCTGTAAGTGGGAGTGCATAAGCGCACCAGCGTGCCTTCTGTCCCTGTCCTACTGTTCCCATTTATTCGTATTCATTTATTATGTATATACTTATACCTGTTTATACTTATATGTTTATATATTATGTTCATAGTTATACTTGTTTTCTCATATAGACCTGACAAACTAAATTCAATAAAAATTAAAAGTTGTGGCTTATAACTATCAATATAATGACATAGATCTGACATGCAGGATCCAAAACCCCAATGTAAGCAGCAGGAAAAGTTTCAGAATCCACCTGTAAACTACCACTCAAAAAATGTGGCAGATCTGTGCTTTTCACTGCCACCTTACCAACATAAAATAAATGATATTCCATTAATCATTGTTGTCAGTGATTGATGAGCGGGAGCTTCAATGATCAAGGGATTAACTCCCCCTCTCAGCCTTAGAGCTTGCTGCAGGCCAGCTACCTATTGCTTTTCCAGGTGTCATCAAAGCTATGCAAATTATCTCTTTGGATGTAATGCACTATTTGCCTATTGTGACCCAACGTTGCATAAATGCCCCGTCTGCAGTTCTGAATCATCTGAAGCAGATTTAAAAAAAACAAGCTCAACAGCCAAGCAGGAGAGGTACCCGAAATTCCGACCTGCTTCCTTTTCCAAACAGCTTGCTAACTGATTCCAGTTTCAGAGGAAGAAAGTGGGAGAAGTTATTCCTTCTGCTCCTCCTAGATAGGGAACTGTTCTCTCTGTGTGTGTTGTGTACAGACACATGGGCAGACTTAGGAAAGTAACCACTATTGGTTCTCTACCCCCATTTTTAACCAGGCCACCAAGATAAATCTGTATGCACTTCAAAGGTGTGTCTGTCTTCAGATCTTCAATAAAAGCAGCAAATATAACCCAAGGCTCTGCTGCAAATCTCTCTGCAAATATAACCCGAGGCTCTCCATGCCTCCCTGTCTCTAAAGTAGAAGCAAAACTGCCTGTTTCTATAATGAAGAGCAACAGACACTTTCAGCCACTGAAAAATATGTCAGCCTTATACAGGTCTGACATTGGTATGATCTAGCACAGATGTGATCTAGCAACAGCGACCCCTTTATGACCCATGGACTTCAACTCCCAGAATTCCAGAGCCAGCCATGCTCTGTAGGGAACGTTAAAGGGACCCTAGTTGCCCATTCCTGATCTAGCAAAACAGATATTATTTCATGGGGAATATAAAATGAAATGTATCTATTTTCTTTCCTCCCCCCCCCCAATTTTTTATTTTTTCCAAAACATTAAAATATAAATTTTAAAAGTAGAAAAAATGCAAAAAATAATAGAAAAATAAAACAAAGCTAACAAGACTACACCAAAAAAGTGCGGAAGAAAAAAGAAAAGAGACATATACATAGATTGTCCTCCCAGTTGAATATTGATAAATATATTTCAAAGATACTATCTCCTCCCCTCTTGCAAAGCAGCACACAGTTTACAGATTTCTACAACACTGTTTACCCAACTCACTTAGTCTGACATTTGTCTAGTATATGAAAACATAGTTAAGGGGTAAAACAGCAACTAAATTAAACTTCCAAACCTTCAGTTAATACTCTATTGTATTTCACAGCAGAAATGAATCTATTTCAAGATAAACATTTTTTTTACAGGATTATGATTTTTGCTCTCCTGGCAGTTGCTATGTTTCCAGAATAATATTGTTAGCTGACATTAAAGGAATGAAAGAAAAGAAAAAAACCTCTGAAACTGCTTTGACTGAAATGTTGAATGCTATTTAGGAATGATCGTATAAATAATGAATCTTTTCCCACATGTAATCGGAAAATGTTTCCATTTTCTAGTGATGAAAATAGGCAAGTGAAATGGATGGTCTCAACTTTTTGCAGATCTTTTTCATTGATCTCTTTTGTTTCAATTTTGCTGTGGATAATGGAAATCATTTATCACCTAACTTGACCCAGCTGATGTAAAAAAAATAGCATCATTTATCAGCCCCACCGAAGACCTGATGTCTATAATCACAAATATGCATTTAGTATAATCAGATGATGATGATGCCTGCTCCCCCCAAAAAGCTGACTCTTATCACTGAAATGGCATCCTTTTAATAATAAAATTCTAGATTTAATCTTTTCTTTGGCAGCAGGTAATATTACATGGAGCTGGGTGAGGTTGCGACTGGGAGTCTACATCACTCCTGTAAGCACCGGACTTTTCCCCTTCAACCGAAAAGAATGAACTTCTGAAAGCTAGGTACTTCAAAAGGAATTCTTTATTGAAAGGAAGTGATCCAGGCATCAAAGCAGAATCTAAGATGCTTCCAGGCATACAGTAATAGATAAAGGGAGTTAGAACCCCTCCCCTTATTCTGATGTGGATTTAGTCAAACAAAGAACCAACATGTTAATCCCCCCACTTTTCTGGGAACGTATCTTAGAAAAGTTTCCCAGGGAGTATCTTTCAGAGCTGGAATTTTTATGGTCCCTTCTCCTCTTGCTGTCTCTCCAAGAGGTGACAAGTTTCTAGACTTCTGGCTCCAGTCCTCCAGTTGTATATTATGTGCAAGTTATACAGATTCAATGTAAGATTTAAGATATTCAGTTTACATCAAAAAGGATTACTTGTACCAACTTCCCCCCTTCTTCTTCCATTGAAGAATGGCAGATACATGGATCTGACAACTCCCCCCCCCTCTCTCTCTCTCACACACACACAATGTTTGAAAAACATTCAAGTGCACATGCTAGAATTTGAGAGCAAAAGTATCACATTTTAGAGGAACATGACAGTAGTAAATTATATCCCTTCAGAGCAGATTGTTTTGCTTCATTCAGTAATACAATTCTATTTCATAGCTAAAGAAGCTAATGCAAATTCCTTATTTTTTCTTTCTTTACAAACTTGATTATCTACATAATGATTATCAGAACATTTGTAAATCAGCTGAGCCCAACTTCTGAATAATCTTACAGCTCAGTGCTAAAAGACAAACTGGCCAATTCTATCTAAACAAAGCATTGTATATTATAGTCTGGCTTTGATGAAGAAAAAAAAATAGATTTAACCTATTGTCAGATGGTGCTCCATTCAAAATCCAAGAAAGAAATACTTAGACTCCATTAATTAGAGAAAAGATATCTTTTACTGGAAATCAAGTGGTAGCAACAAAAGAATTCTGAATCTGAGAAAATGGGCGCGTAAATCACATATAAGAAAGTGATGGCAATGTTCCCACCCCCAATAGTTCAATTGGCTCATCCAGTTAAAAGTTGTGTATATCATCATGTGGGCATCTCCAGGTGGTGATGAGGCCTCTGTCCGTTGACCTTGACATATTTTGATAAAGAGTTGCAGCTGCGCATAGCATAGGATAGAAGCCTAAGCAAGAATCTTCCCCCCTCCAGCTTATACAATTCTGTTTTGTAACACCTCCAGCTCACTTCCCATAACTATATCCCCCGTTACTTATGACAGCCGAAAGATGCAAAGCAAAGGAAGAAAATCTTGAAGGCTGACACCTATTCTGAATTACAAGTTAGGGTCCCACAATTGCTTGTAGAGATAGTTAAGCTATATCAGAGAGGCTTGTTGCAGTTATTTGCCAACAGAGATTATCAATATTTGATAGAAGGAATCTTCAAATACATAGAAAATATATGCCATCTATCATTGTAGCCATCCATGCTATGTTCTATAATCTGTGAAGAACTTTCAAGAAAACTTCAATTCCATATTTAGGGGGGAAATGCACAAAAAGTGCCCATATTTGTGTTTTCATATAATGTGCTAAATTTTTGAAGCTAGTTTTCTTCAGTAAATAGCGTTCGGTATTTGATGTTACCTGCTGTGTAGAATTTCCAGTTTTCAAAATTAGAACATAGAATAATAAGAGTTGGAAGGGACCTCAGAGATCTTCTAGTCTGACCCCCCCTGCTCAAGCAGGAGACCCTATACCATTTCAAACAAATGGCAGTCTGATCACTTCTTAAAAGCCTCTAGTGATGATGAAGCATCTACAACTTCTGAAGGTGAGCTATTCCATTGTTTGTTAGCTCTCACTGTCAGGAAATTTCTCCTTAATTCCAGATTGCTTCTCTCCTTGGTTAGTTTCTTACCATTGTTTCTTGTCTTGTATTTTGGGTGCTTTGGAAAATAGTTTGGCTCACTCTTCTTTGTAAGAGCCTCTCAAAATTGGAACAGCGCTATCATGTCTACCTCTTGTCCTTCTTTTCATTAGACTAGACATACCCAATTCCTGTAATCATTCTTCATTTGTTTTAGCCTCCAGCACCCCAATCATTTTTGTTGGTCTTCTCTGCACTCTTTACAGAATCTCAGCATCTTTTTTATATTGTGGTGAACAGAACTGGATGCAGTATTCCAAGTGTGATCTAACTAAGGCTTTATAAAGTGGTACTGGAACTTCATGTGATCCTGATTCTATCCCTCTGATGTAGCCTAAGATTGCATTGGCTTTTTTGGCTCCCGCCTCACCCTGTTGGCTCATATTTAAGTCATTGTCCCCTAGGACTCCAACATCCCTGTCACAGTTGCTGGCATTAAGCCAAGTTTCACTTAGCTTATTCCTGATACAGTTGATTTTTCTTGCCTAAGTGTAAAACTTAATTTTATCTAAGCTGAATTTCATTTTGTTATATAGGGCCCAGTGTTCAAGTCTGTCAAGATCTTTTTGGATCTTGAACTTCTCTGCTGGGGTGTTGGCTATTCCTGTCAGCTTAGTGTCATTTGCAAATTTGATGAGTTCCCCTTCAATTCCCTTGTCTAGATCATTTATGGAGACATTGTACTGGACTTGCTTGTTTCCTTCCATGTGGATGTTGAGGACTACACAATGAGTTTGAGTAGCTGCATGAAAAGAAAAAAAATATTTATTCATATAAGATCCACTTTAATATATCTGTGATGGTGAACATATGGCATGTGTGCCAGAAGTGGCACGCAGAGTCATCTCTCTCTGGCGATGCCAACTCATTGCTCTTCTAGGTTCTGGCACACACATGCACACTGGGGAGTTGCTCTTCCAGTTTTCAGAGCTCCCCGCCCCCGTGTACACTCCCATTTTGGCATTTGGTGCCGGAAAGGTTCACCAACACTGGTATATACCATTGCCATTGTCAAAATTTCAGCCAAATTTCATCATTTAATGTTGACCAATAAACTTCTGTACATTCTTCTCCATGCCAATGTAGATATAACATTCTAACGGTGACAGAGGTTGGCATTCAGCAGAGTCTGAGAGCCTTATCAGCAATCTGCAGATTAGTTATGAATTATTGTAGACCAAGTGTGGTCTGACTCATCAAGAACCATGCAGCCTAATTTCACATTTGGTAAATGAATGCAACCCACATGAAACAAATGAAGGCCTTTAAATATCTTGGAGCTTTCTTCTAATCATCCACTGCTTGGAAGAACAAACAAAGGAATCACACTTGACTTACAGAGGTCTTCAGAGCTATAATTTGATTTGCTAGCTGCAGTAGCAATAACTTTGTCTTCTCTGTAGGTAAATTATTCAGGACTAAGATGCTGAGTCTTCTGGTTTATATAGCTTTTGTGCTTATAAGGGCAAAAACAAATTATAAACAACATAAGTTCTTATGAATTATCTTGTATGCTTCTTGCTGTGTGCTTAATGCTGTTTGAATTTGGCCTTGCTGCTACAGAAGCTTGCATGAAATCCTGCTGACTGAAGTATTGGATATATTTGGCCTCCTCAGATGGTTCTTTGGCTTAATTAATCACAGCTAATAAATTCAGTTATCCTTGGAAGAAAAACTTAGCCTTGGCCTGAATGACTCTGCCCTAGCAGACCAGTGTTTGCTATCAGAATCCAAGAAAGTCTTCCTAGAGTTAAAGGTAACTTGGAGTGAAAAGGAGCAGAACCATGTTTTATAACAATGGTGCCTTTGTGGTTGATCTTTCTCTTAACCTAATTTTTATAAATGATTTCTATCCACAAAAGAACATTTTCATTTGTCACACTCAATGTCTTGCTATTGGTGGTCTTTGAGGGTAGCATAAGATCTTTTATGCCCTTGTCCAGCACATAATTTTGCATAGTTCTTTCTATCAGTCATGATCCTCTGAATTATTAGTCTCCATGTTAATTTTTCCCTTGGACTGCTGGATAAGAAGAACACTATGTTTTTGTTAGATAGAAATATCTAGGAAAAGAGGAAGAAGGCAGAGCCTCCTCACTGACGGACCGTAGACCGTGACTCTCTGCAGCTATGGTCTGTGCTCTTTCATTGGAGAGCCCCGATCATTACGATTAGGGGCTGAAGCTGCCTTGGAGGGGCGGTGGAGTAAGGGGAAGTCACAAGCCAGGTTGAGGGAAGCCGCATCTCCCCTCCTGGGCTTGGTCTTTTCCCCCCCAAAGACGACTGCAGTGGTGGTTTAAAATGGCCACCCCGAAGAGGAGGACTCAGCTGGATTAAGCTTTGTGCAGGAGGGAAGAAAGAGGTGGATAACATCTGAACCGGGACAATTGGGCAATACAACTAAACAAAAGTACCCTGGGATTAGGGTAACATGGAATTTTTAAGAAAAGAAAAGTGAGCGGTGAAATTACAAAGGGACAGGAAAAAAAAAAGAAAATATTTTTGACAGCTAACCGGGGCTTCGAACCAGGAAAGAAAGAAGCTGAAACTAAAGATTTAACTAAATTGGACTAAAATATTTTGGCAATAAACAGGCATAAAATAAAGCTGGACTTAAGATTGTCAAAAAATAATAATAATAAAGTTTATAAATTGGAGACTGGACTGTGCTGGAATATTGAGGTTCGAAAAACCCTAAGCAAAAAAATAGGGGGAAAAGGTGAAGACTTTGTATAATGGAGAGTGCCACCATTTGACAAAAACTTGTGCTCAAACAAAAGGGAAAGCATCCTGTTTCTGAATGAACTTGTGTGGATATAACATTAAAGAAATATTGAAACAAAGTAAGAATCTTAGAAAGTGAAAGCAGAACCAGAATAAAGAAAAAAGTAAAGAAAGACTGACTGTGGGATTGATTGATGTTTTTGGTATAGACTGGGCTGGAATAATTGAGATCTTTAGAAAATTGAAAGAAGAAAGAAGGAAAGTAAAAGTGTTTTTTTGTGGACTTTTTGATCGTTAATCAAAAAATATAAGAGTGTGTAATGATGATATCTCTTCGGGAATTAAAAATGGAACTTAAAAATATGAGATAATTATTACAGGAAAGAGGCGAAACACTTTGCTCTGTGTTCGAAAAAATGGAAATGGCGATTGAAGAACAAGAAGAAAGAGCTTCAGAGGAGGAGGAGTCAACTCAAGGAGAAGACATTTTAAATAGACAATTAACACAAAGAACACTACAAAGAAGTGGGGAAAGAAGGAAGGTTAAAAAGTTGAGATTTAAGAAGGCAATCAAAAAGGGGAACACCTGTGAAGTCAGGAAAGGCAGAAAGATCCAGCAGAAAAAGGGAAAGGAAGATATTAAGAGATATAAACTGGAATGAGAAAAGATATGGGGAAAAGAGGGGGAGGAGAAGCAGTAAGAAACAGGTGCATGAAATAAAGAAATACAGAAATAATAAAACATTGAAAAGAAATTGTTTTTTCAGAGATAATGGTTGATGAATTAAAAAGGGGATTCTGCAGGGTGACAAGGGGTAATAAGAATATTTCTGCAATTAAAAATATTTAGAAAATAGGGTAATATAGATACTGATAACTTTTATTAAAAATTAAGGGGGGGGGAAGTATGCTGCGGAATCCAAATGAAAAGATGCAATGATTATTATTGTAACTTTTTAAAAATAATGGTTTATTGGGAATCAAGATGAGGGAATAAAGGTATATTTTAATCATTGAGGTGTCACACTCAAAGCAGGAAAAGGGGGGAAACCTATACTTGTTTTTTTTTTTTTTAGTGTTAAGATGTGTATTAATCTAGAATTTATAAAAATAATGTGTAATGGAAAGGGAATATGACAGACTAAAGAACCAACTAAATTAATAAGTTAATATAGACTATTAAAAACAAGGAGAGAAATTGGTAACATTTATTATTATTATTATTATTATTATTATTATTATTATTATTATTATTATTATTATTATTAGGCAAACACATATTGTTTATCTTTATTTTTAAAATAAAGATTAAAGGATTATATTTGAAATAATTGAAATGAAACAAAAAGATGTTTCGATTGAGATTAATGAAAGAGGCTAGAATTAATGTGTTTGTTTCTCTCCTTACTGAAAATTTGGAATGGAAAACGTAATAATAGAATTAAGTATGCATATATGAATGTAGAATTGCTGTCATATTTGTATGTAAAAGTGATGACCCAGAAATATGTTGTCCACTAAAAAGAGATTTTTGTTTTTAATGTGAAAAACTGAATAAAATTTGTTAAAAAAACGAAGAAATATCCAGGAAATATCCAGTTTTTAATTTCAAATTAAGCCCCCACGAAGTACATTTTTACAAAATCAAAAATTAAGAGTTGCGATTTTTTTATTCAAAAAGTTGAAATATAAACTCAAAAAAGGAAAATAAATTTTTACATATTTTTACAAAAATATAACAAAATTAGACAAAAACATTAAAAAATGTTGATTAAAAAGACAAAAAAAAACCACATGTTGTCCCCCAGTTGAATACTGATAAATATATTGCAACAATGATAACTTCCTCTCCTTGCACATCGGCTCAGGGTTTATAAACTTCTACAGCTATTTGCAACCAATTTGATGAGAGAGAGAGAGAGAGAGAGAGAGAGAGAGAGAGAGAGAGAGAGAGAGAGAGAGAGAGTATTAACAGGTAAACCAACAAGAGTTAAACTTCAAAGCCCTATAATCTATTATTGAAGAAAGTATAAAATGGCTTATCTCTCACATATCAGTACAATCATTATCTCTGATCAAAAATTAAGGAATTCGTAACCCTTAATATGTTCTTCAGATTCATGTAAACTTATTATTTACCTCCACGGCTAAAAAATAATATATATCTGAAAAGCTAGACATATAATGTATATACAGCAGAGATATATACATGTTATTCCCAGTTCATTATGTATTTTTTATCAGGGCATCCTGCTCCGCTTTCATCCAGCCCCAATCCAGGAGTCACAGGCAGTCGCTTTTACAACAAACTACTTTTGGTTGAATTTATGTTTTACTGACAAAGAAATAAAAGGAGACGAGTATAGATCTATTTCAAGCAATTTAGCTCTCATCAGCTAGCCATACTCTTCTGAATTTTGAATCCCAGGCTACTTGCATATTAGGTAGATGTATGAACCTCTAAGCCATAAATTCTTCTTACTTTGACCCTGTGGCTTAGAGGTTCATACATCTACCTAATATGCAAGTAGCCCGGGTTTGAATCCCAGAAAGGTATGGCTAGCTGATCAGAGCTAAATAGAGACTATATTTTTGTCGGTAAAGCATAAATTCTTCCCAGTTTATTGTTTTAGATTTCCCTGAAAAATCTAACTCATTATTTCTTGGAAGCATGAAAGTATCCAGAAGGATAAAGTGGTTAAAGTGATGCTCTAACCTAATATCTGGATCCTGCCAAACAATAATTTGGTAAGCCAACTGATGGACAAAACAGAGTTATTTGCAAATTTTTTTGCTTCGTAGTAGAAGAAGAAGAAATAAGTGCAACTAGTGTAGTGTAATGGTTATAGTGTTGGCCTGGATCAAGGGAGAGTAAGAATTAAGCTTCTCACTCAACCATGAGGTGTTTCTCAGTTCAATCCATTTTAAAACCTGAGGGCAAGCTGGCTGCCACAACCATGCATCCAACCATAGCTGGCTGGAGAATTCTGGGAGTTGAAGTCCACAAGTTGCCAAGTTTGGAGACCTCTGATATAGACACTCCAAATTAATTCCTTGTTTAGCTCCTCCCTCTAGCTCTACCAGACTCTCTGCTCCACAATCTACTTACTGCCTTAAATGACATACTGAAACTAAGATTCCTAGAAATATAAATCAGCTGTATCACTCATTTGGAATTCTGATAATCAATTGGGCTGGAGAATGTTAAACATTCCATTTTCATGCACTATGTAAAAAAAAACCTAAAACATGGTAGACATGTTTCTATTCAACAAATTTCCTTTACAGTCTGACTCTAAAGTATCCAAACTGATCCATGGACATGATTACGTCCTCAGCCACAATTATTCTTTGATTTAATAACAGTTAAGTCAAACTGTTTTAATGCTTAGTTCAGTCACAATCATGGCTAATAACCTTTTAAGACCATGCATTTAATTATACTAGCATGAGCAAATTGATTTCCTCCTCCTTATTAAATTGGGCAGAAGTGACAATATGAGTTTCATGTTGAATTGTTATCATTGTTATAGATTTAAAAATTCCCTCCCCTATTATTAAGCATACTGCCATATTGTTATTGGATGCTATGTTGATGTTTATTGATCAAAGTATTATATAAGCTCCATTTTTAATTGCAGTGTGAAGATGCATAAAAGCAAAGAAAATATTTAAAAAGGATAAACATGAAAAGTTAAAAACAAATGTATAAGCAGTATAACATTTGGTCAATGTATTTAATTGGTCATTTAATTGATTAAAAGCAACACAGGTAATTAGCTAAACATTATAATTGGTCAGCAGTCCTTGTAATTACCCAATTCCCATAAGATAAATGTCCTACTAGCCGTTGTTAATACGCATGCAATTATTCTAAATTGTAACATATGGATTCCAAATGCTACATCTTAGTCAAATGAAATCTAAGATATGACAATATAGAAATAGCTTCTTCAAAATATTAGATTGATATTATTTAACCTCAAGTAGCCCTTATTTTAATTGGAATTTGTGAATCCAAATCCTATTAAAAACAATATTATGTGTATTGGAAAAGATTAAAAACCACAACACCATGCTGACTCTCATTTTTACTAATTTTCTAATATAACTTTGGGAAAACTTTCAAGAAATCTCTAAATTCTTCTGAAACAAATTTATTATTGTATACTACTAGAGTAAATATATACTTCCAGATCACAGAATTAAAATGAATTTCTGACTATTTTTTATAGGGACACTTGCTCAACCTCAACATGGCTTCAACCATTCAGTGAGATAATTCAGTTATATTTAAGCAATAGTCTGAACTGCAAGGTAGCCTGCAAATCAATTTGATAAATATCAATCAGGATAGAGCTGGAAGGGACATTGGAGGTCTTCTAGTCCAACCTTCTGCTCAAGCAGGAGACCCTATACAAACAGACCATATTTTCAGATGAACAGTTGCCCAAAATTCAATGGTGAGAAAAGTAAGGTTTGCACACTTAGGCAAGAAAAACTAAATGCATGGTACAGAATAAGCGGTACCTGACTCAACAGTAGAGAGTGATCTAAATATCTAAGGAAGTAATGGGTGGAAGTTCATTAAAGAGAGATCCAGCCTAGAACTAAGGAGAAATTTCCTGGCTGTGAGAATACTTAATCAGTCAAATGGCTTACCTCCAGAAGTCATGGATGCTCCATTACTGGAGATTTTAAAGAAGAATCAGTAACAGAATGGAGCTGGAAGGGTCCTTAGAGATCCTATACCATTTCAGACAAGTGACTGTCCAGTCTCTTCTTAAAAACCTCCAGTGACTTGAGCACCTACAACTTCTGAAGGCAAGTTGTTCCACTGGTTAATTGTCCTCACTGTTCGGAAGTTTTTTCCTGTAATCCAGGTTGCTTTTCTCCTTGATTAGTTTCCATCGATTGTTTCTTGTCCTGTGCTCTGGTGCTTTGGAAAATCAATTTAACCCCCTCCTCTTTGTGGCAGGCCCTCAAATACTGGAATACTGCTATCATGTCCCCACTAGTCCTTCTTTTCTCAAGAGTAGCCAAACCCCAATCTTGCAATCATTCCTCATATGTTTTAGTCTCTAGGCTTTTAATCATCTTAGTTGCTCTTCTTTGCACTTTTTACAAAGTTTCAACATCTTTTTGTAATATGGTGACCAAAATTGGAGGCAGTATTCCAAGTGTGATCTTAAAAAAATTAAAAATAAAGCAGATTTTGATTCCTGATTGGCAGAACCAAACTATAACCAAACAGAAACAAGTTGTATGACTGCATATTGCCAAACTGTCAAAATGTACGAAAGGGTCATTATGGAAACTGAAAAGCTTCAAACTTACTTCAACAAATGGGTCTGTAACTTGCAATCTGATTAGTTTAGAGCCCATTTATCTTGGGTGGCAGGTACATATACATTAGATACTTTAAGCAGTGCCCTTGAACCTAACAACTATATTACTACACAGCTAAACCCATGTTATGAAGCAAATTCACAACAATATACTTTGATAACATAATTCATTGTGTTTTCCAATTTGTATTCAATGGGAGGTAAGGGCTGGGAGTACAAATGTGGAAAAGTTCCATAATATCTGCTCCTCATTTCTACCAGATGAAAGTAGTAATGATGATGAATATTTCTGTTGATGAAACTGATACATTAACCCATCTATGCTCTCTTCCAGATTGTGTGTGAATCTAATTGAAAATACATGACTTGTAACACTGGCTTGTTGATTCAGGCACAGTTTTAATTATCTTAATTTCCTATAGGATTTCTGAATTGCGGTTCTAAGGGAACAGTGAAAATGTTGCAATGAGGTTTCTTATGTAACAAGAAAATGTTTGATGCAACTTGGATAAAGGTGTTTTTTTCTGGATGTTGGCTGTTGACAAATACTAATTTGTCAGGAGCGTCTGGGTGGTGGTGGTCAGAACGCCATCCTGTACATTAAAAGGGGCTTCAATGGCGTGGTTCAGCCATCATCTTGACTTTCTTTACCTCTATCTGCAGACAGCCTTAAAATTGTGATATGTTGTGCATGAATAAAAATATTGTTCCTCACTGTTGCTTTTGTGGAATCTTTTGCAGTGGTGGCATTCAATTTTTTTTAACTACTGGTTCAGTGGGCGTGGCTTGATGGGCATGGTATGGCTTGGTGGGCGTACCAGGGGAAGGATACTGCAAAATCCCCATTTCCACTCCACTCCAGGGGAAGGTTACTTCAAAATCCCATTCCCTCCCCATCTCACTAACCTGCTTTCCAGCTCCGTTCTCCTGTTCAGGGCAACAAAAGAAGACCCAGCCAATCAGCTGGGACTCAGGAGGCGGGGCCAGTCAGAGGTGGTATTTGTTGGTTCTCCAAACTACTCAAAATTTCCACTACCGATTCTCCAGGACTGGTCAGAACCTGCTGAATACTACCTCTGATATTTTGGCTGGAACAAACATATGATCTCATTTATACTGGGAGCAAGCAGGGGATCCACTGCAATATTCTTGGATCTGGCAATTCATGCAAATGAGTTCATGCAAAGAGTTCAGCCTGGATGTGCATCTAAGAACCAGATCCCTCCCCTACTAAATGAGAAGCAAAGGGGGGTGGGATTTATTGTATTGGTCTTGCCACAGGGTTAACTGCCTTTTCTCACTTCCACTTTGGAGTGAATAGTGATGACTAGGATAGTCTATAGATACATGCCAATTCATAAATTATAAGCCCTATATGCTATGCTATGCTTATGCTATGCTATTATAATTCCACTCCAATGTGTGCATAGTCTTACCCAGTTTTGATGCAGCTAGTGTGGTAGAACAAGTGGAGAAAGATGTTATAGTCTATCTGTAATGACTCTTCCTGTTTTGAGGTTAGTTAGTAATTTTTAAGCATGAACCAATGCCTTTTATGTGCTTAAGAGAATCTATTATTAGAACAATAGATTGTCTGGCTACCGTTCTAACTTTAGGAGCAGAGTTACCTTAAAACTTGATTCTGACTTTCTTGTCCAGGTCTCAGTACCTTTTCTGCTAATTTTGAAGTATTGGAACTAAAATTGGAAAAAAAATAAGCTCCTTTGGTAATGCTGAATCCATATTTAAGGCAAGTTCTTCTCTTCCATTATTGTTCTGATTTTTTGAAACTGCTATGCTAGAATAACAGAGTTGGAAGGGACCTTGGAGGTCTTCTAGTCTAACCCCCTGCTCAGGTAGGAGGTACCATTTCAGACAAATTGTTGTCCAATCTCTTCTTAAAAACATAATGGTTAATTGGCAAAAGGTAGGGATTATGACATGCCTATGCTGAAAGAGCTATCCTTGGTGCAAGCTGCTTCTCAGATACAACTTGAAGGGTTATATTGTCCTAAATCAGGAGTCTTCAAACCTGACAGCTTTAAGACCTGTGGACTTCGACTCCCAGAATTCCTCCTCCAGTCATGTTAGCTCAGGAATTCTGGGAGTTGAAGTCCACAAGTCTTAAACTTGCCAAGTTTTGAAGATCCTTGTCCTAAACATAACTGAAACATTGTAGGACCTGACTACCCATTTCTCCTACCACAGACCTTCTTCTGAAAAAGTTCTGCTGTAGGAGAGATGGGTAGTCCATTTGGCAACTCATGCAGGAGGTGCTTTCTTCTGTATCATTCCCTGCCTGTGGAAAATGCTCCCCAAAATTGCATTGGGTCTCCCTTCTTTTCTTTTAGAAGAGCAGTCAAGATACATCAATTTTACTAGAGACAGAACTTAATTCAGGATTGTATTAGTTTTGACATACATTTGAATGTTTATCATTGCGCTGCACCTTTTACTGAACATTGGTCTCCTTGAGTGGAGAGACTGAATATCAAATAAGCAAACACATAAATAAGCAAGCTATGATTCAACCCCATAACCATGAATGAATCTTAAAATTATGTAAACTGTTATAATTTGACTGGTTTTATCTTGCTCTGGGATTACTTTTAAGGATAGAAAAAAAAATGAAGCAAATTTGAGGAAGGTTCCATTTGCTTTGCTTATACCCTTAAGCTTTGTTCAATTCAATAATATGAACTTTGTAATGAATATGTAGATTAATGTACAGCTGCCTTGTTAACTATCCCAGAGTTCCACCTGTCTGTCAAGAATAAACTGAAATAAATTTATAATCTGAGCTAGACCTTGCAATTTTTCCTTTAAGCCCAAATAATTGAATCCTTTAGATATTCTTGATGCTTTAAACATTCAATACATTTTAACCAGTCCTGAAGTGTTGATCCACTGCCATCTGTAGTCAGAGGTTACATCTGAAGAGAATAGCTTATTGCTATTTCTATGCATTTTAAAATAGAATTTAAGATTCAGTTTTTAAAAAGAGATTCGGTTAACTTTGGAATGTATTTAATTTTTTTTAAAAAATAAACTTTATTAGAATACAGAATAAAAGATAACAAGATCAAATATTTAGAATGAAAAAAGGAAAGAAAATAATCAAAGGCAAAAATATAGAAATCAAAGAACAGGAAAGAAGTGACTTTTGATATTTTTTTAAGAGCAGTTATAGGTGTAAATATAAATTTACTAGCTATTCTAGAGTTACAGCACTGTTTACAATTTTTCTATAATTATTTTTCTTCCAATCATAAAAATTATATATCAGAATTTCATTTTTGTCTGTTTCCTACAAAAAGTCAGTAAGAGTTTCCAAATCACCCTTAAACTTAGACAGTGATGTATCTCTAATTAAAGGAGTCAATTTGCCCATCTCAGCAAATTCCATCATCTTCATCATCCATTCCTCTGCTGTGAGTAAAGTTGAATCTTTCTACGTTTGTCCATGTCTTACTGTAGTTATCATACATAAAAACATTTACATGATTTTTTGTGGGGGGAGGGCGGAGCTGGCATCACGATGATACGGCATGTGATCTTGGAGGTCTGAGATCGCTGCTGATATCTTTGCTCCTGGACGGTCCAAACGGATCTAAACTATCCCAAAGAGACAGTGAAGGTAAAGAGCGCATCCTGTCGATCCCAAGGATACCGCAAAGTCCTTGGTAGATCCAGGAGAAGCTCTTCTTGCCAGCGGCAAAGAGGCAGCCATTAAAGCTGCTGAAGTTGGGACAGCTCCGAAACGGAAGAGAATAGAAAGAGAAAGTGTGCCGGTTTGGTGAGAATGTTTTCTTTACGATATTAAACTTAAGCAGCAGATAGTGCTAGATTTGGCAAAATGGGAAAATTTACAACTGTCATTAATAGGGAGAATATCAACAATCAAGATGAATATATTACCCATAATTTTATATTTGTTCTAAACAATTCCAATTAGGCTTGGAAAAGATTTTTTTGAAGATTTAAATAAAATTGTGTTGAAATATAAACGGCAAGGTAAGAAAGCGAGAATAAAATTAAAACTTTTGCAAGATGCTAGAATAAGAGGAGGATTTGGTTTGCCTAATTGGAAGTTGTACTATCAAGCTACAAATTTGATGTGGATTAAGGAATGGACAACATTAAGAAATGCTAGATTGTTACATTAGAAGGACATGATCTGTTGTTGGGGTGGCATGCTTTTTTATGGTATAAAGGAACTAAAACACAGGGGTATTTTAGAAGACATTATATACGGGAGTCTCTGTGGTTAAACTGGGAGAAGACTAAAAGGCAATGTTATTTGAAAATTCCAGTCTGGCTATCGACTATTGAAGCATTTTCTTATTCTATAATACACAAAAAGGAACAGTTAGATATGGTGAAATATTGAATGAAAAGGGTGAACTTAAATCTATGCAACTAGAGGAACAAGGTATAAAGATGAATTGGTTTCATATGCGCAAATACATTCAAGGTATGATAAAGATTCTAAAATGGAAGGTTTCTATGATAAATTGACTGATTTAGATAAGATTTTGACAGGTACTGATGAAAAGGTGATTAAAAAATTGTATGGATATTTATTAGAAATTAAACTAGAAGAACAAGTTAAAGAAACAATGATTGCTTGGGGGAAGAATTTTGGATATGGGATTGATCTAGAGAAATGGCAAAAATTGTGGTCTCAGAATTATAAAATGACAATGTCAACTGCGCATAAAGAAAATTTGTATAAGAAATCTCTGATTTTAAGTACATGTGGATCTTTAAAAACTATATGTAATTGAGTCCAAAATTTGCTGGCTTTTTTACACATCCATCAATGTCCCTTCCTGTTGATTTCATTTCCATTACAAGTTTGAAGAACCTTTATATATTCTTACTGTGACATGTATCAATAATAAATCCCAGAGGTATTTTAAAAAGGGGAAGGAAAAAGAGATTTCGAACATTGCTACCTCAGCAGGAGAGCCTCAATGATAAGCATACAAAATGTTCTACCAGTGCAATTTCCAAAGCCTGACTAAGTGATTAAGACTATTTGCAGTAACAATGTAATCTATTAACACTATTATGGAAAGATGAAAGTGTTGGTGTCTCCAGCACATCATGTGAAGAGTATTCCAGATGCTCCAATTGGCCAGATTCACATACAAACTGTGAATTCAGTAGATTCAAACGTTTCTTATATGATGTGGATACTACAAGGGGCATTTGCTCATTCTATGCAAATGCTTATCATGAGAGTCATTTACAGGGGCAGATTTCCTCCAGAATACTATTCAGATTATCATGATAGCTGAATCGAGTTTATCGAGTTTAATTGATTTTTGACTTGTAAGCAGGTATGGAAAACAGCAGAGGCCAAAGGACTTGAAAATATCAATTATGTTTCCACACTAAAAAGGGGAGGGAGTGCTAAAAATATTCAAACTACTGAATACAGTAATTGAACTTATCTCATAGGCAGAGGTCATCTCAGAACCACTGCATCATATCTTTCAAAAATCCTGGAGCACCGGGGAACTACCAGAGGACTGGAAAAGAGCTGATGTGGTTCCCATCTTCAAAAAAGGAAAAAAAAACAGACCCAGGAAACTATAGACCAATCAGCCTAACATCAATACCTGGGAAGATACTGGAAAAGATAATAAAAAAACAGATCTGTCAACATCTAGAAACAAGTAAAGTAATAACTAGCAGTCAGCACAGGTTCGTTAAAAACAGATCATGCCAAACCAATCTTCTTTCATTCTTCAACTAAATTAGTAGACCAGCAAAATACTGTGGACATAATATATTTAGATTTCATCAAGGCATTCGACAAAGTAGACCACAACCTACTTCTTAGTAAGCTAGAAAAAAGTGGGATAGCACCACCACTAGATGGACTCGCAACTGGCTGGCAAACCGTACTCAACGAGTAGCCCTTAATGGGTCGAAGTCTACATGGAGGGAAGAAAGCAGTGGAGTGCCACAAGGTTTCGTCTTAGGCCCAGTACTTTTCAATATCTTCATTAACGACTTAGATGAGGGAATAGAAGGGGAACTTACCAAATTTGCAGATGATACTAAGCCGGCAGAAATAGCTAACACCCAAGAAGACAGGCTCAAGATCCAGATGGATCTTGACAGACTAGAACACTGGGCCGTATCTAGCAAAATGAAATTCAATGTAGAGAAAAGTAAAGTCCTACACTTAGGCAAGAAAAACCAAAAGTACACATATAGACTGGGCGAAACCAGGCTCAATAGCAGTAACTGTGAGAGGGATCTTGAAGTCCTAGTGGACAACCAGCTAAATATGAGCCAGCAGTATGCAGCAGCAGCCAAAAAAGCTAATGCAATCCTAAATTGTATTAACAGAGGGATACAATCAAGATCAAGGGAAGTACTAATACCACTCTATAAAGCCTTAGTAAGACCACACCTAGAGTACTGCATCCAGTTTTGGTCACCACATTATAAAAAAGATGTTGAGACTCTAGAAAAAGTACAGAGAAGAGCAACCAGGATGATTAGGGGACTGGAGGCTAAAACATACAATGAACGGTTGCAGGAACTGGGCTTGGCTAGTCTAGTAAAGAGAAGGACCAGGGGAGACATGAGAGCAGTCTTCCAATATTTGAGGGGCTGCCACAAGGATGAAGGGGTCAAGCTATTTTCTAAAGCGCCTGTAGGCCAGACAAGGAATAATGGATGGAAACTGAACATGGAGAGCTTCAACCTGGAAATAAGGAGAAACTTTCTGACAGTGAGAACAATCAACCAATGGAACAGCTTGCCCTCGGAAGTTGTGGGAGCGTCATCACTTGAGACCTTCAAGAAGAGATTGGACTGCCATTTGTCAGAAATGGTGTAGGGTCTCCCGCTTGGACAGGGGGTTGGACTAGATGACCTACAAGGTCCCCTCCAACTCTGATTATCTGTTATCTGTTATCAGTGGTGGGATTTATTTATTTATTTATTTGATTTGCCAATTGTTTACAAGATAATAAGTATAAGTGTATACATAGTTGTGAATACATGAAATGGGTACATATAAGAAAAATAAAAGAAGAATAAGAGAAACAATAGGACAGGGACGGTAGGCACGTTGGTGCGCTTATGCACGCCCCCTACAGACCTCTTAGGAAAGGGGTGAGGTCAATAGTAGACAGTCTAAGGTTAAAGTTTTTTGGGGTTTGGGGAAGAAACTACAGAGTCGGGTAGAGTATTCCAGACATTGACCACTCTATTGCTGAAGTCGTATTTCCTGCAATCAAGTTTGGTGCGGTTAACTTTGAGTTTGTATCTATTGTGTGCTTTTGTGTTGTTATGGTTGAAGCTGAAGTATTCATTGACAGGTAGGACATTGCAATGTATGATTTTATATACCATGCTTAAATCAGACCGAAGACGGCGTAATTCAAGGTTTTCTAGTTCTAGAATTTCAAGTCTGGTGGCATAAGGTATTCTACAATGAGTAGAGGAGTGGAGAACTCTTCTTGTGAAATATTTCTGGACCTTCTCAATTGTGCTAATATCAGATACGTAATGTGGGTTCCAGACTGATGAACTGTATTCGAGTATTGGTCTAGCAAATGTTTTGTATGCTCTGGTTAGTAGTGTGATATTACCAGAGAAAAAGCTACGTAGGATTAGGTTAACAACTCTTAATGCCTTTTTGGCTATGTAGTTGCAGTGGGCTCTAGCACTTAGATCATTAGAGGTGAGTATTCCAAGGTCCTTTACAGAGCTTGGGTCATCAACAAGATCTTGACTATTCAGCTTGTATTTTATTTTCTGATTTTTTTTGCCAATATGTAAGACAGAGCATTTATTTGTTGAGATTTGAAGTTGCCATTTGTTTGACCACTCTGATACATAGTCAAGATCTTTTTGTAGGGTAGCAGTATTGTCTGTGGTATTGAACAGCTTTACATCATCAGCGAAAAGAACGCAATTGCTCTTAATATGATCACAGAGGTCATTTATGTAGAGTATGAAGAGAGTTGGTCCTAGAACACTGCCTTGGGGGACACCACTGTTGACAGGTACAGAATTTGATAGGACGCTCCCAATTTTGACCATTTGTTGTCTGTTTGCCAGGAATGCTTCTATCCAGTTATTCAGTTGTCCAGAGATACCATAGGATTTTATTTTTAGGAGTAGTTTGTCGTGTACCACTGAATCAAAGGCTTTACAGAAGTCTATGTAGATTGCGTCTATTGCTTTGCCCTGGTCGAGTTGTGTCGTCCATATGTTTTTGCAGTGTAAGAGTTGCAGATTACAGGATAGTTTTTTTCTGAAACCAAATTGTTTATTGGAGAGTAGGTTGTTTGTCTCTAAGTGGAGGATGATGGATTGGTTAATAATTGATTCCATGACTATACAGGTGGCGCAGCATAAGGAGATTGGCCTGTAATTTTCAACTAGGCTTGGGTCTCCCTTTTTGAAGATGGGGATGACTGTGGCTTGTGACCATAGGTTAGGCAAGGAGCTGGTCCTGAAAGATTTTTCAAAGATTATGCTTAGAGGTTTGGCTATGGCAGTGGATAGCTTTTTTAAGAAGTAGGCACATATTCCATCCGGTCCAATAGATAGAGATGGTTTTAGATTGCGTAGTGCTTTTTCAACATTGTCTTCTGTAAAATCGATATGTATTAGATCATTGTTGTTATCTGTGGTACGGCTAGGAAATACTGGGCATGATCCATTGCTGTTTACAAATACTGAGCCGAAGAATGTGTTAAAGATGTTGGCTTTAATGGTGTCGTCGTTGCAGTCTTTACCATCAGGTCCTATCAAGGGTGGAATAGACCTTGAGTCTTTTAGTTTGTTGTTTACAAAATTGTAAAAAGCACGGGTGGAATGGGTGCTTAGAAGGTTTTCCTCTTGTTTAATGTGATAATTGATGCATTCGGTCTTTATCTGGTGGCATAAATTTTTGTATCGGTTTTTGAAATTGGCAACGTGACCAGATTTGTTTTTCCGCCAGAGTGATCTCTTTTTGGATTGAAGTTTCCTTATTGTTATGGGTAATCTGCTTTTTGTTTTGTTTTGGGAGTTGTTGTTGGTACATATAGTTTGATGACTCTTTTGACTTCAAGTAAAAATATGTTGTAATGGTCTTCAACAGTATTGCATCCAGTGAATAGAGATTGCCAATCAAGGGATGAGAGATCGTTGTCTATAAGATCATAGTTGCCTTTTTTGAAGTTACAATTGGGGATTACATCATTGTGGTGATTTTTGTGTGGGCGTATGTTGAGACAAAAGTCAATCATATTGTGGTCACTGCTGGAAAAGGGTTCTTTAGTTTGTATTCCGTAAATTAAATTCAAACTATTGCAGAAGATGAGATCGAGGCAGTTGTTTAGTCTAGTGTTGTTGGTTACTAGTTGTTCCAGTCCCAGATTTGTAATAGCATTGTAGAAGGTTGTGTGTATGATTTCAGTTGTACAATCATTTAGGGTCCAGTCAATATGAGGTAGATTGAAATCGCCAAGAAAGATAAAAGGGTATGGGCAGGATGCAGCCCATGTTAGTAATGTATTTAGCTTGTTTACATGTTCGATGTCATAATCAGGTGCTCTGTAACATAGTAAGAATCGAATTGTGATATTTAAGGATAGTTCACAGATGATGGTCTCAGGAAGAGCAAGCTCCTGGGTAACTTGGATATTTTTTAGATGTAAGGACTTTTTATAGAAGATAGCAACACCACCTCCTCTACGAATTTCACGATCTGATCGGTAAACATGATAGTCTCTTACTGTGGTAATGGACTCAGGGAGAGATGCATTGAGCCATGTTTCACAGACAAATATAATGTCGAATTTAGCCATATTTAGTAGGAGGAAAAATTCAGGTATTTTATTCACGAGGCTTCTTGCATTGAGTAGTTTGCATTTAAGGCCAGCAGTAGTTGGAATTGAGGTAGTTAGGGGCGTGCATGCCTAGTCTTGGGTGATGGTGGATCGGTTGAGGTAGGGTTGTGGTTGAGGGTTAAAGCTGAGTTGCGGGTTGTGTGGCTTACTTTTGATACAGTCAGCATGGTAGTCAATGTACAGGTCCTTCTCTCCATTGTCTAGACATTTTTTGAGTTCGGTGCGGAGTACACGGGAGCGGGCACGTTGCTTTATGGTTAGTTCAGGGCGACAACGGAGGTTCTTATGATTGGTGTTGGTTTTGGCGAGTGAATTTATAGTGTAAATGAATTTACGTTTGCTTGATTCATTTTTGCAAATGACCCTGTACAAGCGTGGGGCCAGAGAGCCGTCTCTGTTTTTGAGCTCTTGGCCAATGCGGGAAATGTCAAGTATTTCATCAGCGGAGATGGTTGATGCTTGATAATCACTGATGATGTTTCGGACAGTTGTGATGTCATCATTGTCATTGATGTCCTCTAGTCCAAATAAGATGGCGTTTGGACGTTTCCGTTCACGCTCAACAGTTTCTCTGATGAGGATTGGGATATCAATATTTGTCTGGGTTGTGTTTATTTGTGGATTGGGTTTTGGATTGGGTTGTGGTTGTTGGGTAGAGATGTGGTTAGTAGCTATTGGATGTTCAGGTTTTTGCGTTGTGTCTTTTTTTTTCAAGGTTGGATATTCTTTCTTTTACGGCGTCCAGGGATGCTACTATGGTGTTAAGGGATGTTTCAATGGTTTCAATGGTATCAACTCTTTCCAACAGATCCAGTTTGGGTTTGCATGGTTTGCAGAGATATGGAAACTCATTGGATGATTCCAGGTATTGAATAAATTGCTTGGTGAATCCTAAGCAGTCATGATGAGCGTATTTTTTACACAGAGAACATTTGATGGAGTTTTCATTATCCTTTAGATTTTTGTAGCATTTAAGGCATGTGCAGGAGTCTTGTGGTTCATTGGTGGGGATTATCTTCTCTTTAGGTTGTGGTTTGGCATTGGATTTTCTTTTTGGCATGGTAGGTTTGTTAAGATAGTACGTTGATTGAATTAATTAAAGGAACAATTTTGGGTAATCTATATAGCCAATATCACACCAATCAATCAATTGCAGTAATCTCTCTAGTCAGATAATATTCCTGAGCAACAATCGGCCTAATCAATTAATTACTCTAATCACTAATCAATTAATTACACTAATCATTAATCACACTGTTCATTTAAATTCACTAAATCATTGGTTTTACTATTCAATTAAATTACATGAATCTTGATCTTTTAAACTAGTCAGTAATCACACTATTAGCACTAAACACTCTAATCACACTAATCAATTAAAACAATAAATCAATTAAACCATTAATAAAATATTCAGCCAGTTGACTAGTTCAGGCAAACCGGTTTTTAAATTACCCACCCCCCACTATCAGAGTGGATCCTGGGCATTGCCCTGCAGTGGAGATACAGGCAACAGAGCCGTCGATGTGAGGGAACTAGAAGGCTGCTTTCCCTCTTTCTTCTCCCTGCTCCTCCTCCTCCCCTCACGCCAGCCACCCGTTTTTCCATTGCAGCACAGCATATCGCCCAGGACCCACTATGATGAGGGCCATAATTCAACAACTGGTTTGCCCAGGGTCAGGTTGGCCATTGCGGGAGGCTCGTCCCACATGTGTGGCGGAGCTGGAGGATGGGGATGGGTCATGCCTCCCACAACAGCCAACCTGACCCTGGGCAAACAGGTTGTTAAATTATTTGAATCCCACCACTAGATGAAGCCCTTCTAACCTGGGGGACAAAAAAAAAAAAAGATAAAATAGTTATCTAGCTAACTATAATTTCCTCAAAGAGTGACAACTACTTGGTATTATCCTGATTTTACTTAATTCCAAGATATTCCTGATAGAGTTCTTTACAGTTTGGGTTGCTGTTACTTTCAGAACCTACTCATTCATGTAAAATTTGCCCAATCTGCAAAATGAGGGGAATACCCATTTTGAAATAAATGGGAGGGCTGGGAGTCAATTTTTCAGAAGTAGCTACCTCCTTCTGGAACTGCTTGCTCCTAAGATTAAATGTGTCTTACCCAGTGGTGGGATTCAATTTTTTTAAACTACTGGTTCTATAGGCGTGGCTTGGTGGGCGTGGCAGGGGAAGGATACTGTAAAATCTCCAGTTAGAGGTGGTATTTGCTGGTTCTCTGAACTACTCAAAATTTCTGCTACCGGTTCTCCAGAACTGGTCAGAACCTGCTGAATACCACCTCTGGTCCTACCATACAATGGTGTAAAAGATGTCATGAAGACTTTTCTTTTAAGAGAGTAGATGGCATTTGATGGCAGTTAAAAATCTATTTACAGTTTTAAATTGTTTTGTTTCTTATTTATGTTTGATTAAATGCATTATTACTTCATATGTTGTAAGCTGCCTTTAATCAGAAAAGTAGGCAGCATATAAACTTGAGTAAATTAATATATAAATGAAATATAAAGAAAATAAAAACTTGCAATCCTTGTGAAAAACCAAATAGTTATCATGTACATAATTCTGTTTTCATTTTGTCATTATGAATTTCAACTATAGAATCAGGTTGCAGCATAACAAAATTGACAAAAGTGAAAGGATCTGAATACTTTCTGAATGCATTTGTATGTATGCAAGACAGGATATATCCTATCCTATGGGTTTATACAATTGTATGGTTTAATTGTTCATGATCAATTAGTTCTTTGACTAAAGAAAAACAGATCATAACACAGGTAATTCTCATCTAACAACCATGTGTTCAGCAACCATTCAAAGTTATGATGACACTGAATAAGTGGTACTTATGACCAGTTCTTATAGTGCAGCCATTGCACTGTTCCCACAGTGATGTGATTTGGGTGCTTAGCAACCAGCTCTCAATTACAATGTCCTGCTGTCACATGATCACCATTTATGATCTTTGCTGCTGACTTCTGACAAGCAAACTCAACGGGGAAGCCATTGGGAGGTTGCAAGTGGCAATCACATGACAGTATGCCCAACAACTGCACTGAATTTGCTTTAAAGTGACAATTGGGACTGCTGGAACTACCATTGTAAGTCAGCATGTGACCATTGCTGGAAGGACTGAAGGAAGTAGAAGCGAAAGACAAGGTGGATAGAAAAATTAAGGAGATCACTTTAAAGTTCTTGGATGAAGTATGAAATGTTGATAGAAGAGGTTGAGATAACATTATCCATGAGATCACTAGGGGGTGTCTAACAGATGTGGTATTCTACCAGTTCGCACCTATTCGCTAGAACCGGTTGTTAACATTCTAAGCAGTTTGGAGAACCAGTTATTAGAAGAAATTACTGGCCTAATCCTGTAAGGCAGGAAGGAAACATTCTGGTGTTGCTTACAGAAACTGCCTCTCCATTAACCCTTATTACATTCTTGGCAGGACTAGACTTTCTATCTCAGGAATTTCTCTAGAGTTTTTTTCCCCTCCTTTTCTGGTACTTTGCTTGTATGGAGTGACTATTCAAAGTTACAATGGCACTGAAAAAAGTGACTTATGACCATTTTTCACACTTACGACTGTTGCAGCATCCCCACAATCATGAGAGGCCAGGCGAGGAGATGCATGCCTCGATGTGAGTGATATTGAGTTGGCCACACCCTGCCAATAACATGACCATCAAGCCATGCCCACCAACTAAGCCACGCCCACAGAACCGGTTGTTAAAAAATTTGAATCCCACCTCTGGTGTCTAACCTGACTTGATAGCACTTAACCAACGAAACCTTTGTTTGGAGCCATTAGTAAATTAAGAATCCACATGGTTAACAGGGATTTAAATCTCCTGAGCTTTGTTGCCAGGATAGTTAATGTTTTTACTTCAACCCCACGCTTTTTTACTGTCTGCTCAAAAAAGATTTCATTGAATTAATTTTAATTTATGGATTTATCTATGAATGTGGTTTACAACTAAGATTATAACAATCCAGCCTTGGGAGTTTAGTCTGACATTTGGTAAAAGGAAATAAGATGAAAATTTACTGATTAATCCATATCCCACAAGTGCAACAGAATTTCATATTTACTTGACTCTTCAGGAAAGGAGTTGTTGCCAGAACATTGTGCTTCTTTCTGTGCAGCAATTTAATCTGAACTTTGTGGAAATGTTCAATCAATTTCCTGGGGTATAAAATTCATTGAGCTGGAGGAAGTTCATTCTAACAAGATTGTAACTAGAGTGGAACCGGGTCTTTTTCTGAAATGAATGCAAACCTTAAACTTATGTTCTTTCTTGTTCCTCTTCAAAGGGTTTGGAGGAAAATGAATGTATTAACTGCACTGGGTAATGTTATGGCCAAAAGAACAAGACTCTGGAGTTTAAAATATCAAAATCTTTGAAGCCTTTTTTTGAAGTTGTTTTCTTTGTTTTTCCACTGGTTAGCCCTGAACATGCTAAATTAAGCCACAATTTTCGGTTAGTGTGTGCAGGTCTTGAAATAACAACACAACTGCTTTGGGGTGCGAATTTTTTTTTTCAAATCTTTACATTTACATTGTTTAGTTACACAATGTTTATATTGTCCCAATCATTTTACTCTGGACAAACAAAACTAAAAACAACAACAATCAACCTAAAAAAAATAATAATAAAAGAACACTCTTTATGAAAACACTGCAGCTTCATACAATGTAGAACTAAAAATTTCTGGCTGGTCCCCATCAGTTGAAATCATATGGCTGCTCAATAAGGAGATGCTGAGATCTAAAATGCTGAGAATAATGGAGTCACTCTGTCTTTGGAGGGAGCACATGCCCCAATGTCAGGGCCCCATGGAAAAGTTTTCCTTCTGCCCATGTTCCTTTTATCCCTCTCCATGATGGAACCTCAACTTTTGATGCTCTTGAAGAGATAGCAGACTCAGTTTATTTAATGATAATTATATTGAGTGATACTCTCAAAGGTCCAAGGCCGGATCAAGGGAAGAACCATAGCTCACGCCAAAAAAAGACCACCTCATACTCCTTCGGCCTCACCGCTGGCTGGGCTCCTGCTCCTTCCCCCTCAGCATCTGGTTGGAGCACCTCCTCCTCCAACACAGCCTTGACCTCACCCACCACTGGCACTGTGCCATGTCACTGGCACCGTTCCTTCTAGCCGTCCAACTGCACAAGCCAAGACCCATGAAAAAGAAGGGGGAAAGAAGGGGGACGCAACAAAGGGGAAAAATACCAAGGAAGCAGTGCTGACTTTCTCTCAAAGGTCCATGGCCAGACCAAGGCAAAAACCACAGCTCAGGCCAAAAAAAAGAGCACAACACCTTAGCAGCAACCAGTCTTTACTCTCAGTCCGGTGCCTTGGTACACAGTGAATGAGAATGTTGAAATTCCATGCAAATCAGCGCTGGAAGTTGCAGCCTTCCAGCGTGTTTTATTATGCTAACTGCCACCACACCCACACCCAGCCGCACACCCCAGAGACCCAACACCTAGCCACAATCCCCCTAGTGATTCAACATCTGGAACAGCCTCCCTGCTGGCTTGTCTCCCTCCCCATCCATAGCTATGTTCCAGTTTCCGATAGCAGCAGGAGTCCCATTCTGTCAAGCAATCATCCGCTGATAAGGCAGCAGTCCCAGATGTCTTGTAACAGCTGCAGTAGCCCTTCCTCCTGACTGGAGGCTCAGCACCTGGAAGTCCAGCCATACCCGCGCTGGGCTCTCCCCACAATGAGCCTAAAAATCACAGTCTCTAGCTGTCAGCTTTGGAAGCCACGTTAACACCAGATGCTTCCAATCTGCCCCATTCTTGAGTCTGGGAAAAATGGGAGGGGGGAATTTCTTGGAGCGTACATGGTTAGACATAATAGCATTCTTCTTCTAAGTCAAGGTCATGTTATTCCTGCACCTGGCTGAGGAGTGGTTGAGGGGACGTCTCAAGTTGGGATGGATGGTGATTGGGGCATGTGATGGAGTGATGGGTGCAGGAGCTGGATTTGTAATTTTTTACTTATTGGAGGGAAACCTGGAACTTTCAGATTCGGGATTTCCCAGATGTGCCAGTTTACTACTCTAATGAAAGGAAACTTTGAGAACATGTCTGTCTCAGAGTTATTTATTGGAGTTTAGGTTTTCTGGAATGCTGACACTAGCTTGGTGCCTTAACCACTACACCAAATTGACTCTCTTAACTGCTCCATAAAAAGATGTTTATTAAAAAAAGCCACAGAAATAAATTGTTAAGACAACCAGGCAGTTATAAACAATTATGTGGCCATGTGTTTAAGTGGTTTTTCCCCTCCACACACACTAATCAAATACATGTTAGATTTTCACTGCCTCACCACTGTGTCAATAGATCAGGCCTATTATTCAAAACAGTTGTGGTTTGAACACACTCAAACATTTATGAATGGTCTTCTCTCTGTAGGGGTAAGTTCAACATCCAACAAATTAATATAATCACCCCGAGTAGGTTGGAGAGTTTTAAAAACAGAAGTCAACAAAGGGGGCATTCTATATAGATCTTCTCTGTATGAAACATAATTTTTCCAATTAGAGAGATCTGAATGTGAAAATAGGTAATGCATACACATAGTTCTAGGTGGCTGTCCCAGCTGAGGTATCTGTTCCAGGAGGGGAGCCTGTGTTAAAGGCATCATGCTAGAATATACTCTTAGCTCTGGCCAATAATTTTGAAGATAGGGAATGAGAATGCATTACCGACAGTCCTCTGCACACTTGTTCCTGCCCCCTCTCTTTCCAGACTAGCAGTAATGGATACACTAATGTGGAAGGCTTACAAACGGATTGCTAGCTAGATAAGATGGATGCATTAAAGTTACATCATTCTTCATAGGCAGCTAAATTGGTTGCTCAGGCTTTATTGAATTTGCGCGCTAACAGCCAATAACCACTCAGCCATGAGGCAACAGCTATTGGCCTGTTTGACAGCTCCATATATAGTCAGCTGTCAAACTATCAGCCAATCAGGTTGCGGCTGGTGCCCCCTGCTGGAAACTGGACCCGAGGGGGAACTTCAGAACATAGCACTCCTTCCCACCTCAATAGCGCATGCATGTTCAAGGTAGGCTGGGCGGTGCCGGATCCTAGTTGATCTGCGCAGCGATGGCTCGTTGGATGCAGCGGGAACCTCCTTGGCTGGAACCTCTTCAACCGGAACCTCCGACTGCTGCAGTTTGAACTCCACCGGTGATTCCTCAACCCAAGGCTTATCTGGTGAGCGTGGCTGCTGGCGTGTTGTTGGTGCAGACAGTCTTGTGTCAGCTCCTGAGAACTCATCGTTCTCCCTAGTTAATACAGCTCCTGGCCTTAGGTTCCCTCGCCCACTTAATTGATTAATGTGGTGCCTCCAGGTCCGGCCATCCTCTAACTTTACAATGTACAAACATGGCCCGGTTATACGAGTTATGGATGCTGGTAGCCACAGGGGATTACCAGTGTAATTCCTAGCGAATACCTGGTCCCCTACCTCAAACTCTCTGGTGTTGCTATGCGAGTCAAGTGGCTTGTCTGGTGTATAGGCAGGATGCAACCTAAGTCTTTGGCCCATTAATAATTCTGCTGGGCTATGATTTGTGGATGGACATGGGGTAGAATGCTGAATTAGCAGATACTGGGCTACTCTAGTTGGCCATGGCCCTGGGTCCATCTTTGCTAGAGCCTCTTTTGCAGATCTTACCCCTCGTTATGCCATACCATTACTAGAAGGATTGAAAGGAGCAATTAATGCGTGTCTTATGCCTAAACCAATGAGAAACAGCTCGAAACTTCTTGAAGTAAATTGTGGCCCATTATCTAATACAATTAGGTTGGGAAGCCCATGGGTGGCAAACACCTTTTGTAAAGCTAAGCTAACATCTTCAGATGTTGTAGAGCATTAAAATTACCCCAACCCACTTGGAGAAAGTGTCTACTAAGATAAGAAAAGTCTGGCCTTGGAAGGGCCCCGCGAAAACAATGTGCAGGCATGACCATGGACCTCTGGGAGCTTCCCACTCTCTTACTGGGGCTTTTGGGGGTAATGGCCTAGTTTCCTGACACTGCTGATACCCTGGCACCCATTCAGATATTGCCTGGTCCATCCCTGGCCACCACACATAACTTCAGCCTAAGGACTTCACACGAACGATACCTGGGTAACCCTTGTGGAGTGCCTCCAGTACGTGCTTTTTGCTCATTCTTTTTCTGGAGTCACCCATTGGCAGACCCTCCTCTGGGCCTCCCACCACAGCCTTCTCCTGGCAAGTCTACTGTCCAGCACCCTACCATAGTGCTAGGAAGCCTATTGAGAGTCTGTTGAGTTTCTGTATTATTAGCCTTGATATTTTTGTATTGCCTGGTGAACACATTTGCTCATTGTACTGAAGCAGGACCAATGAGACATATAAAACAGCACTATAAGGGTACAGGATATGCTGCAACAGTACTAAGATAGTTCTGCTTTTTCCTGTTCCCTATGTCCCAAACATAGTGGACCTATTTGGCAGTGAGGCCATTGGCCTATTGTATTTTGCAGGTTTCATCTGATCCTCTATGCTTTTCAATAGCTATATGAAATTGTTGGGAAAGGTCATCCATAAGTGAGATTCTATCACTATTTATGATTGTCAGATATGCCACTCTAGGACTCCTTACAATGTAACTCTAGAAGCAGTTGATCCCACAGACTGATACTTACGTTTGGAGTTCAATCTTTTCAGGGTGAGGCTCTATTTCCCCTTGCAGAATAAATTCATGCCTGTCTCTTGTTCCTTAGTAGTCACTGTGGCATAGAATCCATTTATACGACTATAGTTAGTGAACGTTACTGAGTGATTAGAACTAGGAAGAGTTATCCATGAACTCTAAATTGTATTACCTTGAAGAGTGCTCAGAAGCTTCAGTAAGTGGAAAATGTGACAGCTAAACTGCTCATTAATACATGAAACCAGGAGATTATATCTGTATTGGAAGACCTGGACTATTTGACATTGTTTTCTTGGTACAATTTGAGATCTTGGCTCTCAACTTTATAGATGACCTATCTCACTGTGAATTTGCCTAGATATTAAGTTCAGTAGAAGTAGCCCTTTTGGAAATGTTCTTCATTTCCAAGATTCATTTTCTGGGCACATATGGAAAGGCCATTAGATAGTGTGGAGCTTTGGAACACGTATCTTGGATTTGTTCCTACTGTTGTCATTGTTATTACAAGCTGTATGTATTTAATATGTTCCCCCTTCTGCCACATTAATAATGTTATAGTTTTCTGGAACTGTTTGTAGGAATTCAGGGGGCTGCACAATGGCTGGGGAGTAGCATGCAGGCAGCATTTCAAATAAACATTAATAAACATGCCCTTGAGATTAGATTTCTCCCAACACTCATTAGGCCTTTTCAGCCAATATTTAAAATTCTGTTATCGCATTAAAAATGCTACCAAATATATGCCTGCAGGAAGTGAAGCAAAACTGTGAGCATATTTATCCACCATTTGTTGAGATTTAATTCCTGAATATGCCAATGCTGTTTATTGATAAGAACCTAGATTAGACTGAGCACCTTTTCAATATAAGCAGAATGTTGTTGTTTTTTGAAAATTTTATTTGAGTTTTCACAAAAACAAAATACAAATAAAACATCTTTTTTTGGAAATAGCATGGTCCCAGGTTATCATTTCTTCATACAAACTCAATTTCATGCTCATTTTTATGTTCTATTCCATATCTTATTACTGTTTTATATTTTCTACATAGTTTTTCCCCTCTTAATTTTCTCAACTTTATTTTAATTATCTCATCTCAATTCAAATCATTATATTTATACTTTTGTTTGTCCTGTTGCAATTTCATATTATCTTTTCTCATTAAACAAATTTTCCCCTGTAGTTACTAATTGGAGTATGACACCTTTATATCTTTTAATTTTATCCATTCAACTCTTATTTAAGCTTCAATGTATACCTTTAAGATTATAGCATTCAATATAATACATAACTTCCAATCGAATTCTGCTTGGTACATTCTTAAAATACACACTATATTCTTAAAAAGAAAAGATTACATATATAAATAAATCACACATTCCATTCCAATTCAATTCTATCATCAATATTTATTAAAATCTTAACATCTTTAACATTTCTTTTCAATTAAATGTCATACTTCCTTGGGAACACTTATAAACTTTCCATAATTAATTCTTGTTTCCCCCATATTTCTCACTTATATTTTTATAAACATTAATAATAATTAAAATGTTCCCATCCTTTCCTAATTTAATTATCTCATTCACTTTAATTCATTTATTTATTAACAAACATTCCACTACATTACAGTGAATATTTTATCCATCATTTTAGTCATATTTTCTAAAAGTATTTCTATTTGTAATATAACAATGCTATCTTATGTACCTTTGCAGAATCCCTTTTACAATTAAATTTTTACCCATTATCTCTAAACAGGCTTATGGCTTCAATCCTTATATCTTTTCCCTGTTTCTCTATATCTTGCTTCTGTCTTTTACAACTTCTTTTCCTTACCTTCTTCCCCCTCTTCTTCTCCCTCCCCTTTTTACCCCCTCGCCTCTCTACTTCTAATTCTCTCATCTGTAATCCCCTCTTCTGTTGCTTTCTAATATTATACTTATCTTTCAAACTCTTCTTCTTTTTGGTTGTTTTTTTCTAGTCTTAAACCTTTCACTCTCTTTCCCCCCTTTCCTTTTTCCCCCCACTTAAAATTATTTGATCATTAAAGATGGCTTCTGCTTTGTCCTGATCTTCTTGTTCTGCAAGCATTTCTTGTTGTTTCTCATAGTTCCAGATCTCCATATCTAAGAATTGAAATACGAAGCCAAAATAACTTCTCCCTTCTTGTGCATCTTCTTTCCATTTTTTAAGTTCCATTTTCAGTTCTTCTAAGAGTGATGCCATTTTAAACACTTTTAAACAACCACCCGATTAGTTTTAGTCATTTAGATGCAAAAACCAAAAATCACCAAGTAATCCAAATAATCCTGTTTCTTCTTGCTTCTTTTTTCCACTTTCTCTTCCTGGGGTTCTATTATTCAGTTAGGATGTATCTTTGGGGGATCTTGTTAAAGTTTCACTATAAGTTCCTTTTAGTTACAGTTCCATTCCTTAGTTCCAGGTAGTCTCCTCCATTTTTCCAGATCCTACCCTTTTATTCTTTTTTTTCTCCTTTCCTGCTCTTAAAAACTTTTAAATATCCAGAAATCTTTATTATCCCTTTGACTTTTATTTTCAGCTTAAATGCCTATTAATGTCAAAGTGGATTTTTTTTTCAATTTCTTGCTTAAGTCTCTTAGCTGTCAGTATATGAAAGGGAAGAAAAAAAACCATAATCCTTTCCCTTTTTTCTCTCCTTCGCTGCTTCAAAATCTTCTTTGGGAACAATGGTATTTAGTTTAAATTCCAGGGTAGCTTACGTTATTGCTTTTTCAGTTTAACCCGGTCAACCAAAACTTTATCTTCTTATCTTCCTCCTGCACATTCTTTTCTGGTTCAGTTCTTCTTTGAGGTGGCCATTTCTGACCACCGCTGCAACCGCCTTCGGGAAAGGGAGTAATGGCCAGCTGGGGAAGAGAGATGCAGCTCTCCTCGACCCTGCTGGCAGTCTCCCCACTCTTCACCACCTCTACGGGGTGGCTTAGCCCCGAAACCAGCTGGCTCGGGGCGCTCCGGCAGTGAGCACAGATCAAAAGCGTGCACGATCGCGGATTTCGGTCTGTCACCGAAGAGACTCAAACCAGAAGCCTTAAGCAGAATGTAATTTGAAGAGTACATATCTTAGTCTTGTTCTCTTCTATGGTACAGGTTGGGAGAGTTTAACCCAGTGTTTTTTAAATTTAGTAACTAAGTTGTGTGGATTGCTGGCTGGAGAATTTTAGGAGTCAAGGTCCATGTTTTAAAGTTCCCTTGTGCTTGAAAAACACTGGGTTAATCCATTTCTCTGCTGTTCAACTATGGCAAGTCGGACTTATGGAATGGTTAGCTATTTAATTATGATATTTTGTCATTTTGAAAAAAGCTCTTATGAACTTTCACAATTCAGGTGGCAAACTAACTCCTTGGTTAAAGCAGAGTGGAGTGGACATCATTTGTCACTTTAGTCTTTAGATGTTCTTGATTTATAGTCACAATTGTCTGGTAGTAGATGTCTGCTCTTTTAAACACAATTATACAACTATCAATTGAGATCTTTCCCAGCAGCCTTCAGATTTTGAGGCCTCCTGCCAAGATCAGCCCTTTTCTCCGGGTTTCACTTTTTAAAAAAACCTGCTCTGCTTGATTTTTCCTTCTTCATCTGATTGAATCCTGAAAGTATAATTATTTTCTACTGGTTGCAGCCTTTGACCAATAACACATGGCAACATTTTAGTATTTATCTTCTATTGGCACCAGCTTGGGATCAGTTTAATTTCTGTTAGTAGGCCCTCTCAGAAAGTTAATCAGATGAGTCCATTCTAATGACCCTGCTATAGATACCAATGACATTAGTTTTTAGGATTGTTGACTGCCAGAACATGAAGGTGATAGAGTTTTGGAAGGGAGATAAAATTAGAGAAACAGTTGTTGTTATCGGGTTGAGGGATGTTTTTTTTTTTTATTATATACCATCAAGGCATTGTTGATACTTAGCAACCACATAAATACATTTTCTTCATTATGATTTATCTTGGTCTTCCATATCTTCCAATGCTGCATTTATTGCCACTGTAACGAAGTCCATCCCCTTTGCTTCTGGTGATCCTTTTTTTTTTCTCTTGTACCTTTCCCAGCATTGCAGCCTTCTCTAGGGAGTTAGGTCTTCACATAATGTGTCTAAAGTAAGATTTGAGCCTGGTTATTTTTGCTTTGAATGAGAGCTCTGGATTCATTTGATGATCCACTGCTTGTTTTTTTGGCTGGATATTACTATTACTAAATTCTATACTAATCAACATTACCAATGGTGAGGTATTCTGGGAATGTTAATTAATTAAGAATTGGAACTGTTTGATTACATCAGAGTAAATCAAAATGAGGTGATTGTTGGTGACCTGACCACCTACTGTGTGCTGTAGCATCAGGAACTTTGCTGTTGGCTATATACGAGTTGCCATGGGTGCATAGGAGGCAATATAAATCAAATAAATAAATAAATGTCAGAGGTTAGCCTCTATAGCAACTACACCAGTCTTTTTAAAGCAATTAAGTATAATTTGTAGGTTTTGTAGCCATCTGATTTAATTGTTATGCTATGGTTATGGTCATCTTAACCTGGGCTATAATATAAAATGTCTATTTTATGATAATTCTAAATATACGTATACACATTAAATGCTAGTCTATGACTTTTTCACATACACTATCTCTGCACTTTCTGAAATGTGGCTAAACTATTTATTTGACCAGGCATTTAAAGAGAGTTTTTCCTCTGCTCCTCTGTGTGTTTCTGTTATATTTCTGTTTTTATAGCTATTTGTGCTGTTGTTGTTTAATGACTGTTGAATTTTATTGCTTTAAAGTTGAAGTCATACTGAACCCTGCAAATGAAGTAGAAAAATTGGTTTTCAACAATAAATAAATAACATTTTTGTATTATAAATAAAGTCATAAATATTTTATTGTTGTTTTTATTATGTTAATTTTAATAAAACTTTAGCACTATAAAGTGACAAGCACAACACATACATTTCAATGCTAAATGAACTAATTTGTCTATTCTTGTCTTCTCATCCAATGCAAATTTCAAAATATTTGGAGATAATTGGGGATGAGAGCTAAGAAATAAAAATTACATAGAGCTAACAAGATAAAAAAGGGTTCTCATTAAAGGTGAATATTGTAGCATTTTGAAGATGTAATATTCAGACTGAACAAATTATTCTGCATGTTCACAGCTGAATGACAGAGAAAAGAACAGTAAAATCAATATAAATATTTACACAAATGGATAACTAGAGATTGTTCTCCTATGTAGTTTCCTGTTCTTAAATTCCTTTTAAGACTAAGAATTGTCTATCTGGAGAAGGACATAAATATGCACCATTTTGCCTTTTGATCAGGCAGTTTTAGAATAATTGGGTGTAATATATCTACATAAAAACTGCTCTAGCAACTTGGGAAGGATGCATTCAATTGCATGTGCTTATTATGAGTTTAATCCTATTATTAATGTCAATGAATAACTAACTGTAATAAACTTAGTAGCCTTTGCGCTTCTAATCTCAGTCATGGTTTTTTTTTAAAAAAAGGATTATGAATTAAGCTCTGAATCCATGACGCGTAGAATCAGATTTTTTTTTCAAAATAATCCCTGGTATTTTGAAAAACGTGTAGAATAATTTTAGGGGCTAGTGTGAAAAATAAAACAAGTATGCCTTCCGACGATTTCCACAGTGCTTCAGTAACCTATGTAAACAGAGATCAAATACAATTTATCCCCCATTTTCCCCATTGATTGTGTTCTGTAAATTTAACTGCTAATTTTTGAAGGAGCAATCACTGCATAACCATATTTGTAAGATTGATGCTTGGCTATGCAGCATCTCCAGTTCAATCAATAGCATATGCCTAACTTTATTTCCTTTTTAATGTACCCAATGTGCAAAATTCATATCCCCACTTCCTTCACACTTTGAGCATGAAGCGTAGATGCTTTTTTTCAACTGCATTTTTTTAAGGAACATTGCAAAATTCAGCACAGTCCCAAATGCAACTGGCAGACTTTGGGCCTGAATTCTGAAATGGGAGCTCCTTGCCTTATTTTAATAACATTTTGGAATATTTCCAATAAATTATTGATAACTAAACCAGCCAATCAATAATGTAAGTAACACAGGATTGTAAAGTAATTGCTTACCAAATGTTCTTGAATTATTTGAGACCAGGAAGGGCCCACCTTCCCTTTTGGATAGTTTGAAGTTCAAAGAACTGAAAGTTGCAAGTTTGAAACACACTGTTGTAAACGGTTTAGGCACTTGCTATTTTCACTTCTATTAGTTTTATTTACTTTTTAACCTCTAAGAAGTGAATTAAATACTCTTATTTGCAGTTTTCTGCAGGTTCCATGCTTACAAGCACTGTTTTATTTTTTTAAATAAGGAATCTCATTCCCTGTTCTTTGCCATCTGTATCATATCCTGCCGAGTAAATGAGCTGTACACCTATCCTAGCTAAATCCAAATTCAAATTAGAGGTTCTCCAGCATGTCGATTGGAGAATCCACATGCCTTTCTGCCCAGAGACTGAGTCCTCAATCTTTTGCCATGCCTCTCCGTCAACTGTCACTTAAAAAACCCACCTGTCTTCAGATAATCCTCATGGATTGTTAATTGAAGCACACTGTACCTCAGGATTAGGGGAGGCCCTTAAAGGCATAGCAGAGGCCTGCGCTGCAATAGCTCCCTAGCGCATCTCTACCAGATCATCTTTGGGAAGGAAAACTGGATGATCCAACCCTCGGTTTTGCTGTACGGTTGTGGAGGCTGTGTGGTGTTGTCCTGGAAGCAGGCCACATTTTGGGAGAGGCCACTTCCAAGACAGCACCATGTGGCCTCCCGTGTAGCAAGAATGCATGGCAGATCAGCTGCTTCCAGAAGGATATCTATGGAAAAGGTAAGTGGACCAAACTGTTATATTCTGGGCATGGGTGCAAGTAATTGAGACGAGTCAGTGACAGTGAACTTCAACTCTTTATTAAGAATTAGAACAAGAGAGAGCAAAACCCTTGGGCATCAGTAGCCCTTTTATAGAGCTAGCTGCTGACCTGTTAACCAATGACCTGTGTCCACATGCTTAACTTTTGGCCAATGAAAGATGTTAAACTAATAGCCAATCAGGTTGCTCCATGAGGACCAATCCCAGTTCGCTATCCAAGGGCCAATCCAAAGTGCAGGATTTCAAGCCTGCTTAACATATTGTTAATAAGTTTATTAAAATGGTTTTTTGTTAGTTCATAACACCCCTCCCCCCTAGGTTCCGTTTGAGGGGTGCGGTAACATATTCGTGTAGATATGCAGGTCGTTTCACCTGCCTGTTTGATTTTCGCAGTTCCACCGGTTTTTGTCTGCAGTCTGATTCCGGTGGAACGCTATCAAGGGGTTCTGGTGTGGCTAGTTCCGTTTCCACGCGGGAGGACTTGGGGCAGCTCTCGTTGTTGTTATCCCAGTCTCCTAGGCTTGCTTCCGGGTCCCGTGGGCTTGCCTCCCTCGTGCTATTTCTGGGCGGAGATATCACCCCACTCCCTCATTCTTCTTCAGGTTGCGCGTTTCTTCGGTTAGGTTGCTGGGTCCCCATGATTATGTCATCATCTAGCCCATTTTCGGCCTCCTCGATATCTCCTCCCCCCTTAGTTTGTGAATTATGGGAGTCACGGGAGGTGGGTGCCATTCTGGATCGAAGTTGATCTATATGGCGTTTCCAAAGTCTCCAGTCTTTAGTCTGTAGGCGGTAGGATCTGGGGCCGGTGGGTTGGGTAATAGTTGCAGGGACCCATAATGGGTCGCCTGAGAAGTTTTTAGCAAACACCAAGTCGCCTACCTTGAATTCGCGGCACTTCCCGCTAGATCCACAGGGTTTTTCTGGTGAATACGAGGGATGGAGGCGGTCGAGGTGAGAGCGAAGTCTCCGCCCCATTAGTAGTTCAGCAGGCATTTTATTCGTGATGCTGTGTGGGGTGATGTGTTGGAGCAGGAGTATTCGGTTGAACTTGTCGTCGATGTCCCCATAGTCCATTTTATGTAGGGTTTTCTTGACGAACTGAACCATTCGCTCCGCCCTTCCATTTGCCGCAGGGTGCGCCGGCGAGGTGAGCGCGTGGCAGATGCCCCGGTCCACTAGATACTGTTCAAAAGCTAGGGCCGTAAACTGGGGCCCGTTATCAGAAACTAAAACGTCCGGTAACCCATGCGTTGCGAATAATTTATTCAGTTTATTAATGACTGACTCTGTTGTGGTTGTCTTCATCTTTTGGATTTCTAGCCAGTTTGAATAGGCGTCAACTGTTAATGAAAACGTGTGTCCTTTGGTGGGTCCCGCAAAATCAACGTGGATACGGGACCACGGACCCCGAGGGGTTTCCCACTCGGTTGGCGTCGCTCTAGGTGGGGCATTGCTAATGTCTTGGCACTTCTGGCACGTGGTTACCCAGGCTGCAATTTGTTTATCAATACCCGGCCACCATGCGTAGCTTCATGCGAGCGCTTTCATGTGCACGATGCCCGGATGTCCCTCGTGTAATACTTTTAAAACAGTCTGTTGTAGCCTCTCTGGAACAACTACTCTATCCCCCCAGAGAACGCAACCTCTCTGGGAGAAAAGCTCTGTCTGCCGATTCTTGAATGGTGCGAAATTGTCGTGGATCTGGTTGACTGGCCATCCTCTTTCGACCCAGCTGAGGACTCGTGCCAGGATAGGGTCCCTTTTTGTCTCGATCGCGATGTCTCTTGCTGTTAGTGGTGGCGAGTGCAGCGTTTCGATTTGGAGCGTCATGAGGGTTGGAGCTGGGTCGTCGACGGCTTCCGGAAGTGGAGAACGACTCAATGCATCAGCGTGGGGAATGGCTTTCCCTGGGCGATGTTGCAACACATAATTGTAGGCAGCTAGGAACTCAGACCATCAAGTCATTCTTGGCGATAATATGTAGGGGGTTGGCTTGTCTCCCGCTATAATACCAAGCAATGGTTTGTGATCTGTAACTATCGTAAATGCTCGCCCATATACGTACTCGTGAAAACGCTTCACAGCAGACACAACAGCAAGGGCCTCCTTATTGAGTTGGCTATAGTTCCTTTCGGCCTTTGATAATGTTCGTGAGAAAAATGCAATAGGTGCTTCGTTTCCGTTTGGAAGTACATGGCTTAAGATCGCTCCCACTCCAAACGGTGAAGCGTCGCAAGTAACAGTTAAAGGTAAAGTCTCGTTGTACTGCATCAAAACAGTGTCGGAGGTTAGCAAGTCTTTCACTTGTTGGAAGGCGCGTTCCTCTTGACGTCCCCAAACCCAAGTAGCTCTTTTATCAAGAAGTCTGTGCAAGGGCTCCGCTACAGTCGCCTTCTGGGGCAAGAAAATGTTGTAGAAGTTAATGAGCCCCAGAAAGGCTTGGAGGTCTGTTCTATTCTTGGGCGTTGGGGCGTTTTTAATCGCTTTTAGCTTGTTATCAGTGGGGTGGATTCCTTGACTATCGAGAAGGTATCCCAGGAACTCCACCCTCTCGGTACACAGTTGACATTTATTTTTTTTAACCTTCAGGCCGGCGTCTTTAAATTTTCTTAGAACCATTCTGAGACGCTTTTCTAAGATGTCTCTATTAGGGGTGGCGATTAATACATCATCAAAGTATGGTACGACCCCTTTTATGCCTTGTAAGAGTCTCTCCATTAAACTTTGAAAAATTCCCGGAGCTACGCTCACTCCGAATTGGAGTCTATTGCACTTAAAAGCGCCTCTATGCGTAACGATAGTTTGTGCTTCCGCAGTTTCCGCATCAACGGGCAACTGTTGGTATGCTTGTGCCAAATCCAATTTAGCGAATATCTTCCCACCACCCAGGGAGTGGAGAAGGTGTTGAACCACCGGTACTGGGTAAGCACTTTGCTGAAGTGCGTGGTTCAAAGTGGCCTGATAATCCCCACAAATTCTTAACGATCCATCTGGTTTAATGGGTGTTACAATTGGGGTTTCCCAACGGGCATGGTTGGTTGGTTCTAAAACGCCCTGGGCTATTAATTTATCGAGTTGCTTGTTGATCTTTGGTTTTAGTGCAAAAGGCACCCGACGAGGCTTAAGGCGGATGGGAGCTATCTCAGGGTTGAGGTTAAACGATATTGGGGTCCCCTTGTACTTGCCTAGTCCGTCTGAAAAAACGTTCTGGAATTCTTGGACGAGAGACTCCTCCCAGTCGTTGCTCTCAGCTCGGTGGACGCCGGCTACCACGATCCCGAGCGGGGCGAACCACTGTAGGCCTAATAAGTTAGGCCAATCACGATCGACGACAGTCAGTGGTAGTGATGCGATACGGTTCTTGAAGGAGACTTGGACTTGGCTGGAACCGATGACCGGAATTCTGTTGCCCTGGTAATCCTTGAGTATGATCCTCTGGGGGCTGAGGTCCTGTCGACGGATGGCCGGGATTAGTTGCTTGAAAGTTTTCCAGGAAACCATTGAGAGGGACGACCCCGAGTCGACTTCCACCACGCAAGGTTGGTTCTTGACGGCGACCTTCACTCGGATCTTCCTTGCGTCTAAGGATGTAGCGTGGCCGATGGTAATGGTTTGGTGTGCTTCTTCCCGTCTCGTGGAAGAGGCAGGTGCTTTATTTCTGTAGGAGTGGTTGTTCCATTGGTGGTTCGGGTGGTTCCGATTCACGGGTTCGAATCCTGAAGACTGGCTGCAGTTATTCTCCCTTCGCTTGGGACTGGACCCTCGCTTGCTTCTGCAGACCTTTGCAATGTGGCCTCTTTTTCCACAGGAACGGCAGAGTGCGTTGAGGAATTTGCAATCGGATCGTGGGTGGTTTGCCCCACAACCCGTGCATTGTCGCGGGAATTGTTGGGTTTGTTGGTCTTGTTCGAACCGGAGTCGGTTGACCTCTTCCTCATCACTTTCTGATGGGGATTCCAGGTCTTCATGATGCGCCGTTGTTGAGTGCCTCTCGGGGCGAGGCAAGGTGTCATTCGCGAGTTGACGGAGCGGTGCGTTGTTGCGGCGCATTCGAGCGGCTGACTTCCTGGTTGCTTCTGCTGCAGTAGCGTCTGCGATGGCATCGGCAAGATCAATGTCCCCTTTTGCCATGATCTTGCTTTGCACCGTCTGGTCATCTAATCCCAGAACTATGCGGTCTCGCAAAGCTTCTTCGAGGTTGGAAAACCCACAGAGGCCTCCCAAATTCTGGAGGTCAGCTATGTAGTCTGCGAGACTTTTGCTTTTCCGTTGGTCCCTCTGGTAAAATTCATGTCTTCGAACAAGTGTGGGCACCGCGGGTGCATAGTGGGCCTTTAGGAGGGGAGCGAGGGCGTCCCAGTCCATTGATTTCACTTCAGCCGGTTTTGCGAGTGATTTTGCCATTTTAAATACGGCCGGCCCGCAATGGGTCAGGAATATTGCTCGTTTCTTGCCGGTTGTCGCGTCCTTTAAGTTATTGGTCTCCAAAAACATTTGGAACCGATCCATATATGAGTCCCAGTCTTCGTTTGCCGGGTCGAATGGAGCGGGTGGTATAGCACCGCTGGCCATGTTGCCGTCGTTGGTGCGTGTTCAGCCACGTGCTCTGCTTGGCGCTCTTTAGTGTTCAGTCAGCTCTATCGTCTCTTGCATCCCATCCTTGTCGCCAGTGTTATATTCTGGGCATGGGTGCAAGTAATTGAGACGAGTCAGTGACTTAGTGAACTTCAACTCTTTATTAAGAATTAGAACAAGAGAGAGCAAAACCCTTGGGCAGCAGTAGCCCTTTTATAGAGCTAGCTGCTGACCTGTTAACCAATGACCTGTGTCCACATGCTTAACTTTTGGCCAATGAAAGATGTTAAACTAATAGCCAATCAGGTTGCTCCATGAGGACCAATCCCAGTTCGCTATCCAAGGGCCAATCCAAAGTGCAGGATTTCAAGCCTGCTTAACATATTGTTAATAAGTTTATTAAAATGGTTTTTTGTTAGTTCATAACCCAAACCATGACAGGGAGGGGGAAGAGGGCATGGGACACAGTAAGGTGGGAAGCAGGCCTGCAGAGACCCAGCAGGGCAGGGTGGGGGAAGATAGGCTGAGGGGGGGGGCACTGCAATACCCCTGCGGTTGGTCATAAGGGTGGGTTGATTGCTACATCCCCAAATTTTCTTCACCTGCTGCAGCAGCCATAACTTCAGGCAGGGGTCATAAGTCTCTTCATTCAGCTCCATTCTGATTTTGAATGGTTACTGAATGAATAGTTGTATGTTGAGGACGATCTACATATATTCTTTTCTTACTATCTATTCCAAATACATTCTACCAAAAACCCCTTGTTTTGCCTGCTACATATCTTTTGGCAATGTTGCAGTTCTCTAAAAATAGAATCCAGAGAATGCTTATACTTAAAAAGTGGGGCGGACAACCTTATCAACTAGACTGGTAATAGTACTTTTATGACTAATTCTGCTTATCCTGGGTCCCAAAATGGCCAGGATGATTTTCTGCAGACTTATAGAGCATTTTCTTGAACCAATAGACCAAACCAATATACAATATATCGATTGCCCCTGTATTTTGCTGGTAAACTTTGAAATCTATTCTCTGAACTCTATAGATTCTAGAAGTCTAGATATGCCCATTTAGTCAGGAAAAATGAGCTCAATCAGAAAACAGGTTTACCTTTTATTTGATCTGCATCACTATAAGATACATGTGTATGGGTGCGCATGTGTGGTTAAAGTTTGCATCAGTGAGGCTGAATGCTACACTTTAATTATTTGATGCTATTTAGCTGCAGATACTTTATAAAGTAAAAGGAAATAACTAAACATATGCCCTTTTTTCAGTTAATTTATTACATTGTAAGTTTCCATAATTAGTCTGTTGTATTTCAGTGACATCAGTGGGATTTAAGTAAGTTAGCTACATGTAGAATCTTAAGCCTTTCTTTGTTTGCTGTCATTCATATGAAGAATGGTACTTTGCTGTAATTAATTAAATGCTGTTGCTAATTCACTAGTAGCTCTGAATTATGAGTATTGTTATTCCTGCTGGGAGGCAAATACAACCATCTGAATTGAGCATTGGGTTGTTATGGCGCAGTGAATATTAATAGGTATATTTTAAACAATATAATTTCAGTGTACAATTTCACCTGGGATGCATTTGATGTGTATCAATAGCATTAGAACCAGTGGTGGTATTCAGCAGGTTCTGACCAGTTCTGGAGAATCGGTAGCAGAAATTTTGAGTAGTTCGGAGAACCGGCAAATACCATTTCTGACTGGTGCTGCCCCCATCTATTCTCTGCCTCCCGAGTCCCAGCTGATCGACTGAGTTTTCTTTTGTTGTCCTGCACAGGAGAACAGAGCTGGAAATCAGGTTAGTGGGGTGGGGAGGGAATGGGATTTTGCAGTATCCTTCCCCTGCCATGGCCACAAAGGCACAGCACGCCCACCAAGCCACACCCACAGAACCGATAGTAAACATTTTTGAATCGCACCATTGATTAGAACTATTAATTACAATGATATTTTCTCATAGCTATGATTTTCTCTGATTCCTCGCTTTGCCTTTTTCTATCACAGGTACGGATTTTGCATTTACTCACAGCTCAGTAAGGAAACATACGAATTTTAGACAACACGCTAGTCTATTCTGCACAGAGGATAGGCATGGGTCCCACTTTCCCCTGCAACTTCTTTAGGAATTTCCTCTGTCCCTGACTTAGAGAGGGAGGTTGCATATTTTAGTTTCTAATTCCTTCTTCTTTTGCTTATCAACACTTTCAAATCTGGTCAAATTGCTAAAGGAGCTCATGAAAATGACTGCTTCTTTAGGACTGCAAGTGTCAATCAAAAGGCAGTTGCTTTGCTGTGCTCCCACCCCATCCTGGAGCCACAAGAAATTATGCTGTCCTAAATTTTGTCACCTCCACAGCACTTCCAAAATGGGTCTGCACTGTACTGCATTACTATCCATATAACTTGAATGTGAAGCTATTCCAACCGTACTTAATATATCCATCCTTTTAAAAGCCTCTTCCAAATGGCACATATAACACTCTGGTTATTCCATGCTCTTCCTTCCTTCCTTCCTTCCTTCCTTCCTTCCTTCCTTCCTTCCTTCCTTCCTTCCTTCCTTCCCTCCCTCCTTTCTTGAAAATATGGGTTCACTAGCCCATTATTCAACATCAGGTAGCAGAAAAGAGTGCTTGTATTTCTTGACTGCCATCTAGTGATTTGTGACCTTATTTAAATATCAGGGTCCAGGTAGAACTTGAGTTATGAATGTAATGGAGCCTGCCAAATACGTTCATAACCCAAGGATTTGTATGAGTGAATCATATAACTTAAATGTGATCGCTCCCTGCTTTGTCCCACACATTTGCTAATTGAATGTGTAAGTTGTTAAGTGCACATAAGGTAACTCAGGATAGGGAAGGCCATGGGGAGCCCAGTGCTTTCCCTGACCCACTGAGATATCTCATGCTTTCACCCATCCACTCCATCCTGCCCTACTGAGTCACTTACCTCATGTAGACCTTAATGATCAACAGAGCTGTCTCCTCCTCTACCATGGTTTCGTCTGGAGCAAAGCTTGCTGAGGCCTACAGGCAGGGGTGGGATTCTACCAGTTCTATCTGGTTCTATAGACCCCCTTGTTCACTTTCTAAGTAGTTCGGAACCGGTAGTTAGAAGCATTATCCCTTTGTTTTTTTCCCACCCTTATTACATTCTTGGCAGACAGCCTAGACTTGTTGTCTCCAGAACTTGTGAGGCTTAGCTTTCTTAAAGGGGAAGGGTTGTTTTAAGATTTTTACATTGCTGTTGGGAGGAAATACTTATCTGGACAATCAGCACTTTGAAGAAATAATTGAATAATGAAGCAAAGCTTTTAGCGACAGGGAACCAAGATGAGTGACATTCAGCAAGGCTTCTTGGCTAGCTAGAAGGATTGATATTCAAACTTGAGTTTACATACCCTTTCTGAGTTTTGGTCCAAAAGTGGTTTTTGATGAATGTTAATTCTGTGCTTGGTGAAGTTTAATCCTGTGTTTATTGATGGGATAATTTCTCTATTCAGCTTCAACAAGCAACTGCTACTGTTGTGATTTGATTATTTGTATTGTGTTTGAATTTTTTCTTGCCTCATGCTTTCTTTTTGTATTTGGGGAGGGGGTCTTCCTTCACTGCTTTAATACTATCTGGCACTGTCCTTTTGGGGTATACTTCCAAGAGGCAGGATGCAAGCTTGGCACCGAATTTTTTTACTGTCTTTCTGTGGGGCATGTGACCTTTCCTTAAATCTGGGTGATTCCTTAGGATATCTTGTGAGGCGAGTGAGACCAGCTGGTATTTTTAAATGGTGCAAATGGATCTAAGGATTACTTTTCCTGGGTCTGCTTTTTCTGGAGAGCTTAAATGACCTCTCTGCTAAAGGGTTTCACTTTATGAGCAAGAGTGGCTGTTTGATAGTTATCACTGCATTTTAAATATTTTCATTCCTCGAGGTGCTCTGGCATCCTGCCTGATTTGTAACTCCGGCTTGCAGGTATTTTTAATCTAATGATTGGTATTTAGGGCAGTTTTTTGCAAGCAAATAAGTTTTTTTGTATTTTTATACAGGTAATCCTTGACTTACAACAGTTCATTTAGTGACCATTCAAAGTTACAATGGCACTGAAAAAGGTGACATGACCATTTTTCACACTTATGACCATTGCAGCATAACTGCAACTGTTATTCTTGGTTCTGATCTGGTTCAATAGCTTGTGATCCAATGTAAGAAGGATATTGAGGAACAAAGAGTGAAAGGGTGCAAAAGTATTCATCCAGAATTGAAGGTTGGGCTCCTGGGGAGAAGGAGCATCTTTGGGACTGAAACTCATGTACTGTACATAGAATAAGCATCAGTTGGGTCTAGGAAGGGTCACCAATCTGAAATGTTAAAGGCTGCATGATTCTGCAGCCCTCATTAGGGCGGTTTCTTCCTTCCTTCCTTCCTTCCTTCCTTCCTTCCTTCCTTCCTTCCTTCCTTCCTTCCTTCCTTCCTTCCTTCCTTCCTTCCTTCCTTCCTTCCTTCCTTCCTTCTTTATCCTTTATTTATTTATTTATTTATTTATTTATTTATTTATTTATTTATTTATTTATTCATTCATTCATTCATTCATTTTTATTTGTCAATTGCTTACAAGATAATAGGTATAAGTAAAAACATAGTTATGAATACATGGAAACATATAAGAAAAATTAAAAAAATTAAAAAATATATATAAAAGAAACAATAGGACAGGGACGATAGGCACGTTGGTGTGCTTATGCACGCCCCCTACAGACCTCTTAGGAAAGGGGTGAGGTCAATAGTAGACAGTCTAAGGTTAAAGTTTTTGGGGTTTGGGGAAAAAAAACCACAGAGTCAGGTAGAGTATTCCAGACATTGACCACTCTGTTGCTGAAGTCGTATTTCCTGCAATCAAGTTTGATGCGATTAACCTTGAGTTTGTTTTTATTGTTTGCTCTAGTGTTGTTATGGTTGAAGCTGAAGTATTCATTGACAGGTAGGACATTTATTGCCTTTCTTCTGGGCTGTTCTTATTCTATGATACTGTAGAACTGGGGTTGCTCTGAGTATCCTTTTGTTTCTAAGCTGCCTCATTTGTTTCTGTTGATTGCATGTATTTTTTTAAGACCCTGCACAAAGATTAAAAAGCACATCCCTGCCTCTGCAGACTTATTCTCTGATAGGCAGAGTATACTCTATCAGAGAATAAGTCTGCAGAGGCAGGGATGTGCTTTTTAATCTTTGTGCAGGGTCTTAAAAAAATACATGCAATCAACAGAAACAAATGAGACAGCTTAGAAACAAGAGGATGCTCAAAGAACTGGGAGAATCTCACCCCTGGGTGTTGTGTGTGTGTATATGTGTGTGTTTCAGGTGGGCTTCCTAGCTTTAGAAGGAGATAGGGAAGGAGGAAGGGACAGAAACAGAGAGAGAGAAAGAAAGAGGGAGGGGGAGAGAGAAAGAGGGGGGATACAAAAAAGAGAGGGAAAGAGAGAGAGGGGAGAGAAAAAGAAAGTGAGAGAGAAAGAGAGAGAGAAGGAAGATACAAGAAAGAAAAAGAGAAAAGGGAAAGAAAAAAAAAGGGGAGAGAGAAAGGTAGTGAAAGGAAGAAAGGGGGATGGAAGGAAGGGGCAGAAAGAAAGGGAAAGAAAGAAAGAGGGAGAGAGGAGAAAGTAAATGAGATATATGGATGGATAGATAAATACATGGAAGGAGAGAGGGAGGGAGAGAGAAAAAAAGGAGAGGAAGGAAGGATATAATCCCTGGCTTCAGAAGACTTTGAAGCAGCACAGCAATTTAGGACTGGCCTGCAAGGGATCTCGGAGGTCATTTAGTCCAACCCACTGCTCTAGCAGATCCTTACAGAATCAAAGAATAGCAGAGTTAGAAGGGTGTGTGTATGTGTGGCTGTCAAACACCAAAAACAGGCCAAGTAGCTCTGTGGAGGTCAGTCGTAAATTAGAACACTTGCTAAGCAACTGGCCATTAAGCGAGGACCTGGTCGTTAAGCGAGGACCACTTACATTTGGTTTGCCAGTCACATGGCCACCTGGCCATGTCCATCCCAGTCATATGACCACATAGCCATGCCCAATCAGGAAGCCACTCCTACCCCAGTCACATGACCACGAAGCCACACCCATATATTAGGCCTTGCCCAAAGAACTGTTTGTTAAGAAATTTGAATGAGAGATTGTGTCTGGTGTAGTTCCATTCAAAATCCAAGAAAGAAAACCTTAGACTCCATTGTTATAGAGAAAGGGACTTTTACTGAATTTGAAGTGGTAGCATCAGAAGAATACAAGATCTGAGGCAATAGGCGCAAAAATCACATATAGAAAGTTATCCCATGTTCCCACCCCCAATACTTCAAACTGGCCATCCAATCTAAGGTGTGTATAATGTCATGTGGGGCATCTTCAGGTGGGGTTTCACACATCTGGTATGCAGAGACAGTTGGCCTTGGCCTAGAGAGATAAGAGGCTACATCTGAGCAGTAAGCAAGTAAGCATAGGCAAGAAAACATCCCAACTTTTACATTTCACCAACTTAAATCTCCAGCACCCTTCCCACCCACGAAGCCCAATTATTCTTCCCTCCCCCATTTCTATGGCAGCCGGAAAGACAAGCAGAAAAGGATTTTTGGAGGCTGACAGATTGTGTCCATATAGGCTCCAATCATTTTTGCAAAAAGCCTTTGCCAACAAAAATGGAGGCCAGGACAGCTGTGTGAATCCCTGCAGGCCTCCGTTCTCATTGGCAAAGGCCTCCTTAAGTCAAGATCAAGAATAGAACAGGGCTATCCTTGAAAGATTATGGATTTTCATCTGGGGTGCATTGACACGGCAACCATTTCTCTACATAACAACCAGGAATTGGACCCAATTTGAGGTCATTTGGTTAACTAAGCACTGAAAATAACAAATAATTTGAAAGCTCTTGGTAAAATTTTATTAACAAAGGCAGCAGCAATAAAAAGATGATCAAACTGATATTCCAGAGTTGATTGGATCTCTGAGGAGATGTAGAAAAAGGCCTTGACTGCACATTACAGCATGGGAGGAAGTGCTGCCTATAGACAGCAGATAGTTTGTGGCAAATTTCAGAGGAATATAAGCCACTTTATCAGCCAGATTGTTGAAACATAATATGAACATAAATCCTGCTTCCCTCATCAATTTGCTTTTCTCCCCTTTTAATCAGTTCCTGAGATGAGAAAAGGTAGAAAAAAGAAGAGACAGAAAATATTCATCATTAGGCAAACTAGATAATGGGTGATGGGATTTTTGCTCTTTTGTTACAGTTGCTGCTAAAAAAAAGCATCTTCTTAAATTAGTTATTCAAGGCAACACTGAAATGTAGATCCAAGACATTCAATAGCAAAATTCCAAGCTATCAGCTATTTTAATTTCCAGTGACTTCATCATTTCTTTATAGCTACATTGAAATGCTGCTATTTAACTAATTAGGTATGGTACCAAGTGCAATTCTTTTTTCATCCATTCATCCTTCTCTCTCACCCATCTAAAATAAGCAGGTCTCTTCGTACTGATAATTTTTTTAAAGCAGGGATCCCAACCCCCAGGAACCAGGCCGAATAACTGGAGGTGATTGGTGCACAAGTGAGTGAAACCAAACCATCCCCTCTGCAGCCTGTGGAAAAATTGTCTTCCACAAAACTGGTCCCTCGTGCCAAAAAGGTTTGGCACTTCTGGCCAAAAGGGAGAAACCAGCTCTTATTTGGTCCAAAATTGATGGATTCGTCCGTGCTCCTCATAGAAGTCAGTAAACAGCCCTAATTGCAAAATGGCCTGTTTATGTTTTCAGCCCCAGAATCTCCAATGCAGGGTCAGCCTGCATAAACATAAATAAAACCACCTATTAGGACATGTATAAATGAACCTTTACTTGGAGGTGATATAGAGATAGGATAAACGACTCCCCCCCCCCAATAAACGGGTGTAAAATGTTAAAGAAACAGTTACAGCACATTGGGAAGAATTATCGTTTAACACTATAATTTTATATGGTTATAATTTAAAGGGGAATTAATACAAAATGTTCAATAAATATTATACAATTCTATCAATAATATCTAAGTTAGATAAATCACATTGTACAGGCATCTTTGCTTAATCATCGGTCACTTAGCAATTGTTTAAAGTTACAATGGATACCCCCAAACCTAGTTCTGAAGTTCTGACTATTGCAACTTCCCAGTCATGCAATACATTTTGAGCACTTAGAAATAGGCTTGCATGTGTGGCGATTGGTAGCTGCAAGTAGCCAGGATTTGGGAGCATTTTTTGCTAGATTTTGGCATTTACTTCCAATTATCACCAAAAAAATCATCATTGGATGAAATGGATTTATCTAACAACACCATTTTCACTTAATGACCATCACATTTGTTTAATGATCACGGCATTTGCTTAATCAACCACTGCAAAAAAGGTCATAAAATCGGGCATAGATATTAAGATTCAAGTAAGAATATTTAATGGCGGACACAATTGCATTAATACAAAAAATACAATTATTTGTTTTATCCTAGGATATGATGAATATACTCCAAAGAAGGCAACTGTTTTGGAAATGGGGGGCTTCAATTGTTGAATTTCATATGCATCAAGAAGTTTCAAGCAATCCTAGAAGGTTTTAACAACACAGTGGGTTTTTAACCTATTACAATTGTTAATAGATTCAGTACTTGTGATCTATCTCACATATAACCTGCGTTTACATAATCAACATCTCGTGCCCTGCTTCCTCCCAACCTCATCCCAGTTTAAATCCTACATCATCCAGCCACTCTCTACATCTGATGAACTGAGCTGCAATATAGGAAAGCCTAAGCCTTTTAGTATAATTTATTAGTTGGAAAAGATGTTATCAGATTCCTGGTTTTTGCCACCATAATGTGGCTCTTATTCTATAATTGCTATACATGTGTGAATTTGAAAGTGTCACGTATATTTGAGCACTACAAACCAAATGAAATAAAAGTTCTCTTAAGTGGGGAAATAAAATAGAAGTAAATAAACATATTTGGCAAAGATACCAGAATCACACAATTTTCTGAGTCTATTCCATCAATGAGGAACTGTTGCTGAAGGAAGATAACAGGGAAACCAAAGGGAATATCTGGAGCTGAAAGAAGGAAAAGTTGTACAGTAGTGATAACTGCATCTTCAGTTTTTTGGGAGACTCCATAGTAAAAAGTGATCTACTAATAATTAGAGATGATGTCCCACCTGTATCAGGTATTCCCACATTTTATTCTTGTTTTAGGATTCAAGTTAACGTAGTAGTCCCTGTTCAGGATAGAAGGTGTCCATGAATTCTCATGATCCTGTACAAATAGTTGAAATCCTTTAACAACTATTTTATTGGTAGTTTTTCTGACAGGAGATGTAAACTGTTAAGTTTGGAGAATAGTGGAGACCAGACATCTGACCAGTGACTTCAACTCTTTAATAACAGTAGATAGAACAGAACAGAGCAAGGCTATGGGCAGCAGTAACCCTTTTATAGGGTTGGCTGCTACCTTATTAACCAATAATATGTGCAACAAGTTCAACTAATACCCAATAAGAAGTGTCCTAATATTGGCCAATCAGGGACTTGTTATGGACCAATCCTTGTTCGTTGTTTAAGGACCAATCAGGTGTGCAGGCTTCCAAAACCTGCTTTGCATTTGGGCTAGTTACTTTTTTATTGATTCACAACACCCCTCCCCCTTGGGTTCCGTTTGAGGGGAGCTGTAACAAAATCCTCAAGATAGACAGGCTGTTTGGTCTGTCTGGATGATTTCCGTGGTTCCACCGGTTTTGGCCTAAAGTCCGGTTCCGGTGGAGCGTTTGGATGATCTCTGTTAAGCTCCGTTTCGCTGCAGGGAATTTCCGTGTTGCTTTCGTTGTGGTTGTACCCACCAATCAGTGTTTCTTCGGGGTTTCGCAGTTCGGTTTCCCCCGTGTTCACGTCCCATGGGAAAGTCAACTCCCTCCCTGCTTCGATTCCCGGTACTTCGCTGGGCCGTAGGGTTTCCGTTGGCCTGCTATCTGTCATATCGAAGTCAATTTCCTCGATATTTCCTCCCCCCTCAGTTGGTGAACCCGGGGAGCCATGGGCGCTGGGTGGTAATCTCGAACGGAGTTGGTCTATGTGGCGTTTCCACACCCTCCCATCGTCTGTTAGCAGGCGGTAAGATCTAGGCCCTGTGAGGCGGGTGACGGTTGCGGGTATCCATAAAGGGTCGCCGGAGAAGTTTTTGGCAAAGATTAAATCGCCTACCTTAAATTCCCGGCATTTGCTGCTGGAGCCGAAAGGCTTTTCGGGTGCGTATGTGGGGTGGAGCCGGTCGAGGTGCGATCATAGTTTCCGCCCCATGAGAAGTTCGGCGGGTGTTTTGTTGGTAACGCTGTGGGGCGTGATGTGCTGCAACAATAAAATTCGATTAATTTTCTCATTGATGTTTCCGAATTCCATTTTGTGGAGGGTCTTTTTTACAAACTGTACCATGCGCTCTGCATGTCCGTTCGCCGCAGGGTGCGCGGGCGAGGTTAGCGCATGGCGGATGCCCCGGTCAGTAAGATATTGTTCAAATGGTAATGCTGTGAACTGTGGGCCGTTATCCGAGACCAGAACGTCCGGAAAACCATGTGTGGCAAATAGCCTGTTTAATTTGTTGATAACTGAGTCCGTTGTAGTTGTGTTCATTCGATGGATCTCGAGCCAATTTGAATAGGAGTCGACAGTAATAAGGAAAGTGTGCCCTTTTGTAGGCCCCGCAAAGTCAATATGAATACGGGACCATGGTCCCCTCGGAGTTTCCCATTCGGTTGGGCTTGCTTTAGGTGGGGCTTTGCTGACGTCCTGGCAACGTTGACAAGTAGCGACCCAGGCCTCGATTCTTTTGTCGATTCCCGGCCACCAGGCGTAGCTCCGTGCGAGTGCTTTCATTCGCACGATGCCCGGATGTCCGTCGTGCAATACCGCTAAAACAGTTCGTTGTAGTTTGCCCGGGATTACGACTCTATCGCCCCACAAGATGCAGCCCTTTTGGGAAAACAGTTCGGTTTGGCGGGCTTTGAAAGGCGCCCATTCAGGTGATAGTTGTTCTGTTGGCCAACCACGTTCAACCCAGCATAGGATGTGTTGCAGGACCGGATCTCGTTTTGTTTCGAGGGCAATGTCCCTCGCCGTCAGTGGCGGCACGTGTAGAGCCTCAATTTGCAGCGTTGTGATGGTTGGGGCTGGATCTTCAACCGATTCTGGGAGCAGTGTTCTGCTCAATGCATCAGCGTGGAGAATTGATTTCCCCGGGTGGTGTTGCAAGGTGTAGTTGTACGCCGCCAAGAATTCAGACCAGCGGGTCATTCTGGGGACAATATATACGGGGTTGGTTTATTACCCGCAATAATCCCCAGTAGTGGTTTATGATCAGTAATTATTGTAACGCACGCCCATACACATATTCATGAAATCGTTTAACTGCAGCCACAATAGCTAAAGCTTCTTTATCCAGCTGACTATAATTTCTTTCAGCTTTAGCTAAAGTTCACGAAAAAAACGCGACGGGAGCTTCTGCTCCGTTTGGTAATACGTGGGCCAGGATTGCTCCAACCCCAAAAGGTGAGGCGTCACAGGTAATAGTTAACGGCAGAGTCTCGCTGTACTGCATAAGTACAGAATCAGAAGTTAGCAATTTCTTTACTTGTTGGAAAGCGTATTGTTCACGTTGTCCCCAAACCCACGTTGCTTTTTTGTCTAAGAGTCTATGTAATGGTTCAGCTACCGTTGCTTTATTGGGTAAAAAGACGTTATAAAAATTGATAAGTCCAAGGAACGCCTGTAGATCTGCCTTGTTCCTTGGAGTGGGGGCCTTCTTAATTGCCTTTAATTTGTCCTCAGTGGGATGGATTCCTTGACTGTCCAGGAGGTATCCCCAAAAATCCACCCTTTCGGTACATAACTGGCATTTATTTTTTTTAACTTTGAGGCCTGCGTCTTGGAACCTTTGTAAGACCACTCGGAGTCATTTTTCTAGAATGTCTCTGTTAGGGGCGGCGATGAGTACATCGTCGAAATATGGTACGACCCCTCTTATTCCTTGTAACAGCCTTTCCATTAAGCTCTGAAAGATTCCTGGAGCGACGCTCACCCCAAACTGGAGCCGGTTGCATTTAAATGCGCCCTATGCGTGACGATAGTTTGCGCCTCCGCGGTGGCCGGATCTACAGGCAATTGTTGATACGCCTGCGCTAGGTCTAATTTAGCGAAAACTTTCCCGCCGCCCAGGGAATGGAGCAGGTGTTGCACTACCGGCACTGGATATGCACTTTGCTGAAGTGCGTGGTTTAGGGTGGCCCGGTAGTCTCCGCAAATTCTCAATGACCCATCAGGCTTGATAGGCGTCACTATTGGGGTTTCCCACCGGGCATGGTCGGTGGGTTCCAGCACGCCCTGTTCTATTAGCTTATCGAGTTGTTCATCGATTTTCAGCGAACGGCACCCAACGCGGCTTAAGGTGGATGGGTGCTACCTCAGGGTTCAAGTTAAATGAGATCGGGGTCCCCTTGTACTTGCCTAGTCCGTTCGCGAAAACGTCTTGGAATTCTTGCATGAGGGCTTCCTCCCAATCGTTGCTCTCGGCACGGTGGACTCCGGCTACAGTGATTCCAAGCGGTCTGAACCATTGCAGGCCTAAAAGACTAGGCCGGTCACGGTCCACGACAGTCAGTGGCAGTGCGACGGTGCGGTCCTTGAAAGAGACCTGGAATCGGCGGGACCCGACAATAGGAATTCGGTTACCCTGGTAATCTTTGAGTATAACCCTTTGAGGGTTGAGGTCTTGGCGGCGAATCATCGGAATGAGCTGTTGGAGCGTCTTCCAGGACACCATCGAGAGGGATGATCCTGAGTCCACCTCCATTACACAAGGTTTGTTTTCGATAGCGACTTTCACTCTGATTTTCCCGGCATCAAGGGATGTAGTGTGGCCTATGGTAATTGTCTGGTGGGTCTCTTCCCGCCTGGTTTCTTCCCGCCTGGTGGAAGTGGTGGACGGTTTGTTTCTGTAGGAGTGGCTTCCCCATTGGTGATTCAGTTTGTTTCGGGGTGTGCCAAAGAATTCTGAAGACTGGCATTCGGCCTGTCGGGGTTTGGAGTTGGAGTTTTGTTTGCTTCTGCAAACCTTTGCGATGTGACCTCTTTTCCCACAAACGCGGCAGAGTGCATCGAGGAATTTGCAGCTGGATCGTGGGTGATTCGCTCCACATCCTGCACAAGGTCGAGATGAGTGTTGTGTGAACTGGTCTCGTTCCATTCGGAGTCGGTTGACCTCTTCCTCATCGCTTTCGGACGGGGATTCTAGGTCTTTGTGGTGAGTCGATACAGGGTGTCTCTCTGAGCGAGGCGAGGTATCGTTGGCGAGTTGACGTAGCGGTGTGCTGGTGCGGCGCATTCGAGCTGCCGACTTTTTGGTTGCCTCCGCTGCAGTGGCTTCTTTAAGGGCATCGGTGAGGCTGATGTCCCCCTTAGCCATGATTTTGCTCTGGATCGTGCTGTCTTCTAGGCCCAGAACTAGGCGGTCTCGGAGGGCTTCTTCTAAGTTAGAAAATCCGCAGAGGCCTCCAAGGTTGCGGAGGTCTGCGGCGTAGTTGGCAAGGCTTTCGCCTTTCCGCTGGTCCCTCTGGTAATATTCGTGTCTTCTGACTAAGGTTGGCACGGTGGGCGTGTAGTGGGCCCGTAGCAAAGGCTCGAGGACGTCCCAGTCCATCGCTTTTACTTCGGATGGCTTGGCAAGTGATTTTGCCATTTTAAACACGGTAGGCCCACAGTGGGTTAGAAATATAGCTCTTTTTTTGCTGGTTGTTGCATCTTTCAAATTGTTGGTCTCCAGAAACATCTGGAACCTATCCATGTACGACTCCCAGTCTTCGGTTTCTGGGTCGAATGGAGCGGGTGGTACGGCACCGCTGGCCATGTTGCCGTTGATAGTGCGTGTTCGACCACGTGCTCTGTTGGTTGCTCTGTAGATCAGTCAGCTCTTCGGTCTCCGCATCCCACCTTCGTCGCCAGTGTTAAGTTTGGAGAATAGTGGAGACCAGACATCTGACCAGTGACTTCAACTCTTTAATAACAGTAGATAGAACAGAACAGAGCAAGGCTATGGGTAGCAGTAACCCTTTTATAGGGTTGGCTGCTACCTTATTAACCAATAATATGTGCAACAAGTTCAACTAATACCCAATAAGAAGTGTCCTAATATTGGCCAATCAGGGACTTGTTATGGACCAATCCTTGTTCGTTGTTTAAGGACCAATCAGGTGTGCAGGCTTCCAAAACCTGCTTTGCATTTGGGCTAGTTACTTTTTTATTGATTCACAACATAAACACTCTGTGTAGTGTTTACTGTGTAGTATACATGTGTGAAAGCTTTTATCATTGCCAGTTATCCATGAGTTATCTGACAGTTTTCTATCATTAGTATCTTCCACCAATGCTTTTACTAAAGCTACCTATGTGCCAAAGCTCCATTCTTTACTTTTCATGGAATTTGATTCCTCTTAAACCATCTCCGTGGTTTCTTTTATGGCCTTCCAAAAATTAAGCAATCACAAACCAGGATAGGTAACAATAACAGGTTTAATTTATTACAGTCAACAGACTCAATATAGATCTGACTAAATTAAAACAATAATAGTTACATTGATAAATGGCTGTCACAGACAAGAGAGGGTTGACCTATTTTCCAAAGCACCTGAAGACAGGACAAGAAATATTGGATGGAAGCTCATTAAAGAGAGATCCAACCTAGAACTAAGAAATTTCCCAATAGTGAGAACAATTAGCCAGTTAGCATGGTTTGTCTCCAGAGGTTGTGGGTGTTCCATCACTGAGGGTTTTCAAGAAGAGATTGGAGAAAAAATTGTCCAAAATAGCATAGCATCTCTGGCTTGAGCAGGGGCTTGGACTAGATGACTTCCAAAGTCTCTTCCAATCCTATTATTCTATGTTCTAAATGTAAAAATTTAAGTCATAAATGTATAAACATGGACGTAGCCAGGATACTTCAAGCATTCTGCTTTAATGTATTATTTGTGTCCTTAATTTGACAGCCACCATCAGAAATTTAGTTACTGAGAGAGCCACATTGCAAATTCTATCAGGCAGTTTACTATCTGTCAAGTAAAAACAGATTAAGTCCCAACAGCCTCCCTCACAGAAATTACAAATCAGAAAATCATTTCGCCACTGACTCTATCCCATTATTATTCCAAGGGCAAAGCCTTTGTGCAAAAGGTATTCCCTCAAACCTGTCCTTCAGCATCTGGGAAGGAAGAACATTTAATCTAGAGCTGGTGAAAGCATCTGGTATTTGCTATTATCCTTTAAATAAGGTGCCAACCAAAAGAATCCACATTGTGAGATCATTTAGCCTTAACTATTAGTTCGTGTCCTGAGATGTCCCTCTAATACCAATGTGTGTGGAGTTTTTTAGAATAACAATTTAATCCAAGAGGTACTGAACTCGTTCAAAATTCAAGATGGTATTTTTTTTAAAGACATACATTTAAGTCAGATTTTTTTTTCCAGCTAACTATGATTTACTTTTAAAGGGCATTGTTGAGTCAGGCAGAATAACATTTGGAATGCAGCTTGAAGGGTCATTTAAAAAGGCCATTAAAAATATTACCTGCAAAACATTCAAATCATTGGAGATTGCCTTAATACAAGTGTTTAAAACCTGAATAATAAACCAGATAGACTTTCTGTAAGGACCTGCCTCAGCTATATTCTCAGGAAAGCATGACTCTTGCATCAATTGGCACTTCAAAAGGAACTTTTACTGAGAGAAAGTGATTGCAGGTGGAGTCTGAAATTCGCACACGAAGCATTAGGCTAATTTCAACATTCAGCCCCAACCCAATGCCCCATGTCCACTGATGACCAATAAGACACTGCAAAAGGTGTTTTGAGAACTTTGAAGCAGGATGGTAATAAAAAGTCTTCCTCTGGGTGCTACAACCTTGGTAACAAGCTGAATTCAGCTGAGAGGGAGTCTGTCCAGGTAGCCCCTCCCTAATTCCCAAGCAGTTATAGCAAAAGCGAAAGGATAAAAGCATTCAACCCATGTTTGTGGGAAGGAGTGAACTCCCCTACCTTTGAGCCTTTTAGGGCTGTCTCCTTCATGTGGGGCTGTGGTCTTGTAGCTTTCCCTCCTTTCTTGGTAGGACAGTTAGCTCAGCATTCTGCTTTCCGATGACCTTCTTTTCTGCATTTGAAGCAGGCAGAGGAGTGCTGGGCTTGGCGTTTGGCAGTCTCCTCTATCTCTCCGGGGGTGACCTCTTCCATGCTTTGCCACTGCAATACTTGTTTCAGTTTTGGTCAAGTTGCACTTCCTCATCCAACACATACCACTCGGCCAATCACACCAAGCCAGGGGGAGGGTGTACTTGGTGTATAGGTCACTGTTTAACCCGTCTTTGAAACAACTCACAAGGATGTCCTCTGCCCAGTCAAGGCAGCAGGCTAGATTCCAAAATTCCTCAGTCTACTTTGCCGCTGGTCTGTGCCCCTGTCTCACAGACCTGAGGCAGTCTCAGGCTTTCCGATCAGCTAGGGGGTCTTTGAATCACCATCTCAGAATAGGCATGAATCAGTTAAAGTTCCACAGCTCAGGGGCATCGGTGTTGTGGAGGGTTACCATCCACCTGGGTACAGCCCCTTCTAGTGCCAGCATGGTGACTCTTCTTGTGGCCTGCCAGCTGCCAGTGGAGCTGGCAGCAAATTTGGACAGTTAGGAGGTTGGGGAGGAGCATGGGTCAGTCCTGGAGTCTGGGGAAGGCTCTGACGAGTGCTCTGCATCACAGGCAGAGATGGGGCCAAGGCCCTCTGACAGTTATCAGCTGCCTTCAGAGTCAGGGATCAGTGAGGCAGAAGAACAGCTAGAGCCTGTTCCCAGTGTGTGCATGTGCAGAGTTGCCAGGAGAAGGGAGCAGTTAAGGAACAAGGGTCGGCTCGGGAGTAAAGGCACAGGTGGACGGTGAATGGCCCTCCCATAGGGAATAAAGAGGAGAGAGAGATGGGCCAGGAAAAATCCCAATTGTTGAGATCTCCATCAAACTTTATGCCGAGGAGGGGCTTCTGTCTCCAGGGAACTGTACCGTCTCCCAGTCTCAGGGAATTCACTCCCCCTGCATCCCTTTGCGGGATCCCCAACATCGTTGCTGCTCCTGCCAGGATGGTTGTCACCACTGCCATGGTGTCCAGGGATGAGGTTTTTCCATCTCCATCCTCCTGCTGGTTCCAACACCCATCGCTCCTCGACATGTGAGCCAGGGCCTCTTGTGCCTTCAAATTTTGAAATGCATATATCATGAATCACATGGCTTGCTTCATGAGGAGGTCAGTATAGTTGGGTTCATCCCCTTCCTCCTCTTTGTCCTCCAGCGCTTCCAGTCCCTCTTTCCAGGCTTGCTGGCGACTTCCTTGGATAAGGGTGACTCACTTTGTCCTTCTTTCCCAATTGTCCTTCTTCCTTACACCTATGGACCATCTAGGTGAATCCTCTAGGTTTGCAGCTTCCTCTGTCCATCTGGCGGAATTTGCACCCAACTGAGCCTTAGTCAAGCCTTTGCCCCAGCATTCAGCTTCTGCTTGATTGCTTCCTTGAATTGACATCGTTTGCACAGTCCCCCACAGTAGGGCAGGTGCCTTTCTGGGTTGGCCACTTTGTAGACTCTGTCTAATGTAAGGCCTAAGCTATCTTCTTAGGAAAGCGTGACTCTCAAAACAATTGGCATTTCAAAGGGAACTTTTACTGAGAGAAAGTGATTGCAGAGAAGTCAGGTGGAGTATGAAATTCGCACACAAAGTGTTAGACTAACTTTTCACTTCAACCCCCACCCCGATGCCCCATGTCCACCACTGGCCAATAAGATGCCACAAAGGTGTTTTGAGAACTCCAAGGCGGGATGGTGACAATAGGTCTTCCTCAGGGCATTGGGACCTTGGTAGCAAGCTGAAACCGGCTGAGGGGGAGTCTGTCCAGGTGGTCTTTTTCCCCTTCCTAATTCCGAAGCAGTTACATGCTTGATGTAACTGTTTCGGAATTAGGAAGGAGAAATAGACCACCTGGCAGCATTCTGACAGGGTTAGGGACCCTTACCCTTGCAGGAAATTGACTTTCCTGTCCCTTGAACCTTTCCAATCCAAGCTCTTAGTTATTTTCATAATCAGGGTTAATATAATGTCACAACATCAAATACTGTACTGTTGACACAAAACACCAATATATTCTTACAAGTATCTGAGATAAACAGAGTTTTTCTACCTGTCTTATTACACTTTCTCTAAATCTTTCATTAGTCCTGCTGCCCTTTTTGGAATAGCCGTCAAGTTGCAGCTTATTTCACCATTTTGTTACTGAACTAACAATTCATAGCACCAGAAACTGTGGTATTTATTGCAATTATTTATATGTCACCTTTCATGATGTAAATAGAATTCTTTATTGGTCTTGTGATTAGACATACAAGGCATTTGTCATAGTGCATACAACCATAGTGATAGTTCATTATCATAGTCATAATGGCAAAATAACAACTACGTAGCTGTTTAAACTGGTTTTACTTGTGGCCTTTTGCACTTCTGTTTTCTAATATTATTGTTGCAATTCCCTGCCCAGGTTCTATTAAAATGGAGATGGTTTATAAATACTCCGAATCAAACCAACTAACAATCAACAACTACCCAGGATTCTTACTGTGGACTGGGGGACAACTGCAGTAGGTTCAAGAGAGTTTGCCTCCATCTCTTTCTCTCCTTTGCTCCAGATGAGCTGTTCAGAGCATCCAGGCATGGGAGGTGCTTCCTTCTCTCGTCTGATAAGCTGAGCTGATTTCTGAGGACATTCCTCCTTGAGGCTCCTCCTTAGTGTCCCCAGTTTTTGCTCAGCCTTCGTTCGACAAAGGCACATTTCCCTTGGCTGGAGAGTCTGAAAGACAATTGCGAGCAGAAAATAACTATCTCTTATCTGAGATCCTCACCTGGTAACAATTACAGGTGGTCCTCTACTTATGACCACAATTGGGTCCAAAATTTTTATTGCTAAGCAAGAAAGTTTTTGTCAGGCTCCGAGTTCACTACAGAGCCCATCGGCTCCGAATACTCCTCACAGCAAGTCAGCTGGCCGTGTCACCTTATCTCTGCTGCTTCCGGATCTGTGTTTCTGCTTGTGTGCTGGTGGATGGCTTTGGAATGACTCGACAGAGCTGTCAGCTGCAGTATGGATTCTGAAACAACTGCAGGGCTGCTGGAAATGGCTCTTTTCATGTATTGATGTGGTACATATTGTTAAAGGGGGTTGGGGCACATATAGGTGGTAATTAAGCCTTAGGTTACAACATGGTGAAGGTGATATCAGGTAGGGATCAGTTAGTAAGGGTCAGAATAGGGTAGGATTGAGACATGTTATAGGCTTAATAGCATTTAGGGATAATGGGTTAGGTGCGGCCAGAACTAGAACTGCGAATAGGCCTGGGTGTGGTGGGGTGTGTCTCATGATAATGGTAATAAAAGGAAAGGGAGCAAACTCAAACCCAACTCTAACTTTGCCTGGCTTTTAGCCTTTCTTGTCAAATAAAAGTATTTGTTGTTTGCTGAGCTAATGAATAAACCACCATTACACTACAAAGGAGCTGGAGTTTGTATTCATTTCAGGACAAATCTTCAATGCTCAAGGACTGGCTGAGAGTTTTTAGTTTTGCCCCACTTTAGAACCTTTTGTTGTTGTTAAGTTGTTAAGAGAATCACTGCGGTTGTTAAGTGAATCATGTGGCTATTAAGGGAGTCCTGCTTCCCCCATTGACTTTGCCCGTCAAAAGCTAGCTGGGAAGGCTAAAAATGGGGACCACACGACCCTGGGGCAGTGCAACTCTCATAAACACTTACCAGTTTGCCATACGCCTAAATTTTGATCCGTGTCCATGAGGATGCTACAACGGTTGTAAATGTGAAAAATGGTCATAAGTTACTTTTTTTCAGTGTGGTTGTAAGTTTGAATAGTCACCAAATGAATGGTTGTAAGTCAAGGACTACCTGTAATCAGTAATAATCCCTTGAGGAAAGAGGGGAGTGCCTACTTGGGGTTAATATCTGCAGAGACTTCCAGATATTGAGTTCCAGAAAATATGTTCCTGTGGTTACCCCATGGAGCTGTGAAAGTCTTGGCTCCCAAGTGATAAAGTTTAGCAGCTGCAAGAAAAAATAAATAAGACTAACATCAATATTTGCAAATCTGTCGTGATTATGGCCTTATATACTACAGTAGCTGGAAATTTTCAAATAAATAAATGGTGAGGAAGACTAGAACTGCTATCCCTACTGACTTTGCACCAAATATGTTAATTCTTTTTTTAAAAAATCTGGTTTAGAGGTGATTTTCAGGATATCCTTTACAATATATTACGTTTTGTAATTGTCTTAGTCTGAAGCACGCTTCTTCTCCAATCTTTCCCTTTACTTTAAAGCATCTAATATTTATACATAATTTATTCAGTTTTATCTTCCTTTGCAGAAAGAAGCAGCTATGTTATTTCCTGCTGCTTTCTCTGCCACACCAATTGTTCCCATCAGCAGATCAGATTATTTCACATCCAAAGAAATCCATGGTCTTTTAAAAACAAACAAATGTGTTGTGGCTTCTTGGGCCTATATTATAAAATGCATGGTGTATTCAGAGGTGGGCTTCATATCATTTAACAACTGGTTCATCTAGTGCAGAACTGAAAATGTGAGCACGCAGGTGCGCCTTCTGCACTTGCATGCAGCTTCAAACACACGGTGATTTCATGCGCATGCTGAGTAGAGTGGATGAGGCACAGAAACCAGCTGGGCTGCATGGGTGGGATTAAGGTGAGTGATCCAGAGAGTGAGATATATAACACGGGATAGCACTGGGGGAGGTGGGTGGGCACAGCCGGTGGTTGGAAGTACCGGTACGGGTGAACCGGTCAGAACTGGTAGCAGCCCACTTCTGGGTGCATTATCCTGACAGAGGAAAAAGAGGAATCCTTTCCATGTCTCAATCAGCATTTTAAAGTCAAGGAGATGATTAACTGAAGTTCAGAATCTACTTCTCTACTGCACTCCAATTGCTGTTGTATTCCGCTTCCCATAAGCCCTTTTCTACTAGCCGCACTTTCTAGGAATACTTATCCCAAATATTTGGAGGCCATCAAGCTGCTATCATTTGCAAGCAAAACAGTTAAAAAATAGGACTCTTTCCTTTAAACAGAGATTAGCAAGTTATTAGAAATGAAAAAAAAGTTTTCCCCCACTTTTTTGTGAATATTCTTTTGAGCAGTCCATCCATTTTCCCAATGATATCTCCAGAGAAAATTAGGAAGAGCTTATTGTGACTGAAATCCGAATTGAGCACTAAGTAAAAAAGCAGAAAAACAAGTGGATGACAAAAAGAAAAATGCTGGATGAAGAAACAACTTGATAATGCTGTTTTTGGACAAATTCAGCAAAAGTAAAGCTAAGAATGGCAACTGTCTACGTGGCATGGCAGGAGAAATGTGATTTAATTGGAGTAAATGAGGCTTGGCTGTAGAAAGAAAACAATGTGATACTAAAATATGAGGATGGCATTTACTGAAAATGATTTCAGATAATTTGGTGCTATGGCAGTAGGTTGTTGACGAGTGAATATTTATATACATGTTATTGCCATTAAAAATCTATTATAACATATGGGATCAAAATGTGACTTTCTGATGTAAAACCTGACTACGCGATCATTTTGCCTGCCTGCTACATTTTCTGTGGCAAATCAAGACAGTTGTGTTCTTGGGCATCTTTGACAAACGGTTGAAGAAGGAGGGTTCAGTCTTTCACTGCCCCTGAGTTAAGAGGAAAAAGAGGGTGGGCTCAGAAGTGCTATGACAAGGACCTGCTCTGTTCCCAGCTGCCATCTTGAATTGTGTTTCCTATTGTTGCCTTTTCAAAAATAGGAATTAGCCAGCAATGTAATTTCCTTCTTCAAGTATAATTTTTGAAATAGAGCTGCTGCCTTAGGAATTCCTTCCTCCCTTCCTTCCTTCCTTCCTTCCTTCCTTCCTTCCTTCCTTCCTTCCACAATGAAATATTATTCTTGCTCTTAAAACCGAATGCTGATTTATGGCTTGCTCAAGCTATTCCTCCATTATATTCTGAAGAAGTTAATTCTGGACTGATTATGTACATTACTTTTTGTACTCTAGTATTCATAACCAATTGCAAAATATAAACAGGGACTTAGTCAAGTGTGAAATATATGCATATAAAGGACTAGCATACCTCTCTTATAAATGTGGTTAAAGTCTGTAGTGTTACTTCAACTTATATAAGAACTCCTAAAATCAAGCAAACTGTAATCCAACACAGAGAATTTGCACATCACACAAATATCAAGATTTGTAGTTTTCTTGGTCTGCTGCATGTGACTTACAATGCAAAGCTTTGAGAAGATAAAGTTCTATCAATATAGCTCACTCCTCTTGTGCCGAAAATGCTTCTACACCCATGTTCAAATTAATTGCCTCAAATCCTGCTGTTGCTGTCTTTTCCCAGTTGCTATAAGACAGCTACTCCATCATTGCTGGTGGTGCTGCAGTTGCAGTCTAGAAGTGGCCAATTATGGGGAATGTATTGCAGAGTGAAAAAGGAAAAAAAGGAGGCGAAGCTATCAGTTTGATGGATCTCCAGATTGCGCTAAGCAAGTGTAATGTAGCAAACTGTATCAGGCCTGAATGGGTGAATTCTGAATTCAAACCATGGTGTTCCTTGGATCACCCTGGTCCTATACCCAATTTTCATTCTAACTTGTCTTATTAAAGTATCATAAGGCTGTAAGGGACTTTGGAGGTCCCTTTGGAGGTCTTTTAGATTAACATCCTGCCCATCAGGAGACCTTAAATCATCCCAGACAAATAGTTGCCCAATCTCTTTTGAAAAACCTCAGCAGTGATGCACCCACAACTCCATAATTTGTTCCATAACTTTGGTTGCAACCCAATTTGGTCGTGACCCGAACCTAATTTTGGAAATTCAGTGATTACAAAAAAAATGGCATGGAAGAGGAAATCGGCCACAAAAAAATTTGTGAATTATTTGTTCGAAACCTGATTTGGTTGTGGTCAGAAGCCTTTGTGACTAGAAGTTCTACTGTAGTTCCATTTCAAATACTTGCTGAGTCAGCCAGTTACAAATCCATCTGGTGATAGTACTGTCTATCCTTTATTGTTCTTAGATATAGGCTGTGATCTATTTTGTCAAATATGAAGTCTAAGTAAACTACGTCCACAAAATTCCCCTTATCCAGTAATTTAGTCACTTTGTCAAAGAAGGCAATAAGATTCGTCTGGCATAACAAACATGCTGGCTTCTAGTAATTGTCTTGTTCCTTCTAGGCATTCATAAAATGCACTTCTTGATTAGCTTTTCCAGGACTTTCCCAAGTATTGGTAAAGTTTCTGGTCCATAGTTTCTGGGATCCATTTTCACCCCTTTTTGTAAATTGGAAGCATATCAGTTCTTTTTCAGTCCTCTGGTATTTCCCTGGTACTCCAGGAGCACTGAAATATTTTGTTTAGTGATTCAGAGATCGCACCTGTCAGTTCCTGCAGCATCCTGAGTTATAATCCATATGGTCCTTGTGATTTGTACTCATCCAGGATGGAGAGGGAGTATCTTACTTTTTCTTTGTCTATTTTGACTTGTATACCTGTTCTGTGCCTCTCAGTGCTACTTTTGAAAGGTTGGACTATTTTTTCCTTTTGTGTGAAGACAGATGCAAAGAATGTATAAAACAGTTCTGCTTTCTTCCTGTTACTGTCATCTCCTTGCCATCTTCTCCCATTGGTGTACCAATAATTTCCTTGACCTTTTTACGCTTGTTTCTCACAAATTGAAAGAAACTTTTAAAAATTATATTGGCATTTGTTGCATGTCTTGGTTCATTCAGAACCTTAACTTTCCTGACTTTGTCCCTGGGGATTTGGGCTATTTGCTAGTATTCTGTTCTATGTCCTTCTTTCCATTATTCATCCTTGTCCTCTTGTTTGTCAGAGAGTTCTTGATGCAACCATGCTGTTTTTTTTTCTGAGTCTCTTGTTTTTCTTTCTCTATGGTTTGATTGAGGTTTTTAAATCTCATTTTTCATGGTTTCCCTAGCATCTTGATTTGTTTTTCCCTTACGATTTCCATCCATGCAATCTTTCCTACTCTCTCTCTTAGTTTGTTGAACTCACCTCTCTTAAAGTCTAAAACATTAGTTTGACTTGGTTCAATTACCTATGTCTGCATTATGTTCAATTCTAGAATGACATGGTCACTCTTCCACAAGTTTCCTACAATTTCTACCCCTTTATCCCTATTGGTTAGAATTAAGTCCACTATTAAGACCCTCTAAATCCCTCTTGTATCTTGTATCTTTTCAGTAACAAAGTTGTCAGCTAGGCATATCAGGAAGCTATTTGATCTCCCACTTGCCGCAGTGTTTGTCTCGCACTTGATTTCAGGGTAGTTAAAGCCCCCCATTACTACAGTGTTGTGTTTCCTGCAAACTTTATCTAATGATTAGCATCAGTATGCTTCGTTGGGTGGCCTGTAGTAATGAAACAAACAAAATGTGAAAAAGTTATGATATTTATTTAGTTACTTACTGAGCACATCTAAATTATATTAAAGTAACCAAAACATCTTTACAATCCCCAAGGCATGTCAACTTTTGAGTACCCCTAATGTTTGGAAATTGAAAGTTGAAAAATTTGACACGTACTATGAAGTATACACCTATACCAATATCATTTCTTTTAATTTTCACCCAATGCATTTTGGGAAGCTTTCATCCTTAGTGCTGTGTATTTCTTGTAGAGGTATAGTGATTTCTTTCGTACAATTATATCCTTCTAAAGTATGTTCCAATCATGGAACATGCTTATGTATATATATTACGGTTACTATGTTTGTAAATAACCCTAATCTTATATATTGAAATAGGTTTGGTGGAGTTAGTGCAACATGTATGTGACTAGACTTTGAAAACAGGAACCCTCTCTTGCCTGCATCTAACTTGCATTTTGTGAAGGTTTATTCTCTCAACTGTGTCTATGTCTGATGGCTAAGGAATACTTCTGATATAACCCAAAGCATGACTGTGGAGCCCTGATATTATTCAACCATGTGTGGATTTTATACTTGACAAGTAAATATAACACTTTGAAAGATGTATGACTTTCCAGTTACTTTCTAAATTTTAAAGGTATATTAGAAGCAAGGATACTAAAGGAAGCATAAATTGGCACTGGTGCCTTTTAAGAATTAATAAGGCATTTAATTAAGAGGCATGGAGATTCTATCAAATCAATGTTTAAATAATATTAAAAAGTCAACAAGTAATTGCCATATTGCAGGCATTTCTAGATAGCTGATAGATTTCATATAATTTAACCAGAAATTTCACCTTATGTATTACAGATGTTATACATCACTTACTTCTTGAGATTATGTTTGTTGTTTGTTTGGTGTTAACATCAGACCCATAAAATTGTATAAGCCAGAACTGGCAACAATTATATTCTATCAGGCAGTCCTATTACCTCTATTATTACTGTAATTTGATGGTATGTTTTATTTTTATTGCCAATCTGTCTTTCAACCTGTCTTTTTAATGACTACTGACTAATATACAATGTGCTTGCAATGCTATTGGATGTCCAAATAAAATGAAAGAAGGTAAACTGTTCTTACACTAAATTGTTTAAGCTACAGCTGAAATGAAAAAAAAACCATGTTTGGTATGAAGCAGAAAGAGTGAAATGATGCATATATGGATCCTTTAAGTCAACATTTGTGTTCTTCAGAAAAGGGAGGAAGGAGGAAAAAATGATCTTGAATTAAATTCCAAAGCAGCTATTATTCAAACTTACATTCCAAAATTGAAATATTTTAAAAATAATCAAACAAGAAACCCTGTCTGTTTTTCTGTATTTCAATTGTAACTTGCAAAACTTACAAGGAATTAAGTTGATGAGTCCAGTGGTTTTTAGATGAGACAGAACTGCTAGGTAAATAATAAGCATGTGACTCTGAATTTCATGGCCATGATGTGAATGGTCAACCCCCCCCACCGTTTTTATTTTAATACTGTAGTATAAATGCTGATACTTTGTTATTTCAAAACAATTATATTTATATAAAGTTAAATTCTTAACATTCTACTATTGAGATATCTGAGCATATTGGATATAAAAAGAGGAAAAGAATATTGTGTCATTATTAGTTAGAGCTTAAGATATCAGCATTATGGGCATTATGATTATTTGGCTTTTTAATTCAAAGTTAACATTAGAAAGGAAGAGATATAGGAAGACTGTTGTGAATCAATAAAAGTGAATAACCTAAATGCAAATTAGGGGTTGAAAACCTGCACACTTGATTGGTCCTTATACAACAACTTGGGATTGGGCCAGAACCAGTCCCTGATTGGCCACTTTTGGGACTGTCCTTATTGGTTAGTAGTTTGAACTGGTTGCACATTTTCATTGGTTAATGAGGCAGCAGCTAACCCTATAAAAGGGTTACTGCTGCCCATAGCATTGCTCTGTTATGTTCTATACTTTATTAAAGAGTTGAAGTCACTGGTCAGATGTCTGGTCTCCGTTATTCTCCATACTTAACAAAGACCATACATCAAGGTATTTGTTATGTAATAACATTTTTGGTCTTAGGTGAAATGACTTGATACTGAAATTTTCAGTGTGTGTGTGTGTGTGTGTGTGAGAGAGAGAGAGACAGAGAGAGAAAGAGAGAGAGGGAGAGGGAGAGGGAGAGAGAGAGACTTAGAAAGAAAAGGAATAGATGAACAAAACAACTTTAATAAATTTGAAATATTAAAAAGTATAAAAGAAACAAGGCAAACATTTTTAAAACGTTATTGCATTTACAATTTCTCTCCTTTTACATATATGCTATTTTGTAATATTTATAAGCATTTAGAACCCTTTAAAAGCAGAACAGTAGTAATTAAAAATTATTGTTATTGTGTTGTGTGATATATTGTTTATATGGGAACCATTATTGCTCACATTTAGTTAAATTAAATTCCTATAATATGCTGTCATTTTAGATAGATAATTTGATTAATGCCTCAAGTTCTCTATACTGCACTAGGCAGATTGGCTGCACATATATGGTTTCACTTCTGCTCATATATGTGCAAGAACATACATACATACATACAGACAGACAGACAGAAATTTCCATCCCTTCCTGCAAGAAAGTAACTTCCCACCTTCATCATGACAAATGTAAATAATTCTATGATCTATTTCACCTCCTCATGGTTAACAAATATAAAACACTTCATCCCATAACCCATCTCTTAACAATACACAAATCAAATGTAATATCATCTCCAAGCTGCTTACCAACAAAACTTTCAAACTGTCTAAAATAGTACAGTAACCTTAGTTAATATATAAAATACTCAACATTATATCTCTCAGCGCTTAACTGTAATAAAAATCCCATTTTAAAAGCACAAGAAGATCCCTATATTTTAATGTAAACAATAGAAAGAAAACCAAGGCCATCTAATGCACATTTTCCCCATTCCAAATGTCAACAATGAAAAAATATCAACCCCCAAATAGGACTTTTCTCATCCAAATAATCATTCCATATCTCAACTGTAAACAAATCTACACTTCACAAATATAAATCCCAGTATCCTAATATAAGCAAAATATTAAAATTTAGCATAACAAATGCAAATAGTTTTTCTTTAAAGAGAAAAACTCACCAAATTTCCTTATTTTGAATAAAAACACAGTTAAATGCAAAACCAGTTTAAGTGCTATGAAGCTAAGATATAATACATACAGTAACTTCAACAGGTTATTGCAGATAGTAGTTGCTTAATGATCGGTTACTTAGTTTGAAATTATGAAGGCCTTAGAAAGTGTGTTTTATGACTGCTTTGATCTCTGGAGCTCAATCAAGTAGGCATGCAGCTCAAAATCTCTGCAGAGAACTGCACTAAAGTGCTCTAATCCAGGGGTCGCCAACCTTTTGGACCTCATGGACGACCAAACTCATAATTTTAAATCCCAGGGACCACTAACCGGTTCTGTGGGTGTGGCCTAATTTGTGGGTGTGGCTTGGTGGCCGTGTGACTGCTGAGCATGGCTTGTATGTAAATATTATAAATATTTATAAAAATATTGATTTTTTTTAATAAAAAAGAGCAATTTTTACCCAAAAACAGGCAAAGCAGGAACAAGCCAAGTCCTGCAAGTCCCTTGAGAGGCTGGATAGGTAATTGGCAGAGGTTTACAAGCTGTAACTGCCTTCCCTCCCTGCGCTGGTACCTTCTTCATTCTCCCTGCACTGCTCAATGATCAGATTGGGAGTAGACCTTGGCAGGAGTGGAGCACCAGGTGCTTTAGGAGTGGGAGAAACCCAGAGCAAACCTGGGCCTGCACTAAGTCTCCAAAAGTCTCCCCTATCCTCAGTCACCCGGTGATCCACTTAATGACCTGCATGTTCACTTAACGATTCATTGGGGAGAGCAGCGATGGCACGATCTTTGATTTGTTGCTTCACTTAATGACCGTTGTGACCTACAACTATAATTGGCAGGTTCCATTACAATCATATGTCAAGAACTATCTGTATTTGATGTTGGAAAATAGAGATTCTCCTTAGATGAGCCTGCCCGTAATTTGGATCTAACAGATGGCTTTTAATCTATAACTTGTAAAGAGCACTACCATGACTTTTACTATTAGTAATGTTACTTTGAAGTTTTAACATGTGTGGGAAATTACAGCAACACATTGATTGGCAGAGCTCTTTGCCATGAAGCATAGAGATTTTCACTTTTATAGCTTCTAGCACTTCTAACTACAGATGGCACTTATCTTCTAAAAGAAATTGACTTTCTCTTGGGTATAAATTGAGGAATTTCTTATGAGTGCTTTGATTCAGTCACATTGATTGCAGAAGTAATTTTTCTTGCCTTAATGCTGTAAATTTAGAAAGGACCATCTTTAGGTGATATGAATTTTGCTCTTTGAGCTGATCAATTGTCATTGCCCAGACAATCTTTGCCTTCACTTTTTAACTAGAAAGCTTTAAAGTTATTGTTTGATTCTTTTTTTTTTCTTTTTCAGATTTATAAGACTTTTCCCATATTACAACTTTAGTTTCTATATTCATAATAGCTTCTGTAAATGCATTGTGTGTGTCCTCCAGCCAATATTAAGAGGCAGATTTTATGGAAGAGAATTGGAATGGCAATAAATTTATGCAGATGATCATTCATGGTGCTTCACATTGCCAATATCACCAGTTACGAAAACAAATGATTTGTTTAAAAAAAGTTAAGATTTTTTGAAACCTCACAGGCCCTTTTCAATATATTTTGCAATATCGTTCTCTCATATTTTAATGTACCTGCTAAAAATTGAATTTTACTTTCAACTGTTAAATTGTCCTCTCGTGCTTTTCTAATTATGAAAACAACCCAAACCAAGAACAATGTCATTGTGATTGATAACAAACTTAAGATTAATGTATTACTGTACAGAGCAAATACTGCATCTGGTTTTAGTAAGCAGCAAAAAAAAAAAAAACAGGAAGGCTATGCCATTCCTCTTCAAGAGATTCTTTGGAAGCATGTAAGAAACTCTGTGACGGGTTAAAGCAAATGCATCTTTCTTCAGGCTCATAAGTGTTTTTCCATGTGAACTGAGGTAAAGTTTATGTTTCTAAATGCTGCAGCAGCCAAAAGCATCTTCCAAAGCAGCTGGATAAATCACTTCTTTCAAGGGATTTGACTTAGAATCCAGGGGCATCTTCAGAAGGACATGCAAATTGAAGCCACAGCTGACTTCTTCTATTCCCAACTCCATGGATATCTTTGTTAGGATCTAGGATCTTATCCTCAGTTCTGATTTTCTGTAGTTGGGCAAGAATGGCATGCAACAGAAGGGAGGAGGATTCCAAAAAGAAAATGTTTAGAAAAGACTCTTCTGAGAACATTTTTCGTTTGTGCTGTTAAGTCAGCCTTGATTCCTGACAACTACCTGGGCAAGAGTATGCAGTTTTTTTGGGCAAGATTTTCAGAAGTGGTTTGCCCTTAGCTGCTTCCTAGGGCTGGGAAAACTGGCCCAAGGTCACCCGGCTAACTTTGTGCCTGAGAAAAGACTAGAACTCATAATCTCATGGTATCTAGTCTATTGCTTTAAGTACTATGCCGGTCTGGCTCTTAATTAATTAGGAACAATTATTCATAACAGCAAACAAAAGAGCCTACAAACTAAAAATAAAATAAAATCTGGAACTAACAAGAATTACTTGCCACTTTGAAAAGCAGTTTAAAAAAATTGAAACAGATAATTATAACCATAACTGATAAATATATTTAAAAAGTATAACAATTGAATTATCTATCAAACATGATTTGGGTAGGTGTGTTTTCAATCTAAATTTCAGTTTTCTCCAAAACTTCTTCAAATATCATACAGATTAAAGAATTAGATTTAGAGAGCTGTCTCAGGGCAGGCTGAATATAGATACCATGAAATTGTAGCAAAAATATTAATGGAATAATTTGCTAGGTCAAGGGGAAAAACGTATATGAGATATAATTTGAAATCCCTCGAAAGTAAGTTCTTAGATTGGAATGTAAAGATCCTCTGATTCAAAACTTAGATATGTAATTAATTTAGAGCATCAGGCAGTAGATCTATTCCCCCCTTGTTATTTAATTTTATTTGACATGCAAACATTTTTAAAGACTGTCTTATGTGATTGCTTGCCAATTACTGTTTGAAGTTAGTGACATCAGAATTATCATAACAAATATCTCAGCAGCATTTTGTTCATTTTGTTCCTTGTTGTCAGGATGTGATTTTATTGGCAAAAATTAGAATGTAATTAAGTTTTTTGCATATTGTCGCAAAACTGCTTTAATGTTTGAAATTTCATAAGATGATCTGGATGAGCACTGTTCTAAGAGTACCAATACAAACATAGTTAGAGAAAATTAAAGAGGTATTGTCCATTCAACCACCTCCATAATAGGTTTAGTAGTAGCCCAGTTCTTGGCATGATTATTAAACAGTCAATCTCTTTCTTCAATGAGCTGAAATAGAGAAAATCGCTACTTAATTTTCTGAAACAGGATTAAACCAAATCCATCTCAAAATGTTTTGACCTTCCTTCCTTCCTTCCTTCCTTCCTTCCTTCCTTCCTTCCTTCCTTCCTTCCTTCCTTCCTTCCTTCCTTCCATCCATCCATCCATCCATCCCACTGAGAAAATGTTGAGGTAACACTGATTTGAATTATCTTATTCATTCACCAGGGTCCATATTTGTACGAACAGGTCACTAAGAGTATCTATAGACACATACTCTGCTACAAAGCTTGCATCTCTGACATGCCTGCTATCATGTGGAGGAAAGCATTTTGTCCTTCATGTGAAAGCTCAGGTCCTCTGAGAGCAGTTAATGGCATTATTCTGCAGAGAGGAGGTCACAAGAAACACTGGAGGCACTCCCAGTGTCTTCTGCCCCATACCTGTGACCAGACAAGTAGGCTACCAGCATTGTAGGTCGCCAGCAGCCGGTGCAGACGGCAGCGGAATCGGACAGTGGGGAAAAAAAGGGGACCAGTCAGGGAGTCTGGAGAGGATTCGTACGAGGGTCCTGCATTCAATGCAGAGATGGGCCAGGACCATCTGGGAGTGGGGTGCTGCCTCCAGAGTCTTCAGAGTCTGGCAACAGTGAGGCAGAGGACCCAGGGGAGCCTGTTTCCAGTGCGCATGTGCACAGAGCTGCTAGAAGGCAAGAGCAGCTGAAACTAAAAGGACAACTTGGGAGTAAGGCTGGGAGGTGATTGCCCCACCCATAAGGGATAAAAGTCAGTCAAAGATGACAAAACCTTTGCAGGAAGCAAAATAGTTCGATCAGTTCCGAGTCATCCTAAAAGCTCTGTGTACTTTGGTTCATTTTTCTTGTACTTTGGTTGGTTTCTTTTCCAGTTAATCTGATACTTCTGTTTTTGGCAGCACTTCACAGAACTGAAAGGTGTGTGCTTATCTTGGGGGACTGTTTGAGTTTAATTCTGTTTGGGAATGAAAACAATTCCCAGTGTTGCAATGAAATAGGTTTTGTTTTTAAAACAAGTTTGTGAATAATTATGGTTTACGAAGCCTGGGTCAGAACAACCAGAAGCAGAAGAAGTTATGGGATGAAGCAGGAAGGACCGACCGATAACTCAGTGCTGCAGTAACTAATAATAGCACAGAGTTGATGCTGTGAAGGCATGGCAATGTTGGCAGGAAGCTTCCAAAGTTGGAAGGACACAGAAATACCCTGTGAAATAGATTAAATGGCACCCGGCACCCAATCCCACACAAATGAAAACAAAAATCTCCAAAACTGTCATGAAAAATCTGTCATGCCCTCATTGGTGATAGAACAGCTGGCAAAACCGGCATTCTTTTCTTCTTTAAATTGATTTTTTATTTACCACAAATTAGCACTCTTTAAAGCAGAAGTCTCCAACCTTGGCAACTTTAAGACTTGTGGACTTCAACTCCCAGAGTTCCAGAGCTTTGCTGGCTGAGGAACTCTGGGAGTTGAAGTCCACAAGTCTTAAAGTTGCCAAGGTTGGAGACCCCTGCTTTAAAGAACCACTCCTGCCTTTTAGCCACCAGTCCAGTCCTAAAGCATGCTCATATATCATTCTAAGTATGCAAAGAGCCACGAAGCTCTTAGCTAAAACTGGAATAAGTAAAGATGACTTTAAGGTGCCTCCCCTTCTGGGTTGGGATGAGGCAAAGATAATGTTACCAAGACATTAAAAAAAAGTTAGCAGGCCTGTGGTACAATAGAAGAATGTGAGTTTGAGCTCTGAGTTACCAAAGCACTGATGTCATGACAGGCAGGAGCTTCCAAGAAGAGGAAAACAAAAGTAGAGACAACAACAAGTAGTAAAGGGATTCCCCATCTTTTCTCTTCATACAACCAGTGCCGCTTGTGGTCAACAGGTTAAAAGGTGGAGGATTGTTTCCAGGCATGCGTCTCCCACTGGTAGCTTTTCAGTGTTGGGAAAGCTTGTCACATGTGAACTATTTTTGTTGCACTTAATCTTTGTAAATCAGGCATCTACAGTATTATGGGTATGTTTATTCATGAGTGATTGTGATTGTGAATCCTTCCGGGAATAGCTTGCAAGTTTTGATAATAGCTCTGGGAATGGAATATGATTCTCAAGTGTATGAATCTTTCTGCCCTGATTGAGAGAACTTAATTCATAATGGAAAAGAGAAAAGCATGAGACATAGCTCATGTCAGTCTTAGGGTATAAACTCTGATTGCCTATCACAGTTTTGCATTTAGCTCCCATAGTTCATCATTATATTAATTACATGAATTAAGGAAGAGATACATTCTATAGATCTCCAAATTATAACATTTTGCAAGTTCTACAAAGTCTATTGTAATGTTATAAACCTGCACATAATCATCAGTGAAAAAATGTTGAGTTCCTTTAAGATCATTTAATATGTCTGTCTATCTGTCCGTCCGTCTTTTTCAACCTTCCAGTGCATAGGCAATTTAGATCTAATTAATTGTCAATAAATGAATCAACAACGTAAAACTTAATGAAAATGCAGCAATTAAAACAAATTTACCAATGAAAGCCATTTGGTTAAAAAGGTTTCATCTCTCTTGATAAAATAAATTATTAGTCATAAACTCAGACTATATAGTAATCTGTTCCCAAAGTATTTGTTATATGCTTGTTAGGCTTTGATATCTGCTTAGCAAAAAAAAAAAAGATTTTTAATTCCATCTGCCAGAATATATAATTTAATTAGATGTTCATTTTTATGGGGCCTTACCTAAAATTATAATAAATCATTATATTCATTTAAAATAGAAAAACACTAGCAATTATAAAAACATTGCAAAGGGTTGGACTAGATGATCCTTGTGATCTCTTCCAACTTTACGGTTCTATGAACTAAAGCAGAGGAAAAGCAAAGCAAGGACATAAATGCAGATGAGATGAGAGAGGATTGCTTCTGAATTTATAATAGCAATGACATTTAGACTTATATAATGCTTCACAGTGCTTTACAGCCCTCTCTAAGCAGTTATGATGACCTGAGCATGGCATGAAGGCAGCAGAGCCAGAAAATAGGTATGAGTCCCTTTATTTGCTCCAACTTTGCCCCCAACGTCCCGGTTACTCTCTGGCCTGGAGAAAAGCTCTCCACCGAACCTACAACAGCCTCTGGTTGCAGATACTCCAGTCCAAATACTATAAGCAGAATGACTGCAATCAATCACTCCAGCAGGGCAAGATAATAAGTTCAATAATTCCTACAAGGCAGATAAGCACACAGAAACATGGCAATAATTCACACAGACACGAGGAATGCCAGAAATGCAGGCTAAAACTCACAACACTAGATGAATTCATTTGTTTCCGACAAACGCCCCTCACAACTGCCTTTCCTTTAAACTACATCCCCAGGTGTTCCTTGTGAAGGGAATTGGGGCCCTTTCCTTTCTTGTAAGCCATGCAACCCACATTGCTCTTTTCTGCGTTCTTCCCTGAATGCCCTAGGATGAGGAAGGGGTGGTCCTTGGTCTTCATCTGAATCCTCTCTCCCTTGTTCTACCTCTTCCCTGCTCTGTCCAGCCTGACTTTGCCCTTCCCCAGTTTCCTCCACAGCCAATGGAGCCAGTCTCCTGTTTTCTGTCAGCTGTTCATCTTCCCTCTCAGATTCAGAATCTGACAGGGACATGACCGCAGTTTACAGAGTCAGTATATTGCCCCCAACAATCTGGGTCCTCATTTTATGCACCTTGGAAAGATGGAAGACTGAGTCAGCCTTGAGCCTGGTGAGAACTGAACTGCCGAACTGCAGAAAGCAGAAGTAGCCTAGAGTACTGCACTCTAACCACTGCCTCACCACGGCTCATTTTTTTTTCTATTACTCATAAATGCCTGCAGGTACAGCAGAACGTGGTAAAAGCAGAAGCTTTAGAACATGGCTCAGTGCTATAGGTTGTGAGGAGGCTGCAGATGTAGAAGACAAGCGGTGCTCACACATGCTGTTAAGAATGAGTGGTAGGATAATGAAAGCTACTTAACACAGTTAAGCTTCAGTTCAGGGAGACTTCTTGGAAATGTCCGTGTTGTTTTCTTGGCAAAAATATGTGTTTTCACTTTTGCCTTTTTCTTTTCTTTTTTTTGTAAATTTTATTTGAGTTTTCACAAAAAGAAAAGAAACACAATTAAAACATCTTTTTTGAAAGCAGCATAATCCCGGGTTACATTTCTTTGTGCAGACACAATTTCAGGTTCATGCTCATTTTTATATTCTATTCCATATCTTATTACAATTTTACATTTTCTACATAGCTTCTCCCCTCTTTTAATTTCCTCAATTTTATTATATTTATTTCATCTCAATTCAAATCATTATATTTATATTTTTTGTCTGTCCTGTTTCAATTGTCTATTATCTTTTCTCATTAAACAAAATTTCTCCTGTAGTTACTGATTGGAGTATGATGCCTTTATATCTTTCCCCTAAAGTTATAACACTCAATATAATACATAGCTTCCATTCGGATTCTGTTTGGTACATTCTTAAACTACACACAATATTCTTATAAAAAAGTAAAAATTATAAATGTATATAATTAAAATAACATTCCATTCCAATTCAATTCTATCATTAATATTAAAATTCATTAAAGTCTTAAGATTTTTCACATTACTTTTCAATTAAATATCATACCTCTATGGGGACTATGAAAGCTATTATTAGCTTTCCCTAATCAATTCCCCCCCTCTTCACTTATATTTTATAAAACATTGACTAATTAAAGTGTTCCCATTCCTTCCTAATTCAATTTTCTCATTTATTTTATTTCATTTACTTTATTCACAAATATTTCACTAAGTTACACTAACCATTCTATCCCTCATTCTAATCATATGTTGTTTCCAACTTTCTAAAGTTATTTCTATTTCAAATATAACAACACAATCTCATGTACCTTTACAGAATCCCCCTTTCAGTTAAATTTTTACCCATTATCTCTAAATAGGTCCTGTTTCTTTATATCTTGCTCCGGACCTTTGTGACTTCTTTTCCTTTCCTTCTTCCCTCTCTTCTTCTCCCTCCCCTTTTTACCCTTTTGTCTCTCTACCTCTATTTCCCTCTTCTGTATTCCCCTTTTCTGTTGTTTTCCAGTATTATACTTATTTTTCGAATTATTTTTCTTTTCTTTGGTTGTTTTTTTAAATTTTAAATTCTCCATTCTCTCCCCCCCCTTTCCTTTTTCTTCCCCACATAGAATTACTTGTTCATTAAAGATGGCTTCTTCTTTGTCCCAGTCTTCTTGTTTTGCAGTCTTTTCTTATTTGTTTCTCATAGTTCCAAATCTCCATTTCTAAGAATTGAAAAACGAAGCCAAAGGAACCCTTCCCTTCTTGTGCCTCTTCTTTGTACTTTTTAAGTTCCATTTTCAATTCATCGAAAAGTGATGCCATTGTAAAAAATTTAAACAACCACCCAATTGATTTTAGTCATTCAAATATAATAGCCAAAAATCCAAAAGTCACCAAGTAATCCAAATACACACAAACTGTTTCTTTTTGCTCTTTCTTTCTTTCCCCACTTTGTCTTCCTGGGGTTACTATTTAGTTCCAAAGTTTCAGTTAAAACGTATCTTTTAGAAGTCTTATTGAAATTTTACTTTAGATTCTTTTAAAGTCCAGGCAGTCTCCTCCCTCTTCCAGATCCTGCCCTTATTCTTTTTCTCTCCCTTCCTGCTTATAGAATAAAAAGTTTTTAATGTCCAGAAATCTTTATTGTCCCTTTGGCATTTAGTTATATTTTCAGCTTAATTGCCTGTTGATGCCAAAGCAGATTTTTCCAACTTCTTATTCTTAATTGTTAATATAAGGAAGGAGAGAGAAGAAAAAAAGCCAAACCTTTCCCTTTTCACTTTCTTTCGCTGTTTCTGACTCTTCTTTGGGAGCGATGTTATTTCTTGTAAAAATTAAATTCCAGGGTACCTTAGTTATTGCTTTTTTAACTTAGCCCAGTCAGCCAAAACTTTCACTTCTTATCTTCCTCCTGCACGCTCTTTTCCGGTTGAGTACTTCTTTGAGGTGGCCATTTCTGACCACCGTTCCTACCGCCTTCGGGAAAGGGAGTTTGACCAGCTGAGGAGGAGAGATGCAGCTCTCCTCGACCCTGCTGGCAGTCTCCCCCTTCTTCACCACCTCTACGGGGTGGCTTAGCCCTGAAACCAGCTGGCTCGGGGCGCTCCAGCAGCAAGCCCAGGCAGAAACCACGCACGATCGCGGATTCCTGTCTGTCGCCGAAGCCCTTCAAACTGGAAGATCACTTTTGCCTTTTTCTGATATGTGTATAAGAGAGAGAAAAAAAGAGAGAATATATATCATTAACCTCCCCCCCATTTCCAGAGATTCCTCACTCAAATCCTAACTAAATTTGACCTTATTTAATTTTTCTTAGCTGAAAGTCAGCTAAATGCTACCACATGCTGTGACAAATGACACTGTAGCAAATCTTCTGATCTCATACTTTAAACAGTTTTTCTCCTTTTTTATTGCTTTTCTTTTCATGTCGTATCTTTGGCTGTGTGTCTCACAACTGATATCTGTACATTGCTTTGAGGGAGGAAATATTTCAAATAGATAAAATTTGTTTTCATAGTGAGCTGTTACCTATACAACGTTATTCTTGGCCACATATAAATGGCATTAAATAATTGGGAGAGGGGATCCCTTGACTATATTTGTTTATTTTACTGCTTTTAGTAAATACTTATATCAACTGTGAGGGCCAGTTTATTATGAAAACAAATGGAACTGATTTCAACGATGCTACTTCCTGGTTATGCAAGATCAGAGCTTTAACTCCTCCTTTCCTCCCTGGGCTAAATCTCTTTAAACCAATCTCACAAAAGGCAAATAAAATCAAATACATACAGACATACACTCCTTTTTTAATGACCCTATAATCCCTTAATTTGGAGTACAGTAAGGGTGACTGGATGGAAGTAAACATTTACTGGCTGGCTGGATGCCCTTCCTGACACCATGTGGAGTTCACAGCAGATATTTTTTCTTTGCACCCTAAAAAAGAATATCTGCTCTACCTAGGATTGAACTCTCAACCTCTCAACCTTCAGAGCAGGAGACCACCATGCTGCTCCTTAGATATGGGACATACATACATACATACATACATACATACATACATACATACAGTGTATACAGTATAATATACACACACAAACACATAACCCTAATCCCTTTTTAACACTAAATCTTAAAAAGTGAATATTCAGCATTGTACAACTCATGTTATCAATAAAGGAGAATATTTGTAACTCAGGGTTTCAATGTGCAAGTCAACAACCAACAAAGCTCAAAGAGCCCCAAGGACCCTCACAATTCATTTTATATAGGGTTGTTTGATCAGGTCAGCAATTAAAAAAATGCCCCAGGCCTAGAATGAGGTGTTGTTGGTATCCTATAAATGAATGCTTCCTTCCTGAGATAGGAGATTATGGAACTTAATATACCAATTACTAGATGATTACAACATTTCTATCATCCTGCCCAATCTGAAAAATGGAATGCAAAACTAAGAATACATAGTACCTTTTCATAATTTGTCTGGAGACATAAGAATATTAGACTTGAATTAGCAGCATGTAGAAAACAAACAAACAATTGAATGTATATTCTGGCTAGGACATATACATCTTCCTACAGAAATAGTCATTTTCCTTGAAGCATATATCTCTCTTGGTTTATCTGGACTTGCCTTTTTTCCTTCAAAATTCCAATTTTAATCAGAGGTTCTGGGGAACTTTGTTTCACCCTTCTTTCCCTTCCTTCAGTTTCCTTCTCCATTTCTGCCTTTGTCTTTCCAAAGAGCTACAGATCTTCTATTCCTGGATTATAAGGAGGGGCTGGGATATCTCTGTGTGTCTTCATGACAAAAAGCTATGAGTCCTTGTGAATGTGCGCATCCTAAATCTGCAGTCTGCGTAAAGGAATGTCTGAGTTTTGCAGACTGGAAAGGGAACCACTTTCCCAACAAGGTTACCAAAAAAAATCCATTAAATTGAATCTGCCTGTTTAAGGCCACGTGCTGAAAATAAAGCACCTGGAGGCCATTCCTATGCTTGCTGCATTTCCTGTCTTCCTGCAGCTGCCAGGTTCCAAAGTGTGTTCTACTCTAATAGACAGATGATCTCTTTCAATACCTGAGATTTATCTCAACCTTTCTATACCTCTTCCAATATTTATACATTGTGTACTCACTGGAAATAGAAATGTAGTAATAACGAGGGTACCTGTCCACCTTTTCTTGTTTTCCTCTTACTTACTGTTTCTGTATGAATGTATTGGAAACTGCTTGTCTATTAAGGTTTGCTACCACTTCCTGAAGGAAGGTGGTGCTGACATGTTGGTGTGTGTGCCCCCCAAGTGACTGCTGCCTTCTGAAGAATATGTACGGAGCAGTGATGGGATTCAAATTTTTTTACTACAAGTTCTGTGGGCGTCGCTTGGTGGGTGTGGTGTAGCTTGGTCGGCGTGGCTTGGTGGGCATGGCAGGGAAAAAGGATACTGTAAAATCTCCATTCCCTCCCCACCCCACTAACCTGCTTTCCAGCTCCGTTCTCATGTGCAGAGCAACCAAAGAAGACCCAGCCGATCAGCTGGGACTTGGGAGGCAGAGAATAGATGGGGGTGGGGCCAGTCACAGAGGTGGTATTTGCCGGTTCTCCGAACTACTCAAAATTTCCACTATCGGTTCTCCAGAACTGGTCAGAACCTGCTGAATACAACTTCTGGTATGGAGGGCTCAGTGCTCCTGCCTGAGCATGCTGCCCACTGAGGGAGTGACACTGGCCATTGTGACTTTGAACTGATGCTGCCCACAGGAAAAGATGCACTATTATGGGGGTTGATGCTGCCTGCTTGAAGAGGGGAGACTGGGCATTTTGGCTTGCTTCTGCTGGCCTCTGTGATGTTCCTGCCAAAAGAAAGAGAAGGGTACTACTGTATGCTACTGATGGTCTTTGCTTTAAAAAAATCACTAGGTATTGTGGCTAGTGTAATCTCAAGGAGGATACAATTTGCCCAAATTAGTCACTTTTCCTGGAACCTTCACATTGAGTATTTTATTTTATATATATATATATATATATATATATATATATATATATATATATAAATATTATTTTTTTAAACTAATACAGAAAAAAGAGAACAAAGTGAGAGAAAAAAAGAACAGACAAATTGCAAAAAGGATAAAAAGAATCAGAAAGAAGTTTCAGATATCCTTTGCAGCAAATACAAGTATAATTGCCAAGTTATCTCTTACTTTATGATTATAAAAAAGGTCATTTTTTTTCTATTATCCATTTTTTTTCTAATCATCCAAACCTCAAGTCATAAAAGTGCATCTTTTTCTATTTCATGCAGAAAGTCTATAATGGGTTTCCAGCCAGCCATAAATGTCTTTCCTCTAATCAAAGAAGTTAATTTAGCCATCTCTGCAAGTTCTACCTCTTCTCCGACCATTCCTCCATTGCAGATAGTACTGAACCTTTTCACTTTTGATCTCGCTACACACACTGAATATTTTATTAAAGCTTAACTGAAAGGGATTTCATTTGTATTCTTTTATTAACACAGTATCTCATACGCTGATACCACCTTTAAAACACCGAGGAACTACTGTCTAACTCAATATTCTCCCCCCTTGCTGCCCAACAATCTTTTTGTGTGTGTGATATAAATCCTGCTTTCAGAATGAGGAATTTTTTTTTGCTACTTTATGTTGACATGTTTTGAAAGAAAGAGAAGGATCAGAAAAAAAACCCCATCCTTGTATTTTAGTTTCTATAAACCTAATTAACACTTGCTTTCATGGGCTTTCAGGCTAGATAATTGCATTTTTTTTAAAAAAAAATAAATCTACATTCTAGCCTGAATTCTATCAAACAAGGCAGATGAAATACATTTCCAAAAAATATCAAATACATGAATATTTTTGAATCAGTTACAAGAAGTCAACATAATATTGTTAATGACATTTGTTTGTGTTGTAATCTGTCTAAATGGAGAGGTCTCCCCAAACTTTGTGAGAAGACAAGTGAATAGCTCAGATGGGATTGCTAATTAACAGAATAACTGAATAAAAGAGTTGGAAAAGACCTTGGAGGTTTTTTAGTCCAATCCCCTGCTTAGGAAGGAAACCCTACCATTTCAGACAATGGTTATCCCATCTTTTCTTTCGAACTTCCAGTGTTGGAGCACCCACATCTTCTGGAGTCGTTTCACTAGTTAATTGTTCTGTCAGGAAATTTCTCATTAGTTCTAGAATGCTTGTTTCCTTCATTAATTTCCACCATTGCTTCTTGTCCTGCCTTTAGGTGCTTTGGAGAATAGGTTGACTCCCTCTTCTTCTTTAGGGCAACCACTTAGATATTGCAACACTGCTATCATGTCACCCCTAGTCTTTTTCCTTAAACTAAATATGCCCAATTCCAGGAACCATTCTGTTTATGTTTTAGCCTCCAGTCCCCTAATCATCTTTGTTGCTCTTCTCTGTCCTCTTTCTAGAGTCACAACCGCCTTTTCAGATTGTGGCAACCAAAACTGGAGGCAGGATTCCATGTGAAGTCTGACCAAGGCATTATAGAGTAGTATTAACACTTCACATGATCTTAATTCTATCTAATTGAACACCCAATGTCCAATTCCTTCTCAGAATATGAAGAAATTGGAGAAATTCTGCTTTCCCAAGGAAGTATCCATTTGTGGATATGTTTTATGTGGAGTGGTCACAGCATGTCCAATTTATGACTGGGAGCAGTAATGAAGTACTTAATGACCCAATCATTTCTCTAGCTCAGGAATGTCAAACTCATGTAGTCATGGCAGCATCATGTGATGTATCACAACTTTTTCCCCCTTTGCTAAATCGGGTGTGGGTGTGGCCAGCGTGTGATGCATCCAGCCAGCGGGCTGCGAGTTTGACAGCCCTGCTCTAGCTGAAGTAGATCAAAACTGGGTAGTAATCAGCTCACTAGACTGGAGGAATAAGTAAGTATCTAAAGGGGCTGAGCCACAGTTATTGGCTAGATTTTTCCTTATGGATCACATGCTTATTTTGACAAAATGGAGGCTTCTTAAAGAATGTATTAATGGGACTATGGAATTATTAGGCGAAGCCAGACTCTAGTTGAAGAAGATTTGATTTCTTTACATAGCACATGGACCTATATGAAAATATTTTTCAATTTTATTTCTTTGGTGAATTTGAGCTCCGATACATTGTTACTGAATTTGATTTGACAGAATAATAATAGTACTTAGACTTATATACTGCTTCACAGTGCTTTACAAGCCTTCTCTAAGTGGTTTACAAAGTCAGCATATTGCCCACAACAATCTGGGTCCTCATTTTACTGACCTTGGAAGGATGAAAGGCTGAGTCAACCTTGAGCCAGTCAGAATTGAACTCCTGGAGTGAGCAGTGAGTTAGTCTGCAGTACTGCATTCTAACCACTGCGCCATCACGGCTCAGAATATACAATATGATGACTGTGGAATCTCAGGTACATATGTTATTGTCTCTTGTTGCGAAGCATACCACACAAAAAATGTGAAGCCACATGGCTTTTAGTTTTTAACCATACTAGAAATATAATGAAACATCTCTCTCTGTTGTTGAATTGTTCCCCTGCTGAGCAAAGTACAACAGGAATGCTAAGAAAAAGCACCCACAATAATCTGCAAGCGGGATTTTTCCTGTTCTGACCAAGTGCAACTGAAAGTATTAAGTCCTTGCTGAATGTGAGCTTATCATTTGCCTTGAGAGTGGCAGGAAGCATAAGCACTCCCATTCTGAAGAGGAAGAAGCAGAGCTAAACATGATCTTCCTTTGTTTCAAGAGTGTCCATTAGGTGGAGTAAAAAAAGTCAAGATGAGGGCCACAATGATGTCATTCGAAGCTTCACCTGTGTTTTATTTATATCAATGCACACCCTGAATGCTGATCACACCTTTGACTTTTTTGACCAACCTCTGCTCTGTCTCAAGCACCATAAAAGCTCTGCTAATGTCCTTCACTGCATTCATGCATTTCAGCATGAGATGAGTGTGATGCATCAAGGCAATGACTGAGAAAACCATAAGCCTGCTATAAAAAAAATAGATTGCTAATCCAAACCCCTTGTGCACACTATTGGACAAAAATGCTAGTTCAAAAATTAAATAATAACTAGAGACGTTAAATTATCTGCTTATTTATACAACAATGGATAGAAACCCTCCTTACTAGCTAGGAATGCTTAATTATGGGGAAAAGAAGAGGCTTGTGATATGAGATGTAGGCTGTGAAGTCTATTTTTCTGGCCAAATCTATAGATTTCCTCAACAGGATTCTAGCAGGAATCCACTTGTATCTTGCCTTGTATCTTATACAGAGGTGGTATTCAGCAAGTTCTGTCCAGTTCTGGAGGACCAGTAGCGGAAATTTTGAGTAATTCAGAGAACCGGCAAATACCACCTTTGACTGGAGATTTTACAGTAACCTTCCCCTGCCATGCCCACCAAGCCAAGGCCACAGAACCGGTAGTAAAAAAAATTGAATCCCACCACTGATCTTATACCCTTAATATGCACTGAAGTGCACCCTGTAGAAATTGGAGTTGATAGGTCAAAGAGCCTAGGATTACCCCTTTTTTGTTTTCTTACTATAAACCAAAATTAAAACAACTTTTATATCATTCATTTTATGGCTATCATGGAATATCTGTTTTTAATATTTCAAAGACATGATTTTTGAAAACGATTACATATTTTCATGTTTAGTAGGAATACCCAGAGAAACATTTTTGTGTGAACATGCTATATGAAATTAGAAATGAACTGCCATAAAATATATTTCCTGAGAGAGATGAATATGTCTAAATCCCTTTCGTATCACTGTAGTGGCACATTTTTTGTCAGTCATTTTTCATTGCTTCCATTCTACAACCCGAATGCTTTCAAGTCCTCTGAGAGGACTTCTGCTTCCCAGTTGAAATATGGCATATTTATTGGGCTCTCCATGATAGCTCCATCACTTTGGTACAATACAAAGAAAACTCATTATTCAGATTAGTCATTTAAAAACAGAGCAGAGTCTTGCAACATCAAAAGTTTGGTAATGGGACCATTCTGAAGTTGCAAAAAAGATCTTCCACTCTTGAGATTATGATCATATAGGGAAACTATCAACTTGCAAATTATTTAATTTATCAGAGTTTATTGACACAGAGAGAAATGTTCTTATAAATTCTATGCTTTGAATCTAGCAAAATCCTTAGATGTTGGAGAAATAGACTTTTATACATTAATAACATAGTGAGTGCCTGGAGTGAAAGGAAGCACTGCTATCTGTTCCCAGTTAAAAATTAGGAATTTCATTGCTGAATGGTAAAATATCTCAGCAGTGACATGTATTTTTAGTGTTATTTCCCAGGTGACATGAGAGAAGAAGCAAACAAGCATCTTAGTCTGGCCTGTTTCTAGGACAAACGAAAGAGATGTTTTTCCTACAGCTGTGTCATGGATAATAATAATTTATTAAATTTATAAATAATCCAACTCCCAGCAACTCTTTTCAAGGTAAAAATACAGCTGCACATCTGAAGCCAGAAAAGAAGTAACACAGAAGTCAGAGATCTCTTTTCTGCCTGCCCTGTTCTTCTCTTCACTCATAGATTTCAGATTAGTTTTATTGATTAGTCATGTGAATGTATCAACAGGCAACAAAATCATATGTTCAAAAACAAGAATGGAAAGTGTTCTTGGTCTTCAGGCCTGTTTTGACTAATGATTGAAGAGAAACCATACCTAGAAACAGTGTTTGTAATTTGAACAGCCAAATGCTGAGGGATTTGTTGCTCTTCAAAGCACAATTTTGGTAATCTGTGTACATCTGTTGATAAGCTCATTTGCCAAATGTATTATTTAGAAGGTTTTAGTCAGAATAGAGTTGGAAGAGACCTTGAAGGTCTTCTAGTCCAACCCACTACTCAAGCAGGAAACCCTATATCATTTCAGACAAGTGGCTGTCCAGTCTCTTCTTAAGAATCTCCAGAGACTGAAGGACCCACAACTTCTGAAGGCCAGCTGTTCCACTGATTAATTGTTCTCACTGTTAGGAAGTTTCTCCTTAATTTCAGGTTGCTTCCCTGCTTGATTAGCTTCCATTCATTGCTTCTTGACCTGCTCTCTGGTGCTTTGGAAAATAAGTTGATCCCCTCTTCTTTGTGGCAGCCCCTCAAATACTGGAATACTGCTATCATGTCCCCCAGTCCTTTTCTCTAGACTATCCATATCCACATCCAAATCCTGCAATCGTTCTTCATATGTTTTAGTCTCCAGGCCTTTAATCATCTTAGTTACTGTTCTCTGCACCTTTTCCAAAGTCTCAACATTTTGTAATGTGATGACCAAAACTGGATGCAGCATTCCAGGTATAGGGTTATTAAGGTTTTAAAAGCATTGCTAATTTTGATTCTATATGCCTGTGTTTATACAGCCAATGATTGTATTAGATTTTTTTTGCTATTGCCGTATACTGCTGGCTCACATTTAACTGATCATCTACTAGGACTCCAAGATCTCAGGATTTTTGAAAGATAGAATAGAATGGTTCTGAGATAACACCAGCCAGCTCCTTCAGAACTCTGGAATGTAATCTGTCAGAGCTGGTGATTTATATTCATCAAGATCTTTTTCTATTTTTTTGCTTATATTAATTTTTATTTCTAGTCAGTCTTTTATTGTTATGTTTTTGGTAGATTTGGGCTATAATTTCTTTTTGCATGAAGACTGATTCAAATATTCAGTTAAGCAGCTCAGCTTTGTCTCTCCTGCCTTTTACTTTCTTGTCATCTTTTCTCTTTAGTGGACCGACTGTTTCCTTGACTTTTTTTTTTTTTTGGGTTACTTAAATGTTGAAAGAAACATTTTTAAAATTATCTTTGACTTTTGTTGCAAGTCTTTGTTCATTCTGAGCCTTTGCTTTCCTGACTTCATCTTTGCAGATTCTGGCTATCTGCTGATATTCTGCCTTAGTCATGTGCCCCTCTTTCCCTTTTTGTGTACTTATCCTTTTTGTCTTTCAGTTTATCTGAAAGATCTTTGTGCAACCATGCAGGTTTCTTCTTGGATTTCTTCTTTTTCTTTTTCAATGGTATTGTACTGAACTGGGCTTTTATGATCGTATTTTTCAGAATTTCCCACTCTTCTGGAGTTGTTTTCCCCTTTAGGATTTTCATCTGTGGAATCTTTCCTATGCTCTCACTGAGTTTGTTAAAATCAGCTCTTTTAAAGTTTAAGACACTGGTTGCATTATGTTGTATTGCTTGTGTTTATAGAATAGAATAGAATACTTTATTGGCCAAGTGTGATTGGACACACAAGGAATTTGTCTTGGTGTAAATGCTCTCAGTATACATAAAGAAAAGGTACATTCGTTAAGAATCAAGAATCATAACGTACAACGCTTAATGATAGTCATAGGGTACAATCAACAATCAAATCATACTAGGAAACAGTCAATATAAATCGTAAGGATACAAGCAAAGTTACAGTCCTACGATTAATCAAAAGTGGGAGGGGATGGGTGATAAGGAGTGATGAGAAGATTAACAGTAATAGTAGTGAACAGTTTGTAAATAGTTGAACAGGGTTGAAGGAATTATTTGTTTAGCAGAGTGATGGCTTTTGGGAAAAAACTGTTCTTGTGTCTAGTTGTTCTGGTGTGCAGTGCTTCATAGTGTCGTTTTGAGGGAAGGAGATGAAACAGTTTATGTGAGGGGTCTGTAAATATTTTCACAACCCTTTTTTTGACTGGTGCAGTATACAGGTCCTCAATTGAAGGCAGGTGGGTAGTAATTGTTTTTTCTGCAGTCCTAATTATCCTCTGAAGTCTGTGTCTGTCCTGTTGGGTTGCAGAACCAAACCAGACAGTTATAGAGGTGCAGATGATAGATTCAATAATTCCTCTGTAGAAGCAGCTCCTTGGGCAGTTTGAGCTTTCTGAGTTGGCGCAGAAAGAACATTCTTTGTTGTGCTTTTTTGATGATGTTTTTGATGTTAGGTGTCCATTTTAGGTCATGTGATATAGTAGAACCTAGAAATATGAAGGTCTGTTGATACTGGGTTGTCTAGTATTGTAAGAGGTGGTAGTATGGGAGGGTTTCTTCTAAAGTCTACCACCATTTCTACTGTTTTGATTGTGTTCAGTTCCAGATTGTTCCGGTTACACCACGAGGCAAGTTGTATAACCTCCTTTGTATTATACTGAATTCCAATATGGTGTGGTCACTGTCACCCAAAGTTCTGGTGACTTCAACTCCCTTTATCCCTTCTTCTCTATTAGTAAGGTTTAGGTCTGGAATAGCTTTTCCTCTAAGTCCCTCCTCTATCTTTTGGATGACATCTAACAACTCCCCATCCCTGCTCTCCCCAGTCAATCATTAAGTTTGCCTTTCTTGGGTCTTCCAAGTCCACCCCTGCCCCATGCGTCACTCCATGCCCCTTGGTCCCTAAATGTCTTCCCCTACTCCCACCAGATCCCAACAGGCCTTAGGCTTGATTTCCATCCCACTAGGCCAAACACCCTCCTTTTCACTAACCTTTTGAAGAAGTCTGAAACAGATTGCTTCATTGCATGGATAATGGTGCAATTCTGAAAGTTGTCACCATTTTGTTCCTCCCATAAGTGGATCCCTCTTTCTCTAAGATCAAGACAGGAAACCTTCAAAAGGCTACTGCAATAATTGATGGGTATATGGGGAGCACAACCGCCTTGCTTAGCAACAGAAATTTTAGTTTTAGTTGTAGTTATAAATTGAGGATGCATATATGCATCCTCCTCTGGCCCCTTTAGAGATGCAACTTTTCCAATTAGGGAATCATTTGCACCAGTATGAGCCTTAAACAGGAATTTGAATATAAAACCTTCATTTGTTAAAATACTCAACCCAGCCCACCTCACATGGTTATTATTGTAGGGAAAATAGGAGACAGGAGTAGTAGCTAGTAGGCGAGTTTGCCAACTTGAATTATGTATATAAAAAGACGAATAATAATGATAATTTCCTCCCCAATGGAGGCTGATGTAAAGGTATCAAAAGATAATTTACTTTCCCTCAGTATTCCAGAATGGCTAACTCACTGCGGATAACTTGCTATGGCCAAATCACCATGGCCAACTTGCTGCTGACCAAATTGCCACAGCCAATTTACTATTGGACAACTCACTGCAGGACAATTCAGCAATTCTATTCAATTATTTAAAATAATTAAAATATTATTTTATTTTTTGTCATTCACATTTCATTTTGTTCCTCCATTGGCATCCTTTCTTTAATTATTCTATTTCACCATTTCTTAATCTTAGTGTAACTCTTGTCTCATGGTGAACTGTCTTGTGGTGAGTTGGCCATGGCAAGTTATCCTATGGCAATTTGACTGTGGCAAGATGGCCATGGCTAGTTGGCTGTGGCAAGTTGTCCTCCATCAACCAAATATCTCAAGGTGGCTGGATTGGGATTTTTTTTTCCTGCAAACTCTAGATCTGATCAGAATAATGTAAAATGATAAGATAGGAGATCCTGCTTATTAGTAATTTTTTATTTTTTATTTCAAATTTTAACTGTTGGAAGGAATCATTGACTTTTTAATAATTATAACATTTTTTAAAATAAAAGGTTCAAAATATCTTTCCTTGTTTCCCCCTCCCAATTTTGCTCATCTCCAATCATCACACATTAGTGCTAACATGGCTAAACCTATAAATTACAGAAGGTACATGGAAGGTAGATTAAAATGAAGGTCAAATGGCCAAGAAAAAATTAAATTCAAGTGATTTCCAATTTTTTTATTCATTCTGTCCAGATTTTTTAAAGCAAGTTAACCTCTAACACACAAATGAAGAGATATTTGCAATGGTGAAAACCTCTATAGATTTCACATCATTTTAAAATTCAGATAAAAATCTCTCTCTCTCTCTTTTTCTCTCTCTCTCTTTCTCAATGCACATTTCTCTAGGATTATAGCTAGATGTGATTATATTCTCTGTTTTAACAGGGTTGACAATTGCTTCCTTTTCACATTTTATCTGTAATTTTTTTCAGTAATGAGGTTGGCTTTTTCAGAAGAGTGAATTATGTTTAATACTTGTTTACAGCCTATTCCCTTAAAGGCTCAGAGCAGTTAATATAGAAATATTAAAAGATATGTTTATTAAAAGAAATATTAAAAGATACATTTGAGTGGCAGTGTTGCGATGCTTTTATTAATTAATAATATCTGATTGGCTATGGTAGCCCCTTTGAGGGATGTAAGTAAGAAAAAAAGTTATCCAACTGAAATTGATGGATCCAAACTGAGTCATAATCTAATAGTAATAATAATTTAATGAAGGGAATTGATGGGCTCCCATTGTTGGAGATGTTAAAGCAGAGATGAGAGAGTAATCTGTTAGGAATGTTTTAATTTAGAATAGTTGTATTAAGATAGTTGGATTTAGTGGCCTAAATGGTTCCTTCCATCTCCATAGTTAATGAATTTATATATTCGGTTACTACCTTTATATTCCACTTAATTTGGAAGTACATTCTGTTCTGGGAAAGCGACCATTGAGTAACTTAGTAAATTACTAAGTTAGGAAGTTCTGATTTGTTTTTTAATAATTTTTATTAAAGATTACAAATACAAAGATAAATAATTAATGCAAACTAAGAAAAATTAAAATGTACAAATAAGAAAAAGATATACTGTACAAAGAAAGAATGTAAAGAAATAACTTCTCTTTTCATCAAAACATGTACAATAGCAATAGTTATCAGACTTATATGCTGCTTCACAGAGCTTTACAGGCTTCTGTAAGTAGTTTACAGAATCACTATATTGCCCTCAACAATCTGGGTTATCAGTAACTTATTGCCTTCTCTGATAAAAACAAAATATCTCTTCTTCCCATATCTCATCTCTTATCAATAAACTAATTCTTAAAGCCCCATCAAAGCCCCAATAAGCAAAAGTTATTAAGAGCTACCAGAAATATATATAAAACCATACATGTAAGTACCCGCGGCTTGGTTCGGGTATTTTCCCACGTCATTGTAGTTCTTTTAAAGTTGTAGCAACGTTTCAGCAGAATCTCATCTGCCATCATCAGGCTTCTGTATTGTGTCCGTCTGTGGGTCAGACTTTTACAGTGGTTTCAGATTTAAATTTGGGGCAGCCTATTGCTGTGCCAGAATGGTTTTTTCTTCATCCTGATTGGTTGGGAGTCTTGGCCTGTGTTTATTGGTCTCGGAGTTTGCTGTGTTCTGCTTGATGGGTGTCTCTGATATCTTCTGTCTGTTTTTTGGCTCTTTTTGTATCTTGATTGGCTGGCAGCATTGTGTTACTTTAATGGAGGCCTTTAGTGCAGCTTGGCTTCGGGTAAATGGACGGCTGTCATTAGTTAGGAAGCTGGGTTTCATCTGGGTGCCTGGTTGGGGTGTGTTTGAGCTGGAGGTATCAGGGGGGATCTGTTTGTGCCCAGGTGTTTGCCTGGCTTGTGGTGTGGAGATTTTTTTGTTTGTGAGTGCAGGCTTCCAAATGATTGACAGCCTGGTGGAATCATCTCTTCTGTTCATGCTTTCTGGTCTTTTTTCAATCTCTATGGCTTCTCTGATGACTCTGTGGGTGGGGTTTTCCATAGTGGCCAGGGTTTTGGTGCCATTGAAGTTGATGCTATGACCTGTAGCTTCCATGTGTTGGACTAGTGAGGAAGTGTGTTCCAGCTTTTTGACTGCATTTTTGTGTTCATCCAGGCGGGTACTTATTCTTCTATTGGTCTGTCCAATGTATGTGGCGGGCATGATGCACAGGGGACTTCGTATATGCCTTGGTTTTCCAGGTCAATTTTATCTTTGGGGTTGCTAAGGATGGCTGCTATTTTTCTGTCTGTTTTGAAGGCAGTCCTGATGTGATGTCTGTGTAGTACCTTACTAATTTTGTCTGTAGTACCTCTTATGTAGGGCAGGACAGCTGTTCCATAGGTCTGTTCATCTTCTGGGTCTCTATTATGTTTCAGTGTGTTTTTGTGGATCAAGCTGGTGATTTTGCTTTGTGGAAGCCGTTGGCTGTCAGTACTTTAGTCAGGGTGCATAGTTCAGCCTTAATGTGTGTCTTGTCTGCCAGGCGTTTGGTTCTGGTAATTAGTGTTTTAGCCACGGAGTTTATCTGTGCTGGGTGGTGGTGGGATTGGGCGTTGAGGTAGCGGTTAGTGTGTGTTTTCTTCTGGTATATGGTGTGTCCTAGTGTGCCATCTGTTTTTTTGTAGATTAGTACATCTAGGAATGGTAGTTGTTTGTTTGTTTCTGTTTCCATGGTGAACTTGATTTTGGGGTGTGCGCTGTTTAGGTGTGTTAGGAAATTGTTTAGGTTTTCTTGTCCATGGGGCCAAATCACGAATGTGTCATCGATGTATCTTAACCATAGTTTGGGTTTGAGGATGGCATTGGCCAGGGCTCTGGATTCAAATTCTTCCATGAACAGGTTAGCAATGACAGGTGACAGTGGTGATCCCATGGGGGCTCCTTCTATTTGTTTGTATCTTTGTCCTTTGTATATGAAATATGTGTTGGTTAAGCAGTGTTCTGTTAGTTCCATGAGGTGTTTGGCTGGTTGGTATTTATTTTTGATGATTTCAAGGGTCTCTTTTATCGGGACTTGAGTGAATAGGGAAACCACGTCAAAACTTACAAGCAGATCTTCTTGCTCCACGTGTAGATCTTTGATGATTTCCAAGAAGTGGTATGAGTTTTGTACATGTGAAGCTGCTGTTTCAGCATGGGGCTGTAGCTGCTTTGCTAGGTATTTGGCTAGGTTTTGTAGTGGTGCTCCTCTGGAGCTGACTATGGGTCTGAGAGGTATGCCTTCTTTGTGTATTTTTGGGAGGCCGTATAGTTTGGGGCATCTGGAAGATTTCTCTCTGGGTATAATCGTGTGTTGGATCTCTTTGCTTATGTGGCTGGTTATAATTTTCTTCTTGGTTAATTTTTCCAGATATGTGGTTGGGTCTGTGTTTATGGGTTTGTATGTGGAGTCTTGGAGTAGGTCTGTCAATTTTGTTTCGTAGTCTTTTCTGTCCATTACTACAGTGGCATTTCCTTTGTCTGCTGGGAGGATGATTATGCTGCTATCTCTTTTCAGGGTTTGTAGTGCTTTAATTTCATTTTTCTGTAAGTTGCTTTTGGGTGGCTTGCTTGTGCATAGGATATTGGTAACTTAGTGTCTTATTTTATCAGCTTCATCTGTATTTAATTTAGTTAGGCTGGATTCTACTGCACATATGATGGATTCTGTGGGGATTTTTGGGGTGCTATAGCATAATTGAATCCTTTGGTTAGAACATCTGTTTCTGTTTTGGTGAGTTCTCTGTTGGAAACATTGTGCACTAATTGTTTCAGGTGTTGTTGTGAGTTGTCGGGGTTTTCTTGTCATGTTCTAATTTCTTTAATTTTTTCAATAATTTTTCCTGTTTGTAAATGCCTTCAGAATCAGCTCTCCAAGTTGTAAGTTGTTTTATCTTGTCCCAAAGTAGAGGGTGGATTTTGCTGCTCAGTTCCAGGTGTAGTGCTAGCAAATCTTTGTTTAACTGATCTAATCGGAATCTCTTACTGTGGAGTTCGTTCCGTGAGTAGAGCCATTTCAGTTCTTTTCAGGATACGTTTAGTGGCTGCTGTGCTTTGATGAAATGTTAATTTGAAGCAGGTTGGTGTAGTATTGTTGTCTCTGCAGCTGCGTAGGAATTGGAGGTCACATAGTATTCCTGCTCTTTTAATTTCCAGTTTCTCGTAGGTTTTGATCTGGCTGTTTATTTCCTCCCCGTAGAGGTTTGATATTTGTTTTCTTAAGTTTTCGCGGGTACTTACATGTATGGTGTTCGGCTTGGTTCGGGTATTTTCCCACGTCATTGTAGTTCTTTTAAAGTTGTAGCAACGTTTCAGCAGAATCTCATCTGCCATCATCAGGCTTCTGTATTGTGTCCGTCTGTGGGTCAGACTTTTACAGTGGTTTCAGATTTAAATTTGGGGCAGCCTATTGCTGTGCCAGAATGGTTTTTTCTTCATCCTGATTGGTTGGGAGTCTTGGCCTGTGTTTATTGGTCTCGGAGTTTGCTGTGTTCTGCTTGATGGGTGTCTCTGATATCTTCTGTCTGTTTTTTGGCTCTTTTTGTATCTTGATTGGCTGGCAGCATTGTGTTACTTTAATGGAGGCCTTTAGTGCAGCTTGGCTTCGGGTAAATGGACGGCTGTCATTAGTTAGGAAGCTGGGTTTCATCTGGGTGCCTGGTTGGGGTGTGTTTGAGCTGGAGGTATCAGGGGGGATCTGTTTGTGCCCAGGTGTTTGCCTGGCTTGTGGTGTGGAGATTTTTTTGTTTGTGAGTGCAGGCTTCCAAATGATTGACAGCCTGGTGGAATCATCTCTTCTGTTCATGCTTTCTGGTCTTTTTTCAATCTCTATGGCTTCTCTGATGACTCTGTGGGTGGGGTTTTCCATAGTGGCCAGGGTTTTAGGTGCCATTGAAGTTGATGCTATGACCTGTAGCTTCCATGTGTTGGACTAGTGAGGAAGTGTGTTCCAGCTTTTTGAAATAAACAGCCAGATCAAAACCTACGAGAAACTGGAAATTAAAAGAGCAGGAATACTATGTGACCTCCAATTCCTACGCAGCTGCAGAGACAACAATACTACACCAACCTGCTTCAAATTAACATTTCATCAAAGCACAGCAGCCACTAAACGTATCCTGAAAAGAACTGAAATGGCTCTACTACGGAACGAACTCCACAGTAAGAGATTCCGATTAGATCAGTTAAACAAAGATTTGCTAGCACTACACCTGGAACTGAGCAGCAAAATCCACCCTCTACTTTGGGACAAGATAAAACAACTTACAACTTGGAGAGCTGATTCTGAAGGCATTTACAAACAGGAAAAATTATTGAAAAAATTAAAGAAATTAGAACATGACAAGAAAACCCCCGACAACTCACAACAACACCTGAAACAATTAGTGCACAATGTTTCCAACAGAGAACTCACCAAAACAGAAACAGATGTTCTAACCAAAGGATTCAATTATGCTATAGCACCCCAAAAAATCCCCACAGAATCCATCATATGTGCAGTAGAATCCAGCCTAACTAAATTAAATACAGATGAAGCTGATAAAATAAGACACCAAGTTACCAATATCCTATGCACAAGCAAGCCACCCAAAAGCAACTTACAGAAAAATGAAATTAAAGCACTACAAACCCTGAAAAGAGATAGCAGCATAATCATCCTCCCAGCAGACAAAGGAAATGCCACTGTAGTAATGGACAGAAAAGACTACGAAACAAAATTGACAGACCTACTCCAAGACTCCACATACAAACCCATAAACACAGACCCAACCACATATCTGGAAAAATTAACCAAGAAGAAAATTATAACCAGCCACATAAGCAAAGAGATCCAACACACGATTATACCCAGAGAGAAATCTTCCAGATGCCCCAAACTATACGGCCTCCCAAAAATACACAAAGAAGGCATACCTCTCAGACCCATAGTCAGCTCCAGAGGAGCACCACTACAAAACCTAGCCAAATACCTAGCAAAGCAGCTACAGCCCCATGCTGAAACAGCAGCTTCACATGTACAAAACTCATACCACTTCTTGGAAATGATCAAAGATCTACACGTGGAGCAAGAAGATCTGCTTGTAAGTTTTGACGTGGTTTCCCTATTCACTCAAGTCCCGATAAAAGAGACCCTTGAAATCATCAAAAATAAATACCAACCAGCTAAACACCTCATGGAACTAACAGAACACTGCTTAACCAACACATATTTCATATACAAAGGACAAAGATACAAACAAATAGAAGGAGCCCCCATGGGATCACCACTGTCACCTGTCATTGCTAACCTGTTCATGGAAGAATTTGAATCCAGAGCCCTGGCCAATGCCATCCTCAAACCCAAACTATGGTTAAGATACATCGATGACACATTCGTGATTTGGCCCCATGGACAAGAAAACCTAAACAATTTCCTAACACACCTAAACAGCGCACACCCCAAAATCAAGTTCACCATGGAAACAGAAACAAACAAACAACTACCATTCCTAGATGTACTAATCTACAAAAAACAGATGGCACACTAGGACACACCATATACCAGAAGAAAACACACCAACCGCTACCTCAACGCCCAATCCCACCACCACCCAGCACAGATAAACTCCGTGGCTAAAACACTAATTACCAGAACCAAACGCCTGGCAGACAAGACACACATTAAGGCTGAACTATGCACCCTGACTAAAGTACTGACAGCCAACGGCTTCCACAAAAGCAAAATCACCAGCTTGATCCACAAAAACACACTGAAACATAATAGAGACCCAGAAGATGAACAGACCTATGGAACAGCTGTCCTGCCCTACATAAGAGGTACTACAGACAAAATTAGTAAGGTACTACACAGACATCACATCAGGACTGCCTTCAAAACAGACAGAAAAATAGCAGCCATCCTTAGCAACCCCAAAGATAAAATTGACCTGGAAAACCAAGGCATATACGAAGTCCCCTGTGCATCATGCCCGGCCACATACATTGGACAGACCAATAGAAGAATAAGTACCCGCCTGGATGAACACAAAAATGCAGTCAAAAGCTGGAACACACTTCCTCACTAGTCCAACACATGGAAGCTACAGGTCATAGCATCAACTTCAATGGCACCAAAACCCTGGCCACTATGGAAAACCCCAGCCACAGAGTCATCAGAGAAGCCATAGAGATTGAAAAAGACCAGAAAGCATGAACAGAAGAGATGATTCCACCAGGCTGTCAATCATTTGGAAGCCTGCACTCACAAACAAAAAATCTCCACACCACAAGCCAGGCAAACACCTGGGCACAAACAGATCCCCTGATACCTCCAGCTCAAACACACCCCAACCAGGCACCCAGATGAAACCCAGCTTCCTAACTAATGATAGCCGTCCATTTACCCGAAGCCAAGCTGCACTAAAGGCCTCCATTAAAGTAACACAATGCTGCCAGCCAATCAAGATACAAAAAGAGCCAAAAAACAGACAGAAGATATCAGAGACACCCATCAAGCAGAACACAGCAAACTCCGAGACCAATAAACACAGACCAAGACTCCCAACCAATCAGGATGAAGAAAAAACCATTCTGGCACAGCAATAGGCTGCCCCAAATTTAAATCTGAAACCACTGTAAAAGTCTGACCCACAGACGGACACAATACAGAAGCCTGATGATGGCAGATGAGATTCTGCTGAAACGTTGCTACAACTTTAAAAGAACTACAATGACGTGGGAAAATACCGAACCAAGCCGAACACCATACATGTAAGTACCCGCGAAAAACTTAAGAAAACATATATATATATATATATATATATATATATATATATATATATATATATAGATAGATAGATAGATAGATAGATAGATAGATAGATATATATATATATATATATATATATATATATATATATATATATATATATATATATATAGATATATATATAGATATAGATATATATATAGATATATATATATAGATATAGATATATATAGATATATATATAGATATATATAGATATAGATAGATATAGATATAGATATAGATATATATATAGATATATATATATAGATATATATAGATATAGATATAGATATAGATATAGATATAGATATAGATATAGATAGATAGATAGATAGATAGATAGATAGATAGATAGATAGATAGATAGATCTTTGGTTATTCGGGTTTTCTCCCGCGTAAGATTGGAAGTATCTAGGCAACATTTCGATGAAGTCTCATTCATCATCTTCAGGCTTCTGTCTTCAGCTCTGTGCTTCTCAGAGTGATGTGAGCTTGCAGCTGCTTCTTCCTTTTAACTGCTAGTGGGGTGTGACTTGATTGGGTGGGGGCTTGGATGTGTTCTGATTGGCTGGAGGTGTGTTCTGTTCAGGTGGGGGCTTGGTTGTGCTCAGGTTGGTCTTAGTTACTGGGGGATTTGAGCTGGTGAGCTGTGATCTTGCTGTTTGGCTTCGAGTTCGTGGTCGTGCTGCATCTTCATGGTGGGGGTCAGTTCGCTTCATGTATGGCTCAGAGGGGTTTGAAGTGGGTAGTGATGCAGCTGCAGTGCGGCTTCTGGTCTGTGGTCATGTCTCATCTTCTGTGTGGGTGTGAGTCTGCTTTTTACGTGGAAGTGTGGTGGTGGCATCTTGTGTGGCCCTCGTGGGTGTGGGTCTGGTGTCATTCATCATGTTAGATGAATGAGGGTGGGTTTCCAAATGGCTGGTAAGTGGGAGGTGTCATCTCTTTTATTCATGCTGTGTGGGCGTTTTTCTATCTCTATGGCTTCTCTGATTATTCTGTTGTTGAAGTGTTCGGTTTTGGCGATAGTTCTGGTATTTTTAAAGTCAATCTCATGTCCTGTGGCTTTGAGGTGTTGGACCAGGGAAGAGGTCGGTTCTTCTTTTTCGATTGAGTTCTTATGTTCTTCAACGCATGCACTTATTCTTCTGTTAGTTTGTCCAATGTATGTGGTGGGGCAGGCGGTGCAAGGGATTTCGTATACTCCTTGGTTTTCTAACTCGATTTTGTCTTTAGGGTTTCTTAGGATGGTGGATATTTTTCTGTTTGTGCAGAATGCTGTTTTAATGTTGTGTTTTTGGAGGATCTTGCTGATTTTGTCTGTAGTGCCTTTTATATATGGGAGGAGGGCTTTGTCGTTCTCTTATTCTCTGTCTTGGATTTTGGTTGGGGTTTCTTTTTGGATTAGGTGGGTAATCTTCTTTCTTTGGAATCCATTGGCTGTGAGTACGTTGGTGAGAGTGTTTAGTTCGGTTTTTAGGTGTTGTTCATCAGCTAAGCATTTTGTTCTGGATATATATATATATATATATATATATATATATATATATATATATATATATATATATATATATATATATATATATGGATCTTTGGTTATTCGGGTTTTCTCCCGCGTAAGATTGGAAGTATCTAGGCAACGTTTCGATGAAGTCTCATTCATCATCTTCAGGCTTCTGTCTTCAGCTCTGTGCTTCTCAGAGTGATGTGAGTTTGCAGCTGCTTCTTCCTTTTAACTGCTAGTGGGGGTGTGACTTGATTGGTTGGGAGCTTGGCTGTGTTCTGATTGGGTGGGGGTGTGTTCTCATTGGTTGGGGGTTTGGCTGTGTTCTGATTGGTTGGGGGTTGGCCATGTTCTGATTGGCTGGAGGTGTGTTCTGTTCAGGTGGGAGCTTGGTTGTGCTCAAAGATCCACATACAAATACCAGCGAGAACCTCAGAAAACATATATATATATATATATATATATATATATATATATATATATATATATATATATATATATATTTACTGATCACACACACACACACACACACACACACACAAACGTGTGTGTTTGTGTGTGCATGTGCGTGTATAAATCAATTTTATATTTCTTTACCTTTAATATAAGCATTTACAGGTAGCTCTCAACTAACACCTAGTCATTTAATCCTGTTTGAAGTTATGACAACTCAGAAGTTGCATTTTTACGATCTGTAAAGCACTTCCAGCTCTTGCAAAACACTGTCCTGCCACCCCCTCCTCCAGTCACATGATCCTGATCCGAACGATTGGCAACCTCTCCACACTTCTCACTTGTTGCCAAGTGCCCCACAATCATATGATTGCCATTGGCAATCTTCTCTGCCATCTTCTCCAGAAAGTCAATGGGAAGCTGGCAGGGAAGTTTGCAAGCTCTTGCCACCTGCCAAAGGATTTCCCCTCTTCCTATGCATGGGTTGTGGGGGGCATAAACCTTTTATCAGGCTGCAGAAATAAAACTTGGATCTTTGGGATCCCTGCCTCATTACACCAGCCCAGTGCATGAGTTTCCTTCTGCACAATGAGGTGGAGGTGCCTTTGGTCTGGCCTGGAGAGATGATCCTTGCCTTGTTTCTCCAGCACATGAGTTCGGTGCCATGCAAGGGAGCTGTCTGCCCTCCTTTGCTGACAGCCCAGGGGTGGGATTCAATTTTTTTAACAACCGGTTCTGTGGGTGTGGCTTAGTTGGTGGACGTGGCTTGGTGGTCATGTTATTGGCTGGGCATGGCCAACTCAACATCACTCACATCGAGGCACGCATCTCCTCGCCTGGGCTCTCATGATTGTGGGGATGCTGTAACAGTCGTAAGTGTGAAAAATGGTCATAAGTCACTTTTTTCAGTGCCGTTGTAACTTTGAATGGTCACTCCACACAAGCAAAGTACCAGCAAAGGAGGGGAAAAAAACTCCAGAGACATTCCTGAGGCAGGAAGTCTAGTCTTGCCAAGAACGTAATAAGGGTTAACGGAGAGGCAGTTTCTGTAAGCAACACCAGAATGTTTCCTTCCTGCCTTCCTTACAGGATTAGGCCAGTAATTTCTTCTAACAACCGGTTCTCCGAACTGCTTAGAATGTTAACAACCGGTTCTTGCAAATAGGTGCGAACTGGTAGAATCCCACCTCTGTGACAGCCCTATTGCTCTGTCCACTTAATGATTCTCATAGTACTTAATTATTACAGCTGGGTGTCTCATTTAATTACCACTTCATTTAATGAGCAAAATTCCAGTCCCAATTGTGGTCATATATGACCGTGATGGTGAACCTATGGCACACATGCTGGAAGTGGCACGCAGAGCCATCTCTGCTGGCACGCGAGCCGTCGCCTCAGCACAGGTCCACTATGCATGCGCACACGCCTCCTGCCAGTTAGCTGATTGTTGGGTATCTGCCGCGCATGCACGGGGGAGGGGCGCATGTGGAAGACATGGATGCATGCACAGGGGGTGGAGGGAGCATGGGGGGTTTGCCCATGTGCAGGAGGGTGGGGAAGCACATGTGGGAGACATGCGTGCATGCACAGGGGGTTCAGGGAGCATGGGAGGACCATGTGCATGCGCTGGAGGAGACGGAGCGTGGGGGTCATGCATTAATGCACAGGTGCATTGCATTATGGGTGCAGGCACACATGCACATGCACATGTGCGCTCACATGCACTTTTGGTACATGACAATGAAAAGGTTAGACATCACTGATATATGACAAGGACTACTGGTAACATTTTCTCTAAAAATGAAAAAAATAAATAAATATCCTCTTCCCTCTTACCTATAAACGAAACTTTAAAACCTCAGCGTTCAATCCTAGCCACAAAAGAGCAAGTCCTAATTTGGAAATGTCTTAATATGACATCAATGCTGGATAAGATCTCAGGAAAATTATTAAACTGTTTGTCAGCATTTAAATAGCCGTGGTACAATTGAGTCAACATGAATCTATCAGAAATTGTGCCAGATGAACTATATTTTCTTCTCTATTAATTTGGTTAAACTATGGACACAATGATACTATTGTTAGATAGACTTAAAGTAGGCGAAAAGATCCTCCCCCCCCCCCTCCCCAAAAAAAGGCTGGTCTTTTTATGGCTTTCCTTCAGGTATGAGGAAACTATCAAAGAGATTATGATACTGCTCTATCCTGATCCTATGCTGATCAATATTTTTATCAATAACTGGGATGAAGGAATTGAAGGGTTGCTGATCAAATCTGTAAATAATTCGAAGCCAGGAATAGTAGCTAACCATGTAGATGAAAGAGAGGAGATTCATGAAATTCTAAATAGGCTTGAACAGTGGATTGAAATGAATAGGATGAAAATTAATAAGAAGAAATACCAAGGTCTGCTCTTGGATGGGAAAAATTAAAGGTCAAATTATAGAATGGGAGACCCCTGCCTTGGCAGGAATGAATGAGAAAAGGATCTGTGTGTACTTGTAGATCACAAATTAAACATGGGCCAATACAATGATATCGCTGCTAGAAAAGTAAGTGCTATTTTGGATTGCATTAACAGAAACAGAGTCCGGGGCATGGATATAATTTTTTTCAGTCTGTTCTGTCCTGGTCCTCCACACTGACTATTTTGAGGAGTTCAAGGAAGACAGTCATGAACTGAAGTGAATTCAGAATAGGATTATAAATTGGATGAGGAGTTTGAAGACTAAACCCTGAAAGAAAGAGTTAAGGATACTTGTTGCAGTCTATAGAAAAGATGTATGAGGGGAGATATGATAGCAGTCTTTAAACATCAGAAGGGCCATCACACAGAATAGGGAATAGACTTATTCCATACACATTGTTCTGGGGCAGAACAGGAAACAATATGATAAAAAGTAAGTTCAGGCTCATAGATACAAGGAGGAATTTTCAGACTGTTGCATGATGTTCTAGGAACTTCTTCATTAAATGGTCTCCAAAGAAAGGCTGTGCAATTATATAGCAGAGATTTTCTAGTGGATTCTGGACTGATCAAAGAGTTGGACTCAGTAATTTCTAAAATCATTTCCACCTGTATTTTTCTAGTTATCTTTCTTTAGATTAGTTGCCCAAATATGTTCAAAAGTATTTTAATTGAATTTGTTATTGCTCACTTATTGAATTTTCCTTATCTCCTTCACATAATTTACAATAATAAAATATTAAAAAGAGCTAAAGCATGCAAAATTCATGTAGAAGAGAGAAAAGAAACCATAATTTAAAATAATTAAAGCCCATTAAAAGCCTGGTGTAATAATAACATCTCATAAGCTCAACAGGGAAAGAATCTCTGAACTATTTTTTTAAAGAAAGGCATAATCATAAGGGCTAATATAGTATGAATGTGGGATGGGAGGTAGATCTATTTTTTTAATCACATTAAAGTCCTTATTGCCATCTTGACATTGGCATGGTAAGATATATGATTTTGTCATTAAATATTAGTAGATAAGCTTTTAAGTAGAACTTAGATACAAAGGCTAATATATTTTCAAATATACTTGGTTTGCTCAGGGATAGATATGATTAATAATGTAATATTAGGAAAACTAGATTCATCAATCACACTGAACACAGAATTTGGCAAAAGATATTAAACGTTTTACAAATGCCTAATATGAATAGACACACAATAGTGTAAGAACAAAATGGTGTGAAAGGAATATGAATCATTAACACTTCTACTGATCAGCTGGTCACATATAGATGATAAAAAATTATAATACATTGCAATAAATGGAATTTATTCCAAGTAACCTCGAGAGCACAGGGAAACTCCACTGATATAAACAGAAAGCAAGATTGATAGGAATACCAGCAGCAGCCAGAAGGCAGCTAGCAGAGGAAAAAGTTAAATAGGAAATGAAAATAAGATTAAAAAATAGTTTAGAGGAAGATGGTGAATGATTTTTTTAAATTAAAAAGCAAGAAAAAGTGGCATTAGAATAAAAGAGCAAAAAGAATGAAGGTACCAGAACCAGATTTTGGAATTAAAGTTGGTATGGCATCTTAAATTGTGGTGAGCATTAGACAGGCATTGTTCACAAGAGATTGATCAGCGGAGTAGATAAATTGTAATAAACAAAGGTCACTATTATCTCTGAAAAGTCACACAAGGAAAGGACTACCATAAATTTAGGGCGCCTGTCTAGTTGGTTTTAAATTGGGGAAATGACCATTCAGAATTTTTAAAAGGACAGGTCAGCCTTTTAATGACTACTTAAAGTGTATAGATGTGCAACTCTGCGAAATAAATGCATCCTATTGTCTTTGTTTTTGAACCTATAAATAATGTAAACTTTTCACCCTGCTGCCAGTCTCATAGGGCAGATTGTACAATATCATAGTTAATACATTTTTATCTTGGTTTCTCTTCACTGGGCACAGAATTGTTATTCCACATCATTGACAATTTCTTGTACTTGTGTGTGAAATCATTATATTTCACAATTATAATTTCATTTCCCAGTTGTTGAGCTTAATATGGCTATAGGGAAATTATTGTGTGCTGCCTAGGGAGACTGTATAACTAGAAATGACCCCAAACTCTGCATAACTTCAGCAACATTGGTATTGTCTGAATCTTGTGTGCATGGATGGCTATATTTTTTGTAAAAATGTAGAAGTTTATAACCCATGTATTCTTCAATTTGTTCTCAGATTGCTGATCTGTAGTAAAGAGAACATTTAAATCACATTATTCTTTTTCAAAATTCTGCTAGGTTGAAGTCAGCCAGTAATCAAAACTGGAATAAGAGAAGATGTTGCCCTTCAAATGTTTTGGACAACAATTCCAATAACCCAGATTATTGGTAGCTTGGAGCTGCAGTCTTAAACTGGATGGATTTATTTATCTAAACTGATTTATTTAAATGTGCATTCTACTGGGTTCTACACTCTAGACCAAGGGTGTCCAACCTTGGCAACTTTAAGACTTGTACAATTCAACTCCCAGAATTTTCCAGATATCATACAAGTTGAAGTCCACAAATCTTAAACTTGCCAAGGTTGGACACCCCTGCTCTAGTCCATAACTTGAAAGAAAATGGAGAAGCTGTGGTGATTCTTAGGCTGAAGTCTTCCATTCTGCCCTTTCTTGCTGAATCATGTATGTGTTAATTAGGGCTAAGCTTCATATATTCTCATTACTTAAGAATGGAATTATGGTTTTCTAAATAATGAAAAAAGAAGCTTTCATCCTATTCATGGGCAAACAAGGAATGGAAGGAAAGATGCCCAAGAATTGCATAACTTGATTATGGTAATCAAAGCCACGGGTGCCTGTAGGACACACAAACATGGATATCATGGATTGGGAGATGCACGTTTCCTCTTTCTTTGGCTCCCCAGATTAGTGCCTCCAGGTGGAAAAAGAAAGCCACAAGAGCATGCTGCTTGCAGGATGGGGTGGGAAATGGCCTTTTACTGTATTGGTGTATGAGATGAAGATCATTTAGATCCCGACTATGGTAAGAAAGTTGAAATCCCTTTCCTGCTGATAACTTGATCCACCTGCTCAGTCAGTAAAATGTGCAACCACACTCCTAGGCAAAAGGCTTCACTTGCTCACCCCTCTCCACATGTTTTGCAGTTCGTCAATTACAGTCAAAATGGGCATTGGCATAATGCAAATATTTCACAGGACATGACTATAAATTTCTCTGTCATGGAAGGCATCATTATCCTATTATTGCAGGAACATGAAGGAAGCAGGGAGGATCCTGTTTAGTGAACCAACGACACAGGCAGAGTCTGAGCTACACTGTTCATGCTTCATAGCTCAATTGCTCAGCTGCTGAGAAGATATCAGGAAATACAGGTGAAACTCGAAAAATTAGAATATCGTGCAAAAGTTCATTTATTTCAGTAATGCAACTTAAAAGGTGAACCTAATATATGAGATAGACTCATTACATGCAAAGCAAGATAGTTCAAGCCGTGATGTGTCATAATTGAGATGATTATGGCTTACAGCTCATGAAAACTCCAAATCCACAATCTCAGAAAATTAGAATATTGTGAAAAGGTTCAATATTCTAGGCTCAAAGTCTCCCACTCTAATCAGCTAATTAAGCCATAACACCTGCAAAGGGTTCCTGAGCCTTTAAATGGTCTCTCAGTCTGGTTCAGTAGGAAGCACAATCATGGGAAAGACTGCTGACCTGACAGTTGTGCAGAAAAACATCATTGACACCCTCCATAAGGAGGGAAAGCCTCAAAAGGTAATTGCAAAAGAAGTTGGATGTTCCCAAAATGCTGTACCAAAGCACATCAATAGAAAGTTATGTGGAAGGGGAAAGCGTGGAAGAAAAAGGTGCACAAGCAGCAGGGATGACCACAGCCTGGAGAGGATTGTCAGGAAAAGGCCATTCAAAAGTATTGGGGACTTTCACAAGGAGTGGACTGAGGCTGGAGTCAGTGCATCAAGAGCCACCACACACAGATGGATCCTGGACATGGGCTTCAAATGTCGTACTCCTCTTGTCAAGTAGCTCCCGAACAACAAACAACGTCAGAAGCATCTTACCTGGGCTAAAGAAAAACAGAAGTGGTCTGTTGCTCAGTGGTCCAAAGTCCTCTTTTCTGATGAGAGCAATTTTTGCATCTCATTTGGAAACCAAGGACCCAGAGTCTGGAGGAAGAATGGAGAGGCACACACTGCAAGATGCTTGAAGTCCAGTGTGAAGTTTCCACAGTCTGTGTTGATTTGGGGAGCCATGTCATCTGCTGGTGTTGGTCCACTGTGCTTCATTAAGTCCAGGGTCAACGCAGCAGTCTACCAGGAAATTTTGGAGTACTTCATGCTTTCTTCCGCAGACGAGCTTTATGAGGATGCTGACTTCATTTTCCAGCAGGACTTGGCACCTGCCCACACTGCCAAAAGCACCAAAACCTGGTTCAATGACCGTGGGATTACTGTGTTTGATTGGCCAGCAAACTGACCTGACCTGAGAATCTATGGGGCATTGCCAAGAGAAGGATGAGAGACATGAGACCGAACAATGCAGAAGAGCTGAAGGCCGCTATTGAAGCATCCTGGTCTTCCATAACACCTCAGAAGTGCCACAGGCTGATAGCTTCCATGCCACGCCTCATTGAGACAGTGATTGTTGCAAAAGGGGCTCAAACCAAGTACTGAGTACATATGCATGCTTATACTTTCCAGAGGTCGGATATTGTTCTATGTACAATCCTTGTTTTAGTGATTGCATGTAATATTCTAATTTTCTGAGATTGTGAATTTGGGGTTTTCATGAGCTGTAAGTCATAATCATCACAATTATGACACATCACAGCTTGAACTATCTTGCTTTGCATGTAATGAGTCTATCTCATATATTAGGTTCACCTTTTAAGTTGCATTACTGAAATAAATGAACTTTTGCATGATATTCTAATTTTTCGAGTTTCACCTGCAAGGATTGTTTGAGCAAATAAGGGCTCATCTTTATCTCCTAACTCTGTCATAACTATGCACTGGTAACCATTTTTATAGGATATATTTAATCAGAGTAGAACTGGAACAAACCTTGGAGGTCTTCTAGTCCAACTCTTGCTCAAGCAGGAGACCACTTAACATTTCAGACAAGTGATTGTCCTGTCTCTTCTTAAAAACCTCCAGTAAGTGATGAAGTACTTACAACTTCTAATGGCAAGCTGTTTCACTGATTAATTGTTACCACTGTTAGGAAGTTTCTCCTAAATTCTAGTTGCTTCTCTCCATCCACTGTTTCTTGCCTTGTCTTTTGGTGCTTTGGAAAATAGGTTGACACTCCCCCCCCCTTCTTTCTGGAAGCCCCTCAAATACTGGAAAACTGCAATCATGTTTCTCCTAGTCCTTTTTTTTCTCTAGTCTAGCCATATCCATATCCTGCAACTGATCTTCATATGTTTTTGTCTCCAGGCCCTTAATCATCACAGCTTTAGTTTGCTCAACATATCTGTTTGACTCAAGCAGAGTGGGTAGCCATTTGTGGTATTCTGTTGCATGATGTCATCTGGATTTTATGGATTGATTTACATTTACTGTTAGCTTGAACTTTCATTCTTCAAAAGGCTGAAATACACAGTGTTCTGAAATACACAAAAATTTGGTGGAAATTTGGCTGCATAGTCGCATCTGCCATCTTGACTTTTTTTTTGACTCCCTCCCCCAAACACTCCTGGATGGTCACTTCTACATTCTTGCTTATGTAATGCAAACTTCAGCTTACAAGGATCACTCCTTTTTGATGAAAGGAAAAAAGTCAAAGAAAGTTTTGGTTCCTTAGTTTAAACATTTTGATAAATAAACTTCCAGTTATGATAATCCATTTTCTGAAAGAGAATACTTTTTATATTTCTAGTGCTAGTAGCCGTTAACAGCTATTAGCAGTTGTTTACACAATAAAAACAGATCTCCCTCAAGTCAGTTTCAACTCCTTGTAACTTCATGGATACATCCATATAGTGGTCTTGGCAACTCTAAAACATATTTTCCTGTTTCCTTCTTCTGACATAATTTTTTCACTTTCTATTGTAGCCTACATCCTATTTCTTTGTCCAGCCTTGTTAGATTTCTTGAAATCAGCCACCATTAACAAGTGTGACACGAACTTTCTTGCATTGATGAGCTAGTGTGAGAAGAAGACTTGGTTTCCATTTTCATTAATAATAGCTCAAGCATGAAAACTCTTATTCAAGGATAGACATGGGCGATCCCAATATCTTAGGAAACTGACATAATTCCCCATGAGTTAGTTACCATTTCTCATGTCATTTTTTTTTTCAAAGAAATTGGAGCAAGTGTATCTGCTGCCTTTACTCTCACCGGTTTAGAACTGTGTTTTTAAAGCCAGGCCTATTATTTTTATCATCAAACTTGCTACCTGCTTGATTCTTAGGTATAATGAAACACCATTGCAGAAATGGGTCATTAATGACAGAGGTATTGAAATTACCTGGATTTTATTGTCATATATTATGTAATATGTGTCAATTATCTGAATAGAATGTTCATTTTATTAATCTACTTAAAACATTTTAAAGGTGTTTCCAGACTCTTGGTTTTCTTTTGCTTCCTATTAAGAACCTTGAAGTAATTTACAGTCCAATGTTCACATTCAGAATGGAGATGCGAGTTCATCCAGTGTAATTGAGCCAAATGACAGGAAGAATCAGCAGGTTTCTAGGAAAGGAAACAAATTAGAGCATTGTATATATCACACATATTACAGTAAAATGACAGGTTTTGTAATGTTCTAGGAAAACATTCCCCAAGCTAGCTGGAGGGTGATAAGAACTGTAACTCAAGGAGATATATCTGGAGTATAATAGATTGGATGGAAAAGATTCTTCTAGGATATTCTCAGAATTTAAGTTCTGGTTTTGCATTTTGTTTTGGCTGATCTTGCTAAAAGAATCAAAAACAGCAGAAAATTGCTGTTTTTAATCTTTTGCTTGCCTTACTGAAAGTAGTGGGATATTTTTGTTACAAATACCAAATCATTTAGGATAGCAATAGCATTTACACTAAGTGATTTACAGAGTCAGCATATTCCCCCAACTATCTGGGTCCTCATTTTACCAAACCTTGGAAGGATAGAAGGCTAAGTTAACCTTGACCCGGTCAGCATTCTAACTACTGCGCCACCAGGATGCATTCAAGCAACACCTTAGAATTAAAGAGAGATGTAATATGACCAATTTCAGCCTGTAGATATTATTTTCCTTTCAGTATACTTACAGTACTTACCTATTTTACTGATCTGCAAAGATCACAAAGTGGATGTGAGAGCAATCTGAATAACATCTGTATTCCACTGGTGTGACTTGGGTTGATCTGGCTGATCTGCCTGGGTGGGTAAATGCCCTCTTCTTCCATTGCTGCTGCATGGATCCCACCCAAAGCTACATGTGTGCAAATGATGACAATCTCAGATAAGAGGAATATACAAATCTGTGGTCAATTGTATACAATAGCTATGCTCCCCTGTTCTGCAAACATTTCCTACATCTCCATCCAACTTCTTTTATGATAAGTGGATTTGCATGCTTATTTAGGCTTTGGTTAACCATATTCTGAAGGGAAGGGAAACAGAAGTATCATCAAAAGAGCTTACATTTAAAAATGCCATTCTTCAAATCTAGATATGTTCATTAGCATTTATTTTTTATTTAATACATCTCTTCCCTCTCCGGAATTTTTTTTCTTTTAATACACATGTCTGTTTAGCAAAAGGCTTTAGCCATAAATATTTGGTTATTTCCAGCAGCCATTGCTACTGTAGGGTCACCAACAGTTTAGGTCAGGGATGCAGTGAGAGAATATGTGGTTCTTTCCTTCCTGCCTTCCTTACAGGATTAGGCCAGTAATTTCTTCTAACAACTGGTTCTCCGAACTGCTTAGAATGGTAATGACATTCAAATAGGTGCGAACTGGTAGAATCTCACCCCTGAGCAGCTGTACTTCTGCAATCAACTACCCCCCTTTCTTTTTACACATTATCTTGATTTTTGAGGAGAGGAGTAAAAAAAAAAAATTCTATCTGGAATAGGATTCAAAAGTACTGGGAAAGTAAATTTTCTACAGTTGGAAGAATAAGTTGGTCAAAGGAGAAGAACTTCAGTGAACAGTAGTTAAAAGAACAATAGCTACTGCATACTACCAACAATGGGTTTTGGCACAAGGCAGCCACAGCAAGAACCAACCCTACCTTGGCTTTTTTGTCCCTGTCCCCCCTCTCTTCCTCCCAATAGGTGACCTACCTGCAGCATTAATATAAACCATTGAAATGGCTCAACATTTCCACGAATTTTCTTTTTTCCCAAGATTAGAAAAGTGCCTTTGGATGCAAAGAACTTCTCCAGTTTGGACAATAAAGCTGAGGCCAGGGATTTAGGCAGCAAAAATCGTATTTATTGTGAGCAGGATACTAATTTCATCAACAAAAAGAAATGTTTTGAGATATTAATGCTCCCTATGTTAAAAGCTTATTTTACTTTACCACATGGACCTTCCTAAACCATCAGTTTGTTTTTCCCCAGTAGGGCAACCAACAATATCCTGAATTTGAGAGAACAGCATTGTGGGGAAGACAGGCTAATCCAGTGTTTCTCAACCTTGATAACTTTAATATGTGTGGACTTCAACTCCTAGAATTCCCCAGCTAGGGGAACTAGTCTAATCCAATCAAACTTGGAGGTGTGGAAATCTGATCATAGATTTTGAGGGATTTGTTCTTAATTTAAGCTGTCTATCAATACTCCTTGAATATAATATAACAGACTCATAAGCATAATTTTAAATCCCAGCAAATTACATTTATTTTTGTATGGCAAGTAGGGGAGTGAACATTTTTAAGAGAGAGGAAGAATAGCAAAATGCCTGGGATTTCCCCCAAATTTGTATTTAGATTTTTTAAGGATAATTTAGGAATTCACCCAGAATGTAGTGTAAGCAAGCACAATTGCCCTGTTGCCATTCTAATTAAAAATACCAACTTTCTTTGCCTTGTACTTCATTTTTTTTTCTGAATGTATGCTGAATACTCAGGCTGAAAATCAATTAGCTGGAAGAGAACAATATAAGATTGCTAAAATGTTTTTAAAAATGCTTTACCTGAACTTTCTCTTTTTTGCATAGTTAATAATCATATATTGCTCTTCCTACCAGAGCAAGTCTTCCAAACATCTTTCCAAGGTTGAATTTAGTTTTTTATTTATTGTTAGCATTTTCCCATGGCTTTTTAGTCATAAAACACACTCCAATGTCCTTACAAGATCAGTTCTATAATACTGTTTGCCTTATCGATTGTAATTTAAAACATTTGAACGCAAAGCCTGAAATGGATGTAACTAGCTGTGTAGCATATGGAGAGCTCCATAATTTTATCTCTCAGTCTTTGGTGTGGCAACATTGTCTTTTTGAATAACTACTAGGAAGGAAGTATTACTCTGTTCAACTAAATCAAATGATTTTTTTTAAAATTTCCATAAGATCTTTCATGAATGAGACAAGAGACAAGAGTGCTAAAATGGCAAATTTAGTAGCATTAAACAATATTCCCTGTGATAATGAAAGGATTAATAAACACAAAACAAAATTTACTTGATTCTACATGAATATGGCAGTATATTTTCAATGTCTTAAGTATGCACAGGAATGGGGAGTGGGGGAAGGAAATAAGTAATGAAATATATTTCAGTGTAAATTCTGCTTTTTATTTACTTCCATACACATTCTGTCATTTTGGTTTCATTGTGACTAGGAATGAGATCTATATGAAATGTCAATAAATTTCAAGTTCTTTTGCAAACTATTAGTCCAAACTTCTGTTGAGGGAGATCAGCATAAAAATGTAATGCATACACGAGGGGCAGTGAGATAGGTCAGAGGTTAAGATGCTGAGCTTGTTTGGCTGGAAAGCTGAGAGCCCAGGTTTGAAACCTGAGTGTTGCACAATGACATGACCTCCTGTCCTCACCGTAGCTCTTGCCAATTTAGAAGTTTGAAAGCATATAGAGAGTAGACAAATAAGTACCTCTTTGGTGGGAAGGTAATAGTGCCCAATGACATCATACTGGCCACATGACTGTGGAAATGTTTTTGAACAATGCTGGCTCAATGGCCCTTGAAAGAGAGATGAGCTTACAGTCAGCAACGATTAGTGAAGCAAAATCCAGAGAGACTCCTTTACTGTTTACATGAGGGGTGATGTGTGACGATCCATGGCAGAAATGTAGCATTTCCCTTGTAACTGAGTTTTACCACCTAAAGTCTACAATTGCAGCATATTAAGTTGATTGACAAGGTGATTGCTAACTGGTTCATCTTTTTTGCCCTTCTTGAAATGAGGATAATTGTAACCAAACCTTGCCCTTTGATAATAAAAATATTTTATCAAAATAAAAGTAAAGCCAAAAATGGTGCTCACCCATCAAAATGATTTTATATAAGACTAGAAAGGATTAAGTCCCCTCCTAGTATCTATTTGGGTTTCAGTTGCCTAATTTGCTTATATATTTTCTAAACCATGATTGTGGCCAGTCAAGTAACTTCTCACCCTCTAGCACCAACCTGGGGCAGTTTCCCCACCTCCCGAATGTAACCCTTGTGAATTATCTCCCCAAATAGTTACAGAGATATGCAATCCAGATGGAAGTGTGGAATATATATCTGGGTTTCTGGAAGATCTCGGCCTCGATAAGCTGCCTAGTGGCATGGTATATTCCTTTTCTGGATGCTGCTAAAAGACGTAAAAAGTTTACCCTAGAAAATTACCATGGAATAAAGGGATCCTTTGTGGTTTTATTTGGTGGGTTGTTTTGGAAACAAGCAGTCCAGATCAAAGCTTTGGTCTACTCTATGTAAGATGCTGTTACTTAAAGGCAAAAAAATGGTAATTATCTGCTGGCAGAATCAGATCAGATTTATTTACATCAAAATATTAGTGTTTTTGGAGACATGGAAGGTCTAAGAGCAGGTGTGTGTATTTATTTAACAAATTTATATGGCTGTCCAACTCACATACAGGTGACTCCAGGCAGCTTAACCATAGGCAGCAGCAGCACAATCAAACCAGTGGTGGGGATTCCATTTTTTTTACTACCAGTTCTGTGGGCATCGCTTGGTGGGCGTGGCAGGGGAAAGACACTGTAAAATCTCCAGTCAAAGGTGGTATTTGCCGGTTTTCTGAACTACTCAAAATTTCCGCTACCGGTTCTCCAGAACTGGTCAGAACCTGCCAAATACCACCTCTGAATCAAACCAGTCACTTGATTTGTCCCAATAAGACAGGGAAGAGCATTATTTTGAAATAAGATCAAATTATGAACCAAAAATAAGCTGGTTCCTACTAATCACTATCTGATATTATCCAATATTCCATAGACAGAGCAGCTTTCTGTTTTAGTACTGTACTGTAGAGTTTTGATAAATATGGCTTGATTACTGAAATTCAGGAAAGGCCAATTAAATCATTCAGAAAGGATGTAAAAGTTTTGATTTGAAAGGCACTTTTTGGCTAATCTCTCCTGAGACTTTTTCTTTATCTATTCCACCTTCCTTCCAATATTTTCCATGAGGAAGTTAATTGCTGAACAACTAATCAAACTAAGCCCAAATCTACATCTCATGGATCAAATGTATAATTGTGTCTCAGGTACTGAAGATATAGCAAAATTAGCTCATTTATTTGCTTTTGTTCTGCATCATTTTTCCTCCATGATGATCTGCCCATAACTTTTCCTTTCAGATCTTCCAGTGGCACACCCATTGCCATTATAACTTAGTCAATCTTTGCATAATTCGTCTGAAATGGGATAATTTGACCCTGGTTGTTTGTGCCTTGAGGAAGACCTCTGTGTTGATTTAGTTAATGATCCATCGGTTAGTTTTTTTCAGTTGTCCATGGTATTCTCCGGAATCTTCTCTATCACCTAATTTCAAAAGCACTCCTTCATTAATCTGCTTTCCAGCTCCGTTCACCGCCGCTGCGTGTAGGGCAACAAAAGAAGACTGTGGTGTCGCGTTGAGCGACCGGTCTGTTGTTTCGATCTTCTGGTTGATTGCTGAATTCCTCTCAGAATGGGACCCTCGCAAGAGTGAGATACAGAGAAGCCCTCGCAAGGGCGAAGTTTGGCAAAAGCAGGACCCTATCCAGGGTGAGTTTGAGCAGCGGAACCCTAGCCAGGGTGATTGAGGGACTCTCGCGAGAGTGATTGCAAAGCGGAAAGAAAAAAGAACACAAGACGAAGATTTCTTTAGGTGAGGCAGCGCATTGCCTGGGGCAGATGGAATTGTCCCAGCTGAGCCTGAGACAGATGGATTGTTCAGGCTGCTAGCTTGCTCTACGCTGTCCTCTTTTATTGTGCTGAATCAAAGAAGGGGGTGCAGGGGGATAGCAGGAAGACAAAGAAGTTACAAACTTTATCTTTGAGTCCAGGCTACGTGATACAAGTAACGAACTTTCTGACTGATAAACATGTTTTACCGAATACACATCTTTTATCTGACACAGACCTCAGTGAAACTAATCTTATTAACTTTAGCTTCTTCCTGTCAGTTCTTTTCCTGTCAGCTTAGTGAACTTTGCTCTGAGAGGTATACGTGCTGAGCAGGATTTGTCTTATGGAAAAATACTGAGACAGAATAGCCACAATTCCTCCTTTTCTTTATTTTTGTGCTCAAGATTCTAGGTAGAGTCCTTTCTCCTCTTGAGTAGTCCCACAAGGTGGCAACAAACCCTTCGGTTTGTTGATGCCTTGCAGAACCAACTCATACGAGGAAAAGTCCTCATCCCCCAAATCATGGCTTGGCAGAGTTAACAAAACTTCTTTGGGAGAAAAGGAGTTATTAGTGTCTATTTCTTCCTCTGACTCTTGGTCAGAGTACCATTCCAGCAAAGGTTTTTTGACAAGGTCTTTTGATTCAATGATAGATGTGAGAAAGCTAACTGTTTTTTGAGTATTGTTAACTTCATTGTCAAGTGTTTTCAAACTATCAGTTTTAGATGAATCATTAAGTGTAGTTGCTAACAATGTGTAAGAAGAATTGACCAACTGTACTAATGGATTCACCTGAATATTGGGTTTTTGTAGAAAGGTTGATTTCAAATTAGGATTGGGACCAACATCATAATGAGACATAGATATAGAAAGACGAATTGTAAAAATATTCCCTTCATCTCCTTGACCATCCCACTGACGTCCTCCCCAAGTAAACCCAACCATCCATTGTTTTTTTGTAAGTGTCTTTCCTTTGCAGTAAAAGTGATTCTGAGTGGATTTATTCTCTGTCCACAACAAGGCCATTGAGAGCAGGGAAGATGTGCTTGAGCACGGGTAATATGAATATAGTCATTTTTGGTAGGTGCTTCCCACCAGATATGACCTGTGGATACACAACTCCATTTTTTACAATATCTGTCAACTACCCCACCGCAGGCAGAACGAGAAGTACCAGTACTGTGAGCAGGACAAAAATATAATCTAAAGTTGTCAGCAGGTGCTGGAGAACAGGAGCCTTGCTTGTCCCATGTATCAGCTTGTAGTTTTTTGTCTGCAAATTTTTCTACTCCTGTCCCCATTTCAGCAAAATCCATGAAAAGCTGAGGAAACCATGGCCATCGAGTATAGTTAGTGGTGGTGTTTAAAATTTTTCCTTGAAAATCAAGGATAGTCCAGGTGTAAGTTTGAGGTTGATGTTCATTTGTAGAAGATGATTGTATGCTTCGAGGAATGCGATGATAGCCAAATCTTGGAACAGCATGAGATGCAGACTGCTTAGAGATGGAGTTGTCAGCGATGAAGGCAGGATACCCAAGATGGCGAGCTCGAATGAGAGCTGTAGTCTTGCGATGGATGTCATCATGGATGAGGTAGCGTCTTCGCACGACAGGTGGTTTGTAGCGATCAGGAACCCAGGAAGATGATTGATGCCAAATGCAGTTGGTGACATCACAGGGTGGAAAGCAGCAGCGAAGATGCCAGCGTAGTTTATCTCCAGGAAAAGTTGTCTCAGAATTAGCTTGAGATGGCAACGTAAGTAAAGCAGAGGATAGAGTAGATGCCACTGAAGAAGTGGAAAGCAATAGAACAGTGTGATTGAAATAAATGTGATTGTGAAAAAATCCTAAGCAAGAATAAGAACCTATAGTAAGTGGAGTAACATGTATAGTTAAAAATATTAAACAAGGAGAATAGTAATAGTAAATAGTTATGTCAGAAGTAGGAGAAAGAAAACTACCATTGTGTTGGAAAACATAATTACATGCAGAAAGAAGATTATCTTTAAAAATAAAGGTAACAGTGTCAGCAAGGAAAGCAAAAATAGCATCAGGAGATGCCCTAAATTGAGAAAAGACAGGAAGTATTGATATCAGAAGAAAGATTAGGGTTAGAGTCAGGTTTGCCATGGTAAGGTCTGACACAGCGAGCAGGAACCCAAAGCACTCGATCAGGAAGTTGGACAGCAGCGTAACCTTTTCCCCAGGTGATGAGCTGTGCAGGACCTTTCCACGCAGGATCTGGAAGCTGTCTGAAATAAACAAGAGGACGGGAAGAGGGAACTACTGGCTTAGTGAAGTGGCGAGAAGCCGCTGTGGAGGAGGAGAGCCAGTAAGATTGAGAAAGTTAAGAGTGTACAGACAAACATTTAAGATATTTTGCAACGTCGGGAGGTTCGGGGCCTGAGCCTTTTTCCCCAAGTGCCGATCAAGGGCTTGTTTCAAAGTTAAATGCGATCTCTCCACAATCGCTGCCCTTGGCTGTTGAAGGGTAAGCCAAACTTATGTGTGATGGCCCACTTATGACAAAACTCAGCAAAGGGAGAACTGACATAAGCAGGACCATTATCTGTTTTGAGAATTTTTGGACATCCCAACGTTACGAATGACCGAATACAGTGATTAATAACATTTTTGTAGCCTCTCCTCTTTGCAATGTTGCTATAATAAACCCTGAATATGTATCTACTGATACATGAATGTATTTCAGGGAGCAAAGGGAGGATAATGAGTTACATCCATTTGCCATGTATCACAGGCTTGAGTACCCCTAGGATTAACGCCTTCAGGGATACCTTTGGCCTGCAGGCTACATGTTGGACATTGTTGAATTATTGCTGTGGCTTCTTGATATGTAATTCCAAATTGTCGTACTAGGGCTTTCCTGTTTTGATGAAAATAATCATGACTCTCCCCAGGTGAAAGCTGTTGGAGAAGGGGAGAGGAGGCCATAATTTTACAAGCCTCATCTGCCATATGATTGCCTTCTGCTAGGAATCCAGGCAATTGCTGATGACTTCTGATATGAGCTACAAATAAAAGTTTTTCTCGCTTTTTCAGCAGTGTCTGAAGCTGTAAAAAAGTTTCATTAGAGAGGGAGGGGTAACAGGAGAAATATATGCATCAAAAATATGAGCAACCATCTGAGTAACATACATACTATCAGATATTACATTTAAAGATTGTTGTGAAAAAGAGACAACGCCAATAGGAAAGCAGCTAATTCAGCTTGTTGTGCTGATGATTGTGAAGTAGTTAAGCGTTTATGCCATTGAGCATTTTCATACCATGTACATGCTCCAATATTTTTGAACCATCAGTAAAGACAGTTAAGCCTTCCTTCAATGGCTGTTGGACAAAAGGTGATTGTAAAACAAAAGGAACTGTCCTCAACACCTGCAGTCGTGAATCAGAGGGAAGGTGGCATGACACTTGGCCACACCAATCTTCCAACGCGTCCTGCAGTGTTGTGGAAGTCTGAAAAAGAGGTTACCATTGAGTGATCTTAAAAGGAATATACAATGTAAAAATATCCATTCCCATCAGGGCTTTGGTTCTCTTACGCCCTTTTTCTATAAGAGAAGCCATTTGCGCTGCTCTAGTAAAAATAGATGTTTTTGGAGTGTGTGGTAGGTGTAGCCATTCCAAGATATGAAGATTTTTGTATTTGATATTTGAACAATTATTGCAGTCAGTAGTTGATGAGTAGAAAGAATAGCAAGAGAAGGTGGTTAAAGACAGGAAAGGTCGGGCCCAGTTTATGGTACCCAGATATTGCTGAAGTTGAACCAAGGTGGGTTGAGAAGACAGAGACAGAGAGTTTTACTCAGAAAAGCGATGGGCTGGTATTGCCCCTCCCTTTCTCTGATATTTTGGTGGAATCAATCTATGTTCTCTGAAAAGAGCAGCCCACTAGGGGTCGCCCTCTCATTTCTTTTTCTTTGCTACTTTCTTGTTTACTTTCAAACAAACATCCAGAATTCCCTCATTGCATTCACAGACATACACATCCTTCTCAATTTGTCAAAGCCTCTTTCCTTCCTCCAAACAACACATCCACAAACCATCTCTCTCCTTCCTACTTCCATTTCCTTCCTTCATCTTTATCATCAAATCTACGTGCAATAAACAATCTTAGCTTCCCACTCTTGTCTTCTCAAGTACATCAGAAATTGTGGAAAAGCAGAACAATAGAGTAGCAAGACATTATTTACATAGTATTGACACATGGTAGAGTTTTAGCAAAAGATTCCATTAATCAATAATGAGTTTTGTGTTAAGTTGAGACATAAGATCACGGCCCCACAGGTTGAACAGACACAACAGAGAAGTTATAAAAGACAGTTAAATGATTTGTTCTAAGATGGAACACACTGAGAATAAGAATGAAAAATCTGTGGGGTCCTTGAAGAATTTTGTTAAAAGACAAAGAAGGTTGAGAAGGACCTTTCTCATGATGGGATAACCCCTGCCCCCATCTGAATCTCATCCTGTGGAGTGCGGGATGGCTCCCTGACAAAGAAGATGGTCCAGGGTAACAGCTTGAGGAAGGCCAGCTGTTGCAACAGATTGAACTGCTAAGCGATAGTCATTGTGCCAAGCAGCAAGTTGAGAAGATGTCAGAGAAAAGAATCCTTTAATCAGTGCCTTCTGAAAGGTATTACGAACAGGCAAGGAGGCAGGAGAATCAGTGGAGTTGATAGGGTTAACATCAGGAATGTGAGGTGGGTTGTAGGGAGGAGGGGAGGAGGGGAAGAAGTGTCAGGATATGGAGGTGGTAAGGAAGAAATTGTGGAAGTTTTTGAATGAGAAGAAGGGGAATCAGAGGAAACAGGAGAAAAAGATGTTTCAGGAAGACTAGAAGAAGGATAAACAATTGTTATAGCAGCCATTATCGTTCTCCAAGAGATAAGTATATCCATGGGAGCTCTGGGAATTTCATGTAAATATTTTCCTAATTTTTCCCATTGAGAATGGCTAAGAGTTCCAGCAGATGGATAGGCTGGACAGTGTGCCTCAATATAAATTATAAATTTATTTAAAGATTTCTTCGAAATTGGGTACACAGTTGTACCATTAATTTTCTGAAAGGAATTAGCCTTCTTCACTAGACTATAAAGTTCGTCCCTGTGCCCTGACGAAACTTGAGAAAGTGAGGAGCCCATTACTTACGATTCGTACGAAACCTATGCCAGGTGCGTAGCAATGGGAGTGAAGGCGATGCACCTCTAGCCAGAAGTCACACCTTGGAACCAGAAAGTCGAAGAGATCCCGGACGAATCAAGGGATCCCGGACGAGCCCCCAGCTGTCGCGTTGAGCGACCGGTCTGTTGTTTCGATCTTCTGGTTGATTGCTGAATTCCTCTCAGAACGGGACCCTCGCAAGAGTGAGATACAGAGAAGCCCTCGCAAGGGCGAAGTTTGGCAAAAGCAGGACCCTATCCAGGGTGAGTTTGAGCAGCGGAACCCTAGCCAGGGTGATTGAGGGACTCTCGCGAGAGTGATTGCAAAGCGGAAAGAAAAAGAACACAAGACGAAGATTTCTTTAGGTGAGGCAGCGCATTGCCTGGGGCAGATGGAATTGTCCCCGCTGAGCCTGAGACAGATGGATTGTTCAGGCTGCCAGCTTGCTCTACGCTGTCCTCTTTATTGTGCTGAATCAAAGAAGGGGTGCAGGGGATAGCAGGAAGACAAAGAAGTTACAAACTTTATCTTTGAGTCCAGGCTACGTGATACAAGTAACGAACTTTCTGACTGATAAACATGTTTTACCGAATACACATCTTTTATCTGACACAGACCTCAGTGAAACTAATCTTATCAACTTTAGCTTCTTCCTGTCAGTTCTTTTCCTGTCAGCTTAGTGAACTTTGCTCTGAGAGGTATACGTGCTGAGCAGGATTTGTCTTATGGAAAAATACTGAGACAGAATAGCCACACTGTGGGACTACTGCTTAGTAGCCGTGACACCAGTGCATCACTCAGCCTTCTTCTCTGTTATGGCAGCAAATCTGCATGGGGCTGCTGGAACCACTGCTGCGAGGCAAGGGAATTGTTGGCACATTGATGGCCCGGGTGTGGGGCACTCTGGTAAGCTGGTGCAGGGCACATGGGGCAGCTCCGCACCACCTGCCTCACTTCATCCTCCACCTCCCTCACCACCTCACTTAGTGGCCACGGCACCAGTGCATCACTTCATCTTCCATCCCCCCACTGTCTCGCTTCCTCCTCCACTCTCCCCTTTGCCTCCTGCTCCGTTGCAGCTTTGAAAAAATAAGACCTCCCCAAAAATAAGCCCTGGTGCTTATTTTAGCAACCAAAAAAAAATATAAGACTGAGTCTTATTTTCGGGGAAACATGGTAGGAGCTATGATGTAATATTTTCAAAGCAATCATATTGAAAGAGATTTGGTGGTAAAAGAACATAGGATGGTTTATTTTACTTTTTTAGTTCATAAATAATTTTCTCCTGTTCCTTTCCACAGGAAGGGCATAAGTGTGTTAATCAGATTCCCATCCTCACTTATAACTTGCTCGCTATTCTCATCTACCTTGAAAACTCCTTTTTTAGCATCGCTTCAGTGGAAGGAAAGAATTGCTAAGCTAATTTGCATGTTCTGGGCCATCTGCTTGCTTGTGTTTATTCTGTTCCATAAATACTTTTCCCGAAATACTGAACTTCATGATCCTCCTTTCTTGTGTGGTGAGAATACAGCAGGAGTGTCTTGAAAAGATCTTCTCCAATGTTATTTGAAATCTCTCTATTCACAAAATGATAAAAGTGATGGTGAAATTTTAAATCTAAGCCAAGTCTTCTTCCTCCCATGGTGCTATTCAGTGTCCTTTAAATTACCAGGAGAACTTGACAGGGAAGTCAATAGAGTGCTACATGAATATAATTTTTGACTATCTGAAATAGAAATACTCAATTTAATTTAAAGGAATGTATAAATCTGGGATGGTTGCTACTTCTTAAGTGCAAGAGGATTAGGGACAGAGAGTTTCCTCGTACTGGTTCCCCCTTTGTTCTTCTTTAATTCACAGCTTTTCTCCATTTCTCTCTCCATCTCATCATGCGATTCATATTCATCCCCATTTTATCTGAAGTTGCTGTTTTCAGCTGTTTTATCTTCCAAATGTCAGAATGCTTTTTTATGTGAATGAATCAAAGAGCATTTTAAATTCATCTGCTGTAATATGCCTAGTGTTTAGTATTTAATTGTTAAAAAATAAATATTGCAATTTCTGTGCAACCAGGAGGCAATGATTGGCTATAAATTTAGAGGCAGATAATTGTAGCTTTTGAGGATATTTGAGCTTCTATGGCCAATTTTGTGACCGCTACTGTTCTGGCCTTCAATCTACTTATCTCTTCTTGTCTGGCTGGGAATTTAAGCACCTCCAATCTGCTGCCCGGGGTTGAAGGGCTCCAATCACTCCAAACTCTTGCTGAGGTTTTCTTTCTGAATTACTTGGGCAATTTCCCCAACATATGTCTTGGATTAATTCTCCAGCAATTTTTAGCTTCCTTGTTACTTCCCTTCACCAATTAAATTATTAATCCCAAAGAAAAAGACACAGAGAAAAGACAGCTGATAAAATATGTTTTGCTGTAAAAAGTCAATTAGTTGTTAGTGGGAAAAACAACAACAAAACGATGTAGAACTCAAACTTTTGCAAATTATCCCAATGCGTCTTGGCAAAGCTGGCAGTAGCTGCTCACCAAGCCTATATGACAGTTGCCAATCCACTTTAAGGATTTCTTGGCTTCTTCTTGATTATTTCCTTATCCTTCCTACCTTTGTGGTCCTGCTGTGTTTATTATTAAACGAGTTATGTACATCTTTGAAGAGATGCTTGCTTTGACAGACCATCAACCAAAGCAACATCCCAGTTATCAGCTGTGCAATGTTTTTGCTTCGCTCCACCACAGTGGCTTCTGTGCATGCTGTTCTCTGCAAGATGAAGCAGCCAAGTGAGGCTGTTTGGCCCTGCCTCAGCTCTTCACCAAAGCTGGAGTGTCCATGCTCTAACAGGCACACTGGGTTATTGGTGCTTCTTCATGGAAAAATGCTATTTCGGAGCAGATTGCATGCCCCATTTATTAACTGCAACAACTCCCAAGTCACCAAATAAGAATTTCTTCTAATATACCATAAAGTTTCCAGCTACCACTAAATAAGTGCCTATCAGCTACTTGAATGCTAACTGGGGGGTGTTCATTGGAAATTGTAAGAAAATGAGATAGAAAAGTTTTGATCCTTTTATAACCAACAAAGAAGCTGAGCACTGAGGCTAAGTGAAGGAGAGAAGAAACCTCTTCTTCCATACTCCTGAGTAAATATTGGATTGTACAGGAAGCGGGGGGATCCATAAAAGTACACAGAACTCCTTTGCTTCTCTAATCCATTTGTCTCTAAGGAGTAGGTAAATAAGCCTAGACAGAAAGCTAAATTGGAATTTTAAACTGTTACTATTAAGCTTTCTTGTCTTTGGTATTTTTTTTTCTGAACATGCCTACTTAACTGTGCTTTATGCAATTTGGAATAGCCTTATGGCACAATTGCTACTAAATTAGAGTAGGCCAGCATTATCTTATGGTTTGTTCATTTCAGACTGTTATATTTTCCTTTTTTTTTTTCCTATGGGAAATCCTTTAAAATTGTATTTTGATTTGATATGTTTGGTTTGCTGTTGTTTGTTATTTGCTCAATATTTATGCCCTTTGAAAGCTTGTACATGTGAGTACTGAAACCTTAGTAAGGTATATTTAAATTCTGTTTTCCTTGCTTTATAAAAAATGAAAATAGAACTTTTCTTTCCCTTATGAGATCCCTATCTTCCAAAAGGAAAAAGAATAAAGGCTAATTCTCCCACTCACAATTCTCAATACTTCAAAACTAGGATATGGATATAGATTCCTTCCTTCCTTCCTTCCTTCTATTCTAACACTGAACTCACATGTCAGCTTAAGCAGTGAATGCCAGATAACCTGCCCCCTTGAGGCTAGATGGGGGCGGTAAAGTATCCAATCCCTTACCAACATAGGAAATGGAATTGATTGTGGGCTTCTGAGAGAGAAGATTTGAAACCATTCATCCTTATGGTACAATGGATATATCAATGCTCATTCTGTTTGTTGTACTCCTTCACGAAGGCTTCCTGCCTTCGTAGAGCTGGTGGTGCAATGTGGCTCAAGATGGGGAGCCAGGAAGTAGGAGTAGATTTTAGGCAACCGCTTATGATCCTCATTATATCATTTAGTTTAGGATCGATCTTGCTAGTGTGGCAGCTATTAAGCTAAACAGGGGTGCATATTCAGCTGTGGAATAGACCAACCCTAGTGCTGATATTCTGAGAGTAGAGGCTGAGCCTCCCCATCTTGATCCTCTTAGTTTCTGGAGTAAGTTGTTCCTGGTATTGATTTTAGTGGACATGTTCTCTAGGTGTTTCTTGTAGGAGAGAGTCTGATCCAAAGTTACTCTGAGGTAAATTGGGGTGTAAGGTGGTAAGGTGTTATTCAGGTATCAAAGTATTCCACTGTGTGGCTAGCCAGTAAAAGCTTTAAAGATGAAACAATAATGACATGGCCTCCTTCCTCACTTGATGCAAACCCTATTGAGAACTTGTGGGTCCTTCTTAAATGGGAGATTTATGGTGAAGGAAAACAGTACACCTCTCTGAACAATGTCTGGGAAGCTATGGTTGCTGCTGCATAAAAAGTTGTTCGTCAACAGACAAAGAAACTGACAGACTCCGTGAATGGAAGGCTTATGACTGTTATTGAAAAGAAGGGTGGCTATATTGATCATTCTTTTTTTTTTGAAATGTCAGAAATATTTTTTGGGCAAATTTACATTTTTCATTTAGTTGCATAATAATTGTGTATACCTAGATATTCTCCTAAGAAAGCCAAAACCTCACGTTTACTTTCTGAAATATTCAGGTTTGAGGTTTATTAATATTTTTGATTGACCAAGAGCACTGTAGTTGTTCAATAATAAAATTAATCCTCCAAAATACAACTTGCCTAATAATTATGGAGAGAGAGAGAGAGAGAGAGAGAGAGAGAGAGAGAGAGAGATGCAATATTCAGCAAAGCTATTCCTAATATGTAGGTAGGATAACTACAAAATGTTTACATGTTCTATAGCATAACTCTTCCAATAAACTTCTCTTTTCAACTATCTAGTTCTAGCTATAATATTTGCAAACTTTCCTTATATATGTCTTTTGCTTTTTCCCATAGTCTACTTGGGTTTACAATTTAGCAAGCCAAAACACTTATACCTTATCTTAAAGCTAAAACTTTAATTGAATTCTTTATTTTTATTGATCCTTTATTTGGGATTTGGTCCTTGTCTACCAGACTGTGGTTCAACTACTTAAAAGAAGGACACCATTTTTTAGTCCAGACATAAATAAAAGCATGACACTTTCCACAGCTTTCTTTACTTGACCTTGAAGTGAACATCACAGTGATGGTTAGTAAAAGGAAAGTCAGGCTGATAGGAATTATTATTAAGTTGTTGTTGTTGTTAGTTGTGAAGTCATGTCCGACTCATCACGATCCCATGGACAAAGTTCCTCCAGGCCTTCCTGTCTTCTACTATCTTCTGGAGTCCATTTACGCTCACACTGACTGCTTCGGTGACTCCATCCGGCCCCCTCATTCTCTGTCGTCCACTTTTTCTTTTGCCCTCAATCGTTCCCAGCATTAGGTGCTGGATCCTTCCTTCTCATTAGGTGGCCAAAGTATTTGAGTTTCATCTTCAGATCTGGCCTTCTAAAGAGCAGTCAAGGTTTTATTTATTATTTATTTTATTATTACATTGTAAGAACAGGCAACTAGCATTTGGATTGATGATAAAAAACACCCTATAAATACAGAATGCACTTGTGAAATGAAAGAAAGAGCCATTAAAGAATCCTTGGTAGTATTTCTCATACAATGCTACATGTGAAATTATTTCCCCATCCATCTTTATTGTATATTCTTAGTTGGGCATAAATGATGAGGAGTTAAGCAAGGGGTCTTCCTAGTTAGTTTTTAAAATCATCTTCTTGACCTTACTTCTCTCATAATTCTACTTTTCCCCCTTTGTAATACTCTCCCCACCCCATTTTCTCTCTTTCCCCCCCTTTTCCTTCTGTCTTGGTGATGCTTTTGAAGGCAAAGGGATTCTTGGATCTACCAGATAGGGGGTAGTCAATATTAGTGGGAGTACATTTAGGATTTTTAAGGAAGTTTTAAAGTAAAATAGCTTTCAGGGTTTTACCTTGAATGATTGCCAGTTCCATGCTGAACACATTTCTTTTCAAAGTAGTTATTACTCTGTTTTTCTTCATATTCTTGAAATCGTTTTCTATATGAAACTCTGTGCATAGATAAACTGATCAATTCATTTTAGTTACCAAGGGAAGCTGATGGTCCTTCATGATAACTGTGCTTTGCCCTCTTCTGTATTAAATGCTGCAATAATTCAAGGAGAGACTCTGGATGAAAATCATTTCCTTAACCTGCAGTTGTGCACTTAAGGTATTTCAGGGTCATTTGACTCCTCACTCCATTAGTCTCAGAAAAGCTTAGGTGCATTCCCCAAATTTCTTTCAGAAATAAAAGTTCTATCTACTTCAAGTTAATGCTTCTATTATAGCACACACGCATGCAGAATACAAATGAGAATTAGACCAAACCAACTGGACGAAGCTGTACTTGTGGTAAAGGGAGAAGGAATGATTTTCTGCTAGCAATGTTTATGCTGCTTGCTAAAGAGAGGCAGGCCACATTTACCTTGGAGGACTGGCCCACCTGAATTTGAAATGTACAATTTGCAAATGACATTTCCATGCTGAACATCATTCAATGTCCACCTTAGCTTATCTCTTTTTATTTCATACCTCATCTGCCACAGATGATTTGGCAGGTTTTTGAAGTTCAGTTGCAGGGTTAAATAGAATAGTAGTGTTAGAGGTAGACAGCGGCAAACATTTCATCATCTTGCCATGCCTGGACGTAGGAACATTTCTTCTGCCTGTGTGACAGACAGCCTGAAAGAGAAGAGGTAAATAATATACATGGCATTCCAAAGAGAGTAAATTAGTATAGAGAATGTCTTTATAGCAGTTCTGATCTGGAATTTTAGATACAATTCCTTTCAAACGAATAGCTGCTCCTGCCAATCATAAAATGACCTTTTATGAGGTCAAACTGAAATTATGATGTCAGAATAATTCAACCAATGACAGTCGAACTTGAGGATTTATAAAAGAGCCAATTTCACCAGTACAAATAAGTCTTCAAGAGAGACTGTGAAAACACAGATGAAGATGTCATCATATGAAAAGAAGCATCTTTGTGGCATAGGATAAACATGCACATTGCAATAGAAGCAAGAAGAAAAAAGAGAACATAAAAATTGAGATTATTTAATATCCATTTATTATTTTTTGAACAGCATGAACATATAATCCAAGTAAATGGAGCAAACTAATGGGAGTTTAATTGGCAAATAATTAAACATTTCATAAAGCTCAAGCAATTGGATTCAAACGGTACTCAGGAAGTTTGCATGTTGGTATCAGGGTTCTAAGTAATAATCCCATTGCAAACAAAACTGTGAGGCAGGTGAAGTCCTCAAGGAATAGCTCTATTGGAAATATCATAGTTGTCAGGCTACAGAACTTTTCTCATTCAATCAACTAGAATGAACTTCTGAAAACGTATCAAAACGTAATCCTTTATTGAGATGAGACAATTCCTGTAGGAGTTCAAAGCACCGTCTGAGGTCTCTCAGGCATACAGGGATAGATAAGGGAGTTTAGAACCCCTCCCCTTATCTCGATGTGTATTTAGTGAAACAAAAGCCAGTATGTTAATTCCTCCCCACTCCCTTTTTTTAAGGAACGATCTTTTTCACAGTTTCCCAGGGCATACCTAGTTTCCCACCCCCACCTCATTTTTTAGAACGAACTATTCAAGAGATTTCCAAGACACATCCCACTGTGGAATTTTTATGATCTTCTCATTTCCTGGTTGTGCCTCTCAGAGGTGATAGTTCTGGCCATCTGGCTTTTCTCCCTCCATTGTATCATGTGTGGGTTATACAAATTCGATATAAGATTAAATATATTCAGGTTACATTAAGAAAGGATTTCTTTATCAGCCTCCCCACCCCCTTTTCTTCTTCCACTGAAGAAATGACAGATACACGGATCTGACAATAGTGGTACAGATCTGGTGAAAACCGACTCTAAAAGTTCCTTCACCTAATTAAAAGTGAAAGTTTGCACTTCTTCCAAACCCTCAGTCACATGGTCCAATCAGCATACAATCCAGTTGCCAGAGGACCTCAGTCTCCCACTTCTGAACACTTGCAGAAATGTCCTTGATTCCCAAGGGAAAGCATTTTGTTTTGGCAACAGCACCCCAGCTATTTAACATACTTAATGTTAAATTTCTAGTTTAGTGTAAAATCCCTGCTTACACAGATACAGAATTGGAAGACATATAGTATCCTGACTTCTGCACAGAAAAATGTTACTGTAGAGTCCCTTACTCTATACTCCTTATGTGCATGACTGCATTCCCACCCACGCTAGTAATATTACTAAATTTTCAGTGGTTGGGCTCATCTCCAGGGGTGGTGGTGAGTCTGCCTACCGAGATGAGGTGGACCAGTTGCTTTTGTGGTGTGGAGACAATAATGTGGTCCTCAACACCAAAGACCAAGGAGCTTATAGTGGACTATAGAAGGAACAGATCAGACATCCAGCCCTTGCTTATCAATGGAGACTGAGTGGAACAAGTGGACAGTTTTAAGTTTCTGGGTGTTACCATAAAAGAGGACTTGACCTGGGGTGCTCACATTGCAACACTGGTCAAAAAAGTCCAGCAGAGATTATATTACCTGAACAACTGAATGAAAAACTGCTGGTGTCCTTCTACCGCTGCACCATAGAGAGCATTTTTTAACTTACTGCACCTGTGTATGGTTTGCCAATTGTACAGAGGCAGATAGGATAGCACTCCAGAGGGTTAATGTCATTGCCCAGAGGATCATGTGTTGCCCTCTCCCCTCTTTGGAAGGGCTTTATAGCTCCTGAAAGTTCAAAACATTCTCAAAGATCCATCTCATCCTGGGAACCCTTTTTTTTGAACTATTACCATCTGGCAGATAGTATCCTGACTTCTGCATAGAAAAATGTTATTGTGGGACTCAGCATTTGTCCAATTTGCAGCCCTGTGAAGGCATATTTATTGGAGAAAGAAAGTGGTGGGGATGCTGGCCAGAGGGGGCAGAAACTGAAAGCAAGAGATCCACAACAGGGTGTAAGAGGGAACCTCCTGGTGAGATAATTGACTTCATTAACTCGTATTTGAAGCAGTCCTTAGCAACCCACTTTAATCCAAACTGGAATTTTCAATATATAGATTTTTTTTGACCATGTATTCTTTTACATTAAAATTTACAAAGATCATTTTACAATAGAGATGTCATGTGATCCCTCATTTCTGTTTAATTTAACAATAGAGCATACTCCATTCTGATAATAGAGGTTATCCAGAACATTTTTAATAGCTGATCCCTTGTTTGAGTTTAATTAATGGATCATCTCCTTCAATGAATAGTTTGGTTTGCAAAAAAATTTGTCTGAATAGTAATGGAATCTAAGCTCAACTCTCATTTGTCCAAATACCCAAGACTTTGTTTTCTGGTTTGTTTTCTATTGTGTTAATAAAATTTTTATTAGTCTGCCTACCTATCCTTGAGAAAGGTGCTTGATTCAAGGATCTGCAAGAAGAAGAGGCTGTTTCTCTGTTTGCTGGCATTTCTTGTTTAATATATATTTAACTGATATGGATGTAAAAACTGCATTAATATGAATGACATTATTGTATTAGCACAAACCATACATGGCTGAGACAAAAACAAAACAAAACAAAACCTGGAATTGATGGAATGCTAATAGAATAGAATAGAATAGAATAGAATAGAATAGAATAGAATAGAATAGAATAGAATAGAATAGAATAGAATAGAATAGAATAGAATAGAATAATGAAATGAAGAAAAGGATAGAATAGAATAGAATACTTTATTGGCCAAGTGTGATTGGACACACAAGGAATTTGTCTTGGTGTAAATGCTCTCAGTGTATCTAAAAGAAAAGATACATTCATTAAGAGTCAAGAATCATAACATACAACACTTAATGATAGTCACAGGGCACAATCAGGAATCAAATCATACTAGGAAACAGTCAATATAAATCGTAAGGATACAAGCAACAAAGTTACAGCCCTACAAGTGGGAGGGGATGGGTGATAAGGAGTGATGAGAAGATTAAGAGTAATAGTAGTGCAGACTTTGCAATAGTTGAACAGTGTTGAGGGAATTATTTGTTTAGCAGAGTGATGGCTTTCAGGAAAAAACTGTCCTTGTATCTAGTTGTTCTGTTGTGCAGTGCTCTATAGCGTCGTTTTGAGGGAAGGAGTTGAAACAGTTTATGTCCGGGATGTGAGTAGACAACAGTAGACCTAATGAGTAGGGATATATGAAACATATGACAAAAGACCTGCGTCCATACTAGCTGCATAAATTACTATGCCATGCTTTGTCTAAATACAGTAGCACTATAAAATCCAGCTCTGTTACTTAGCTTAGGGTGACTTGTGTTGATTGTTCAGTAATCAGCTGGGGTGTGTTTGAACTGACCCCTTAAAAGTTTTAAGTGAATGGCTTAAAACAGTAATTCATGTCCTCTAGTCAACTTTTTCTCCTGCATCATTGACTCTGGTGCATTTAATACCATATTGTAAGAAGCTGAGTGCTTGGTGTTCTTCCTCTGGAGCAGACAATAAATAGATCTAATTATTAGTCATAAGATAACAGCCATGGACTAATATTGTGGGCAGATGACGAGGATATTAGTTTTCTTGAATTAAGTAGGATACCTTTTATTACCCAAATCACACACCATGCAGTCAACTAGCCTTAAAAATGTAATGGCTGCTAAATAAAGGGCAGCTTGTCTTTCAGTAGGTATTTCATTAGCAATTCACTCTAAATTGAAGTTCTAGCTACATAGGAAGCTCTCATTTTATGATTGTTAAATCTCATGTATAGTCATTATGGAGGCACTAAAATTCTTTATTCATGGATAGCTGCTACTGGTAACCAAATGGTGGCTTTAAGCACATCAGTGGGTGAGAAACATTTTATTCTAATCAATAGAAATGATAGTGGATAATTATTTTAGGATAACAATATGCAGAGAAGGGTATTCCATGATAACCACCCTGATTTATTTAAACATCCGGGCCATTATTAAGCCCAACCAAAAAGTTCCCTTTGATACTGCAGTACTCTATTTTCTGTATAACTGTGGTATTTAGACTAGAGATTACATTTATTTAATTATCATTTAAAGGTACGTTCAAGGCAGAAGGCTTTCAAACTTGTGCCAGAAAACCACTGTAAGAGAAATCATCAGATGCCTATTTATTTTTATTTCTCAATCTGGATCGTAGGATATGAATGAATCTAAGGAAATGGTGGTTGGTGGAAAATGGTGGAATTTAAGAAAATATGTAGCTACAATCTATTGCGTGGAAATAGTGGCCAAAAGAAATATTTAGAATTGTTTGAGTCATGTCTTTCAAAAGCACTTTGGATTTTCTTCAGATCAAGTGAGTTGAATTGCTTTATACTTACTCAGATGGCCTTCTACCATTCATAAATTTAAATCATAAATAAATGTATAAATTGTGGGAGCATGATAATTCAGCTCTTGGGTGAAGCTCTCGCCTCACAATCAGGAGGCTGATATTAGAGGCAGATATTTTTCTCTTTGGGCCCATTGTGCCCATCTGCTGAATATGGAGGGGGGTGATTTTATTATATTATACCATATTAAGTTATTCGATTCTTTTTATTAGTTTTATTGTTTTGAATGGGGTTTTATATTCTGTAAGCCACCTTGAGTCGCCATGGGCGAATAGGTGGCAATATAAATTAACTAATTAAACAAATAAATAAAATATAACTCGCATTGGTGACAGGAAGGGCATCTGGTCAGTAAACACTCAGCTCCATTCAGTTTTCCAGACTCCACCCCACAAGGAATTATGGGGTCATTAATAGATAATAATGATAATTCAGCTTTTGCTACATCATTTACCAAGGTACTTATAGAAACAAGTACATTTCTTATTCTGAGATTAGAAAAAGTAGCATGTTTTATTATATGTTCAGAATAAAAATCTAGGAACTCAGGCATTTCATTTCAAGTTCAAAACACACAAACCAGTTGTTTACAGCTTGGGGTGTACTTCAACTAGTGGCAGGGGGGAATATATGCCAAAATCTACAAGATATTCATTGTGATGTTGTGTCTGCTGTCTTTCATCCATAAATTCATATACTCCCCAGATGCCCCTGATCAGTTAAAAGACATCAGAAGCCTTAGGTCACCTGAGAGAGCCCCTTAAACTTAAGAAATGGAGACAATTTCTAAAGAAAAAGTTGTGCTTATTTCACACAAGTAACTGATAGCTCTCTTAAATATCAAGACTGTACAGTTTTTACCTGCCAGAGGCTAAGGGATTAAACTCTCTGGGTGGGGACAAGGAGGATAATCCAGCAAGGTTACTTCTGTGTGTTTCTATCCATCTGTTATCAAAAGCATTGAAATGAGCCTCCAAATCATCTCAGACTTCCTCACTGCTTGCTTCAATGACAAGAGCAACAAAGCGGTCATTTTCAATTATCCCTGGACTTTAAAACATAAATTGTTTGTCTCCACTGTCAGCTGCTCAGGCACCTGGAAAGCAAGTTGCCTCTCTTATTGTTATATTGCTTTCTTAAACCAGAGGGTTTGGGATTATATATATATATTTGCATCAACAAAATAAGGTCATTAAAACTGTATGGAATGATGGTATGTTAGAATAAGAATAGCATCTTCTCAGGCATTTGTTGGGAAAAGTAATCTTGTATTAAAATTAAAAGAAGATACCTGTAGAGAGCAAGAACTGGGAAGGGAGCCCATCTGCTCATTTGAACTCCATACTTGCATTGAGAAAGCTGATTTTAAAAGGAAAAGCTAGGTGTGTCCAGGGACAGCAGCTAAAAATCCAAGATGGTAGCTGGATAATGGACAGTAGAAATAATCTTGAGGAACAAGAGAAAGAGCTTTACCAAAACATTGGTCAGATAAAAGAAACTCGAGTCTGAGGCAGAAATGTAATTTAAGAAATTTAATACTTTAATACAGATTTAATACTCCCTAGTTCTTACAACCAAGAGGAGGGGTGGGGGGAGAGAGATTTTCAGACTTAGAAGTTTCTGTTACTGTAAACTTATAATAAAACTAAAATTAGCATTCATAATCTTGATTCCAAGTCTGGTTTACCTTAAAGGACTGATAGCTTGTGGGATTTGCTGTCATCAGGGCAGGGGATGGGAGTTGGGGAATGATTATTATTATTTTTTTCCAGATTTTGTTTTATTCTACTTTATTAATTTCTTTGATTCTTTTTGTTAGTTTTTATTGTTTTTTGTTTTAAATATAAGCCGCCATGGGTGAATATGCAGCAATATAAATTCAATAATAAATAAATAAATAAATAAATAAATAAATAAATAAATAAATAAAAATATTTATAATAAATATATATTATATAATAAATAAATAAAAATATTTGCAATTGTGAAATCAAACCCTTGCCTTTTTTTTTTTTTTTTTTTACTATGAGATGTTTGCAAAGAAGAGTAATGTGATGATGTTGCACGATGTCATAAAATCCATGGTACATTCAGGGTAGAAAGAATCTAGCTGATAATTATGGGAATAGAGTACTTCCAACCTGTGATTATTCCAATAAGGATTCTCATAGCATCCAAAGCTCTCCCCATGTTAATTTTTGTCTTTTGCATTATTTTTGTTAATGTACTATTTTTATCTTCTTATAGTAATCTGGAATAAACAGGAAACTGTTGGGAAAGATAATACATACGTTTGGGGCTGTCATATATGCTGGTATTTTCCTCATTTCCTATAAGCTTCGGGTTAGACTTCTCCATGATTTCTAACACTCCCAGCTGTAAAGGATTAAATGTGTGAGAGAATAAATTAAACATGAAAATAGAGTTGTAGTGATTGTAGTTGTAGTGATTCTGGTGGTAAGAGGTTCTGGTAGTAACCTGTTTTGTATGGTCTTCTCTACTCTTTAAGAATCAAGTTTATAACCTGATCAAACACTGAAGCTGGACAGTTACATTTAATTGATAATAAGGAAGTTCTTACTGTTCCTTTGGTTGATAAAGCAGGTGCATCCACCATATAGAGAGAAAAAATCCTGATTTCAATGACAAAGTCAGCTGGTAACTTAAAGGAAATATTTTTGTTATGTGCCATTTGTGGAATTATCCTAAAAACTGCAACTGACCCACAATGCAACAGCACAAGTAATGGATATTCTCTTGCTACATGTTGAAAGAGCTCCATTGCTTGCTACTTGAACTCAGGATCTTCATACTGTCCTATAGAACTTTGCATGGCTTATAGTGCAGTGGATTACAGAACTACGTTGGAATAATTACATATCATTCAATAAATAACAAAAGACAATTTGCAAATTCTAATTCTATGTTACCATAAATAAATCCACTCTATTCAACCAAACATCTTGTTTATGCCTACAAATCCCAAAATTAAAGAGTTAGACTTAGATTTACGATGACAAATTGAATTAAGTTAAATATATTCTTTTGCAATCTACCTGAGCTATAGGTATATATGAGATAATTAAAGGTATTAATACTTTTTAAATCTTAATTTAAAACAATAATTGGTTAAATTACAGTATAAAACGCCATACTTTTCCCCAGCTTTTCAACTAGTGTTAAATTGCTTTTTCAAATAAGAAGTCAGCACTTCTTTAAAAGCTTTATAGAAATCTCTTGAAAACTCATATAGCCTGGGGAGATTTTCCTGGTTTCAAGACTAATGACTTCTTGATTCCATCATCAACATTTCTATATGGGTGACCTGTTCTGGATTTGTAAAATGTTATCTAAGGTGTCAACAGATGGAATATTTGCTTGGTACATTTTTCACAAAATTCTTTAAATGCTTCATTGATCTAGGGTGAGATTTAATTCTGTCATTTTCTACTTCAATAGCACTCACTTTAAGAAAAAAAATAGTATCAGCCAATATATGTATACATTTTTATTCACAATTTGTATCTCTCTTTTGAGATAGATTAGGGTGTTTGTAATGCTGTCAGTTTCAAGTATCTGAAGCTCTTTCAATTTTCTATTTGAGATAATGAATGTTATAGTAGAAGAACTGCCAAATCTCCTTTTCTTCCAATTTAGTTTGTTTGAGGGCATTTCTAGCCAACCATAATTTTTCCTTTCCATACTTCCAAATCTGCTCCTGCTATTTGTGGATGTGTCCACAAAACTGCTATCAAGAAGATTCATGAAAAGAACGTCCCTGTTCTGCTCCCAGTTGACTGGTAGCAATCCAACCTTCTGTCCCCTGCTCCTCTTTGATAGTATCATTACAATGTCAAAAACCAGGCTGGCCCCTTTGGGGGAGGAGGAGAGGCAGAGCAGAGCCTCAGAATGAACAAAAGGTGCTGCAGTGCTTTGATTTCAGAAGGGAGGAGGAAATGTTTGGGAATTGAGAGGCAGGACAAGATGGGAGTTCCTAGCAATGTTAAATAGAATAGAATAGAATAGAATTCTTTATTGGCCAAGTGTGATTGGACACACAAGGAATTTGTCTTGGTGCAAATGTCTTTCTGAAATCACAGATTAGAAAAAGGGGAGCAAACATATTTAATTCATTCATTAGGACATTGAACAAAGAATAGCAGAGTTGGAAGGGACCTTGAAGGTCTTCTAGTCCAACTCCTTGCTCAAGCAGAAGACCCTATACCATTCCAGACAAGTGGCTGTCCAGTCTCTACTTAAACGTCTCCAATGATGGGGCACTCGCGATTTCTGAAGGCAAGCCATTCCACTGATTAATTATTCTCACTGTTAAGAAATTTCTCCTTAGTTCTAGGTTGTTTCTCTCCTTGATTAGTTTCCACCCACTGTTTCTTGTCTTGTCTTTGGTGCTTTGGAAAATACTTTGACCCTCTTATTCTTATGGCAGCCCCTCAAATATTGAAACACTGCTGTCATGTTTCCCTAGCCCTTCTTTTCACCAGACTAGATATATCCAATTCCTGAAACCATTCTTCATATGTTTTAGTCATGGATGAGGTGGTGGTTTCTTTTTCTTTTCAGATAACAGGAATAATTTTTTAAAAAAGCAGTCCAGTTAACAATAACACAGAATCTGGAATGATTTGAGAAAAGACATTCTCCTTTAGTGTGATTGGTTGGAGAGAAAACCACAGAGGTTAAAGAGATAATACTGAAATATCTACCATCAAATGTGTTAAATAGATTTGCATTTGCTTTAGCCTTTACCAGTTATAAAATAAATTTCAACAATAATTAATTATGTCCTGTAAGCAAGTGAACATAAAACTTGGCTGTTGGGTTTTCTTGGCAAGCTTTCAGAATAGCAAGGTCCACCTTTGAAATGCCCTGCTGAGTTTTACATAGCAATTATTCTTCATGACTAGTTTCACTTCTCATTCGTGGTGGGGTGTATGGCATTCAGAAGAACCTAAAATAAAATTTTCTACTTTTGTAGATATTTCCACCAAATCAAGTTTAATAGCTTGTCCTATACAGGTAGTCCTCGATTTGCAACAGTTCATTTAGTGACAGTTTGAAAAAAATGACATGACCATTTTTCACACTTATGACCATTGCAGCATCCCCTTGGTCACGTGATTTACATTCGGGTGCTTGAAAACTGGTTCACATTTATGATGGTTGCAGCGACTTGGGTTATGCGATTCCCCTATTGTGACTTTCTGACAAGTAAAGTCTCAGTGGGGAAACCAGATTTACTTAACAACCATATTACTAATTTAACAGCTGCAGTGATTCACTCAACAAATGTGATAAGAAAAGTTGTAAAATGAGGCAAAACTCATTTAACAAATTTCTCACTTAGCAACAGAAATTTGGGTCTCAATCGGTGGTCATAACTTCAGGACATCTTGTACTAATGTGTTATGATTTTATGCATAATCCATCAGTGAAACATTTTTCACTCTAGATCAGGGGTGTCAAACTCACGTCGTCATGGTGATGTCACGTGATGTATCGGGACTCCCCCCCCCTTTGCTAAACAGGGCATGGGCGTGGCCAACACATGATGCATCCGGCCTTCAGGCCGGGAACTTGACAGCCCTGCTCTAGATTCAGGTGGTATCTTTCATTTTTGCTACTCTACTTTGATATGTAATTCTTGGGTCAGCAAAATGAATTGTTCAATTTTGAACCCATATACTAAACAGAGTTTAAAGCTTTATTTGACAGTTTCATGACGGATGGTCGAAGCATTGAGTGTAGATTATTCCCAAATTGATCAGCTACTGTCATATTTATCTTCCTCCAAGGGATGGTTCTTATTTTTGCATGATTTTAATGGTTTATTATGAATCAGTCCTGTTATTTATGGAGCATGGAGCTAGATTTCTTGGAGATCTGACTATTCTGTTATTTTAAGTCATGTGGAACATTCGTAGCTCCTCTTGCTATGATTTCCATTAAGCTTGCTATCCCATGAGCATTGATATTATAAGGGCAAATATAACTAGGGTTGTGAAAACAAGTAGTGATAATCTCATTTGATAGTTTAAACTCTTGATTTAAACTGTAAACTGCTCTTGAGGAGAGAGAAACATCAAATAATTCTGTTACGGTTCCCAAACCTTATTTATCATGCAATCCTGCCACTTCAAAATTTATCACTAGAAGAAAACTGTAACCACATAACAGCTGTTACTGAGTAGATATAGGGGTGGGCTTCAAAAACTTTAGCAACTGGTTCTCTGCCCGGTTGCTGGGTGGGTATGACCATGGTGGGCGTGGCCTAGTCGGCCTCCTGCACCATGGTCGGGGGGGGGGCTGTTTTCACCCTTCTTGGGATCTGGAGGCTTTCCTTGAGCCTCTGGGAGGGCAAAAACAGCATCCCAGGACTTCAGAGTCCCTCTGGAGGACGGGGACGGGTCCATTTGGCCTTCTGGAAAGCCCTTTTTTACCCTCCCTGGGCTCCAGAGGCTTTCCTTGAGCCTTTGGGAGGGCGAAAACAGCCTCCCCATGTTACGGAGGCCCTCTGGAGGCCTGTTTCCAGCCTTCCTCAAGTTGTAGGAGGCCCACTTTTCACCCTCCCTGGGCTCTGGAGGCTTTCCTGAAACCTCTGGGAGAGTGAAAATGGCCTCCCCAGGCTCCGGAGGCTCTCTGGAGGCTGAAAACAGGCCCATTTCTGGCCTTCCAGAGCCTCCGGGAGGCCCATTTTTCACCCTCCCCAAGCCTCCACACCGGCCCTGTGCTTACCTGGGATCCAAAACATGCCATGTAGGGGCTCTTGGGAATGTTGGGCAGGGTGGGTGGGGCCAGCAAGGGCTGGGATTTGGAGGTTCTACAAACCAACCATCAAATTAAGCAGCCCACCCCTGGGTATGTGTGGGTAGAGATTCAAGGTCTGAAGTGTATTAATTATACATTCAATATTCTTCCCCCAGCAGACTTGGGGGGCCGATATACGAAAATCTCATATGAATTGAAAGTCTGCCCCTCTGAGCAAGGGGCCATCAAAACTACATCTCATGTCCTACTATATCATCTATAAGGACCCATGGACCTGTCTCATAACATCTCACCTGATAAAATACATGGAAAACACTAATCTTTTTTATGTACAGTTGTTGTATCAGATCAATAGGATGTAGTCTCTTTTAATGGAGCTAAATTTATAGTTGCAGTTACAGTGTCAAACCTGCCCCAGTCTGCTCTCTCAGGAAAGTAAGACTTGTGACTCCATTTAGTTGAAGCAAAGGAACTTTTACTGAAAGAATGGTTGCAGTATAGTTAGGTGGAATCTGTTGTTCTCACGCAAAATAAAAAGCTATTCCTTCCAACGCCCAATCCCTCCCCCTCATGACCAGCCCCCTGCCAGCCAATGTGATCAGAGGTGGTATTCAGCAGATTCTGACCAGTTCTGGAGAACCGGTAGGGGAAATTTTGCTCTGACTGGAGATTTTATGGTATCCTTCCCCTGCCACACCCACTAAGCCACACCCACAGAACTGGTAGTAAAAAAAAAATTGAATCCCACCACTAATTGTGATGATGTTTTGAGAAACCTGAGGTATGAAACTGATAACATTCTCAGGGCAAACAGCCTTGAAGATCCTGGTCCCAAAATGGTTTGGTGATCTGGTCTTCTTCCGTTATCACTTCCCCCTCCCTATTTCCCACAATTAGATACACAGGTGTGCCTCCCCTCCCTTCCCCTTTGATGGCAAGAACCCAGCAAGACACAAATAGTTTCAGATCAGTTTTATTGCAAACTGAAGCTGGGAAGAGGTAGATCCAAAAGAGACTGATAATCATCTCTGTAATTCTGAAAAATGACAGTGTAAAATTTTACAAGAGTACCTGGCTATCTATTTTTTTTTCTAGAAGTAAGACTAATATAACAAAGTTTATATCCGATTGATGAAATAACAAAGGAAGTATAGGAAAAACACATGGTATATATGTGCTTTGAAGCTTTCTTTTTTTGCTGCATGTCTAAGTGAGTTGAACCACATTGTTCTCCCTGCTTTATTATGTGGAGTGGAGCACAATTGTTCTTTGAATCACACAGTGCTCTAGATTTCACAACACTTACAGGATCAAAATCTAAGTAATGATATGTGCTTACAAAGAAAATATGCATTAAAAAAGATAATACATTTTCAAGATGGATCTATAGAATACACAATAACAGAGTTGCAAGGGGGCATTGGAGGCCTTCTAGTTTGACCTCCTGCTCAAGCAGGAGACTCAAATGGCTGTCCATCTCTTCTTAAAAATCTCTCTAATGAAGCACTCAAAATTTCTGGCAGTAAGCTGTTCAACTGTTGATTGAAAATTCTACTTATCCTTGATAAGTTTCCATCCGTTACTTCTTGTTCTGCCCTCAGATGCATTGGTGAATACATTGCCCCCTTTTTTTCTGTGACTTCCACTCAAGTATTGGAAAACTGCTATCATGTCACCTCTAGTCCTTCTCTTCATTCATTAGACTAGACATATCAAATCCCTGCAACATAAAAATGTTTTAACCTCTAGCTCTTTGATAATCTTTGATAATCTTTTCTGCTCCTTGTCAGAGTCTCAACATCTGTTTTGTATTGTGTGGTCAAAATTGGATGCAATATTCCAAGTGTGGTCTTACCAAGGCAGTATAAAGCAATACTAATGGTTCACATGACCATGATTCTATCCCACTGTTGGTGCAGCCTAGGATTGCATTGGCCTTTTTGGCAGCTACAGCAGGCTATTGGTATATATTTAAGTGGTTGTCCACTAGGAATCCTAGATCTCTCTCACAGTTACTGCTGTTGAACAAGTTATCACTTATTCTATATCTATGCATTTGGTTTTTCTTGTCTAAGTGTAAAATCTTACTTTTCTTATCACTGAATTGCATTTTGTTGAATAAAGCCTAACGGCCATGTCTATCAAGATAATTCTGGATCTTGAGCCTATATTCTAAAGTGTTGGTTGGTTCCCCCTCACCCCAGCTTGGTGTTGTCTGCAAATTTGATGAGTTCTCCTTTTATCTCCCCATCAAAATAATTTATGATTTATTTTAGTTGTTAAATTTATTTGTTCTCTATCTTGCTGTGGAGCTACTCTAGATGACTAGAAATATTTAGGAGTACTGCACCTAAGACACCTTGGAAAAGCACTGTATGCTTTCTTCCATGTAGATGTAGTTTCATTGAGGACTACATATTGAGTGCAGCTGATCACCCACTTGAGAATCCATCTTGTAGTGATGCTATCTAGCCCACATTTTTCTATCTTACCAAGAAGTAGACTGTGGTCTACTTTGTCAAATGTCTTACCAAAGTCCAAGTATATTAGTTACAGCATTTCACTAGTCCATTAATTTAGTCACTTTGTCAAATAATTCAGTAAGTTTTATCTGGCATGATCTGTTTTTAACAAAACCATGCTGGCTTCTAATAATATCTTGGCTTACTTCTAGCTGTTTGCAGATTCATTGCTTGATTATGTGTTTCAGGATCTTCCCAGCTAGTGATGTCAGGCTGATTAATCTACAGTTCTGGGACCTATTTTCCCCCTTTTTTGAAAAGGGGAACCTCATCAGCTTTCTTCCAGTCCTCTGATAGTTCCATTGTGCTTGAAGATCTTTGAAAAATAAAGTTCAGTGGTTCCATAATCATGGCGGTTAGCTTCTTCAGAACTCTGGGATATAAACCATCTGATCCTGGTGGTTTGAACTTGTCTAGAGTGGACAGGTGTTTTCCTACATTTTTTTTGCCTATTTTAATCTGTATTTCTAATGTTTTACAGTATTGTTTAAAGAAAGTTGCATACAAGAATGGAAACTTTTAATATATTTCACAATGATTACAAAGACTTGATGGAAGAGACATAGGAAGAATACCTGCAAAAATAAAACAATGAAGTTTGTTAAATTGATACTTTTTCCAACAAACTTGGTCATGGAAAATAAAAAAAACTAGACTTTTGAATAGAGCCTAATTCTTCCCTTCCCAAGAAAAAAGAAATTGATCTTCTGTGGCTCTCCCTAAACTTTGGCATTTCATAGTCCAAATCTTGCTCTTTTGTGACACTCTATGTAGTTAAGCATGTCCACAGGAGGGAAGTAAAAAAAGATTCAAGGTGGCAGCCATAATTATAGAAGTCCCAATCTTTCTTGTGTCCTTTGTACTGAAGATCCTATGAGATTCTTTGCTATGCAGAAGCCTTTTGAAATGAAAGGCTTTGAGGATGGCCATTTATATTACAAAAAGTAGATTATATGTTCCTTAAACTGGAAACCAATGATATTCTGGTATGTCTTAATTACAAAATCTATTATATTTTTATTTATTTGTTAAATTTATTTGCTGCCATGGGGCAACTAGAATAATAAAAATAGATATTAAAAGATAATAGTAATGCTAGACAAATAATTAATTATTTAGATTAAGTATTTGAATTTTAGGAGTTAAACTAACTAGATGTTTTGAAGATATAAGATTTTCTGCCTTGAATAGGGAGTTGGGCTAGAAGAGCTCTGAGTTCCCTTCCATTCCTAGGATTCTATGTTCTATGATGTAGTACTGTTTAGGTTCCAATTTATCAATATAAAGAAACTGATTCACTAGGATCTTCTGAGGATTCATGAAAGAGTTACTGCATTTCTTCATAAAATCTTCCAGAATAATTTGCGATATGATTTTTAGAATGAATGAGAACGTTCAGCTGAAGCATTGATGGTTATTAAGCTGCTTATTATAATCCTCGAATCATATCATTTATTAATATTTGCATATGAAAGTTATTGCATAATCATTTTACAAAAATGTCACTCACTACTGAAATTATCTTTGTTTTTAGCTATACAAATCTTTCTAGAGAAACACCACCTTCTCCTGAATTATCTTAGACATTTCCTAAATACACTAAGGCTTTTGGAGGAATTAATAGAATGTTTATGTCTTGATCCCAGATGAAACTGCTGTCAGGAAAAACGGAAGTGAAGCATTCATTTACTTTTGCAATGTATTCTAACACACTATATATGTACACACACATACACACACACATGCTTATGTTTTGGAAAGTAGCATTAGTTCCTCTTGTTATTATTTTCCTCTTCTATTTCAGTTTTGTTTTTGTGGTTTGGATTGTTGTTTTGATTCTGAGGTTGTCAGTGACGTGATTATTCAGAGTCACAAGATTGCAGAGGGATAAAATCAAAATCATTTTTAGATAGTGAGAAATAATTATTCACTGAAGTCTTGGAAATTAAGTCTAATAGCTATTGTAAACAGGCATGTGTTTTAAATCTTTTACAGAAATTAAAAGGGGGGAGGGAGACGAGAGAGATTTTGATTAAGGTTTGAAGACTATATTATCCTGAAGTTGTGCTATGCTCAGTTTGGTGTCACTCAAGCTATTATGTTTGCCAACCTGTGAAAGAGTTATTATGATATCTGAATGAAAGAGTTATTATGATATCTGAATGAAATGGAAAAGTTGAGCTTTCAATAGGTCCAAGGTAAAGACACAGGTTTTGGTGGGTCTAAATGTAGTGCTTATTTTTTTCTACTATTTCTGGAAAATACTAGTATTCCTGCCTGTTAACAATTTAGACTCAGTACGTTTGGGTGATCAAGAAACAATTAAAGTTGCTTAGTACTTAGTATATTGGCAAAATAAATTTTGGGCTGAATCTTTGCCCACTTGTAGTGCAAATCATAGTTATCTATCTGGAAACTTTCTTCTCCTGAGGTCAAGAAGCTATGATCTTTTTAATTTATTTTTTCAATAGACCATTCTGGGTGAGAAGACTTCCCAAAGCAATTCAGTATTGCTTTAAGTTGTGTAAAATATTCATTTTTGATTACCAATCTTGGCAACTATAGAAACATGTTACTTTAGAACTTCTCCAAAAATGTTCATAAACTGAGACATATTTTGCTGTACATAATTACATGATAATTGACTTCCTTCATAAAACGAGCTAAAATTAGAAGTATCAAATCTAGTGATCAAAATTGATTATTTATTTATTTTTATTTATTTATTTACTTACTATTTTATGCTTCTTTTTCAACCAGTAAACAGTAAGCAGGCCTGTTATGTAGAAATTGGTCCTCATACTGATTAAAAGAAGTCAAAATTATTTAGGCTACTGAAACCACATAGCCATTCCAAGAAGCATATATGTGAAAATAAGGGAACTGACCCATTCCCTTTTTAGAAAATAGGCTTCTCCAACCACAAAAATCTCACAAAAAGCAGGGAAGCAACAAAGAGGAAGCAACAAGGATTAATGGCTAATCACCACAGAAGGGGTGCAACCAATCAAAGTTCTGAAAACTATAAAAAAAGGAGCAGATTTGCAATGGCATCTTAGAAGGTTCTTAGAACATCTCTTTTAAGCTTCATGAAAAGATATCTGAGATTCCCATTCATAGCAGGTGTCATGAGCCAACATGCTTAAGGGTGCCAATCAGCTGTTTGGTAAATTGTGACATGGCAGCAACAATGGAGCCAGCAGAGCCAGTTGTTAAACATTCATCAATATACCACTGGTTGTAGAGCACTTGACTCTAATTATTATTGCAAAGAAATTGTCTACATCCAGCTCAGTATTAGAAAGAAGATAGCTGTTCTTGAAGGATCTGTGTCTATGTGGTGCCCTTCAGATATACTTGGGAACCTTTTGGAAAAAAGTATTTGATTAGTTGATTTGTTTAACCATTTTGATAGATGCCCAGATAGACACTGATACCAAATAGTTATTTTCCTTTAGCAATGAAGTCTATTTGAGAAGTAGTTCATTCCATTAATCAAATTTCTGACACTTGAGTTTGACCTACAGCCAAACTTTAAGTCACATTTTTTTTAAGTAAATGAATTATATGGTAGAAACATTAGAGCTTGCCACTTGTGAATTATGGGGAAAGGTTCAAAATCATGGATGCCTTTTAATCCAAAATTTATAGAGGACTCTATTATATGGAATATGGGAATATCAATAGCACTTAGACTTATGTATGGCTTCATAATGCTTTACAGTCCTCTCTAAGCAGTTTACTGAGTCAGCATATTGTCGTCCCCCCCCCCCCCCCCACCCCCCCCACCCCCATGGGTCCTCATTTTACCAACCTCGGAAGGATGGAAGGCTGAGTCAACCTTGAGTCAGTCAGAATCGAACTCCTGAAGTGAGCAGTGAATTAGCTTGCAGTACTGCATTCTAACCTCTGCGCCTCTATGGAATAAGAGGAATCAACAGCTTGGTTGACATTGAACTTTACAAGTCACAAAGTTAACTTCTATTCAGCTCATTTGGACTTATTACTGATATATCCCTTGCATTGGGGTGCATAAAATTAGATTATTTAAAGTTTCCAATTGAATACACAAGCTTTGAAAAATGGGACATTCTACAGGGATACTGGATGAAGCTTGTTTGAACCCCACAAAGTGGATTCTTTAGCTCTGGGGAGCTGGCTAAAAGTTCCATGCATCATAAGCAAAATAATAAACATAATTTAAAAAGAGAGAAAATGTATTGGAAATATTTTGAAAATGATGAATATTGTCTAAATGATCTAAAACTTGTATGCACTGTTCCATACGAGTATGTTTTACTGAGCACCAAAATGTATTGTTGAATTCATTGATTTAGACTATTTTCTCTTTTCGGAATTCATTCCGGCCTACACAAGAGTTAAGATAGGGACTATCTATCTTCCCTTTAAGATGGTTCTTAAATAGAAAATGGATTATCCCAATCATAGGGATTAGATTGGTCCCTTTAACAGATACTGGAAACTTCAGATCTGGCCATGCATTTTTAGCTGATTAAGTGGGAACTGTGGTTCTCTTTAACTTGAGGTAGCTTTATGTATAGCTTTTGGTGTTTGCATTTTTATGATCTTTTTCTGTCTCATACCCAGATGGATAATTCTGTGTTGGAAAATTGGGGAAATCATTCTTTATAGTGACTGATAATAATTAATTTCTGTGGGTGCAAGTGTTCTCACTTTTGTTAGAGCATTTAAAATACTGGTTTTGTCATTTAGTTTAATGAGGCATATTCTAATGGGCCCACAGAAGTAAATAATGTGCTTTATAACCTATTTCTGTTGCAGAGGAGAAAGATTCATCTGCTTAGCATTTCCTGTTCTACCAAATGAGGGGCACTGGCTAGAGATCATTCTAGAACTTTTCACCAGCCAAGATTCCCCAAGCATAGAAAATGGAAAGAACAAAACTATCATTCATTCACTCTCTCACATAGGCACACACCCATTTTATTCTTCAGTTATTTCAATTACTGAGGCATCTCATTCCAAACCTCTAACCACTGGAGCAACCAATTGAGTGAACTTTTTATTAGAGTTCAAAAAGTTTCTCATGTGATATACTAATGTGGGAAGAAATATCCATCTGGTTCAGTTCCAAGCTGGGAGAAAGACTCCATGGAAACATGGAGGCTGATTGGAAAGATGGTTTAATGATGAACAGAGCCACCAGCATTCACGGTTCTGGTGCAGCTGACAAAATGGAGTTGAGGGGGGTTTATACCTTCTTTGCACTTTTTATTGGTCTGAGCTCCCAGGTTTGGTTGAAGTTTGCTGGGGGAGGTGCAACTGAAAGGGTGTTGAACAATGCCTACTGTGGCTGAGGGCTAATCCTACCTTTGTTCAGACCTTGCTGCAGGGAGTTTCAAAATATCCTGTCTTGAATTGATTTCTGCCTGCAGTATTTGCTTTGCCTATGAATAGAGCCAACTAGATACTTGGCTTCTTTCAATAAGCTCTTTATCTCTTAAGTGCTGACATCTGCTGTGGGCTATTAAGGAAAGTGGGAGCTTCTTTCTGCCTCTAAAAACATTTCTCCATTTCTCCCTTTGGGGAAATATAATATTCTGCCTTTTTTAAATATTTCCCAAAATATTTCATTCTTCTAGGAGGGGTGGGTGCTGACTTGCTACACTAATCATTGTGACAATGTTTACATTCCTGCAACAGTAAAACTATTTAAAGAAGAGGTCCTGGAGTTACAGTTATATGATCTACAATTCTTTGTTGATAAGGAGTTATACGGATGCCCGACCTTAGTGCCCATTCAATCCAATCCACTTTCTGAAATCCATACTCCATGTCCCACATTCAAGTTCAAATGGTTAGAACTTGGCTGCATTTCTCCTGGGTCCTGCCAAACCTCAGATTTGTGCTGAAACAAATCCTTTGGGGTCAGTCTTTGGTTCTGCTCTCCCCATTGAATAGGTTTTCCTTATTCATGAGAAAGCAATTGATTCCATTCTAATATACTACGGCATCTTACTCCAGGCAGTCGTGTCTCTCGGCCCAGTCAAAACCATAATTGAACACAAAGAGCAGATCTGGATCCCAACTTGCAAAATACCCCAAAACAGAGAAGATGGCAAGTCTATTGGAAAGGTTAAGGTTTTTAGATATCTAGTAGTAGGCTTTCAAGTCTCAGAAATCAGAAATTAATACCTGTATTTCTATGTATCCTGCAATGCACAGAGATCTGCATTAGCTATATAAATTCATTATCTAGAGGAACAGTTTATGCCTATTACAATTGAGATTTTTGCAGCTAAAGCCAAAACAGAATTAGTATATAGGGCTCAGTTGGGATCATATAACAGCATGATCACTTTAGAAAAGATTCAAACAAAATGTCTTAAGACGTATCTTCCAGGTTACCTGCTGTTTTTCTAAATGGAGTACTTCAACAGGAAGCAGGAGTCAGTAAATCTGAATGTAATCCCAAGACAAATATTTTTGCAACCTACTGGTTGAAACTACACCACAGTCCTAGCTGGCTGACACATCTAATATTAGCAAACAATTACAAATCTTCCTGGGAACTAATAATCCAGATGAAACTGAGCCTCTAATGTTTCTCCAATGATGCCACCTTAACGAGAAATGAGTATGAGAAATTGCTGCTTTCTCTCATAACATAATTGCACATAACCAAATGTTAGCGTTGAAATCCGCCTCATATTTATATCATATAACACCCCCAAATTTAGGGAAATTATCTTTAGCTCAGTTTAATGTTATTCCCACAATTGTCCTGGAAGGGAAATAAAGGAAAACCCCATATAAAACCCAATGCTGCCTCTTTGATACAAGTGCCAAAAAACCACAACCCATGTTCTACATTGCCAGTTCTACAGGCACATTTGCCACCAGTTGATTACTTTTTTATTTAAATTCCTGGGGCATTCTGATAGCTTTTATTTGCACTATCTGATCACATAATCAATTTATTTCTCTAAAAGTAGCAAATTTTTGCTACATTATGTGTAAGCTTCACACAGAAATGTTTGCTAATAGTTCTTGTTGTTAGGGGATAGTTTTGTGTTGTTCATTTAATTGTATTTTTATTGGCCAATGATCAAAACAATTTTTCTGACCTATAAAATGACAGGGTCAAAATCATCCATACCTATTATAGTGCAATTGCAAGTTCTCCATGGATAATCTCTGGCTACTCCTATAAAACCCTGAATATCTCACACAGGAAACATTTTACCTTGACTTGAATTGGTACACTGACTCTAATGAACAGAATAAGTCTTCCACACAACAATTGTTAGTGCTTCCTTTCCGATATAGAGGTGGAGTCAATCACCCATGTATTGCTAGACTGTCCATTGCACTACCCATGGTATCTGGCACTCATGAACCCATTTATCAGAAAATTTAGCTCTCTTTCTGATAAAATTACAACCTTCCTTCTGCACATTGTAACTTGAAAAACCACTACAAAGTTCACCAACTTTCCTGCAATAGCTACGGCTTGCAGAAGCCAGGTGAGATCCTCTTTTCATTATGAATTGTTTCAGAGCTTTTATGTTTTGTTTGTTCTGTATTTTACACTTTACATTAGTGTTTTATTGGGTTTTCTGAATTTTAAATTCTATGTTTGTTTTATCTATCCAAGAGTGTAAATACATGGATAGTTCACCCACCCTCAGTTTTAGGAATAAAAGTGGTAACTGACCAGAAGGAAGTTCAGATTTGCTTAGGGTTACCCATCTCACTACCAGAAGATAGCTCTGTGGACTATTTGAGATGAAATGTCTATTTGAACATTTGGAGTGTGGTGGTGGGGCTTGAGAAGATCTAGTTGCAATCCTTCAGGATATGGAAGAAAAGAGGTTTGAAATTGTAGAAGAACTGTGGATTTTTTGCTGGGTTAACAACCTTTTACACTATTTTGCTGGGTTAACAACCTTTTACACTATTTTTCAGCTATAGGTTGTGAACAGAGCTATCTTTAGAATTTAGCAAATTTCAAAAGATTTGGCAGTTCATTTTTAGGTGATTATGCTGATGATGTTCATTCAAATGATGATGGTCTTTCTATGAAAAGTTGTAGAAAGAAGATTGGAAGTCCTTCTGTAAATGAGGACATTTCAAATAATGCCAAATATTTATTCAAAAATAACACAAAAATAGTGCACATCTAAGAGTTTTCATTAGACTATTTGTCAGAAAAACATTTAGTTTATTATCTATCAAACATTTTGTATATCTGGAGTTGCATGTTCTCCTATTCTCTCATTAATTTTCAGATTTAACTTTCTGTTTAACTGATGTGTTGCTGTGCATGATATTCACAGATGTTTCAGTGGAATTACCGATCTCAACCTATTGCTTGTATATTTCAAAGGCCTTACCTTGAATCTATCTTCTGGTTGACAATTGTTCCATCTCATTCACTGAAATCCACCTAATATTTTCCCAGATGGTTGTATTCACTTTAGTTCATACAATATGCAGATGGCTATAAGTTATTATATCTGTTTTAGTCCATAGTATCTCATTGAATACTGCTGCAGTTTTTCTTCAGCTTATCCTGTTCTCTGAAATCTCTGTCCTTTGGGGAAGGGAAGAATTGCCCAAGGGGTTCATTAGATCCAAACAGATGGTGAGATGAGATAATAAAATTTGAGGTGTGGATCCACTGGACTGGAAAAGGAATAGAAGAAGAGTCTATATCCCCAGGCTCATCGCATGAACCACACTGTCTGGTGAAGCTACTGCCAGGCAAAAAGTACAAATCAAAGTAGGTTAGCAGAAAAGATGGTCTCTCTTTAAGTTGTTATTGTTAGTCTGCAAAATGACCATAGTGTCTGCCTCCCTCCCTTATTTTTTCTCTATCCTTAATGGGGTCAGTTGGAATAAATATTCCAGCTAAAGATCAATGAATGAACAGAGAAAAGTTTCCATACTATTACATGGATAATGTAAGTCAGATAGATGAAAACATAATGGGTATTGCTTTGAAGAGAATAAGATAAACCAATAAAAGGAATTCAGACTTGTTCTCCTAACTTTTCTGCAGTCATGCAAAGAAGGTTAAATGTGTTGGTAATGATTAGAGTTAAATTAAAAAGCTCTAAGTGGATCTTTTCAAACTGGGAAATGGATATTAAAATGGCAGTTGTAACTCAGTGTAAGCAAAAGTAAAGAGATGTGCCTGGGATAAGACATCCCATTATTACACATAGGTTGATGTTTTGGTCTTTCAATTTTTTCTAGCTTTTTTTAATTGATTTTTTTGAATGGTGGGTAAACATAGTTTATCTCTATGTATTATACACGTTGGTTAAAAAAAATCAGTACACCAAATACAAGCTAGGTGGATATGACCTCGTTGATGACCCTCACTCTGTCAAGGACCTCGGAGTAGCTAAAGATCTAAGTGCTCCCTGTAATAGCATTGCCAAAAGGCATTGAGAGTTGTAAATCTACTCTTACAAAGCTTCTCCTCTGGAAATACTGAATTACTAACTAGGGCAAACAAAACCTTTGCTAGACCAATACTCAAATATAGCTCATCTGTCTGGAATCCGCACTGTATATCAGACATTAATACAATTGAGCGAGTCCAGAAGTATTTCACAAGAAGAGTACTACACTCCTCTGCTCGCAACAGAATACCTTATATCTCCAGACTTGAAATTTTGGGCTTGGACAATCTTGAATTATGCCACCTATGGTTGGACTTAAGCATAGTACACAAAATTATCTGCTACAATGTCCTACCAGTCAATGACTACTTCAGCTTCAACTGCAACAATACAAGAGCACACAACAGATACAAACTCAATGTTAACTGCTCCAAACTTGATTGCAGAAAGTACAACTTCAGCAACAGAGTGGTCAATGCTTGGAATGCACTACCTAACTCACTTGTTACATCCTTAATCCCCCACTCCTTTAACTTCAGACTATCCACTATTGACCTTACCCCATTCCTAAGAGGTCTATAAGGGACGTGCATAAGTGCACCATTGTGCCTCCCATCCCTGTCCTATTGTCCCCATTTATTCGTACGTATTTCTTGTATTCTTACTCATGTTTATACTTATACCTATTATCTTGTAAGTGATTGACAAATCAAATCAATCAATCAATCAATCAAATCAATCAATCAATAAATAAATAAATAAATATGGTTTCTTTGTCTGAATGCCAAGCTTCCAGGAATACCCTAGCATTTTTGGTTTTACCTTGGTCTAGGATGCACACAGTTTCCCTGATAAAATTATAGTTGTTGCTGTACTGTGAATTTTCATTGTGTCTTCTGACGCCTACTTGGTGTTTATGGATGCGCTTTGCTAGTCTTCTGCCTACCTGTCCTACATAGTGGCTGTATGCTTACACTGTATGCTCAATTTATGACCACAATGGAATTTTTGCTGCCAAGTGAGACATTTGGTAAGTGAATTTTGCCCATTTTATGACCTTTCTTGCTACAGTTGTTAAATGAACCACTGCTGTTGTTAAGTTGGTACCACAATTGTTAAGAGCATCTGGCTTTCCTATTGACTTTGCTTGTTAGAAGGTTGCAAAAGGTGATCACATGACCCCAGGGACACTGCACCCGTTATAAATATGAGTCAATTGCCAACTGTCCAAATTTTGATCACGTGACAATGGGGATGCTGCAGTGATCATAAGTATGAAAAACGGTCATGCATCACTGTATCAGGATTGTTGTAAGTCTGAACAGTCACTAAATGAACTGTTGTAAGTTGAGGACTACCTGTTTCTGTTTTTCTTTTTTACATTACTTTTTTACATTTTTATTTTATTTAAGATAAAGCTCAAACACAAAATACAAAACCAAATATTCCCCCCCAAAAAATGCAAAAACAAAGAAAAAGGGGGAAAAACCCACAAAAATGATCCCTCCTAATTGAATACTGATTAATACATTAACACATTGCTACGACATTAGTTCCCACCCCTTGCAAAACAGGCCTTCCCCATTTTTTTAAACTACTAAAATCTATTTGCAAATTGTTTTCTTCTACAGCTGCTGGGGTGTTTTTTTGTTTTTTGTTTGGTTTATTTAAGATATTTTGGAAGGGGGTTTAGATTTTTAGACCGAAAATGTTAGAATATGTCATATAAACAGTGACGATTTATTTTATAGATAAAACGTTAAGAAAAAATATCACTAGCTGCCTTTCTATAACCCCTATGTGTTATCTTTCATTTTTATTTTCCTCTATTACTTTGTAATACTTCAGTTTAATGAGGTAACAGATCAAATTCATCAGATTCATATCAAATTCAACAGATGTAGAGGAACAGTTAAATAATGAGTGAGAGATGTGTGTCCATACTGAGAATTATTAATCTTTGTATTTTGACCAAAATAGCAGATACATTTCACATATACATTGATCAGGGTTGAGGACCTAAATAGCTCAAGATACAATAGATATAAGATCTAATTTGTGAAGACAGAAAAGGGTCCAAATATAAGTTCAATTGAATAGATAAGACATATATTGAGATTTTTTTACTTAGTGCTATTGAAGATTTGTAATTAACATCTTTTAAAATAAGATTTTTCTAGTTCCCTTTAATGATGACTACATAACTGATTTTGACAGCTAATAAAGATGCTGGCAATCATAAATTATTATCTTTGTTGTTAAACTTGAATGTAGAAACATTGACACCATCCCTGGTGGGTAAACTATGTGTAATGTTAGTTGGGATTATCTTGCACAGTCTCACTTTATAAGAGGCTGTTAAGCCTCTCTTTGAGGGAGATAGGTGGTTTAAAAATGTGAAATATAAACAAATGACACTATTAAACTATTAATTGCTATCTTAATTATTATGCATATTTTAAGGGTTTGTCCTTCCTTTAAAAGAACATACATATATTTCTTCAATCAACCTAAAAGAATTTAAAGAGTTTAGTAACTTTGTGAAAGTAGATTCTATCAGATTTGAAATAATATTCTTGTTTAGAGTGTTCATCTTTTTACACAAGGTCAGTGTGAATTTTAGCAAGCTGTCACAATTTGGGACTGATTTTGAAAAAATGATATATCCACAGGCACCAGTTAAGAAAGCTTATTTGTTTATTTTGGAATTACTATTCCCAAATATTTAAAATGCATAAAGACCTAATTTTTCTAAAAGTAATTTGAATTGCTTAAAATTACAAATGGCAGAATGTTTAGTTAAAACATCACTCATTTGCAGAGTTTTGTTCAGATTCACTAGTGGCATCCAATTAATCAAGTGGTTTAGGCCTATCCTTCATGTTATTTATGCCTATAATATTTTTCATAAATTATCAAGTAATATAAATTTCAGAAAAAAAGAGCTAGAATAAGCCATATTAAATCAGTAGCTGTAATTGTATAAGATTCTTTTTCACAAGAGCAAATATTTTCTGGTTTTCCCTCTTGTTTTAAAAGGGCTTCATGATATAGTTTTCCTATTATTGTTTTGATCTGATAGCCATAAAATTTCTTAACATGTTATTATTAGGAACAATTCACCTTGAGGATTTTATTTTTGAATTATATGCAAAAAAACACCATTGTTTTGTATGGTGTAAGCTTAATGGTGTATTTTAAAATTATGCTTTATGCCATGATTGCTTTGTGGGTTCTGAGGTATGCTTCAACTGACAACACACTTGTGATTCCCCCCCACCCCGCTTCTTTCATTAAGTCAAGAAGTGATGAAAAGCTCATGCAATAACTCTTGAGGGCCACTTCACCTGGCCTCCTGTCTCCTGATCAGCAGCAATTAAGCCATAGAAATAGGCTTGAGTTACCTTAAGTGTTTCTGGCTAGGTATCTTAAAGTGAGCTACTCCTCTAGTTAATATGTATGCAACTTAAGGGTGGATTGAAAACATCTATTGCTATCCATGAATCCCCTTCCTACTCCCTACTTTGAAAGAAGCAAGGCAGCTAATTGACATTCCCCTCTTAGTCTCTGCTTCTGTCCGGAAGAACATGGTCTCCCTCTTTCTTCTGGCTTCCCAGAAGTCATTTGCATTGAATAGTTGAGTGCTGGCATTGTGAGTTAGACCACTCAGGGAACATAGCCCCAAGACCTACCATAATTCCACTTTATTGTAAAGTTGCATTAAGAGAATCCTACAATTTTGAAAATATATTTCTCCTCTCGTCACCTTTATAGCTCAAAAAAGTAAAATAAGTCCCTTCTGAGTTGCTTGCCCTATTTACATTGCTATTGTGGGCTAAGTTGCCTTTTGTCTGTTCCCTTGGTTGCACCTGTCCTCCAAGGTTGTTCCTGTATTTTGCCTCATCACAGTCCTCTTCTTTCTGTGGGCCTTCCTGTTCCCACACTGCACCACTTCAAGAGTTTTGCCGTCGGAGTTCCTGAAACCAGCCACAAACCTTTAATGGTCAGTGCTTTTGAGTATCCATTTAGCCTGCCAGTCATCATGGCCTCCATGTCTCCTCTGAAAAGTCTTTTCTTTAAGACTCAGTTTTAATCTCTTTTCCTATAGAAGAGGAAAAATATGGTTCTTTTCTATTCTCAAGATAGCTATCAGCTGAGTATGTAAACAATAATCATAGATGCTATCACAGAATCGTAGGGCTGGAAGACAGCAGTCCTTATACAATCCAGTGATGAAGACCACAACTGAATACACTATTCCAAATGTGTCCTCACTAGTACAATACAGAATGATACTATCACACTGTGATCTTGATGCCATCACTCTGTTGATGCAATCTAGGACTGTATTGGCTTTTTTTGCAGCTAAAGCACGCTGCTGGCTCAAACTTAAGTCCTGTCCATCAGGACACCCAAATCCTTGTCACAGTAACTGCTGTTGAACCAGGTGCTGCATATTCTGTACATTTGTGTTTTTTTTTCTTGCCTAAGGATAAAACCTTAGTTTCCCCATCTTTGAACTGCATCTTGTTGTATAGGACCACATTCCAATATGCCAAAGGCTCCCACCCATTCCTGGAATGGCTGTCTTAACTTTATTTCCATGGTTTCCAAAAGTTCCTCAGACAGTGCTTCGTGATGGCTGCAAACTTTCAATTCTCCCTTTATTCTCTTTACTTTGGAGGAAAAACAAAGGAAGAAAAAAAATCACAGTTAGGACTCATATGGTAGCCTGAGTTGCTGCTTTTAATTCAGCACCAGTAAAATTCCATTCCCTTTATGATTTTTTTTTCCTCAGATATTTCTGTAGTTTGCTTTAAACACTGAAAAAGGTGGAAAAGCAGATTGTAATACAGTTAAGCAAAGGGGAAATAAGGTCAAACTCCAGTAAGGGATGGATGGAAGATTGAATTTCTTGCCGGCACATCTGCTCTAGCTAGAGGAAGCTGATCAAGTTTTATCTTGTTGAGACACACCAAGAATAGACTGATCAGATGGAGTTTCTATAAATGATTGGCAAATCTACCACTGGTTAAATTATAAGCTGGACACATTTCTGATAGGGCAATTAATGCACTTAATATCCACTGCTACTCATTTTTACTTAGAAACATCCTACTTATCAAAGAACAATCAGAATTTGTCGTCCTGTCTGGTTTAGACTAGAAAGGCAATTTATGCACATGTCTTAGATATTCAAGAACCCGGGGGGGAGTTTGCTGAAGAAATAGCCCCCCCAAATAAGGCCTTTAAAACAGAATGGGGGAAGGTGGGGTGCCGTTAGGAAGACTTTTGTGCCTGGTGTTGACCCGACGGGGCCCCCCAACGCCGGGTCAACATCCATGCATGCGCCCCGCAAAGACAGGGGGGGGGTGGGGGGGGGGGCAGGCTATTTTTTTGGGGCTCAAAAAAAATAAGATCAGACTTTGATATTAAACACGGTATGGATTGTTACTCAAGTGGATCCTTGTATGAGATTTTAGAGAACTATTCCTTTTGAAGCTCATCCCACTTCCTGTGGTTTCCATTTCCTGGTTGACACCTACAAAATCCAGGGGACTAGGAGATCATTAGTGTCTGGGATCAATTTATTCATAACAAGAGTATGTGAGGTTATATACATATATTTTGTTCAGCATGGAAGCAATTCTGTTTGAGAAGTTTCTAGAGCAGTGGGGGACTTCACTGTTTCCAATAGCTGCTCAATAAATTGGGATGTCAAGTCTTTGTGAATTTTCTTAGCCTTTAAGAGCAGCAGTCAGAGACGGGGTGGAGGCAGACTTAATGTTTTGGTGTTAGGACATGAAAAATGTGCAGTAGAGATGTGCTACACATTATTGTGTGGGGAAAAGGACTTCATAACCAGTGGAGCAACATGCCTATAATCAAGTACATATTGTCAACGTTCCAAGTAATACCCCCATTGTAGATAGAACTCCGAGGCAGGTTGATTCTTCAAAGGACAGCTTTATTGGGAAATATCATCTTTGTTATGTATATGTAAATAACGTAGTTGGGTTGACAATATATAAACTACAAATATATGTTTGTAGCTTTAAGAAAAAATACTGTAATGTATTATGCTGTGTTCTGGTTGGTTGATTATGCTTCAAGTTGCCATAAGAGGGAGCTATAGATCATGGTTTAACTCTCTTTTTCACTGATGATCTCGCTTGATACTGACTACGGACCGATACTGACTAAGCCTATTTATTTTGATATTTTGTTGATATCGAAGATTATCTGTTCTTTTATGGTTTGATATTTGTCTGCTGTAAAAGACATGAAAGCGGTAAGAAGACTTTATAACTGGATATTTCTGGACTGTTAAAAACGTGTATGACATGGACTGTTTATTGGACTGTGCTATTTCTTCAAGTAAACATTAACACAACTTGTTTAACTCTGTATGGCTGTATATTTATTCATAACTGTTCTCATAAACCGTTTCCGTGTGCATATCCTTTTTATACAAGGGTTACTCTGCACATATCCTAATAATCTTGACACAGCTGGTGGAAAGCCAACCCTGAATGTTCCCATGATTTCTACCACATTAAAAGTAAAAATTTCCTGTTTTTCCAAAACAATTAATCACATTGTCCAATCTGGATACTAGCTGGTTGCCTGGTTAGATATCTCCTCCTCCTCTGGTCAGTCAGCTGTTGGAATGTCCCTGACTCATCGGAGAGCCAAGTTGTTTTGACTACAAACCTACATCTACCTCTACCCCCCCTTCAACTCCAAGCTGTGTCAGCCTGAAGCCTGTGGTAAGAAACTCCTATAGGAAAGAAGACCCCCTCCCACAGAAAAGAAAATGGGCCACAGCCAGGTCAGTTTCAGGCTTGATACATATATGTAAACAGAGCTACAGTAATAAACAGTAATAGTATCTATGTAGACAACAGCTGTAATAATATTGTGTTCTACCTAGATGTAGTTTTCTGGCTACCATATGTTCGTAAGGCATCAGAGTACCCATCTTATTTTAGTAGAACCCATGACTCTTGCATGAAGTAGCTTGGTGAGTCTGCATTATAAACAGAACAAGTTCCATGTAAATCTGAGTAAAGTATTGTTGAGTTTTGACCTTTTTCTCCAGAAATAATGTTTGTTATTTCCATTGATTTGGAAGATGATCTCATATAATTCCATTCATATTCTGGAATGATGAATTAAATAGCCTCCCCGGAGTGTCTTCTGTATTTTTAGCTGTCAGTTCAACCTCATCTCTGACTGCATCCCTTGTGTGCTATTTCTCATGAAGATATTAAAGAGCATTAGCAATCACAGGAGGCCTTTAGTTAAAGCAGCAGATAATGGCTCTCAATTAGTTCAGGTAATGGTAGTTACCAACATTTTAGAGGAAATGGAGTTTGAAATCTGTTGTGGATAGATTTCTGCTAGAATTCTCATATGGGTCTGGTACCAGAGTTCATAAATGAAAAGAGGTAATTTAATCTTATCTTTATAGCACTGTAGCAATATGTCTAGTGGTTTTGGTACATTCTGCAGAACTATTGGTTCTAGAAATGAATATTTTTAGAAAATTCTGTTGAAGCCAGTAAAGGCCAAAGTCATACAACCACTTTGCCCTGATGTGATCGTTTGCTGAGCACAGGGTTGCATGCCTCTGTTTATGTCTCAGAACCATCCTGCAACAGAGACATATTGAAGATGGCTTTAGGTGCTATTCTCTCAAAGGTGTTTTCCTTTTATATCCTGCCTCAAAAGACAGGCAATTGTATGCAGGCAATATAGGGCACATTGACGTGCATTAGGGAGATGGCCTGAAATAACATGTCCCGAGTCAGGATTCCGGCAGTTACCCCCATTTAAATCATGAGTCTTGAACCAAATTTCTAAAACTTAAAAAGGATTTATTGGGAGTTAACATGTCGACACTGCCTGGGTGTAGCCGATTCTGAGACACATAATTCATTGTCACCCTTGACCCTAGTTTTCCCTCCACCCCCTGGGTGTATCATAATTCATATTCTCCAATGGGACACATCCATAGCCAAGAGTCATCAATCATGCTCTCTGGTTAGAATTTTGCATGGCAGAAACTTCAGTCACCTAGTTACTATCTTGAAAACATTTATGGAATGCACTTTCAGTTTTGCAAACTGCTGCACTGCTCCCCCTTCCATTTCTGCTGGCAACTCTAAAAAGACCAGAGCAATATTTTATGAGTTGACACCGAGCTGGCAGTCTTATGGCTCCAGTTTCCTCTGGGACCACATTTTAGTCTGTCCCTGATCTTTTTACCCATTCTTCAGTTTTCTCTTAACAGCGTGGGAGGCCATAACATGAAGTTCTACAGCCATTTTCTTTTTCTAAAATTAATTGATCAACCTGGAAAATGCTTTGTGAATATGCATGCATAATATCTAGTTCATGCAAGGGCTCTTTCAGCTGCCAAAAAGAAATGAGAAAGAAATCAAAGGTGAGATTTCTAATACACAAATATAACATTTTGTTTACATTGGAAAATAATATCACAAATAATATCACTAGGCAATTGAAAGAAACATGTCCATAGCAATAGTAGCAGCAATAGCACTTAGATTTATATATTGCTTCACAATGCTTTACAGCCCTCTCTAAGCAGTTTGCAGAGTCAGCATATTGCTCCCAGCAATTTGAGTCTTCATTTTACCAACCTCAGAAGGATGGAAGGCTGAGTCAACTTTGAACTTGTCAGGATTGAGCTCTGGGAAATTGGCAGAATTAGCCTGCATTACTGCATTCTAGCCACTGTGCCACCACAGTTCTTCTTTGTTATAGCTTATTTTTCATACAAACAGGAAGGCTCTTCAGATCAACACATTTTGCCTGCAACTTGCAACACATGGCACCTTTATTTTATATGATTGTTCTCTGCTATTGTACTTCGAATTATCTACATGAATGATATGATTAGAGTGGGGTATCATTGCACCATAAATGATACGGTTAAAGTGAATTTGAAGCAAAGATTCCAATAGATAAAGGGTTTGATCAAATTTGCAAACTACACCAAGCTGTGTGGAATAGCCAATACTTTAGAAGATAGACTCAAGATGCAGAAGGATCTTGACAGCTTAAACATTGGGCCCCATAAAAATGCAATTCAGTGGGGAGAAAAGTAAGGTTTTACATTTAAGCAAGAAAAATCAAATGCACATGTATAGAATAGGTGGTACATGGCTCAACAGCAGTAACAGTGAGAGGGATCTATGAGTCCTCCTGGACAAATACTTAAGATCACATGAACTGCTTTTTACTGCTTTGATAAGACCACTTGGAATACTGCATCCAATTTTAGTCACCATGATACAATAACAAGATATTGAGACTCTAGAAAGAGAAGAGCAACAAAGATGATGAGAGGGCTTGAAGCTAAAACATAGTAGCAGGAATTGGGTATGTCTGGTTTAATGAAAAGAAGGAGTAGGGGTGAGATGAAGGGCTATCATAGAGAAGAGAAGGTCAACCCACAGCCATTTGGTATAGGGTCTCCAGTTTGAGTAGGAGTTTGGACTAGAAGACCTCTAAGGTCCCTTCCAACTCTGTTATTCTATATTCTGTATTCATCATCCTCAGAACTATATTCTGAATTTAGGCATTATCTATTATTTTTAACCATGACTTGATGACTTGGAATAACAATGGAAAATTGTTTAAATTTTACAGATTAAGAATACGTGTTTTAAAAAAACGCACACTGACAAAATAAATTGCACCATTCTTGCAATGGAAAGTCAAGTAACAGATTATTGTGCACTTTGCCCTTTTATGGCAATGTTATTATTTTCCCAAAAATAATTAATGTTCATTTTGTTGAAAATTATTGTAGCCCTCAAGCTCTTTATCTTTTTCCAAAATCACTATCTTGCATTCAGGTGAGGAGCAGATTGAAAATGCCTCCAGCAACTTTTAGAGAAGCTGAATTTAATTGGTTTGTTATCCTTTGAATGAATAGGTCTTCATTTGTAGAGAATTTTACAGGAATTAGACTATCCCTTCTAAGAAATTTTAATTGTAGCTATTTATTCTGCTGCAATTAGCTTTGTGGATTCTTTTTAGATTTAGTGTACCAGTTATTTTTAGTGCACAAAATTCTTGCTCAAAAAATAACTGTAGTCTTAACACTGTAGGAATGCTGGAATATATAGCTGGGGAAGGAGTGTGTTTGTGTGTGTGAGGCAATCTCAGCAACAGAACTGTGGATTTCGAGGGAGGAGGCAACACAATTCAGAGAGAGGCCCAAAATAAGAGGACTGTGCAGTCCTGAACTGGATGGGGGTGGAGGAAAAGGTTCAGAAGCTCTCAGGGTATATCTATGAGATTAAAAGATTATTAACTATAGCCTGGCAAAATTCTGTCTATTAGGTCTAAGCAAATAAAGAATTGGACTCATTGGATTTAACATTGTCATCTTTCGGCTTAGGCCCAACAGTAGGCCAAATGGACATCCAGATTCATATTTGAAATTATGTTTAACTATTCCTCTTTTCTTCCATTCCCACATACAAACAGACCAATTAGAAAGCTCTGAAATCTCCTTGAAATTATTTTGCTCCCTTTAAAATGCCTAGATTAAAAATCACCAAACTAGCATGTGGGTGAAACTTGATGGCACTCTTAAGTGGGTTGAAAACAGCCTCTTTGAATTCTCTACATTACTGGTAGGTGACGGAACAAAGGGAGTGGGGAAAAAGAAAAATGCTCAAAAACTCTCTTTTGACAAATTTAGCTGATTTAATGTTAGATTTTACTATATAAAAGAAAAAATGAGCTAAAATGAGAAGAAAAAAAAAAGAATGGAGCTAAGCTGATTACTTTCTTCAACACCCCACAGCGTCCTAGACCTATAGGGGCCTCTTTGTTATTGCATGATCTCATTCTGGAGAGTCCCGGACTTTCTGGACTTATAAATGATCTCATTTACTAACATCACCACTATTATTAAGAATTGGTTGGGAGGTTGTACCAATGTGGTTGAGAGGTTTCACCCATGTGGGATCTATTTTCCAATCCAAATACTGTATCTTTGTTACTCTTCCTTGCTTGTCAAAATGGTATAAAAGAATAAATGCTGCCCCCATGCAGTCAGACATCTTGGCACCCTGCACAATGACTGATCTTTGAAATCCATCACAACTTCTTGTCTTTTTCTGCTGTAGGTCTAAAGTAAACCTTTCTGAGTTTGCTAGATCAAGTAATGATGCCAGATGGCCTGTTGCATCTCATTTCATTGTAGGCTGTACCCGATTGGCTACCATGCACTCTGGCAGTCACTGTCACTGTCACCCATTGCCGTACAGCCTGTATAAGATTTGAAGTACTGTAAATCAGTTAGTTTCTCAGACAACAACTCCATCATGTGCTTTCAATAGTACAGGAAGGTTTATGTTCCTAACCAACACACTCCTTATGCTGGCCTTTAACCATAATAAATGTTGATTTGTCAACATACCAATAACCTGATCGTATTTGTACATTCCTTATACATTAAATAAGGAATGGCAGTGTAGAAAGTTAGCACCCACCCCTCTCCTAGAAGAATGAAATATTCTAGGAAACATTAAAAAGGCAGAATATTATATTTCCCGAGATGAGAAAAGGAGAAACATGTCTTTAAAGACAAAGCAGCTGTCAGCTGGTGCTCCATTCAAAATCCAAGAAAGAAATACTTAGACTCCATTAATTAGAGAAAAGATATCTTTTACTGGAAATCAAGTGGTAGCAACAAAAGAATTCTGAATCTGGGTTTCCGGTTTGTCGGCTTCGCGAGCGGTAGGGATTCGCGAAGCTGCGCGATCCTGCCGCGCTAGCGTTTTGGGGCTCCGACCGGACGGGTGCGGAGCAAGGCTGCCCTGCAGGGGTAGCTGAAGGTAAGGGGGATCCGGAGGAAGGGTTTGGGGTGTTGCAGACCCCTCCCTGGCCGGCAGAACCCCCTGTTACCAGGACGGTGCAGCGGCGGTCCGTAATGGCCGCCACAAAGAAGTTGACAGCCGGGCAAGTATGCGCAGGAGGAAGAAGAGAAAGTTATTGAAAGTAAAAGTTCTTCTTGGTCGACCCAGGGCTTTGAGATTTATCTAATTTAATTCCTGGAAAAGATGGTTTTTGATGATTTCTTCCACAAGAGAAAAAAAAGCGGCTATTTTGAGGTGCTGAAGGGAAAGCTTACTCTCCCTCCCGACGGAATTAAGCCGGAAGGGAGAGGATAAAGAAAATATATTAATTTGGATCTTGTTGGAGGAGATGCCTTGAAGACTTGAGGACAGAAATACAATCTTAATAAGGCTTTAAAATATAGACTTGGATTCTTTTTTTTATTTGTTTGATACCACCCCTGGAAGAGGAAGGGGGAATTTTGGCTTGCTTGGATTTATTGAGGATTGTGGATTTTGGGATTGTTTTGCCTTTCTCTCGAATATTTGGTTGGTGTAAGAAGAAAGAGGAATAAAGAAAAGAAAAGATTTATTTATAATGGCTTTCCTTTTGAAGACCTGAGGGATGAATATGAGCAAACAAAAGCAGCCTGCAAAGATGGCATGGAAAAAGCTTTTCTATTTCTAGAAATGGCGCTGGTCAATTACCAACAGACAATGGAACAGATGGAAACGGAAGAAGAACAACAAGGAAGAGACGAAGACGCCATCTTCATTGAATCCCAAAACTTATCTAAGGAAGAAGGAAGGAAGAGAGCAAGGAAAATGAAGGACTTAAGATCTAAAAAAACATTTGAGAAAGAGAAAAATATGATGCAAAGTAAATATAATGATAACAAACAAGAGAAAAAGGAACACAACAGAGAAGGGATCCCAGCAAGGTAGAGGTTAGAAGAAGAAGGGGGGTAGGAAGATTTGGTGGGGGAAGAAAAGAAAGGGGAAAGGCGGAGAAAAGCCTCAAAGCTTTAAAATTGGATGGGAGAAGAGGGATTTTTTTAGAGACAAAGGATGAAATATAATTTTCTGTAAGAAAGATTCTGCTAAGGTACAGAAGATGGTATTGTAACATTTATATTTGAAATAGTAAATTAGAATGGTTTAAGATTTAATAAGAAATTAAAATGTTGAAGTTTTTAATAATGATTGATTTTTAAAATGTAATAAAATATCGAAGGAAAGGAGGATACAATGTATTTAAACATTTTTGGTGGATAGAATGTACCAAGCAGAACCAAATTGGGTATTTGTTATGCTGAATGTTAATTTTACTAACTTAGGGGAGGATAGAAAGGCATCATACTCTGATTAGTGATTTCAGGAGAAATTTTTTTTATTATAAGAAGAGATAGAGGGATAATTGAATGGGCAAAAGATACAAATTTAATGATTTAATTAAGATGGATTAAATAAGATAGAAATGTGAAGAGTGATATGTGCTATTATTTTAGCCCATGCAAAGAGAGGTAACTGGGGCCAAGGTACTTTACTAAAAGATTTTTTTTATGTTTGTTTGTGTTTGTTTGTGTTTTATGAGAATATTGGGGAAATTATTGTAGAAAGACAGGGAAAGATTCAATATGTAATGATTTGTTTGTTGTTGAAACTTTTAATAAAACTTGTTTTAATAATAAAAAAAAAAAGAATTCTGAATCTGAGAAAATGGGTACGTAAATCACATATACAAAGTGATGGCAACGTTCCCACCCCCAATAGTTCAATTGGCTCATCCAGTTAAAAGTTGTGTATATCATCATGTGGGCATCTCCAGGTGGTGATGAGGCCTCTGTCCGTTGACCTTGACATAGTTTGATAAAGAGTTGCAGCTGCGCATAGCATAGGATAGAAGCCTAAGCAAGAATCTACCCCCGCCCCCCAGCTTATACAGTTCTGTTTTGTAACACCTCCAGCTCACTTCCCATAACCATTCCCCCCTCCTCCCCCCGTTACTTATGACAGCCGAAAGATGCAAAGCAAAGGGAGAAAATCTTGAAGGATGACGGCAACTTCCTGCAGCTCCTTGGGCGCCCCCTCCAGCTCCAGGGTGATGGGATCAGGACATGATAGGATTAGCCCTCTACCCATCTCACCACATGGAACCTGGGAAGATTACATCACCCAGCAAAATTTAACTAAGCTACCCCTGCATGGCCCCATGGTAGTGTGACAACCAATCAGGATACATTTCTTGCCAAAGGAACAGGAAGAAGGTTCAAAGCCCAACAGAAGGCATAAAACCAAGGGTCTCTCAGCACCTTTTCACTTAGGAGCTCCAAGCCATGTGGTCCTGTACACCATTAAACCTTCTTTCCAAGCAACTTCCATGAATCAAGTGTCTTTTCCCCCCACTTGGAACTGAACCCAGAAGGATATTTCTTCCAACAGTAAGTATATCACACACCACACAACATTTAACTCAATCTGGACTCTTGATTAATAATTCAATTTGTTATTTGTATCGGAGGTGGTATTCAGCAAGTTCTGACCAGTTCTGGAGAACCGGTACTGGAAATTTTGAGTAGTTTGGAGAACCAGCAAATACCACCTCTGCCTGGAGATTTTACGGTATCCTTCCCCTGCCACACCCACCAAGCCATGCCCACAGTACCGGTAGTAAAAAAAAAAAAAATTGAATCCCACCACTGATTTGTATGCTTTATAAGTAATTCTTACTGCATTACTTGCATTATTAGTTTTACTGCAAGATCTTACAAGCGACATTTGACTCCACACACACACACACACAAACACACAAACACACACACACATAATGTTCACAAATATGCATTAAGACTTCTTTAGTCATATATTCCAGAATGACTTCCTGAAGAGTAAAAATCTGCTCAGTATAAATATTTAGACTTAGTATGAAATGGATTTCTACTCTTTACATATTGTAGTTCACAATAAGGAGAGCAATTTCTATGCCTTCAGTAAGATCAGACTGTTCTTTACAAATGGATTGTATGCTATTAGTAACTAAATCTTATTTATTTTGCCTCCAATTTAGTGATATCAGCCTTTTGAAGAGGGTAATCTCAGGATCAATGCAAGGACTAAAGGAACACATACTAAACTCTTATTTATAATACAGTAGAATCTTATTTCCTTTTGCCCTTTCTTATATCAAACAGAATAGGGGTGGGATTATTTTGAGATTCTTTCTCATATCTTCTTCCCTCTTAGGACTGAGTTGTCTTTAATATTCCCTTACTTACCTCTGCATAGTTTCTTCAAGGTAATTGCCACATTCCTTTACAAGGCAGGATGGACAAAATTCTATCAGAAATGATCTCATGTTGTTTCTCAGAGTTTGCTCTGTTCTGTTTTTGGATCAGTGTGTAAATTAAAATCTCCAGGAAAAAGAAAAGATATATTTCCATGTTCAAGTGCCTTATCTGAATTATGTCTTTTTCCAAGTCATTTCCTTTAATACAAGAAGGGAATGCTACTTTGTTACTTAATACAAGTTTGTATGTTACTTTTCACATGCTTCGGTATTTGTATGCATTTTCCCTTACTGTTTGTTTGTTCCATTGTCCAGTGGTGCTATTCTACTGGTTTGGCCCGGTTCTGGCATACCGGAGCACCAAAGATCAGCAGAGACCGAACCGATTCTCTCTGAGGAGTTGCTGTTGGGCTCACCCACCTGCCCAGGCTCCCATACTGACCTTTATTCAGGGGTGGGATTCTACCAGTTCGCACCTATTTGCTAGAGCCAGTTAACATTCTAGGCAGTTCGGAGAACCGGTTGTTAGAAGAAATGACTAGCCTAATCCTGTAAAGAAGGAAGGAAGGAAACATTCTGGTGTTGCTTACAGAAACTGCTTCTCTATTAACCCTTATTACATTCTTGGCAGGACTAGACTTCCTGTCTCAGGAATTTTTCTGGAGTTTTTTCCCCCTCCTTTGCTGATACTTTGCTTGTGTGGAGTGACCATTCAAAATTACAATGGCACTGAAAAAAGTGACTTATGATCATTTTTCACACTTACGACTGTTGCAGCATCCCCACAGTCATGAGAGGCCAGGCGAGGAGATGCGTGCCTCGATGTGAGTGATGTTGAGTTGGCCATGCACAACCAATAACATGACCACCAAGCCACATCCACCCAGTCACATGACCACCAAGCCATGCCCACCAACGAAGCCATGCCCACAGAACCGGTTGCTAAAAAATTTGAATCCCACCCCTGCCTTTATTCCCTGCTTTTGAAGCGCAGCCACACGTCAGCTGCTGAAGCTACAGGGAGAGTGCAGGATTGCAGGAGATGAGTAAGAAAGCCTCTGTGCGTGCACAAAGTGTGCATTTGGTGCACATGCACATGCAAAGTGTGTGTGCACATGCAAAGCGCGCCCACCAAGCCACGCCCACCAAACTGGTGGTAACCTACTTTGCAACCCACCACTGCCCATGTCTGCTTGCTTGCAAAACAGCACCACTAAAACTGGGCAAAGTGGAAGGATAATGTTTCATTAAATGTTAGAATTAAATGAGTGCAAGGTGAAATGCAATCTGAACAAATTTCAACCTCAGAACTGATTTATACAAACTTTTCAAAAATGGAGCAAAGCTGAGAATGTTTGCAGTCAGCTGTGAAAAATGAGGCAGAGAGGCTAACTGAATGATTGCTTTTAACAAGCTATCATTGGGATAAACAGGTGAATTTCAATTGTTTATGACACACCCAGCCATAACTCTTTGAAGAGAACTAAGCTGCAGGATGTTCAGCAACCACTGATTATCAAGCGTCCATGGATAAGGAAAAATGTCAATGTTGGAAAAGGGAGGCTTCATCAACAATATATCCAGGTACAAGATTTAAGCAATCAATGGCAGTTCAAGGTCTTCAGCCGTACTGATCTCTATAAGTCTATCCAGATGGTGACTGAATTATACATGAAAGGAAAAGCAGAGACAGTTAATAAACTTCGATTTTGTAAAAATCCCTCATCTTCACTGAATGGTACCTGAAAGGCTATTTGATGCCAATATTGTATTTGAGTGCACAACAAACACAATATTTTTTAATAAGAGTAATGATTGTGTACTTTCTGTCCCCAAATCTCGGGGGTATTTGTATCGTGATAAATCTTGGATTACTGTGCTTTAGTTCCCCTCTGCAATGAATTTTTGGTTGCAAAACCATATTTGACTGAACTAGACCAAGGTAAAATGTGCACAGATTTGACTTTTAACTTACTCTTCTTAGAACCAGATACCGGTTCCCAAGATAGTGTATACTTTTCTATTTTGAATCTTAACTTAGACTAACTTTATTGTCACTTCAAATGTACACTAATTGGCATACATTAAAATGAAACCGACAGAAGTTGGTTCTCATTAGCAACAGCAACAATTCAGATTCATTATGGCTGTGATTCCATGTCCACTGCATCCAACAGAAGCAAATTGTTGAAATTATATTTATTTGCAGTGAACTATTTTAACAGCTTGATGCTGTTGGTAATTGACATTGGACAGCTGTATCATACTGTAGTTCACTTTGTGCTGAACCCACTATTACAGATAGTGTCTGACTTTGGGAGATCTTAAAAAAGCTAAGCAGGGTAAGATCTGTTTAGTATATGGATGGGAGCTCACCAGGTAAATCTATGGCTGTAGATTGGATTAGGAAGGTCCCTCTCACTCACAGAAGCTGAATAGTTTCAATTATTGTTTCTTTTTCAGCCCATCCTATTTCAGAGGGTTGTGATTGTAAGGAAAATAGGAGAAGGAAAGGCTATGTATACTATCCTAAGCACTTGAAGGAAAGATGGAAAAGTTTAGAAAAGGAGCAAAGGAAATCAGAAGGAAATAAAAGATCAGAAAATATAACTAAATAGCCGAACACTATTCATTTTACTACTCCTTCCTTCCCTAAAAGGACAAACCATCCTTACTTCCCTCATTGCAACTGCTTCCCACTCAGCCACCTCAAAATGCATCTTTCATCTAGATGTCCAGTTTAGTATTCAGTCATCTTGCTTTACCATACTTGCTTCTGAAATACCAATTCCCCATCTTTAATCACTAAAAGGTTTTCATACCTCCTTCTATTACATCCTCCTTCCTGAACCATTTGGTAAGCCAAATGTGTCACATACACTTTATTTTATAATCATATACCTCATTTAAAGCATGATATAATTTAAAAATATTTGTTTTCTATGTGCTTTCTCTAAATCAATAAACAATACCCTCTCAGATTCAAATTTTCCCAAATTTTGCTCATGATTCTCTTGTATGTTTTTGATTAGAAGTCTCTAATTACTGAATTGATAATCTAGTAATTTTTGCATTGTCTTATTTTTCCTTCATTGTCTCATATGTACTTTCCCCCCTCATTCACAGTCTCTTTCATTTCATCATTCCACTAAGATCTTTTTCTTTGCTTTCTGTTACCTTTCCCATTCACTTCTGCTGTATGTTGTAAGATCATCCTTTTTTTACCTCATAAATAAGAATGTAACTGTTTCTCAGACATCTTCCACATACAACTATTGTTGAATCTGCTTCTTATTTTTTGGTAGATTGATCTAATTTATAATCAATATTCATAGAGGATTTAGTTTCTCCAAGATCTATTCAGGTTATTACCAGAAACGAGTTTCCCAAATTTGAAATTTTGATGATCCTTATATCCTTCACAGATTTTTTCATAAACAAATCAATCAATCATGCTTTTAGATTTACGGTAAATGTTGTCTATAGCATGACTGGATCGCTTTCATTCCTAATGCTGCATGCTTTTCTTCAAAACTCAACTCTTTTTCTGGTTTCAGAATCACTTCATCCATCCATTCTACATGTTAATTCAGTCTTCAGAATTTCTATGCATCATGGATGTCACCAGATAGACTGATGGAAACTTCCACTTGTCATGATGGCTTTGATTAATATATATATAGTGAATTATATTATTATTGTATTGTATTGTATTGTATTGCATTGTATTGTATTGTACTTTATGTATGTATGTATGTATGTATGTATGTATGTATGTATGTATGTATGTCTCAACAACAACTAAGGTTATATGTATTATATGTACTTATACATTCAGGACATGATGTAGAAGCAAATGTGGAAATTAGCAGATCTGGCTCAGCTGAAACCAAAGCTGTGAAATTGCACAACTGTCATGAAAAAGAGGATCTTACAAAATTGTCAGCTAAAAAAATCCACCCCCATGCTGAGTATCTTGAAATGTTAAGAATCCCCGGTAGCATTTATTTTCTTAAAGGAAATAGTTTACATTTCTTATTGTTCTGCAACCTAATGGAATTTATTGAGGTTATTTGTCCGCTCTCTCTTACTGTAAAAATGAATTCTTTAAAGGTCAAGAAGTTGTAAAGTTAATAGCTTAATAATTTTTCTAAAGAACAGAAAAATAATACACTGCTCGATTTATGGATTTATCAGGCTGTCAGTCATACTTGAGAACAGCTCCCAAATCCTAGACCACCAGTGTTCAGGATCCACCGTCTCTACAAAAACAAAAGGCAGTATACTGTAGATCATGAGCAATTAATTCAAGGCTAATATTTTATTTGTACACCAGTGGAAAGGTAGGGTAAATAGAAAAGCAAAACAAACAGATCTCAGTAGGGGTAAATTCATCCTATCATTTGGTATGGTAGCTTCTTCTTGACTGAAAGCAGAGACCTTGTAAGCTGAGGGCTTTTTTTTTATTTAGCTTCACAGAGCTAAAATGATGTAAGTCAAAAAGCACTCTCTCCCATCTGAATCAATCAAACACATCCACTGGAAAGCACTGGGATTTTGACAGCCATGGACTTGTCTGTGTTAGCTGAAGCTGGAATATTTGAGAGCACTTGCACATCCGTGCTCCTATTCCTCAGTCCCTCAAAAGCAGCTTGAAGATGACTTGTGACATAAACAGGAGCTTGGGACAGGATCTTATGTGGAAGTACAGATTATGTGTCTGTTTTGATCAGTCACCAACCCAGTTCACATGCCATGTTACGCCATGGTTTGGTTTAACATGGCTTGGTATACTCCCACAAACACACATTTTTAGTTAAAAATAAAAATAAAGGGGAGGGGGAGAATCCCAGTTTTCCCCTAATTGTTAGCCAAACTGCTTTTAAGTAGCTTAGTAGTCCTTGCTAATTGTACCTATTAACAAACCCTTTACAAATATGGTGTCCTCCAGATGTGCTGTGATTAGAATCCCCAGCATGAATTGAGTTTTTTGCTAAGAAAATTCCCATGGCAGGAGGAAGATAAATGCATATGTGAAAAATACACCCCCTTGCACATATTGCAATGCTTGCTTGCAACTATATTTCTTCTACTAGCATCTATCTGGGGAAAGAAGAAGAGATGCAATGAAGCAGATGCTACTGAGCTTGGGGATATATTTCTCCTGGTAAGTAATGTGGTGTGTACAGAAGACTGATATCTGCATTTAAATGCACTTCAACATGTTTATTTTCCTTGTGCATAATCAGAGGTGCACATAGAGCTCTTTCGGCCACACTGCAAACATTCAGAGGTGCCCAGCCCAAAATTACTCACCAGAGTTAGGGGCTTATATTTGGAGTAAGTTTATTCTGGTGTCTAGTTGATGAGGAGTAGCAGCAGCGACAATTCAAAAGGCTGTTTCTCCAGGAGAGGAGAGTGCTGCAGGTTGCATCAGTGCTAGCACCCCAAAACCCTGGACCACTCACTAGACATTATGGAAGGATTGGAAGCAGTTGTGTCTCTTTCCTGCCTTTTGGGACATCCTAGTTACTACACCCTGAGGCTGTCTGCTGAGCTCATCTCTGATTTTCAATGGAAGGGGCATTTGCAATTATAGAGCAATAGTACATTATTACATTGTATTATATAATTAAGCTCTGTGGTCTCCACTTTTTAGGCACCAATTAGGGGCACCTGAAAATTGAATTGGATACCCATTGAAGATTAATTAACAAGTAAAATAAAATCGTTTTTCCATTGTTATACGTCTCCCTTTCCTCAAAATTCTTCAGTATGGTTTTGAAATACATGCATTATGCAGTTGAGTGCTTAATATAAAACCCTTTCATATTCATACTTTTTTATGATTTTTAAAACTATGTTGTAAATCTTAATACATTATATTATTTCAGTACAGTGATAGTTGTACACTATTGTTTGAAGATTAGTAAGATAACTTATACTGTTGATAAAGGGTATTATATCAATATTAATTTCAATATAGGATGTCAATGTAAATGTGCATAAGGTTATTGAACTCTTTCATCCAGACTTGAACTAAAAAAAAATTCCAAAAACCACTATATAAATTGTGCCAAAGTTGTTCACTGAAGGTTTCAGTATTAAGCTATATTAGGTTCTCTATCATATTGTTGCTTATTGTTTTTTTACATATTGATGGATGAAAAAACTCAGTAAATATAGCAAATTTGACAATTAAAATTTGAAAAATAAGGGGAGAAAAAAGAAAAGAAAAACTCTTGTGTTTTCAACATCCTCCTTATTTTACAACTGCTAATTTACAATGTTTATAAACATTTGAGCTTCTTAAAACCCTCACTATAAATAATTTTATTTGCCATGCTGTGTGATATATATATATGGGAACCATTCTTATTTAAATTTGGTTAAACTTCTCTTGTGAATATATACTGTTAATTTTCCCACTGCTGCATAGTTTTCAAGTTCCTGATCAGATGTTTCTGGAATTTTATAATTCTTCCAGCATTGGGCAAAATGTATTCTTGCTGCTATAAGCATATATCTCAAAATCTATACTTCTCCATTTTTTTTTTCTATTTCGGAGGCACTCCTGCACTCCTCTAATCAGATTAGCAGTACCCTGTAGATTGGCTGGCCTGTGGATTAGTACATTCTGTAAAGCAAAATTCTTAGAAGTTAAATAGAAAAAAAGAGGACTACACTACATGATTTTGCTCTTTGAATTATTCTGGAAGAGCAGCAGCTAGCTGAGGGCTGAGTAAGGAATGTTAAGTTCACTCCAATGTAGACTTAAAATGATGTGTCATTTTGGTGACTTAGAAAGGAAGCCCATATATCCAGTTTTCTAGATGTGCTGAATAATCAGAGCTCTGACTTCAAGACTTCCTCACAAAGATTTTCTGGAGAGAATCTCTGCTGATCACATCTGCTACATAACCTCTCACCAGCAAGGGGCTCTCAGACATAATCTATCTTCTAGTTTGGGGTCGTTCAATAGGGGAAAAAAATCAACCTCTAATCGTGAGCCTTGTTTTATAGCTGTTATCAAATAGAAGCAGTATGGAAACACATGAACAATATATACAGTGGTATAAGAAGAATTTTAAGCTATACTAAGTTATCAATTAATTCCAGTAACAATAATACTTCCCCCCAATCCTTCCAAAATGAGCTCTGTCAATGTCTCTTGTAGCTGGTTGCTCTCTGCTGCCTTCATGGGTTGGATCATAAGGTAAACGTAAAGGTTCCCCCCGCACATATGTGCTAGTCATTTCTGGCTCTAGGAGGCAGTGCTTATCTCCATTACAAAGCCAAAGAGCCAGCGCTGTCAGAAGAGGTCCCCATGATCACATGACTGGCATGACTGAATGCCGAAGGCGCACGGAATGCTGCTACCTTCCCACCAAAGTAGTCCCTATTTTTCTACTTGCATTCTTACATGCTTTCAAACTGCTAGGTTGGCAGAAGCTGGGACAAGTAACGGAAGCTCACTGCTAAGGATTCGAACCGCTGAACTGCTGACCTTTCTGATCGACAAGCTCAGTCTCTTAGCCACTGAGCCACCGTGTCCCCGGGTTGGCTCATACTTACCCCCTTTCCTTCTCTGCCTCTTGTCATAGCTTCTTTCTTCTCTGGAGCTAGTTCTCCAAACTGCCACCCAGCTCCTCCTTACGCATGAAGCTTCAGCTTCCAACTCTACACAAAATATTGACTCAGCTAAACTCAAGTATTTCTTGCCTAAAACTTTGAGCCTTCTCTCCTTTCCTTCTTGTTCAGTCACCTGCTGGGAAAAGGGGCTCCTTATTCTGCCAATTTTAAGGGCTCGTCTTTTCTCTCTCTCTCCCCATCATAGGCAGTTTGATGTGGTGATGAAGGTGCTAGCTGAGAAAATAGGAGTTGGTGAGTTCTAGTCCCACCTTAGGCATGAAACCAACTGGGTGACGTTAGACTAGTGACTCCCTCTTTTAGCCCAACTCACCTCACAGGAAAAATAGGAGGTCAGTTTGATGCCTAGAGTTACTTACAAGGTAACAAAGTCAGGATAAAAATCTAATAAATAAAAGAAGTAGCCCAAACAGGCTCTATTTGTTTCTAAACTAGCTCTTTTCCTCCATTTAACCTCCTCCAAAGGGATTTTAAGGCTGAGGCTAATTAAATAATAAACTCCTGGAGCAATCTCTTCCCTTAACAGCCATCTCTATTGATTTCCTTTTCTGAAATCCAGCTACTTGGCTTACAACTTGAACAACTCCAGCTTTGTATCGAATTTCCCTGCAAAACCTGAGGTTCAGGCATGCTGGAATTATTATTTTCCTTTGGATATACTTAAAGCCAATTTTGTTCAGAGATACAGTATGTTTTTGTGTGATTCACTCCTCATTTGGAAGGCCTCTTTATCTTTCTTTTGTTTATCCTGCCCTTTGAGTCCCAATTTATTTTCTCTTAAAAAAAACAAAACCCACCCAAAGCCATCTGTGTCTTCTTTGCTCCTGTGTATTCCTAGTAAGGTAAACACTATTTCAAGCAGACTTTTTTGGTATCAATTTGTGTTCTCAGGATTGTAATCTGGTAACAAGCCTCAGGTGGCCTAGGAATTTCCAAGTTGATGGCTACTGATTACCATATACTGGTTTAAGATGCCCTTATAGCCCTGGTAGAGGGGAGAAAAATAGGGAAGTAACAGAAAATATCACCTTACTATTTGGAGGAGATAACTACAGATAGTCCTTGACTTACAACAGTTCAATTAGTTACCATTCAAAGTTACAACAACATTGAAAAAAGTGACTGATGACCCTTTTTCATACAACCACTGCAGCGCCCCCATTGACATGTGATCACAATTTGGATGCTTGGCAACAGGTTCATACGGTTGCAATGTTCCCAAGTCAAGTGATCCCCTTTTGCAACCTTCTGACAAGCAAAGTCAAGCAGATTCACTTAACAACCATGTTACTAACTTAACTGCAGTGATTCACTTAACAACTGTGGCAAGAAAAATGAAATAGGGTAAAATTCACTTAGCAACTTATATGCCACTTCACAGTGCTTTACAGCCCTCTCTAAGAGGTTTACAGAGTCAGTCAATTGCCCCCCAACAATCAGAGTCCTCATTTTACCGACTTCAAGAGGCTGGAAGGCTGAGTCAACCCTGAGCTGGTCACAATAGAAGGTGTAAGGCCCAGACTCTCTCGCTTCAAATGATAAGAATGAACTTCTGAAAACTGGTTACTTCAAAAGGAATTCTTTATTGTGAAAAAGGAAGTTATCCAGGTACTAGTCAAAGCAGGGTCTAATATGCCTCCAGGTGTACAGCATAAAGGGAATTAGAACCCCTCCCCTTATTCTGATGTGGATTTAGTCAATTCAAAGAAGCAACATGTTAGTTCCCCCTCCCCTTTTTCTGGGAATGTAGCTTAGAAAAGTTTTCCAGGACGTTTCTTTTAGAGCTGGAATTTTTATGGCTCCTTCTCCTCTTGCTATCTCTCCAAGAGGTGACAGGTTTCCAGACATCTGGCTCCAGTCCCCCAGTTGTATAGCATGTGCAAGTTATACAGATTCAATACAAGAATTAAGATATTCAGGTTACATGAAAAAGGATTACTGGTATCAACTCTCCCCCCTACTTTCTTCTTCCATTGAAGAATGGCAGATACACTGATCTGACAGAAGGAATCAAACTCCTGGCAATGCGAACAGAATTAGCCTGCACTACTGCATTCTAACCACTGTGCCACCATGGCTTTGAACAACTGTCCTGCTTAGTAACAGAAATTTGGGGCTCAATTGTGGTTGTGCATTTTCAATTGTGCATTTTCCCAAACTTTATTTCTGGCTACGGAAGGTCTTTTTTTTACAGCATGTTTGTATATGGGTATATATATGTTCATAGTCAACCAAAGTGCCCAAATCAGTAGGAGGGACAGATCCAGAAAAAGGACTTCCAGGAATGCAGTTGCCAGCCACAATATGGAGTCACCTGAACAGAATCAGGATAGGCTATGCCCAGAACCAAGGCAAAGCTCTTTAAGTGGGGAATGGCTGAGAGCCCGCAATGCGACTGTGGTGCCCCAGAACAAACTATAACACATATAGTTGGAGAATGTCTCCTCAGGAAATGTCAAGGCACCTGGAGTGACCTCATTGCAGCCACACCAAAAGGATGGTTACCTTCCTTAGATGTCAAATTATAACATCTACCCCATTGCAGTTCTATGGTTCCATATTATGGTGTTTTTATTATGGTTTTATCTTAATGTATTATTTCCTATATTGTATTGCCCACATATCTGTGTCTGTCTGTCTGTCTGTCTGTCTCTCTCTCTGTCTCTTATGCTGACACTTTATTTAAACTAAATTTATATACCAGTGATTGCAATAACTCTATAACCCTAACCCTAACCTCTGTAGATGCCATATGCTAAATAAATAAAATAAGTAGGAGGGATAATGCTGGAATCATCAAGATGAAGAAATATTGTTTGGTCATCATTTTGTCTTAAGGAATTCTAATACTTATATTCATACAATATTTCATTGACTTTCTGAAGTCTTGTAAATCCATTATCTCACTCATTCCTTTTGCCTCTCCAAAATTAAAAGAGAAAAATGTAAATATCTTTACTTACTAAATAGATGAGTTGTATATAATTTTTTAAAGAATGAAGCTGATTTACAATGGAGTTTCAAGATATCAGGTTTCTAAAGATAATTGTGTTTGATTAGCTATCTTGTGCTTTCTAATTTTGTTTACCTAATGACAATTGATTAAAATAAACTAATAGAAAATCAGGTGGTTGATCTGGTTTTGGGCTAAGGGATGCTGAACTTATTCCCTACTGCAATAATGAAATATTTATCTCAGTAGGAGTCCAATTTTCAAAACAACATGAAAAGAAATCTGACAGCGTAGTTTGGCAAGAGAACATTTTTGTGATTTTGTGTTGATGTGTGTATATATCATTTAACTCATCTGTTAGTACCTAGATGCCTACAGATTTATTTGCATAATTACAAGTTGATGTCAGCTCCAGAAATGTATTTTTTTTCTTTCTCTGGTACTTCAATATATGGAAGAGGCATATATGTGAATAAATAAACATGAGTCATGGGACAAATTCTCTGATTCTATATCCTTATTATCTATAGAAGCCCTAGGCTTTGCCCTATTTATTGTTAACATGTCCTTACCAGCAACAGTACACAAAACTGGGCCGCTAGTCCATCTACTCACAGAACAGTAAGCAAGAAAACCTGTACATTTGTCTAGGTGCATCTAATACTATTAATAGAACTAAATACAACAAATGGCAGTATCTAATGGACTTTAGCTGTTACTTGGTAGAGAAAGCTAAGCAAGATCAGTTCTGATAAATACTTGATTTGTATTTAATTTAAGAAGTTGATAAAACATGTAGAAAGAAAGTAGTTGTAACCATTTCTATATTGTTGGCAAGAAAACACCATCTCTATATCAATGGAGGTCCTAGAAGAAAACTCATATTTAGGATTTAAGCCTGGAAATGAAGGCTGACCAACAAAATTCAACATAAAATGTTCTGTTCCATGGGTATTTAAATGTAGCATACCCTCTGCTGGCAGGTTCAACTTTATCAGACAGGTCTTTTTGGAGAGCCAAATGAAGCCAAAAGAATTCACAAGAGAAAAACCTTTTACCAGATTGAATATTGTATGGGTCAACAAGCACTGTGCCTGGTGCTATATCTCCTGGGCATCTGGTGACACATGAGGTATAGGAGTCATCTGGTCTTGCTAGGCAACCAAAGTGGTCATGATCAATTGAAGAAACTTGAACTATTAATAAAATGCTATTTCAGATCAAATAAAAAATTAGAGGATTTCTAAAGAAAATCTGAAATATAAAAACATAAACATTTGGACTCAGAAACTGATGAACAGTGAACAAGATACATCTTTAAAAGAAACCTTTTATGGATGTTGAGTTGCAAGGACTAGCTGAGAAAGCTAAATAGGATTAATAAAAATACCAGCAAAACTGAAGATCATTAAATGAACCGGGGGTTGGGTTTGGGGGGGGGGGGGGGGGGGGGGTGGTGGTTTTGGTTTTTTTTTTTTTTGGGGGGGTTTGTTGGTTTTTTTTTTTTTTTTTTGTTTTTTTTTGTGGGGGGGTTTTGGGGGTTTTTTTTTTTTTTTTTTTTTTTGTTGTTGGGGGGGGGGGGGGGGGGGGGGGGGGGGGGGGGGGGGGGGGGGGGGGGGGGGGGGGGGGGGGGGGGGGGGGGGGGGGGGGGGGGGGGGGGGGGGGGGGGTGTGGGGGGGGGGGGGGGGGGGGGGGGGGGGGGGGGGGGGGGGGGGGGGGGGGGGGGGGGGGGGGGGGGGGGGGTTTTTTTTTTTTTTTTTTTTTTTTTTTTTTTTTTTTTTGGGTGGTTTGGGTGTGGTTGGTTTTTTTTTTTTTTTAAATGTTTGAAGAGCGACATTGCAAATATTGAGCAAAAGAATGATGAACATCAGCTCTCTGACAGACTGATGGAGCTAAAATAAATGATTATTTATGAAAAATTTAAGCTACCATGTATGGTTTCCTCCATTAGAAAAGATGAATTAAAAAAGGTCTATTCAAAGGTCTAAAATATACAAATTTTATAATATGGCTATTTCAAAGACAATTAATACAAAGATAGAATAAGTGAATTTTGATAAAACTCAACAGTTTCAAACAAACCAGCATTTGTTTTATAAGCAATAATGGAACGAACTAGAAACAGAAGATGAAAATTTATCTGAAGTATCTAAGATTAAACATTACATTTTTGAAGTGACATATGGGATAATTGAAAAGAAAATAATAAAGATGCAAATTGGTAAAAGAAATTGAGAACCTTGGCTCAGTCAAAATGGATGATATTTTCATAACATCAAAAATGATTTTAAAAAGTATGCAAAGAAGGTAAAGAACCAGGAAAACATGAAATACGACAATTTTGGATTAAACATTAGACAACTCTCCATGAAAAGCTGGTTACTCAATGTAATGAAATATTACACATTGGAAAAGCTGAAGTATGGACAATAACTGGTAGAACATTTTTAATAATAAAAGACAGACACAATGGTACAATTGCATGCAATTACAAACCAATTACTTGTTTGCCAACAGTATTCAAAATGCTGAGAGATATATTAGTTGATGTAACTCATTGCATGAACCAAAACATAACTGCCAAAATACATGAAGAACAAAAGATCAATTGTTGATTGATCAAATGATATTGAAATAGTTCCAGGTTTAAAAAACCCAACATAAAATGGATTGGATTATTATAAATTTCCTCTCACTTAGTTTGGTACAGAAATCTTTGGAAATATTTGCTATGGTACAATCATCCAGAATTTTGTAAAAGAAGCTATGAGAGAATGGAAAGCAATTTTGGTAAATGAGAAAGAAGTTAGAAATCAACAGGACAGAAATTTTTCAAGATAATTCATTCCTCCTTTTAGTGATACCCATAATCAGAATAAACCAACATTTGGACATGATCTGTTGAAGTTAGATGAAAAAATGTCCTGCCTGTTGTACACAGATGATTGGAAATATGGAAAAAAAATAAATGAAATTAAATCCTTATTTAATTCTGTGTGGTGTGCTAGGTCCATAAAGAACTTCTAATTCTGGTTATTATTTTGGAACACCCCATAATATATCATTTATCAGTTTGGAGTTGTAAGATATTTCTCCCCTTCAAGGGAATCCTGATTAAATCTAACCAAAGATAATCATGAGAATACAGTACATCTTCCAGGGCTCCCCTAAATATCAGATCTTCTCTCCTCACTCTTCCATTCACTCAGTGCTTTATTTTGACATGACCATGTGGTATTCAAACACGTGAATTGCATGCACCTTTTAATGTTTTCAGTAGGCAGATAGATTAAAGTGCAAGATCAGGAACAATAGTTTGGGCTTTACTGAAAAGTCCAAAGGTTTATATAAAGGTTTTGTCTTTGCTTGGATCTCAGCAATGGACTATAACATGTCACACTGTAATCTAGAGAAGGATGGGGACAGGGAATAGAAAAAGACATAGTAAAATAGAATAGAATAGAATAGAATTCTTTATTGGCCAAGCAATTTGTCTTGGTGCAAAAACTCTCAGTGTACATAAAAGAAAAGATACATTCGTCAAGACGCAAGAATCATAAGGTACAACACTTAATAATAGTCATAGGGTAAAATAAACAATCATACTAGGAAACAGTCAATATAAATCATAAGGATACAAGCAAAAAAAAGTTATAGTCATACAGTCACAAGTGGGAGGGGATGAGTGATAAGGAGTGATGAGAAGATTAATAGTAATAGTAGTGCAGACTTTGTAAATAGTTGGACAGTGTTGAGGGAATTATTTGTTTAGTAAATGTTAGGCGTCCATTTTAGGTCTTCTGATATGATATCATAGAACCTAGAAATTTGAAGGTCTCTACTGTTGATACTGTGTTGTCTAGTATTGTAAGAGGTGGTAGTATGGGAGGGTTTCTCCTAAAGTCTACCACCATTTCTATGATTTTGAGCGTGTTCAGTTCCAGATTGTTCTGATTACACCACGAGGCAAAAGTTGTACAACCTTCCATCTGAATGCAGATTTGTCATTGTCTCGAATGAGACCAATCACTGTTATATCATCTGCAAACTTCAGTATTTTAACAGATGGATCATTTGAGATGCAGTCATTGGTATATAGGGAGAAGAGAAGTAGAGAAAGCACACAGCCTTGGGTGTGTGCTAATTGTACAGGTATCAGATGTGATTCTGCCTAGCTTCACCTGCTTCTTCCTGTCTGTTAGGAAGCTTGTAATCCACTTACAAGTGTGTTCAGATACTGCTAGTTGGTTTAGTTTAGTTAGAAGAATGTCTGGAATGATGGTATTGAATGCTGAACTGAAATCTACAAAGAGGACCCTTGCATAGGTATTTGGAGATTCAAGGTGTTGTGGGATGTAGTGCAGAGAAGAAAGAAAGAAAGAAAGAAAGAAAGAAAGAAAGAAAGAAAGAAAGAAAGAAAGAAAGAAAGAAAGAAAGAAAGAAAGAAAGAAAGAAAGAAAGAAAGAAAAGACAAACAAAGAAGAAGAGGGAGGAAAAGAGAGAAAAGGAAAAGTCACATAATATCATTATTACTCAGCCAAGCTGGGAAGAAATATCACTCCATAGCTGATTTATTCAAGATGGGCTACATGAAGTAGGAACAAATTAATAGGAGAAAACCAGGAACACATGAAAGAATGTTTGGCTTTTTCTTCTTCTCCCTTTGCAACAGCATTTTTCTTTTGAAGTTCAAAATGTCTTAGAGTATGATGCCATCTCAGATGGACAGTTTTTCCTTCTAATTGGTTCTTTCACTGCAATTCTCCATATGCAGCAAAGCTGCCAGAATAAATTATAATTCTGACTTTCCATCTATCTGAACTGGAGGTTGAGATTTCACATCTGCAGTCCCTCAGTAGATTATTAGTTGAAAATTACAGACCAATCTCCTTATGCTGTGTCACCTGTAAAGTCATGGAATCAATTATTAACCAATCCATTATCCTCCACTTAGAGACAAACAACCTACTCTCTAATAAACAATTTGGTTTCAGAAAAAAACTATCCTGTAATCTGCAACTCTTACACTGCAAAAACATATGGACTACACAACTCGATCAGGGCAAAACAATAGACACAATCTACATAGACTTCTGTAAAGCCTTTGATTCAGTGGTACACAACAAACTACTCCTAAAACTACATATCTCTGGACAACTACATAACTGGATAGAAGCATTCCTGTCAAACAGACAACAAATGGTCAAAATTGGGAGTGTCCTATCAAATTCTATACCTGTCAATAGTGGTGTCCCCCAAGGCAGTGTTCTAGGACCAACTCTCTTCATACTCTACATAAATGACCTCTGTGATCACATTAAGAGCAACTGCATTCTCTTCGCTGATGATGTAAAATTCAACACCACAGACAATACTGCTACCCTTCAAAAAGACCTTGATTATGTATCAGAATGGTGAAACAAATGGCAACTTCAAATCTCAATAAATAAATGCTCTGTCTTACATATTGGCAAAAAAATAATAATAATCAGAAAATAAAATACAAGCTGAATAGTCAAGACCTTGTTGATGATCCAGGCTCTGCAAAGGACCTTGGAATACTCCTCTCTAATGATCTAAGTGCTAGAGCCCACTGTAACTACATAGCTAAAAAGGCATTAAGAGTTGTTAACCTAATCCTACGTAGCTTTTTCTCTGGTAATATTATACTGCTAACTAGAGCATACAAAACATTTGCTAGACCAATACTCAAATACAACTCATCAGTCTGGAACACACATTACGTATCTGATATTAGCACAGTTGAGAAAGTCCAGAAATATTTCACAAGAAGAGTTCTCCACTCCTTTACTCGTTGCAGAATACCTTAGGCCACCAGACTTGAAATTCTACACCTAGAAAACCTAGAACTACGTCACCTTCGGTCCGATCTAAGTATAGTACATAAAATTATATATTGCAATGTCCTACCTGTCAATGAATACTTCAGCTTCAACCACAACAATACAAGAGCACACAATAAATACAAACTCAAGGTAAACCGCACCAAACTTGATTGCAGGAAATACGACTTCAGCAATAGAGTGGTCAATGTCTGGAATACTCTACCTGACTCTGTGGTTTCTTTCCCAAACCCCAAAAACTTTAACCTTAGACTGTCTACTATTGACCTCATCCCTTTCCTAAGAGGTCTATAGGGGGCGTGCATAAGCGCACCAACGTGCCTACCGTCTCTGTCCTATCGTTTCTTTTATTTTTCTTATATGTACCCATTTCATGTATTCATAACTATGTATATACTTATACCTATTGTCTTGTAAGCGATTGACAAATCAAATAAATAAATTAAATGAATAAATAAATTATATGTCAAGTGTTCTTCCAACTATTTTCTGTTTGACTCTGTGTTTAGCTAGAAGCAAGCTGGATAACACTCATTATTACCTGCGGGGTCTGTTAGGGTGGGTGGAATAATATAAAGTCTCTAGGTCAAGGCAAGAGACTTCCTCTTCAAAAACTCCAAGAGGAAGGAAAAGTTGAAGCTTTAATATAGTGTCAATACTTCTGGATTGTGGAGCTTCTGGCAAAAGCAGCTCTCTGACATATCAAAATAAGGGAATACTACAAAAATATTTTAGAAAATGGTATTGGAATGTTTGTGATGTGCTGAAGAGTGGAGCTGGAATGAATTATTCCATTCAGTTGCACTCTTGAGAATATTACTTTATTGTTGTCCAAGAGAAAGTGATGAAAAGGAAATGATAAACTTATGTCAGGTTTCACATTGGGGATTTTTTTTTTTAAACATAGGAATGAAATTTTATCTGTGCCTGGCAGCTGGAAGAATGCTATTATTGTTCCTCTTTACAAAAAAAATAAATAGCAAGAATAAATGAAAAAAAATACTGTGGGATTTTTTTTTTTAATTAAATGTGCCTAGATAATTGTTTGCCAAAATTCTGACTGAAAAGGTATGAAATTGACAAAAAGCAAAATCTGGGAAATTTAGTGTGGCTGATGGTAAATAGACAGGAATTTTATTCTTCAGCAAATCATTGAGAAACAGAAGAATGTGAAAAAAAAATGTACATTTGTTGATTTAGAGAATTTAGGCTTGAATTATCGAATGTTTTACATAAATGTGAGATTTGCTTGCTAAATGAGATGAGTGCTATATAAAATGGAAATAAAGCATATGAAATAATATTCAGTAGGGAATATAATTTATTTATTTATTTATTTATTTTGATTTGTCAATTGCTTACAAGATAATAGGTATAAGTATATACATAGTTATGAATACATGAAATGGGTACATATAAGAAAAATAAAAGAAACAATAGGACAGGGACGGTAGGCACGTTAGTGCGCTTATGCACGCCCCTTACAGACCTCTTAGGAAAGGGGTGAGGTCAATAGTAGACAGTCTAAGGTTAAAGGTTTGGGGGTTTGGGGAAGAAACCACAGAGTCAGGTAGAGTATTCCAGACATTGACCACTCTGTTGCTGAAGTCGCATTTCCTGCAATCAAGTTTGGTGTGGTTAACCTTGAGTTTGTATCTATTGTGTGCTCTTGTGTTGTTATGGTTGAAGCTGAAGTATTCATTGACAGGTAAGTCATTGCAATGTATGATTTTATATACCATACTTAGATCAGATCGAAGATGGCGTAATTCAAGGTTTTCTAGGTCTAGAATTTCAAGTCTGATGGCAGAATCAGGATGTGTGATATCCCCTTGATTCCTTAATGTATTTATAGATACATTAACAGGGAGTATTTGTGGTGTGGTTAGAAGTGCATCAGTTGGGAGTATGAATGTACAAGTATGCAGTTTATACGTAAATGATGCCATGTTGTCTGAAAACCCAAATAATTTCAGAGAATGTTAGACATGTTTTATGATGCAATGTTTTTTATTGATCTATGAGGTAGTTTTATTTGCCAGGAAAAATAGAGAGAAAAATGGGAGGTCATGAATAAATGATGAAAACAATAGGGCAACTAGAGATGTGTGTATGCCTTCATGGAATGGTTAAAGATGGGCAAATGAAAGGGGAGATTTGAAGATGTGCAAATAATAGCAAAATCTTAGTAGCACATATACTCATATCCAACTCTAGGAGAAGGTGCTCATCTCTGTTTCTTAATCTAAGAAGCCAGCATTGTCCAAAGACACTTTCCATGGTCATGTGGCCAGCATGTCTATATGCTGAGGTGCATGCAACCCAGTTCCCTTCCCACCAAAGTACTACCTATTTATCTATTCATATTAGCATGCTTTTGAACTGCTAGATTGGTATGAGCTGGAGCAAGTATCAAGAGCTCATCCTGTCATACAGTGCTCAGATCTTCAACCAGGGCTGTTGACTTTCAGTCAGCAAGCCCAGCTCACATATAACAAAGAATAAATCTTGTAAAAACAAAAACAAAATTGCTATATGTAATAGGGTATTTCTCCTAATTTTGTCATATTGAAATGAGAATAATAATAACAACAACAACAACAATAATAATAACAATAATAACAACAATAACAATAATAACAACAATAACAATAATAACAACAACAATAATAATAGTAATAGTAATAATAATAATACTTTATTTGCGGTCACAGACCAAAACATAAGTACAACAAAAGAAGAACATGGGAAAATTAATCATGAACAATTGGTCACCACTCGACTAAGGGGAATTACAGCGTTCTCCTCTGATGGTTACAGCTCTTAAAAAAAATTGGAAACCTGAGAAGTGATGTATGAGGAGCCATCCCCTAGACAATATTAAGAACAAATTACTAACATTGGGTCTAGAAGGGTCTGTTTCAAGGAGAGACAGTAACTTAGATCTGCCTGCGTTATACATAGGGCAATATAAAAGGACATACTCCACAGTTTCAACCTCAGCTCTGTCACAGGGGCATAGCCGCCTGTTAATCGGGAGCCTCTTAAATCGCCCATCCACTAGTGCTGAGGGCAAGACACTAAAGCGAGCTAGGGAGAAAGCTCTTCTATACTTGTGAATGGTTAGAGTGTAAAAATAGGAAGCCATCCTCAGTCCGTAATTATTAAATTGGCTGAAGATCAGAGGGGAGCAAGTTTTGTTAGCTCTGGCTCATAGATATTGCAAGTCAATGTCCACAAGCTGTTGGACTACCCTAAATTGGGCAACCTTAAGGCCATAATCTCCCAGGGCATCTCCCGTAAAACCTAGCAGGTATAATTTCTTCATCAGCTCCCTCTCCCAACAAGAAATATAAGAGTCAGCAAATTCCAGGGAGAGGTAACTACCAGGAACTGCCAGAAAGAGCACCCGAAACCACCATTTAAAGGTGTTAATCCACACCATACATTCGACTGATCGAGTGCCCAGTTCCAGGTACATCGGAGCAAAACCAATACAAGGAGGAAGACCCAGAAGTTTTCTAAGAAAGACAGCTTGGGTTCTTTCAATACAATCCTTGAAGCCCCGTATCCATATGGGAATTCCGTAAAGAGTTTGAGCCAAAGTTTTGGCTTTGTAAATACGCAGAGCAGAAGGAATAAACTGGCCTCCTTGGGTATAAAAAAATCTTAAAATCTGCTGGTGACCACAGGAGGCTGAATTCAGCATCTGGGTTCGATGTCTAGTCCAAGCACCGATCTTCTGAAATTGAATACCTAAATACTTAAAATGGAAAACCTGCTTAACAGCATTACCATTGATAGCCCAGTTATGCAATTTCTGGGCTCTAGAGAACATCAATACTTTGGATTTGTCATAATTAATGGACAAGTGGTTCTCAGCACAGTAAGACCCAAATGCGGAAAGTAATCTTTTCAGCCCTGGCCTTGACAATGAAAGGAGGGCCGTATCATCAGCATAAAGGAGAAGCAGGATCTTTGTAGTTGACAGCTTTGGGGCGTGGGACTCAATACGTCCAATGTGAAAGGCCAAGTCAAATTAAATAAAAGAGGAGCCAGAACACAACCCTGCCTTACTCCGTTCTTAATCGGGATAGGATTAGAAAGTTCTCCCTGCAAACAACACCTGACCTGACTAGAGGTCTGGTTGTACAAGGATCTAATTAGGAACAGAAGACGTCTATCGATAGAACTTTTGAGCAGTTTTGACCACAACAGTCCCCTAGGGACTGAGTCAAACACTGACTTTAGGTTGATAAAAGCAGTAAAAAGTTTGCCACCTGGTATGGTAGTATATTTATCAACCAGGTGCGCTAAGACAAAGCAGTGGTCCAGTGTGGCACAGCCCACTTTAAACCCAATCTGTTCAGCACCAATAATATTGGACTCCTCAACCCAAGTGAGGAGTCTACGTTGGAGATATTTAGCATACAATTTTCCAATGATGGAGAGCAGGCTTATGGGGTGATAGTTGGCTGGATTGTTCTTATTTCCTTGTTTAAAAACTGGAACAATAATTGCTAAGCTCCAGGAGGTAGGGATCCTGCCAGAGGTATTGATATGCATGAAGAGTCTTGCTAAGAGAGGAATCCACCACTCGGGATTGGATTTTAGCAGATCAGGGGGTATAACATCAGGGCCAGGGGCTTTGCTTGACTTGAGTTCGGAGATAAGCTCAGTAATCTCAGCATGAGTCACGGGTTGCCAGTCAGGAACTGCAGGAGGCAGCTGTGGCCCAAGCACGGTCGAACTTGTTGACACCTGGAAAATTGCCAAGAAATGGTTTTCCCAATCTCTGTTGGAAATACAGCAGAGAGGGAGTTCTTGATGACCCAGCAAGGAGCTGGTAACAATTTGCCAAAATAATCGAGTGTTCTTCTGCTGGATGGAAAAGAGAAGTAGATCCCACTTCTTTCTCTCTTTAGCTTTCTTTTTCTTAGCAATTAGTCCTTTATACTCCCACTTCAAGCGATAGTAGTCCTCTGGTGGGCATTTATCCCCTCAATTATGATAGAACAGGTAAACCCAATTAATCTGGTTCCTAAGCATCAGACACTCTTTGTCAAACCAAGAATTACTTCTTGAATGATATGGACCACTCGGCCTACGGATGGCTCCTAGCTCCCTTTGAACACTATTAATTAGTGATTCAAAGGCTGAGATTGTCCCTGGGCCACTACTTGTTAGGGCCTGATTGTATAAGCTGAGACACTCCAGAGATGATAAAAAGGAGTGAAACTTTCTTTCAGTATTAGAAAACCATTTGATCCTCCTTGTATACGAGGCCACATAGGGATCTAATATCTGGGGACCCCTAGGAAGATGTATATTTGAGGAAAGCCCAATGATTGTAACCAGAGGGTAGTGGTCGCTCTCCGTAAGGCAGTCCACATAAAAAGCACAGACTGCCTTTCTAAGAAGCTGGGATACCAGCACAAAATCAATAACACTACTCCCATGTGAGGAACTAAAAGTAAACTCACCAGCTAGATCACCTAGGGTACTCCTATTAAGAATTGTCTTATTGTGTTGGGTTGCTAAAAGGACTAACTGAATGCCAGCAAAATTTGTTAATCAATCCTTAGAATGTCTGGCTGAAAGCAGGTGTCCTATGGCCTGGATGGTTTCTTGGGAGTAGAGTGCCTCAATCGATGAAATGAGAATTAGATATTTCAGGAGAACCACAACAATCAATTGGGATAGGGTAACACTTAAGGAGTGTGAATATTAAGCAAGAAGAGAGTCAAGAATGAATAGATTGAATAAAAAAGGGAGTAACCAGTATAAAGTAAGTATGCTGAGATGGTTTTAACTATTAGCGCATGGAGTATTTTAAAATCTGGATCTCGAGACTGTCAAATTGTCCATCTCTGAACTTCTACAAAAGATGAAATGTAGCTTTCTTCAACGTACTTTGGGTATTCACCCCAGCTAAATATATGATACTTCTCCATGGCTTCACACACACAAATACATCCATTGAATAATGTATCTTCCTATTTCTACCCTGCTACTGGTTATAGATTCCATCCATCAGGGAACCAACATAGAATCTAGATGAAAGAAAACTTTTTACAGAAGAATTCCTCTAATCAAAGCAATAATCTATATTTTTATCATTGCTTTAAGCCACCTTGTCAACAATATCTAACTTGCTATCTGACTATGAGTTTTAACCAATCAAAAGCCTATGCCCTATTCCTGCTTTGAGTATGTGGACAACCACTGTATCTGGGTTGGGCATTGATGTTACAAGTGGTCTGTTTGTTTTTTCAAATGTACATGGATTCATTTATTATCAAGTTACAACAATGAATAACATTAGCTTGTCAGCACAATGAATCTAAGACAAGCATGCATATATAAAGGCCCCAGGATCTTAGTGAATTAGATATGGCTTAATTTGTCTTTCCTTCCTTCCATACACTCCTAGCCTGCGATTGTAAAAAAATAAATAAATATTTTTTAAAAATGAAAGTCAGTTAACATATTTTTTTATTCTAACAGATGTTCATGTCACCTAGGAAATCAACATGACTTGCACGACATGAACATATGAATTGCTTGCATATCTGTTTAAAAGTTATTTTATGAGAGGCTGTTTTCCCTAAGCCCTTTGTGATTCATTTTCTTTTCATTTTCTATAACAAGGAACAGGAGGTAAATGTCAATACCAGATGCCTGGAGCACATGCAGAGTACATACATTGCGTAAAGTTGCAGTTTGTTTTACACTCTCCATGCTGCCTTCACCATTGTCTGTTGCCTGAGGAGAGCATGGCAAAGGATGGATCACAGAAAGACTTTGAGATAGTGGAAGGCAGAGGAAGCTGTGTGTGCTGTTATGAAATGAACTGTAAGTAGAGTTCTCAGAAGTCATGTCTAATATTTTATTTGCACCAGACATGGTTTCCTCCACTTTATATCTTCAGAATATTTCCGAGTACATATACTGAAGCAATCTTAGGAAGAAAAGTTTTTTCTTTTAAATCAGAATGGCAAATAAGCAGTTACTCACAGCTTTAATATTGACGAGTACTTGAATATGTGCTACAGTTAAAGAACATCAATTAGAGCTGTGGTAAGCATCTAAAAAGGGTATTTTTCAAAGCATTTTAGTGATAATGAGGACCTAAATTGTTGGGGGCAAAATGCTAACATTGTAAACCAATTAGAGAGGGCTGTCCTCTATATATTCCAATGACTACATCCAGGGGTGGGATTCTACCAGTTCTCACCTATTTGCTAGAACCGGTTGTTAACATTCTAAGCAGTTCGGAGAACTGGTTGTTAGAAGAAATTACTGGCCTAATCTTGTAAGGAAGGCAGGAAGGAAACATTCTGGTGTTGCTTACAGAAACTGCCTCTCCATTAACTCTTATTACGTTCTTGGCAGGACTAGACTTTCTGTCTCAGGAACATCTCTGGAGTTTTTTTCTTTGCTGGTACTTTGCTTGTGTGGAGTGACCATTCAAAGTTACAATGGCACTGAAAAAAGTGACTTATGACCATTTTTCATACTTACGACTGTTGCAGCATCCCCACAGTCATGAGAGGCCAGGCGAGGAGATGCGTGCCTCAATGTGAGTGATATTGAGTTGGCCACGCCCAGCTAGTCACATTACCACCAAGCCACGCCCACCAACTAAGCTATGCCTACAGAACCAGTTGTTAAAAAAATTGAATCCCACCCCTGACTACATCTCAAAAGATCCTTTTGTTAAAGTACTGAAGTTTGCAGATGATACAAAAGTGATTGGTCTCATTCGAGACAACAACAAATTTGCATACGGACAGGAGATTGAGCTAGCCTTGTAGCGTGGTCAGAACAGTCTTGAACTGAACTCACTTCAAACTGTAGAAATAATAGTAGATTTTAGGAGAGGCCCTCTTACATTACCACCACTCACAATACTGACCACACAGTAACAATAGGGGAGACCATCAAAGTTTCTAGGTTCTATAATATCTGAAGACTTAAAATGGATACCTAACATCAAAAACGTCACCAAAAAAGCACAAAAAGAATGATCTTCCTGTTCCAACTCAAAAGGTTCAGGCTGCCCAAGGAGCTGCTGATCCAGTTCTACACAGGAATTATTGAGTCTGTCATCTACACCTCTATAACTGTCTGGTTTGGTACTGCAACCAGTCAAGGAAAACATAGACTTCAATGGACAATTAGAACTGTAGAAAAAACAATTGCTACCAATTTGCCTTCCATTGGGGACCTGTATACTGTATTGCATGAGCCAGAAAGAGGGCACTGAAAATATCTACAGACCCCTCGCATCTTGGACATAAAATCTTTCAACTTCTACCCTAAAACGATGCTATAGGGCCATGATGGCGAACCTATGGCATGAGTGCCACAGGTGGCACACAGAGCCATTTGTGCGGCACGTGAGCCCCAGCCAAACTTACCTGCATTGCGCATGCATGTGCCCCCCAGCTGATTTTTGGCCCATTTGAGGCCTTTTTTGGCCTCCCAGCGGCTCGAGGAAAGCCTCTGCAGCCTTTGGAGGCCAAAAAATCAGGCCCATTTTGTCACTTTGGTATTTCCAGAAATACCAGAAGTGACAAAATGGCACCATTTTTCGGCCTCCCAAGGCTGCAGAGGCTTCCCTCTAGCCTCTGGGAGACTGAAAATCAGCTGGGAGGCATGCGCATGCGCAGTGCAGGTAAGGGAGCAGCAGGGGGGCAATCGCTCATTGTCTTCTGGTCTGGCACGCGAGCACACGCGCGAGAACAATTTTCAGCACAGGAGCCTAAAAAGGTTAGCCACCACTGCTATAGGGCATTGCACACCAGAACAACTAGACACAAGGACATTTTTCCCCACATGCTATCACTCTGCTAAACAACTAATTCCTACAACACTATCAAACTATCGAGAAGACCAGCATTACTATCATCATTATTCTCATCTTCCCTATTACCTATCTCTTTATGACTATAACTTTGTTGCTTGTATCTTATGATTTATATTGTTTACTTGGTATCCTAGTATGATTTATGTTGATTGCTTATTTAATATCCATGACTATCACCAAGTGTTGTATCTAATGTTTTATGATGAATGTATTTTTACAATGACTATGATAATGATATATGCACCGGAGACAAATTCCTTGTGTGTCTAATCATACCTAGCCAATAATTGTAATTGAATTCTAATTGAATTCTAATTGTAATTGAATTCTAATTGTAAAGCACAATGAAGCAGTGTATAAGTTTAAGTGCTGTTGCTAGTGCTATAATAAAGTACTATTTTGGAAGGATTAAAGCAACCATATCCTTTGGAAGACTCACCTGGATGCTTTGAAGGGTTGTTATTAGTAAAGCAAAATTGCTGTTTATGCACACACACATACCCAGAGAAAGTGAGAGAGAGGGAGTGAACACTAGGAACAGCTTTCAAAGAAGTGAAGAATTTTCTTAATGTCGTAGTGATTTTCATACTTTAATTAGAAATATGCTTTGTTCACTTTAAAATGCCCCACTGAATACATTCTTGCAATCTCTTAGGTTCAATCTGCCATCACACTCATTACAAAAGAGCAGAAGAAACTATTTATTGAATGTATTTCTGACGAATGTTCTTATACTATGTCATATATCTAACTGGTTGCTTTTAGCTTTGCTTCATTATTCAGTTGAAGTTTCCAGAGTTAAGATTGTAAGAAATGTCTATAACCTCAGTGGGGAAGATGAGGTCACTATGGAAATTATATTGCTGATCATGGACAGAATCTTGCATAAACTTAGTATTTTCCAGACATTTATCAATTATGAAGCCAAGAAGCCCAAGTCAGCTTGGACATAGGGATCTAAACACTGAGGTTCCAACAAATTTGACCCTAGGAGCAGAAGTCTGATATACTCTTTTCACATCAGTTTCAGGATTTTTTTAGATACATTGTCTCATAGTAATTGGTTCATTTAAGACAAATGCAATGTTATTTATGTGAATCAACCTTAAATGAGGCAGATTACAAAATGCAATTGATCCAAAGGAATAATCAGACTTTTTTTGAGAACGCAGATTATTACCTCCATAATTGGTTCTTCAGTGACAATTAGCACGGGACACAATAGAATCATAATGTATTTATTCAGGGGAGATTAGTTTGCCCTAAACCAGGGGTAGTCAACCTTTTTATACCTTCCACCCACTTTTGTATCTCTGTTAGTAGTCAAATTTTCTAACCGCCCACCGGTTCCACAGTAATGGTGATTTATAAAGTAGGGGACAAAACCCCTACCGCCCACCATGAAAGCTGGAATGCCCACTAGTGGGGACCAGGTTGACTACCACTGCCCTAAACAAATAGAGAATTGTTGAAGGTATTATTTATTAAATTTATTCACCACTGTGACATGAATCTGAGCAGCTCACAATCAATACCTTAAAAATAACAAAGAGTGATACACAGTAGAGTGGAGGTAGAATCTTCTAATCCCATGGACCACAATTCATATTGTGCCTTCATACAGACATGTCCTTTTATATGGCTGGAAAGACCTTGGTGCCATCAGTTAGGATATCTACAAGAGAGGTGATCTCTTTATACGCTGTGCTTAGCTACCAAAAGATTCATATGCTCTTTTGTTAAGATATTATTTTCAATATCCTTCTACAGTTTGATTGACTGTTCCTTCTATTATTTCAGTTCTCCGTTGAATCTTAACTGCAAGGTTTGCTTTGAATTGTCACCCTTGTCATAATTAATGTTGGTTTTCTGTATTGTTGTTGTTGTAAGACAATCTAGAAGAGTAGGATATAAATATATAGTTATTGCAGTAGGGTAATTGCTGTTTGCCGTTGTGTGATTCTAGTGACAGGTGAGAGCTGGGAATATCACAAGTAGAAAGAGAGGGAGAAGAGACACAGACCCATAGATGAGAAACAATAAGATAAATGAAGAGCAAATCAAAAATAAATACTATGCATTTGCATCTATTTCATGATGGACAGAAGGATAGCTCCTAAACATAAGATTATAACTAAATAAAAGTGATATTACTATAACTTAGAACTTATTATCAGTTAAATAGCTATTTCATTCATTTCATAACTATTTAAGCTTGTTACACTGGGAAGTACCTTGGAATCTTGAACCATGAGCAGGATGTTTACTAGAAGTCATATGTATATGTTCATATGTTTACTAGAAGTCAGGAAAACTTTCAATAATAGAACTTAAAATTGTATTAAATGTTTTAAAAAGGCACATTACAAAAAAGGCAGCCTAGCAATTTCATTGTCACACTGTTCTTCCTGTCTCAGCTGAACATTCTGAAACACCACTGTCAAAAGAGAAATACATCTAAAAGGGACAACTAACCTGATAAAAATATATATATATATATTTCTTTTGGGACAGACAAAACTGTTTAAAGCTGATATTTATTAACTATGAAGTGACCTTACAGATGTCATCTCAGTGTCCTCACTAAGCCTTAAACATAAAGCCTCAAAGGGCAAATTGATGCAAAGATAAGAAGGAATCTCAAGGCTGCAATTTCATGGCTGAGTACATGAGTCAAGCCAATAAAATCTAATATATTTTCCTGCCAACTACATAATTGCCTACCCGGTTACAACTCAGCCAAATCTCAGAGTTGGCTAATACTGATCAAATATAGAAACCAAAGGGAATCTCAGCTCAGATTCAGATTATAAGAATGGACAGAACAATTTGCTGTTCCCATATTGAGAATGTCTGAATTATTACTCTTGTCTCTTCATTTTGTTTAATATGAATATCATACATTTTAGGCTAAATATTCAGGTTCCAACCATATACTTAGGAGTTATGGAAGTATCACTGTTTGTAAAAAGTTTCAAGCAAGATTTTTTTTTTTTTTTTGAGGGTTAGTGAGCCCTCCAAAAACTTAAAATTCCAAATGTTTGGTGAATTTCTTGCCATTGTTATCATCACCATAGTAATAATAATAATGAAGATTAAAGACAAAGAAATAATGACCTGTTATTCTGTTATTACAAATGAGTCTAATGAGGAAAGGAAACCCAGCCCTAACCCTTACAGTTCATCGCCAATTTATAATACATAATTCATAATACATTTTTTTTTCACAAACACAGAATTGTAAGTATTGCAAAGGTCTATCCATGGCAAAGAAATCAAAGTCTTGCCAGAAATAGCTCAGACTGTGGATGCTAATTAGGGGGAGTCAGTAAAGGAGGGAACTAGCATAGCTATTTTTTCATTCTCAGTTTAGGCACCCTTTCTTCCGCCTTCTCCTCAGAACAAAGCCCTCTAATTAAAAAAGTAAAGAGATTGAGCCAAAAAATAACTGACATCTAGAACAGCACAAAAACAACAGAATAAGATTGCCTGTATTGAAAGTTGTTTCAGAGAAGCAGCTAGCATAAGTATTAAAAGCAGCGGTGCAATTCAACCTGTGTAACAACTGGTTTGGTGAGCGTGCACTTTTCCGTAATATGAAATAACTCTGTAATATGAAATATAAAACCAGGTCATTGAAGAAAGATTATAATAATATGCTGTATGGCTGCAGTTATAACTGGATATCCTAGGTGCAAAATCAAGAAAGAAGAAAAAAGTCAAACAGTGCATCTCCAAAATAAAAGATGAGGCTGGAAAGTAATATCAGCAAGCTAAGATTAGATGTAAACAAGCTAAAACAAATGAAAAAAAAAAAAGAAACTGAACAACAAGAAAACCGAAGAAGGGCAGGACAAAAAACAATGAATGGAAACTGTTCTGTCTCGCCTTCCCTCTTTCCCAAAAGATGAAAGAGTACAAACTCACACAAACACAGGCAGGCAAGCTGGCTCGGACTTCACAGTGTTAATTCTTTGGAACTAATAACATTCTTGGCATTCCAACACGTCCTTCCTGCCAAGTCTGAACTGATAGTAAATAAAATTTTACTCACAGAAAATCATAAGGCAGTCCACAAAGAAAATCTGAAGTAAGGTTAAACTTTGTCCCGTACAAAGTTTCAGGAGAAAACACACCCACTTTTAGCCCCTGTGGGGTGTGGCTCAATGACTCAGCTCACTCTCTGACCCTCCCACGCCTCCTACGTTGCTGCTCACATTTCTCCCTACGACGCTGCTTAGGATCGAGCCAACACTCTTCCTCTTTACTCCCTGTCAGGGGCTGCTCCGATATGCCTTCCTCCTGATTAATCTCAGGCTGTTCCTCTCGATGGTCTGATGGAACCTGAGGCATTATCAGGGAGGAAGGTCCTGGGGAGGAAGGCATTGCCAGAGAGGAAAGTCCTGGGGAGGAAGGCATTCCCAGTTCCTCCTCCTCATCTTCCAGGTCCTCTTCCTCTGACAGCACAGGCTCAGGAATCGGGGCCACAACAGAAACTAATTGAGGACAAAAGCAACCTGGAATTGAAGAGAAACTTCCTAACAGTGAGGACAATTAACCAATGGAACAGCTTGCCTTCAGAAATTGTGGGTGCTCCTTCCCTGAAGGTTTTTAAGAAGAGACTGGACAGTCACTTGTCTGAAATAATATAGGATCTCCTGCTTGATCAGAGGACTGGACTAGAAGACCTCCAAGGTCCCTTTCAGCTCTATTCTGACTTAACATTGAAGTCAAGAAGAAGGTTAGAAGTGAGTATATCATGAGATTGAAGATCTTAAAGTCCAAACTTTGAAGAGAAAATACTATCAAGGCAATTAACATCTGGCAATTCTAATCATTACATACATAGTTGGGATAGCGGCCTGGATTCAAACATAGCTAAATATCTTGGATAGGAAGATCAGTAGAATAATGACAATGAATCGTACCCTTCATCCATGTAGTGACATTTTAGACTTTACTTATTAAGGAGCATAGGTGAGTATGAAGTGTTGTAAGTACATCAGGCAGTTAAAGAAGAAAAATGGTATTGGAGCACTATCTAAAGCACAGTGAAGAAAATGCAGTGGTGTACCATGAAGACTGAGAGAAATAGAAAAGAGAGACGGTAAGGCAAAGCACTATATGGCAAGTACAGAGAAGAGGTGAGGGAGAAATAGCAGGCAAAGGAGGTAATAACAAGAACTGGCAATAGTTAAGAGCAGGAAAGGTGAAGAATGAGACGGAGGGGCTAATTCTGGCTGCACAAGACCAAGTTTTAAGAATAAATGCATACAACCTATTGAAAATTCAAGTCACCAACAAGGTCAAGTATTTGGGGATATATTTGACACCAAGATGTAGTACATTAAAAGAGAACAATTATATTAAATTTAAACAACAGATAGCGTTAGACTTGAAGAAATGGGAAAATCTACAACTATCACTAATAGGGAGAATCTCAACAATCAAGATGAATATCCTACCCAGAATCTCATACTTGTTTCAAACAATACCAATCAGGCTTGGAAAAGACTATTTTGAAGAGTTAAATAAAATTGTGTTGAAGTATATATGGCAAGGTAAGAAAGTGAGAATAAAGTTAAAACTTTTACAAGATGCCAGAATTAGAGGAGGTTTTGGTTTGCCTGATTGGGAGTTGTATTATCAAGCTGCAAATTTGATGTGGGCCAAGGAATGGATAACACTAAGAAAGACTAGATCGTTGACATTAGAAGGTCATGATTTGTTGTTGGGCTGGCATGCCTTTCTATGGTATAAGGGAACTAAAACGCAGGGCTATTTTAGAAGACATTATATACGGGAGTCTTTGTGGTTGAATTGGGAGAAGATCAAAAGACAATGTTATTTGAAAATTCCAGTTTGGTTATCGACCATTGAAGAATTTTCCTATCCTATAATTTATAAGAAGGAACAAACAGTTAGATATGGGGAAATACTGGATGAAAAAGGGTGAACTTAAATCGATGCAAAACTTAGAGGAACAAGGTATAAAGATGAATTGGTTTTCATATGCGCAAATACATTCTAGGTATGATGAAGATTTTAAAACAGAGGGATTTTATGATAAATTGACTGATTTAGATAAGATCTTGACAGGTACTGATGAAAAGGTGATTAAAAAATTATATGGTTATTTACTGGAAATTAAATTAGAGGAAGAACAAGTCAAAGAAACTATGATTGCTTGGGGGAAGAATTTTGGATATGGGATTGATTTAGAGAAATGGCAAAAATTGTGGTCTCAAAATTATAAAATGACTATGTCAACAGCATATAAAGAAAATTTGTATAAGATGTTTTACAGGTGGCACTTTCCCCCGACAAGAATAGCAAGAATGTTCAAGAATAAATCTGAAAAATGCTGGAAATGTCATCAGATACCTGGCTCATATTACCATATGTGGTGGACTTGCGAGGACGCTAGAAAATACTGGACTAAAATTCGCATGTGGTTGGAAAAAATGACAAAGAAACACATAGATTTGAAACCAGAGATCTTTTTATTGGGAATTTTACCTGATACATATAATAAAGATTTGAAATACCTGATTGTAAATGTATTAACAGCGGCTAGGATTGTATTTGCTAAAAACTGGAAAAATGAGAAAATACCATTGCAGGAAGAAATTATTAAGAAAATACTGGAATGTGCTGAAATGAGTAGATTGACATTTGAAATTAGAGAACAAGAGGATAAACAATTCTATAAAATTTGGGACCTTTTCTATCAATGGTTGGATGATAAAATACAATAATAGAATATTTAGAATTTTAGATAATAATGAATATATAAAGAGATTTTTTTTTCTTTTTTATTTGATATCACATCTATAAAATGTTTTCAGGATAGATTTGGTATGATTATATGATTTGTTATAAAATAAATTAAGTAAATTATAGTTATCTCGCAAAGTATGAATGAATAAAATTATAGTCAAATGATTGTTTAATAGTGATACTAGGGTATATAATTTTTGATTGATAATATGAGTTATTATGTAATGTAACTGTAATTGAGACTATGAAATGAATGCACAAAAACTGGTAAACCAACCGACACACTGTTTGTATATCTATGAAAGAAAGCTGGATGTTTTTATGTCTTGTTTGTTTTGTTTGTCTTTAAAAACTAATAAAATTGTTTTCAAAAAAAAAAAAAAAAAAAAGAATAAATGCATACAAAGCCAGAATTGAGAAGATACCAACGGACAGGAGAAAAGAAGAACAAAGACAGCTGAACAAACAGTAAACCACCTAGATAGCTGCTGCAAGAAGAACATACAGGCTGAGTACAAACAACGGCATGACAAAGTTACTACAATGGTGCTTTGGAAGATATGCAAGAAATACCATTTGCTTACAAGCAAGAACTGTTGGGACCACAAAATAGATAAAGTAATAGAAAATTAAGAAGCTATATTGCTCTGGGATTTTAGAATTCAAACAAGCATCTACAACATAACATCCCACCCACTCTTAATAATTGTTGCTAATGTTGGAAGAAATATCCATCTGTTTCAGTTCCAAGCTGGGAGAAAGACACTGGAAACATGAGGTTGATAAGAAATGTGGTTTAATGATGTACAGAACCACCAGTGTTTATGGTTCTGGTGTAACTGACAAAATGGAGTTGAGAGAAGGGGTATACCTTCTTCAGCCTTTGTATTTGAGCTTCCTGTTCCTGTGCAAGAACATGTATTTTAATATTTTATTGGTTGTTGTCAGATTCTTATAGGGTCATGTAAGGGTTATGTAGCTGGCTCTATAAGCAAAACAGGAAATGCAAATCCTAGGTGCTTGTCTCAGCTAATCTGGTCAGCCTGTGGCATATTGTTTATCTGAGCTCCCAGGTTTGGACTGCTCTGGGATAGTGCAATGAAGGGGCTTGTGTTCTGAAAGAGTGTTGGGCAATTCCTATTGTGGCTTAATGGCTTTCATCCTGTTTTGGATCTTGAGTGACGGGGCTGCTTCTAGTCCTACTATTCTGCCTTTGCTTCAAATATGCTGTCTTGAATGGATTACCAAATTTGCATTTCTAAGAGCTGCCTCCTCAGTTTCTGCTTGCGGGCAGGGAGACTTCCTGCCTCTAAAAACGTGTTTCTCCATTTCTCATTTAGGGAAATAAAATATTTTGCCTTTTTTTAAATATTCCTCAAAATATTTCATTATTCTAGGAGAATGGGGCTTCCCACAATAAGAAAGCCAAAAAAAAGTTTGGATAGCGCACCTTGCCATTCCTGGAGACAGTATAATAGAAAAGAAAGAACCAGAGAAAATACAGAGACTTGCAAATAGAAGTAGAAGACTGTGACAACAGAATGCAAAAATAGTACCAATAGTAATTGGTGCCTTCGAAACAATCCCAAAACAACTGGAACACTACTTGAACACCATTAGTATTGACAAAAAACACAATTGGTCAATTGCAAAAGGCTTGTAACAGTTTGCAGCCTGCAGTGATACTTTTAACACTATCAAACAACTTCTGACTATCCCAGGTCCCTGGAAGGGACTTGATAGATGAACAAAAATGCCAAATACACTCTAAGCACCTGGCTGACTCTGTGACCAACTGTAATAATATAAGACAAGATGAAGCATTCTGACTGAGAACTTTAATGTGGAAGGAGGTTTAATTCTTCATTTCCCATTCAATGTCAATTGTTTCATCAAAACGATTCCCCTCCCCATGTTGTTTCTACAAACTAAAATAGGAACTAAGATTAAAAGACCTTTGCTAAGAAAACCCTAAAAATCCCAATACTTGTTTGAAAATGCTGGAATTGGATCTGGAATGATTACATGAAAAGCATATGCTGTACTATAGAGCTGTGAGCCTTCTGCAGCACAATGTAAGCAATAATACAAGGTTTTCAAACTAGCCAATGCACAAAACATAATAAACATGTGCTTACAACAATTTACTCTTACTTCTTCCAGTTTCTCCCTTCAGCTCTCTGATGTAAATTAATGAACATGATTACAAGTAAATTAATTCAAGTCTAATTGGTATAATGCTCTCTAAAATCATACTCAATAATAATCCATTATAATTATATGGAGCTTATGACCACTGGACTGTCCCTATCATTGTAGCATTGGGGCCAGTAAAGGCAGCCAGGAAAGGCCATCTGGGAAACGTGAAACTTCAAGCCTCAGCAATTTATTACCATAGTATCTACAGTAAAGCCCCAAGCCAATTTTGTCAGCAAGTTTAGCCCTAGTACAGAAAAATACTAGGACAGAATTAGATTCATAACCACCATTCAGGGGCTTTACTTTCAACACTTTTTTTAAAAAACAAATTTTATTAGTTTTTACAACACAATACACAAACAAACAAGGCATAATAACATAAAAGATCTTTTCTGAAAAAACCAATAAACATACAGAATAATTCCAAATTATAATATATATATTTACGTTATCTGTTCAACTTCACATCTTATCCCAACTTCTCTTTATTTCTCCCTTTCATTCTATTATTCAAATTATATTTCTTGCTAATTAAAATTTTATTGCTTTTCAAGAACAATACACAAACAAACAAAACGTAGAACATAAAAACATAAAACATCTTTTCTGAAAGTTGCTTGATCCCGGATTAAAACTCTTCGTACAGACAGAAATTCAAAAATCATATTCATTTTATATACCATTCCATATCTTGTTACCATTTTCAATTTTCTATATAACTTCTTCCCTCTTTTATCTTTCTTAATTTTATTTTATTTATCTCATCTCAATTCAAATCATAATAATTATCATTCTTTGTCTGTTCTATTTCCAGCTATCCATTCATCTTTTCTCTTTAAACAAACTTCTCCTGTACACTGATTGGAGTATGACGCCTTTAACTCTTTCCCCTAACTTAATAATACTTAATATAACACTTAACTTATATTGGGATTCTGTTTAGTACATTCTAAAATTACACGATGTATTTTATAAGAGAAAAAAAAACAGCAGCAACAAAAAAAAACATATTTATAAGTATATAAGACCACTATCAATGCCATTAAAAAACTAATCATACATATTAATACTCATTTATATCTTAAACATTTTATTCTAAATACACATATAAAAGCACAATCTTATGTACCTTACAAAATCCCCTTTTCAATTAAATTTACCCATTGTCTCTAAATGAATTTTGTTTCTTTAAATCTTGCTTCCCACCATTAAGGCTTCTCATCCCTTCCTTTCTCCCTTGCTTATTCTTCTCCTTGCCCTTTTTACCCCTTTGTCTCTCCTTCCTACTTTTCTTCTTCTGCTTTCCCCCTTCCTGTTGTTTTCTAACCTTGTATCTACCTTTCACCTCATTTTTCTCTTTTTTGGTTGTTTTTTCAAGCCTTGAAATCCCCTTTTTCTTTTCCTCTTTCTCCTCCTCCCCAAATAGGATCATTTGTTCATCAAAGATGGCTTCTGCTTTATCCCAGTCATCCTGTTGCGCAGTCAATTTTTCATAGGTACATACCGCCATTTCTAAAAATTGAAAAAGAGTGCCCAAAGTATCTTTCCCATCTTGTTCTGCTTTTTTATATTTTTTATATTCAGTTTTTAATTCATCCACAAGCGATGCCATTGTAAAGAGAATTTTTTTTTCCAAAACAACCACCCGAGTGCTTTTAATCAAAAATAATTCCCAAAAGTTCCAAAGTCACCAAACAATCCAAATAAGCTATTTCTTTTAATACTTTTTTCTTTCTTCCATTTCTCTTTCTGGGGTTGCTGTTTGATCAAAAAGTTCCAATTAAGATATATCTTTTAGAAGTCTTATTAATATTCAATAGCTCTTTAAAATTCTAGGCAGTCTCCTCCTTGTTTAAATTCTGCTCCAAATTTTTTTTTCCTTTCCCTTCCCACTTACAGCAAAAAGATTTTCCTTTAAGTATTCAAAAATCCATACCTCCAATGCGAGTTTTCTGATTTCTCTTAAAGTTCTATCGCTGTCACATTCGGAAGGAGAGTGAAAAGACAAAAAGTTTTTCCTTTAATTTCCATTCGCCACTTGACACATTCTGGAAACAATGTATCTTTAATAAGCTTTAAATTCCAGGGTACTTTCACTGTTACTTTGTCCCGGTCAGCAAAGATGCACTTTCTTTTTCCAGCTGAGCTCTTCTATGTGGCGGCCATTGCTGACCGCCGCTCAGCTGCCTTTGGAAAAGGGGGTTTAGCCGGCTAGGGAAGAGAGGTGCGATGTCTCTCGACCCTGCCAGACCCCACCTGTCTTCGCCACCTTCTACGGAGGTGGCTTAGCCCTGAAGCCAAATGGCTCGGGGCACTCGGGCAGTGAACACAGGCAGAAACCGCTCACAGTCGCGGATTCCTGCCTGCTCCAAAGCGCTGCAGACCGGAAATCCCACTTTCAACACTCTTAATGCAAAGGAAACCCATTCACTGGTTAGAAGAAGAGGGTGAGAGGTCAGAGGCAGAGAGCTTGCTGATCGTATTCTACTTAGTCCTTCTTTACCCCCATAATTTGTGGAAAATACAGAATTACAATATTGGTATAAACATAGAGTATCTTTTCAGCAAAGGAAATCATAGAAATACCTAAAAAGACTGGCAAATTTAAATAGTGTTTGGATTTTATATATACAAAAAGAGAATATTTGTACTAAAGAAGACGTGCAATTTCTGATTTTCGGCACGTGAGACAATCTAACGTTTGCAAAATGTTTTTCTATTTGCTAACAGAGCTTCCAGCTTTTGGACAGAAGGCTATTCAAGGCAAATACTGTATGTATGTGAATATATACAAAACATGTATTCTGTGTGTATATAGACACAAACATATGTCCACCAGATACCACCAAATTAATATAAATGCAGAAAACAGATGAAAAAATACCTTCATAACTTCAATACTGCTTCCAAAATCTTGGTTACAAATAGTCTTTCTTACTCAGAACTGAGTGTGTTGGCAAGACAGTAGCCATGAAAGCCAGCTGGGTGACTTTGGACCAGTTATTCTTTCTCAGCATAATCCACCTCACAAGGTTATTGTTGTGGGAAAAATAGGAAGGGGAAAGTGTGTGGATATGTTTGGAACCTTGTTTATTCATAAAAATAATAAAGGTGGGGTGAAAAAGATAAAGGAATCTCTGTGGATTTTACTCTGCTAGTCATTGTCAACGGTGCTCATCTCTGTTTCAAAGACATGGAGCCAGCACAGTCCGAAGACATTTTTGTGGTCATGTGACCAGCATGACATCATGGAATATTGTTACCTTCCCACCATAGTGGTACCTCTTTATCTACTCACATTTATATGCTTTCAAACTGGTTAGGCTGGCAGGAGCTGGGGCGAGGATGGGAGCTTACCCCATCATGTGGCACTTGGGTTTCAAACCCGGGCTGCTGGCTTTCTAGCCAACAAGCCCAGCATCCTAACTGCTGAGCCACCATGCAACCCAAGTAGGATACAAACAAAATAAATAATAAGATACATATACCTTATTTCATATATCAATTGAGGCTGTATCCACGGCCAACAAAGCATTGCATACTGTTTAACTTGTATGTGATTCAATAGACCTTACCTTCACTGCTCATGAACAAGTTAAAATTCAGACCTGCATTCTGCTGCCTTTGAAGACAGTTCAGAAATCTATAATAAATACCCTGCCTTGATATTGACTGATGAGTAGATGTTCACACTAAATGCAAAATATGGACCTTAATCATCCGAAGTCTGAATGAATTGGTACTAGATTATCTAGTGATAATGAGCTGTAGTAGCCCAGTGGTTAGAATGCAGTATTGCCAGCTACTTCTGCTGCCTGCCGGCTGCCTGCAATTTGGTAGATCGATCCTCACCAGGCTCAAGGTTGACTCAGTCTTCCATCCTTCCGAGGTGGGTAAAATGAAGACCCAGATTGTTGGGGGCAATATGCTGACTCTGTAAACCGCTTAGAAAGGGCTGTAAAAGCAGTGTGAAGCGGTATATAAGTCTAAGTGGTATTGCTATTGCTTTCTGAAAGACTTTTTCCTGTACGCACCTCAAAGATACTGTTTTGCCATTAAAGCCTATATTTCTCAGAGACTGGGAATCTGTACCTCAGATTAAGATGATTCCATGAGATCATTAATCAGATTAATAAATAGTGTTAAGGAAGCTTTTAAATAAAGGAAAATTTCTTTCAGAAAATGGAAGAGTTGCCTAAACAAAACAGAATGTAAAATTCAACAAAGGAACTTTAAGAAGACCAAAAAAAAAAGCACAAAAAGGTTAAACACTGAATTGCTAGGATCAGTAACACCAATAATAATAATAATAATAATAATAATAATAATAATAATAATAATAATAATAATAATACACACACGCTTTTAAATAAAGGAAGGTTAACTAGGTCATTATGTGACACTAGAAAGGAGCATAAAAAAGATTAAGGAAGGTCAAAAGAAGATACGATTTAAAAAAAAACAGAAAAAAGTGACTTATTCGCATTCTTTTCTGAAGTAGAGATACACAGGTATCGATGCCAAACAGCATTAGCATAAAATGAAGTTAACATGTTGGAAACAAGTAGATTATTGTGTCCATTAATCTTAGCATTCTTTGAAAATTCAGATATAAAACTGATGACCTTCTAGGATAAATGTGTCCTCAAAGATTGGCTTCTTTGCAAAGAACTGGAAATTAGCCAATTCAACACCTTTTTCACAAATGGGCCCAGGGATTACTCAGGAAATTAGAAGCTAGGGAATTTGGCATCTGTTCTGTATATATATTGCTGAAATAAAATTATGTTAACAAAACAAAGTTAACAATTACTACTTGTAGTGATGGCTACATATTATCCTCAAGATTTGCGTCACCCTCAAAACCAAATGTGGGTAGCTATAGGGGAGCGAGATATTGCCCTTATACCTTAATTACTGGATTCCCATGGGCACCTGGTATTCTCTGTAACAAACAAAACATTGATGTACTCCAGTATGGATTTTCTTATGTTGTGACATTTGTACAAACATGAAATCAAGAAAAAAAAATTCCAGCACTTTCTCATTATCCCCATCAAAATGAAGTGAACAAAAAAAGAACATTTTAAACAGATCATCACCAGTTTGAAATAATGAAATACTGTTTCATGTTTGAAACAGCCCTCCCTTCTTTCAATCACTTCCCTTTTCACCTTCTGATTAAAATAATACCTCAGAAATATATGAAGCTAATTTCCTGGGTGGTGCTCAACAGAGTTAGCAAATGGATTTTTTTTGTAAAAAATTTCAAATTGGCGTATTGTATTGGATGTACGAGGGTTATCTACAATAGAAGACCTTTTTCTTCTGTTCAATTCTCTATTGAGAAATTTTAATTAAAGATGGATTTACTCAACTTTAGTCTCCAATTTCAACTGTATTAACAAAATAATCCATAATAGATTATCTTCATCAATCCAATTTTGGGGGGATAAAAATACTAAATATGTATTTATAAAATGTTGATTTTAAAATTACAAGTGTATGTCTGTGTGTCTGTATGTATGTATGCATGTATGTATGTATGTATCCTTGATTTACAACCAATTCATTTAGTGACAGCTTGCAATTACAACGGCAATGAAAAATGCAGCATGACTGGTCCTCAAACTTATGACAGCATCGCAGCATCCCCCATGATTACAGGATCAAAATTCAAGAGTTTGGCAACTGCCATATGTTTATGCTGGTTAAAGCATCTGAGGGTCCTTTGGTCACCTTTTGCAGTCTCCCAGCCAGCATCCAACAAGCAAAGTTAATGGGGGAAGATGTATCTGCTAAAGCATGGGTCCACAACCTGTGCCCGTGGCCCACTAGTGGGCCATGGGGGGATTACAACCTGGCTCTGTAAATGGCCAGCGAGCGCATGCATGCCCATCCTCACTTGCATGCACAGTGGGCAAGTTCGTGTGTGCACGCTCCATTTGCATGAGTGGCAGGCACACAAGTATGCTTCTCGCACAAATGGATCTTTGTGTTTTGCGCAAGCTCTTGCCGGGCGCTGACACAGAACCATCCCCTCTGTGCCCCCCCCCACCAGTCCGCAAAGCTGAAAACGTGGGGGAACTCTGTGCTAAAGGATTGCATGATTCACACTGCAGTGATGTGCTTAACCACCATGGCAGGAAAGCAATAAAATGGGACATGACTCACTTGAACAACTGCCTTGCACAAATTTTGTTTGTAAGTTAAGAACTATCTGCATGTGTATGTATGCATCCATGTATATATGTTTGTGTATGTGTACATGTACATGCACTTGTTCTTTCATGTCTAAGTATTTTCATGTTACAGTTCTAAAACAAAGACAACAATCTTGAAACATATTGATTGATTGACTGACTGACTGATTGATTCGATTTCTAATTCACTTTTTACTCCAGAGCTCAAGGAAGCAAAGATAGGACGTCTTCCTCCTTTTTTCCCCTTGCAATAACAACCCTATTAAGGATGCTGTACTGAGAGAGAATGTGACTAACCCAAAGTCACTCTAACACATTTGGTTATGTAACCCCTGGGAGCATTTCAGACTATCTAGTCCCAAGTTCCCAGAAGCCTCATTCATCAAGGTGAGGAAGCTGAACTACTTAGATTAATTCTTCTCCAAGGCGAAATAAAGTACCTTGTTATAATGGAATAGAACCGCTTTTCATGCCCCTAATAATAATCAAGGCAAATTATTTCTGACACCTGATGCAAAGACCTAGTTCTCTGGAGAAGGCCCTGATGCAGAGAAAGGGAGAGGGAAAGAGAAGCGGAAGAATAGCAGCAAAGTAGATGGATTCACAGTGGCAATAGGGACAGCACTGGAAAACCTGAAGATCAGGTTGGGCACAGATCATCCTGGAGAAGGCCTATCTATATAGTCACTGAGAGTTGAGGCCAACATGGTGGTACATAATCAAGCATCCTTATTCAAGATATGCATCAAATGGGCCAATCAGAACATTTTTCAGAAGGGTGAAATAAATATGCCAGTCTTAGCTATGCCTAAGTGACCACAGTCGAAATCCAAGGGTTCACGATCATTGCTGAATCCAGAACTAATTTCAGGTTAGCCTGTCTAATGCAGGTTGATTTCCCATTCACTGTTTTTCATTTTTACCAGCCAGTTCTTTGGGCTGTATTGAACTGTCACATTCGTTTGAGAACTCTGACCAAGCATGACTTCCAGGTTTTCAATTATAAAAACAGAGATATCCACAGAGTAAAGTTAAGAAAAATCAGGATAGTGGTCGTAATAGGATAAGTCAGAATAGCAGGAGCCAATCTGAGTCAGTCACCAGGACCAAATGTTTATTCTTTTAAGCTTTCGAGTTCATGCTGGAGCCCATCATTAAGGAACTTCTCTCTCCAGAATAAGTGCACTGGGCTGTTATGCACATTGTATTTATATTTGAGTGTGGCTTTTAGTTGTTAACTAGCATGTTGACAACTGGCTATTAAGTTGTTGATTGCCGTTGGCTCCTAAGTACCTGATAAGCTGGTAGAAAATCAGTACTCCTCATTTTCCAGGCTTCAATTGGCTATTTTTATTCCTGCTCAACCAACGATCATAGCAGCTGCAAAACTGAATATATATCCCAGTTGATTCAACAACTTAATATTTCACATATCATGAACTCTACTGCCTAAAATATATTATAATGGACTCTTTATATATTTAATGTAATTATAATAGATAGATAGGTAGAATTCTTTATTGGCCAAGTGTGATTGGACCCACAAGGAATTTGTCTTAGTGTAAATGCTCTCAGTGTACATAAAAGAAAAGATACATTACTTTCCTAAACAAATCATTTCTAAATTTCAAGGAACCAGCCAGATTATTTTCGTAATAACTATCTCCCATTGCAATTAGAAAGATAACAATAAATTGTTTCCTTGAGTTGAATTATGATTTTCGTGAATATGCTAGTCTGAGTATGACTCCTAAATAAACAATGGTCATTTTGAAATATAGTTTTAAAACAACTTAAGAACAGGAAAACAATAACACCTCAAAAATGTAAACATTTGACATTTTAAATTTGTTGGAGGAAGCATTTTGTATGTCAGCTTTTTGTATGTCCTTCCTGGAGAGGGGAGTCCAAGATATGCTAAGACTATTGAACCAGGTTTTATATCTTTACAGAAAAGTGTTTATTTACAGGGGGGGAAAAATACTTGAGGGACACATAAATGCTTAGTACCAGCTAGTAGCTCCATCCTATCCAATATGTTTCAAGAGGATCATGCTCAAGTGAATAAGGCCCAAGGCAGGAAGAAAGATGCTGAGATTAACACTTAGGCAGAAAGAGAGAGAAAGAGAAACACAGAGCAATTGCTACTACCTATCTCTACTCTACTGCCATTTGTGGTTAATAGATTGATACGCTGAGAGACAGTGCATCTAACAGAATAACAGAGTTGGAAGGACCTTGGAGGTCTTCTCGTCCAACCCCCTGCTTAAAACAGGAAACCCTATACCATTTCAGACAAATGGTTGTCCAATCTCTTAAAAACCTCCAGTGTTGGAGCACCCACTTCTGGAGACAAGTCATTCCACTGATTGTGGACATCTGAAGCAGGGGTGGGATTCAAATTTTTTAACACCCGGTTCTGTGGGCATGGCCTAATTTATGGGTGCGGCTTGGTGGTCATGTGACTGGCTGGTTGTGGTTATGGGGTCATGTGACTGGCTGGGCATGGCTTAGTGGTCATGTGACTGGCTAGGTGTGGCTTCTTGGTCATGTGACTGGGGTGGGCATGGCTAGTTGGCCATGTGACTGGCAAACCAAATATAAGTGGTCCTCGCTTAATGACCAGTTGCTTAGCAAGTGTTCTAATTTATGACTGATCTCCCCAGAGCTACTTGACCTGTTTTTGATGTTTTGACAGCCATGAGCACACACACACACACACACACACTTATGATCAGGTACAACATCCCACAGTCTTGTGACTGAGGTTTTCTATGTTTTTTGCCAGTTTCCAACAATTCCTTCTGGTTTCTGGTTAAAAATGCCCATTGGGGAAAATGGTCTTGCTTAACAACCACAGTGTTTGCTTAATAACCACAAGGTTCACTTAATGACCATGGTGTTTGCCGAACCTGGGGTCTGCAACCTTAAACACTCAAAGAGCCATTTTTCTATTTTCTTTTAAACAGGTATCTCTCTGTGTCTCTTTCTTTCTTTCTCCTTCTTTCTCATCTCTTTTTCTTTCTCCCTTTTTCTTTCTTTTTCTCATCTTTCTGTCTCTTGTCTCTCTCTATCTCTTTCCCTCCCTCCCTGTCTCTCTTTCTGTGTGTCTTCTCTTTGTGTGTGTCTTGTCTCTCTCTTTCCCTCCCTCCCTCTCTTTCTTTCTCTCTATCTGTGTGAGTCTCTTGTCTCTCTTTCCCTCTCTCTGTGTCTCTCTCTCCCCCCTCTGTTGTCTCTCTCTTCCCTCCTTTCTCTCTTTCTCTCTGTCTCTGGTCTCTCTCTCCACCCCCACCCCCGTCTCTCTCTTTCCCCCTCTCTCTTTCTCTCTCTCTCTGTGTGTTGTCTCTCTCTTCCCTCCTTTCTCTCTTTCTCTCTGTCTCTTGTCTTTCTCTTCCCTCTCTCTCTCTCTCTCTCTCTCTCTCTCTCTGTGTGTGTGTGTGTGTGTGTGTTCTTTCCCTCCCTCCCTCTGTCTCCCTCTCTCTCTGTCAGTTCCTGGGTGGGGGGAATATAAGTCACTTTTTTTCAGTGCTGTTGTAACTTTAAATGTAAGCTAAACAAATAGTTGTAATTCAAAGACTATCTGTATCTAAGGCTTTAACCTTCCAATTAGCATCTAACTAGATTTCAGCTGCATCTCTGCACCAGGCACATAGGATACTTTCCTTATTCCCAAAATGCAGGAAAATAACCCAGGCTCACAAGAAGTTGTACTTCTGAGTGTTTTTCAAGCTTAGCAACTTTTAAGACATGTGGACTTCAATTCCCAGAATTCCCCAGGCAGCATGAGACCTGATCATTTGATTACTCCCAAGTCAGTAGCATGAAAGAATTACCAACTTTAAAGATACTGAAAGATCTCTGTATGAATTGATTTAATAAGATCCCATACTTACCACGCTCCTGTCTCTGCTTGGACAGAACCATCAAGGCACTTCTACTGGATCGCCCCTTGTGCCAAGGCTCTGATTTAACATTGCCTCCTCCTCACTACATGCGTGGATTGACCTCATATGGATGTTACCTATTTTCTACTGGTGGATTAATCTATAAAATGTAATATAAACTGCCCCTTCATCACAAGGACACAGCTTTAAAGAGTAAAGTCCCCTCCCCAAGTATATTTGCTCCAGGCTACTTTAAACTGCTTTAAAGCCTGGTTCAGCTACAGCAATGCTTCCTGGAACTTCTCCTTGTAGCACTGAGCTCCTTGGCTTTTATTTTGAAATCCAGTCAGAGGAGCAGCCCTGGCTTTTAAAAGGCAAGCAGCTCCTCAGTACTACAAGAAATGCCTAGAAGCCAATGAATTAGTCAATTAAATAATACTTTTAAACTACTTTCTCTCCCAGCAATCTGGGCTGAAGCAGAATTAAACTAAACCTCTTCACCAGAGGTTAATTCACCTTTTGTATCTAACTCTGACTATCGTTTCAGTTATCAGTGTAATCCTTCTAATAGGGAAAATAACTTGTCATTCATGATCACCATCTTTCAGCTCTGATTCAAAGAATATATCTTGCATCCAAGAAAATGTGCTCAGTATTACATTTTATCCCAGCATCAATAACATCTAAGGAAGGCATTGGAGGTCTGGCACCTGCTTCACCCCCTAATTATAGAACTTTATAGTTTCTACTTCTCCACTATTTTTAATTTGTCAAGAATTGTTCCAAATCTGACTGCATATCTCACCCTGAAAATTAGGCCTCTCAGTGCTATTCCTCATGTTTGAATAGAATAGAATAGAATAGAATAGAATAGAATAGAATAGAATACCTTTATTGTCATTGCATTCTACGAATACAATGAAATTTGAAAGCTACTCCAGCACAGTGCCCCAAACACCACATCACAGTCATACTACAGAGTATTTAAAAATTAAAATAATTAAATAATAATTAAAAATCTAGTCTAAAACCTATCTAAAACATAAGGTAAGTTAGATAGTTTAAAAATGCCACTATATACATAGGGCTAAATCACATGTGCATTGTTTGATTCAAGACAATTATTGCCTTGGAAAAGAAACTGTTTCTCAGTCTACTAGTCCTCATTTTAAGACACCTATAATGCCTCCCTGATGGTAACAGTTCAAAATATGAATGTCCAGGATGAGAATGGTCTGTGGAGATTTTAGTGCTCTAGAGAGGAGTCTGGTCTTTGCAATCTGTTCCAAAGAAGAAAGAGAGCAACCAATAATTTTTTGTGCTGTGTTTATAACTCTCTGGAGCATCTTCTTATCCACTACAGAGCATCCAGCACACCACACCGTTACACAGTATGCCAAAATGCTCTCAATGGTAGAACGGTAAAAAGTAACCAGCAACTTTAAATAAAGAATAAAGAGCTAACAAAATCAAATGAGAAAAAAAGGCTATTTTAATTTCAAAATGTAAATAGTTTTACATAGTTTAGAAATGCTGGAAAACCATTCATAGTCATTTTTTCCATTCTTTATCCAAAAAAGTCAAATACTTATTTTTTACAGTTTATCTTTCCTGTGTGGATACTAAGGAAAAGTTCTTGTAGAGTTGTTGCGCTCCGTGTCCTAGCTTTAAAGCTTTATCAGTGAGACTGAGACTCTCCCCAATACTTCAACTCTGTTGTATTTTGTCAAGCTGTAAAATTCCCTGAAAGTTTCATTTTCAATCAACGTTCAAAGGAGCTGAGGCATAGTTGGTAGGCAAACAAATTACCCCCATGTTAGATGGGAAAAGTTTGTTATTTTCAAAATGAAGGCAGTGCTAAAAAGTAAGGCCAGCCTAGTTCCATCTTCCCAGCAGTTAATTCTAACTGATTGGAATCTTCAAGGATATGAAGTTGAGGTGGAATATAGCATGGAGCCAGGAATGAGGGGCTTTTCCACAGAGGGAAAAGCGATAGTGGAGCTTGGAATGTCTGGTGCCCAGGAAGAGGACAAAGATGAACGCTCCCTAACAATTCATAGTGTATATCTATAGTTATGCAGATTATTATCTTAGTCTGGAAAGATTCTGTCTGCAGGTGAACAACAGAAAAGCAACTACAAAGAAGTAACTCCACATGTTATTCTTATTTCACTGGGCCTGAGGGGAGGAGATGTTGAGGAATAACTGAGACAGAAATCTGTTTCAGGAAATAGTGATCTCTTAAAAGAATAGATAAAAACGTTTAGCTATACCTGCCACATAATTTTTATTCAAAAATTATGTATATTTTACTATCAGTCTGGCACTGATATTCACTGTACTAGTTTAGTAAGACTATGCTTTATGCAGCTTAGAATTTCTTGTTCTGTTTAGGGCCTCATTTTTTTTCTTACATTTTGCTACAGGAGAGCCACCTGTGTACATATTTATTTATTTAAAAGATCCGCCTACTATCTCAAACCTTAGCAGACCTTACCAGGCTAGGTGGCTTACAAATACAGTGTCATTGGTTGGAGTTAATCCCCAAAAGCCAAGTTTTCACTTGCTTCCAGAAGACCATAGAGGTGAGCAACATCTTGAACTGAACTTGGAAGTCTATTATTTATTTATTTTTATTTATTTATTTTGGCAAGCGATTATAAGATTACAGGTATAAGTATAGACATAGTTATGAGTACATGAAATGGATACATATAAGAAAAATAAAAGAAACAATAGGACAGGGACAGTAGGCACATTGGTGTGCTTATGCACACCCCCTACAGACCTCTTAGGAAAGGGGTGAGGTCAATAGTAGACAGTCTAAGGTTTTTGGGGTTTGGGGAAGAAACCACAGAGTCAGGTAGAGTATTCCAGACATTGACCACTCTGTTGCTGAAGTCGTATTTCCTGCAATCAAGTTTGGTGCGGTTAACCTTGGGTTTGTATCTATTGTGTGCTCTTGTATTGTTATGGTTAAAGCTGAAGTATTCATTGACAGGTAGGACATTGCAATGTATGATTTTATATACTATATTTAGATCAGACCGAAGGTGGCTTGGTTCTAGGTTTTCTAGGTTTAGAATTTCAAGTCTGGTAGCATAAGGCATTCTGCAACAAGTAGAGGAGTGAAGAACTCTTCTTGTGAAATATTTCTGGACTCTCTCAACTGTATATCAGATACGTAATGCGGGTTCCAGACTGATGAGCTGTATTCAAGTATTGGTCTAGCAAATGCAATTTCTGTAGCAAAGGTGTAACATGGCAGTGTTTTACAACTGACCACTGAGCATGCATGTCACAGCATTCTACATAGATGAAGTTACCAGATAGTCTTAAAGACAATTCTGTAGAGAGTGAATTGTAGAAATTTAATTTATACATAACAAGGGCAAGGGCAACTGGCTTTGGTCCAAGTTGCCCTTTGGACAAGTTTTGAAGCAATGCAAAATCTGAGTCCAGGAGGATTCCCAGAATATGATCTTACCATTTCTGGGGAAGCACAACCCCATCAATAATTGAACATGGTAAAACCCTGAAATCAGATGGGTTCTGAATTGTCAGTCAATCTGTCTTCTTTGGGTTGAGCCCAAAAATAAAAATAGAATCTGATTTCATTTATGCCTTGGAATAGTGGTTTCTCCATTAAAGAGGGGTGGGCAAGGTGCTGATTCAACTAATCTTCAACATTTCCAAGTAAGGAGGGGATTCTGTAAAACAGACATTTTGACTCTCCAAAATATTCAATATTCATTCTGTTTCCTCAAAAATGAAGGCTTGAGGAATCATAAATTGCCAATCTGTATCTTACCATCATAACAACTGGCACTTACTTAAGATGTTTAGAATTCAAAACCCTAAAACTATGTTTTCTGTATAATATAGTATAATAGCCTTCCATTATTAACTTTCTGTTGCAAAAGAAACATTAGAAAATAAGGAACTGAGTGTTGCTGTTCAGCTAACTACCTAGAAGGCTTTAATCTCATTTAATGAAGAAAATTTACAAACCACTATAGAATAATTAAGCTGACCTATTATCTATTTCCAAACACATCAACATGTATCATCCAAAATAATTGGCATCAAATTTGCATGCCACCTTTGAGAATATTACTAGGAATTCAATAGAAAGTCAACACTTTGTACTGGATCAAAAATGATTTGGGTGCCTACTTAGTCTCTTTCTCAAGTGATGATTGTTAATGGATAATTTTCATTATGATTGCCCTTCATAATGTTTTATTTTTAATAGCCTTTATTTCTTCCCTTCCTACCAAAGAAATAAACAAGCTTTCAAATTCAATATGTCACCAGTAAGATATTTCTGAGAGCTTTTTAAATAGATTGTATTTCCTCACTATGATTTTTAAATATTTTCCCCCTGGCCTTCCTAACAGATTCAGATTATATAAATTCATTATTGATTGTTAGTTGTTTAGATAGTTCTTTGGGTTACAACCTAGAACATAGAATCATAGGGCTGAAAGGAACTTTGGGGATCTTCAACCAGCTATTCAAGGCAGGAATACCAGCCTGGTCAAATGGCTGTGTCAAGTCTATTTTTGAACATCTTCAGTGATGGAGCACCTACAACTCCAGGAGGCAAGCTGTTCCATTGAATAATTGTTCTCACCCTTATTTCTAGGTTGGGTCTCTCTTTAGCAAGCTTCTACCCATGGCTTCCTGCTTACCTTCTGGTACTTTGGAGAATAAGTCAATCCCCTCTTCTCTTCTCTTCTCTTCTCTTCTCTTCTCTTCTCTTCTCTTCTCTTCTCTTCTCTGTGATAGCCACTCAAGTAATGGAAGACAGTTATCATGTCCCTTCCCAATCTTTCTCTTTGACAGGTTAGACATATCTAGCTCCCTCAACTGTTCATAGTGCAATTTGGCTTCCAGACACCTTAACATCTCTTTTGTTCTCTATACACTTTCTATAGTCTTAGCATCTTTTTTGTATTGCAGTGACCAGAACTATATGCAGTATTCAAAGTATGTCCTCCCTAATGAGATGTAGAGTGCTATCTATCTATTATCTATCTATCTATCTATCTATCTATCTATCTATCTATCTATCTATCTATCATCTTCTCATGATTGTGATGCTATCCCTGTTACATTCTGGGCATGGGTGCAAGGAACGGAGACGAGTCAGAGAACTAGTGAACTTCAACTCTTTATTAAGGATTAAGAACAGAGCGTGAAAAACCTGGGGCAGCAGCAGCCCTTTTATAGAGCTGGCTGCTGACCCGTTAACCAATGACTTGTGTCCAAATGCTTAACTTTTGCCCAATGAGAGATGTTAAACTAATAGCCAATCAGGTTGCTCCGTAAGGACCAATCCCTGTTCGCTATCCATGGGCCAATCAAAGGTGCAGGATTACAAGCCTGCTTATCATGAGGTTGATAAGTTTTATTAAATAGTTTTTATTAGTTCATAACACCCCTCCCCCTAGGTTCCGTTTGAGGGGTGCAGTAACGCATCACGCGTAGATATGCAGGTCGCTTCACCTGCCTGTTTGATTTTCGCAGTTCCACCGGTTTTTGTCTGCAGTCCACCGGTGGAACGCTTTCAAGGTTTTCTGGTACGGCTAGTTCCGATTCTGCGCGGGAGGACTCGGCGCGCTCTGTTGTTGTTATCCCAGTCTCCTAGGCTTACTTCCGGGTCCCGTGGCTTGCCTCCCTCGTGCTATTTCTGGGTGGAGATACCACCCCGCTCCCTGATTCTTCTTCAGGTTGCGCGTTTCTTCGGTTAGGTTGTTGGGTCCCCATGATTACGTCGTCATCTATTCCGTTTCGGCCTCCTCGATATCCCCTTCCCCTTAGTTTGTGAATTAGGAAGTCACGGAGGTGGGTGCCAATCTGGATCGAAGTTGATCTATATGGCGTTTCCATGTTCTCCGTCATTAGTCTGTAGGCGGTAGGATCTGGGGCCGGTGGTTTGGGTAATAGTTGCAGGGACCCATAATGGGTCGCCAGAAAAGTTTTTAGCAAACACCAAGTCGCCTACCTCGTGGCATTTCCCGCTAGATCCGAAGGGTTTTTCTGGTGAATAAGAAGGATGGAGGTGGTCGAGGTGAGAGCGAAGTCTCCGCCCCATTAGCAGTTCGGCAGGCGTCTTATTCGTGATGCTGTGTGGGGTGATGTGTTGGAGCAGGAGTATTCGGTTGAGTTTGTCGTCGATGTCCCCATAGTCCATTTTATGTAGGGTTTTTTGACGAATTGTACCATTCGCTCCGCCCTTCCGTTAGCCGCAGGGTGCACTGGCGAGGTGAGCACGTGGCGGATGCCCCGGTCCGCTAGGTACTATTCAAAAGCTAGGGCCGTGAACTGGGGCCCGTTATCAGAAACTAAAACGCCTGGTAACCCATGTGTTGCGAATAATTTATTCAGTTTATTAATGACTGACTCTGTTGTGGTTGTCTTCATCTTCTGGATTTCTAGCCAGTTTGAATAGGCGTCAACTGTTAATAAAAACGTGTGTCCTTTGGTGGGTCCCGCAAAATCAACGTGGATACGGGACCACGGACCCCGAGGGGTTTCCCACTCGGTTGGCGTCGCTTTAGGTGGGGCATTGCTAATGTCTTGGCACTTTTGGCACGTGGTTACCCAGGCTGCAATCTGCTTATCGATGCCCGGCCACCACGCGTAGCTTTGTGCGAGCGCCTTCATGCGCACGATGCCCGGATGTCCCTCGTGTAATACTTTTAAAACAGTCTGTTGTAGCTCTCTGGGACGACTCCTCTATCCCCCAGAGAACGCAACCTCTCTGGGAGAAAAGCTCTGTCTGCCGATTCTTGAATGGTGCGAAATTGACGTGCAGTTGGTCGGCTGGCCATCCTCGTTCAACCCAGCTGAGGACTCGTGCCAGGACAGGATCCCATTTTGTCTCGATCGCGATGTCTCTCGCTGTTAGTGGTGGCGAGTGCAGCGTCTCGATTTGGAGCGTCGTGAGGGTTGGAGCTGGGTCGTTGATGGTTTCCGGAAGTGGGGAACGGCTTAACGCATCAGCATGGGGAATGGCTTTCCCCGGGCGATGTTGCAACAAATAATTGTAGGCAGCTAGGAACTCAGACCAATGAGTCATTCTTGGTGATAATATATAGGGGGTTGGCTTGTCTCCCGCTATAATACCAAGCAATGGTTTGTGATTTGTGACTATCGTAAATGCTCGTCCATACACGTATTCATGAAAGCGCTTCACAGCAGACACAACAGCAAGGGCCTCTTTATCGAGTTGGCTATAGTTCCTTTCGGCCTTTGATAATGTTCGTGAGAAGAACGCAATAGGTGCTTCATTTCCGTTTGGTAGTACATGGCTTAACATTGCTCCCACTCCAAACGGTGAAGCGTCGCAAGTAATAGTTAAAGGTAAAGTCTCGTTGTACTGCATCAAAATAGCGTCGGAGGTTAGTAAGTCTTTCACTTGTTGGAAGGTGCGTTCCTCTCGATGTCCCCAGACCCAGGTTGCTCTTTTATCAAGAAGTCTGTGTAAGGGCTCAGCTACAGTCGCCTTCTGGGGCAAGAAAATGTTGTAGAAGTTAATGAGCCCCAGAAAGGCTTGGAGATCTGTTCTATTTTTAGGCGTTGGGGCGTTTTTAATCGCTTTGAGCTTGTTATCAGTGGGATGGATTCCTTGACTATCGAGAAGGTATCCCAGGAACTCCACCCTCTCAGTACACAGTTGACATTTATTTTTTTAACCTTCAGGCCGGCGTCTTTAAATTTCCTTAGAACCATTCTGAGATGCTTTTCTAAGATGTCTCTATTAGGGGCGGCGATTAAAACATCATCAAAATATGGCACGACCCCTTTTATGCCTTGTAAAAGTCTCTCCATTAAACTTTGAAAAATTCCCGGAGCTACGCTCACTCCGAATTGGAGTCTATTGCACTTAAAAGCGCCTCTATGCGTAACGATAGTTTGTGCTTCCGCAGTTTCCGCATCTACGGGCAATTGTTGGTACGCTTGTGCCAAATCCAATTTAGCGAATATCTTCCCACCACCCAGGGAGTGGAGAAGGTGTTGAACCACTGGCACCGGGTAAGCACTTTGCTGAAGTGCGTGGTTCAAAGTGGCCCAATAATCCCCACAGATTCTTAACGATCCATCTGGTTTAATGGGTGTTACAATTGGGGTTTCCCAATGGGCGTGGTCGGTTGGTTCTAAAACGCCCTGGGCTATTAATTTATCGAGTTGCTCGTCGATCTTTGGTTTTAGTGCAAAAGGCACCCGATGAGGCTTAAGGCGGATGGGAGCTACTTCAGGGTTGAGGTTAAACGATATTGGGGTCCCCTTGTACTTGCCTAGTTCGTCTGAAAAAACGTCCTGGAATTCTTGGAAGAGAGACTCCTCCCAGTCGTTGCTCTCAGCTCGGTGGACGCCGGCTACCTCGATCCCGAGCGGGCGAACCATTGTAGGCCTAACAAGCTAGGCCGGTCACGGTCGATGACGGTCAGCGGTAGTGATACGATACGATTCTTGAAGGAGACTTGGACTTGGCTGAAACCGACGACCGGGATTCTGTTGCCCTGGTAATCCTTGAGGATGATCCTCTGGGGGCTGAGGTCCTGACGACGGATGGCCAGGATTAGTTGTTTGAAGGTCTTCCAGGAAACCATCGAGAGAGATGACCCCAAGTTGACTTCCATCACGCAGGGTTGGTTCTCGATAGCGACCTTCACTGGATCTTTCTTGCATCTAAGGATGTAGCGTGGCCGATGGTAATGGTTTGGTGTGCCTCTTCTCATCTCGTTGAAGTGGCAGGTGTTTTATTTCTGTAGGAGTGGTTGTTCCATTGGTGGTTCTGGTGGTTTCGATTTGCAGGATTGAATCCCAAGACTGGCTGCAGTTATTCTCCTGCGCTTTGACTGGACCCTCGCTTGCTTCTGCAGACCTTTGCAATGTGGCCTCTTTTTCCACAGGAACGGCAGAGTGCGCCGAGGAATTTGCAATCGGATCGTGAGTGGTTTGCCCCACAACCCGCGCATTGTCGCGGGAATCGTTGGTTTTGTTGGTCTCGTTCGGACCGAGTCGGTTGACCTCTTCCTCATCACTTTCTGATGGGGATTCCAGGTCTTCATGGTGCGCCGTTGTTGAGTGCCTCTCGGGCGAGGCGAGGTGTCATTCGCGAGTTGACGGAGCGGTGCGTTGGTGCGGCGCATTCGAGCGGCCGACTTCCTGGTTGCTTCTGCTGCAGTAGCGTCTGCGATAGCATCGGCAAGATCGATGTCCCCTTTGGCCATGATCTTGCTCTGTACTGTCGTGTCATCTAATCCCAGAACTATGCGGTCTCGCAAAGCTTCTTCGAGGTTGGAGAACCCACAGAGGCCTCCCAAGTTCTGGAGGTCAGCGATGTAGTCTGCAAGACTTTCGCTTTTCCGTTGGTCCCTCTGGTAAAATTCGTGCCTTTGGACAAGTGTGGGCACTGTGGGTGCATAGTGGGCCCGTAGGAGGAGCGAGGGCATCCCAGTCCATTGATTTCACCTCAGCCGGTTTTGCAAGTGATTTCGCCATCTTAAATACGGCCGGCCCGCAATGGGTCAGGAATATTGCTCGCTTTCTTGCCGGTTGTCACGTCCTTTAAGTTATTGGTCTCCAGAAACATCTGGAACCGATCCATATACGAGTCCCAGTCTTCGCTTGCCTGGTCAAATGGAGCGGGTGGTATAGCACCGCTGGCTATATTGCTGTCGTTGGTGCGCGTTTTAGCCACGTGCTCTGTTTGGCACTCTTTAGTGTTCAGCCAGCTCTATCGTCTCCGCATCCCTTCTTCGTCGCCAGTGTTACACACTGGGCATGGGTGCAAGGAACGGAGAAGAGTCAGAGAACTAGTGAACTTCAACTCTTTATTAAGGATTAAGAACAGAGCGCGAAAAACCTGGGGCAGCAGCAGCCCTTTTATAGAGCTGGCTGCTGACCCGTTAACCAATGACTTGTGTCCAAATGCTTAACTTTTGCCCAATGAGAGATGTTAAACTAATAGCCAATCAGGTTGCTCCGTAAGGACCAATCCCTGTTCGCTATCCATGGGCCAATCAAAGGTGCAGGATTACAAGCCTGCTTATCATGAGGTTGATAAGTTTTATTAAATAGTTTTTATTAGTTCATAACAATCCCTTTGTTGATGCAGCCTAGAATTGCATTGATTCTGTGGACAGAGAGATGGTTCTGCAATCCAATTGAAGCGCAGAATCCAGCACAATGGGATCACTGAAAGACTAATAACTGTGGGTGTTATTCTGTGATGCCACTCATGATTTTCTATACATCTACTTTTGGCAGCATCTCTCTATGAAGTCAATGGAGGCTTCATAGCATAGAGCTTGCCAGCAGGTTCAGTCATCACCCACAGCTTCTAGTTCCCTCAGCCAAATGTCACAGCAGTGTAGGGTTTCTTATCAGTAGAATTATTTTTAATCATTCTTCCTATTAAGTTTATGAAATAGAAACTTCTATGGAGGGAGGTTACTGATTCCCTCGGGCTCTTTGTAGCCCAGTAGTGAGCAAGGCAGATGCTTCTGATATCATGCTAAAGACAAACAAGCCACAAACAAGCTTATGTGAACTAACTAGCATGGAGTACGGTGATGCAAACTTCTGCGTGAACGTACAGCCATGTTTTTCACAAGAGAAGAATATATTATTTTGCCTGTTCCAAACAGCCAGAGAAGACTTGAATTAGGAAAGAGAAAACCTGTATGGAACTCCTCTCCTATGAAATGTTATCTGGGAATGGGTAATCTGTTCAGCATTACAGAATTCTTTTGAAAATACTGATTAATGAAATCAGGAGAATCAAATTATTTCCTTTCTAGGGCAAATTTCCCACTCTTATATAATAAATAAAGATAGTTTTATGATGTATGATATTGATGAGAAAGTCCAACTAAAATTGGACTTGCTATTGTCCCTGCTGCATAATCCCAAATTGAAACCTCATAAAACCTTAATTTATTCTGAAAAACACAATTTGAGGAGATTTCCTGTTGATATCAATTGCCTAAGCACTCCCACAACTGATAACAGGAGTTCTATAAACTGCCTAGAACAGTGATGGCTAATGTGATGACCCTAACACTAACAGCTGGCAGTTCAAACTGGCCCTTTTGTGCTCCACATTTCTCCCAAACGTTTCCACATTGCCGACAAGTCCCTGAGCAGGGTGATAATAAACCCACACACAAACCTCAAGCAGCCTCTGGTTTCAATTAGTCCAGCCCAGTGCCGTCTGCACCAAGGCTGCACAGCAATAAATCCCAAATGTATTTGGTAAAACAAGAGCAAAGAATTCAGGGAGCAAAATATCCAGGTAATCAATCCAGAATGCCACACAGGAATGCAAGGATTCTCGGCACATTCCATCAGCACACAACACCTCTGGAACTTCCCGACAAATGCCCCTCCCCACAGCATCTCCTTAAGTGTCATTCCCCAGGTGTACCTGGTGAAGCTGGCCGGGGCACTCTCCTCGTGAGTAGCCTACTCCAACTGAGCTGATCCCACCTTCTTTGCACTCTCTGAGCCTTTGCATCAGTAGGAGGTGGTTCTTGCCCCTCATTTGAGCTCTGTTCCTGCCTGCCTGCAGGTCTAACTAATTCCAAAAAGCCTTGCCTGGACTGACTCTACCTTCTCTAGTTTCTTTCAAGGCCAACAGAGCTGCCCTCTCGCTCTCTGTCAGTTCTTGTTCCATCTCATCTTCCCCCACTGATTCAGACTCCGACTGGGGCATGACAGCTAACCTTTTCAGCACCAAGTGTTCAAAGCACATGCCTGCGCGTGCATCCCCAAAATGCAATGTGCGCCAGTGCCCTGCACATGCGCCCCACCTTCACACATACACATGGGACCCCGTCTCTCGCATGCACCCCGTCCCACACATGCCTACTGCGTATGCACTCATGACCCCTGCGCATGTGCAGATGACTCCCGCATGTGCGCCCCACCTCCACACATTTGCACATGACCCCCGCACATGACCTGCCTCCCGTGTATGCATAGCAGAGACCCAAAGATCAGCTGGCCAGTGGAAGGCACACGTGCGCATGTGCAGTGGAGCTGAGCTGGGGCGATGGCTCGAATGCCCAGAGAGAGGGCTCTGCATGTCATCTCTGGCACACGTGCCATAGGTTCACCATCATAAGCCTGGAGAATTATTTGTCTGCTTTGAAGCCAATATTGACAGTTTTAATTTTTCTACTTCTACATATGATGATCTTGATGAGAACTGCATAAGGATAACCTTGAAGTGGATGAATGTTATACTTAAGCTTTATTTATTTAAATTGTAATCCCTAAGACAGCAAAGTTATTAAACCTGTACAGTGAGACTGTCGAAGAGGAACACTAAACAATTAAAATGAGTCCAATTCCAAATATCATACAATTTCATTTTACTGTTAAAATAAGCATAATATATTAATAGCAATTTCAATGTTGTTATTAATATGTTCTTAATAGTCTGCTCATTATTCATATCTTGATACTTTTATGTATAAGTTGGCCATGTTTTAAGAGGAAGATGAGGAAGAGATTTTTCCATCAACCAAGCACCACTGACGGTTGGTTCAGTAATATTCTCTCTTAACATGGTGAACAATATATTTTCTCAGGTATCCCTTATGTCTTTGCAATAAAAAGAGATTATATTCTGAAAACAATTCTTTTTTGTTCTAAGAAACTTGCTTTGAGAGTCTTAGCGCTTTTTGTGTGTGAAAAGGTTTAGATTTTGTTCTTAGTTTTAAGATTTCTCCCAATACTATACCAGTTCTTTGTGCCCATAGTATCTTTCCCATTAGTTTGGCTAGTATCTTGCTGAGACAGCTTTGCTGGTTTTGATATTTATCATTTTGTAAGATTTTCAGCATTTTTCAGCCTCACTTTGTCCATCGGAAACTTTTTTCCAGAAGATAGATCATTCTAAACTAAAATGGTTGTCGTCCAAAATAATAAAGCTAACTGTGAAAAAAGTGTTTTATAATGTAATTGTAAATACTTGTCAACTTGAAAGTAATTCTCAGTGAAAACAATGGGACTTTATAAAATGGATAGATGTATGACTTTAAAAACTTGAATCTGATTATCATTGTTATCTACTCTTCTGTCTTACACTTAGAAACAGAAACAGGGAGGAACCATGAATTCCAGGCATATTTTTGAAGACTTTCAGAAGGAGCACAGCAATGAAATTGCTTAACCCCAAATGTCAAGCAAAAATTGCGGATCAACTCCACCAAGTACTCAAGGAATCTCCTCAAACAGACAAACAAATCAATCAATCAATAATAATAAACATTTTCTAGCAAACCAATGTTGCTTTCCCTCAGTCTATTTTCAGTATCCCCAACCTATCCTCCAGTTCATTCACTTCTTTCCCTCCATTCTCTGTGCCAAATCATTCCATTTAAAAGAAGAAAGCTGAGATGGAAGAACATCACTAAAGAGACAATTGAAAACTGACAGTTAAGGAGCACTTTGGAAAAAGAATGTTTCCTAGAAGATCTCATCTCCAAGACTATTTCTGAGAAATAGTGACTTACAGTGGTAAGTGCTATTCAAAGCAAATTATTACTGAAAAATTCACTGAAAACAAGTACTATTTGTTGCTTATCTGTGTGTGCATCTGCCTTGAGTCAGTTTTTGACTACTTTCCCCAATGATTTTATAATATTTGATCTAAGATAGAGATGGAGGGGGAAGGGATTGAGGGAGGGAGGGAGGTAGAGAGAGAGAGAGCTTCAAATCATTGTTAACTCCTGGCCACTATGTGGGCAAATCCCTGCCATTTTTATGGCAAGAATTTTCAGAAGTGGTTTGCCATTTCCTCCTTCCCAGGGCTGAGAGAGAGAAGTCATATGGTCAATTTACTAACAGAATAACAGAAGGGACATTGGAAGTCTTCTGGTCCAACTCCTTGCTCAAAGTGACTGGCCCAAGGTCACCCAGTTGGCTTCATGCTAAAGTGGGACTAGAAATACAGTCTCTCAGTTTGTAACCGGATGCCTTAATCATTACACCAAATTGGCTTTCTTGTTTTTGCTCATACAATATGCGATGTGGCTATTGTACATAAGAGAATGAACAGGACAGAATACCAGCTTGGAAGGGACCTTAGAGGTCTTCTAGTCCAACTGCTCAAGCAGGAGACCCTATAATTTTCCAGAAAAGTGGTTGTCCAGTCTCTTCTTATGATGGAGCAGCCACAATTTCTGAAGGCAAGCCATTCCACTGGTTGTTCTCATTGTTAAGAAATTTCTCCTTAGTTCCAGACTGCTCCTCTTCTTGAATAGTTTCCATCCATTGTTTCTTATCTTGCCTTCTGGTGCTTTGGAATTGACTCCGTCTTCTTTGTTGCAGTCCCTCAAATATTGGAACACTGCTAATGTATCACCCCTAGTCCTTCTTTTCAATAGACTGGACAAACCCAATTCCTGCAACCATATGTTTTAACTTCCAGCCCCCTAATCATCTTTGTTGCTCTTTTCTGCACTATTTCTGCATGCTACATCTTTTTTATAATATGGTAACCAAAACTGGATGCAGTATTCTAAGTGTATTCTTACTAAGGGTTTATCAAGTGGTACTTCATGTGATCTTGATTATATCCCTCTGTTCATGCAACCTAGGATTGTGTTGGCATTTTTGGCTGCTGCACCATACTGCTGGCTCATATTTAAGTCGTTGTCCAATAGGACCCTCTCACAGTTACTACTATTGAGCTAGGTACCACCTATATTATACCCGTGCATTTGGTTTTTCTTGCTTAAATGTTGAACTTTACTTTTTTCGCTACTGAATTTCATTTTGTTAGATAGGGCCCAGTGTTCAAATCTGTCAAGATCCATTTGGATCTTAAGCCTGTCTTCTGGAGTGTTGGATATTTGGATATATCTGCCAATGTGATATTCTGGATGATAATGAGCATGTGAAAGTTTTACTCCTCTCAATGTTTTGCTGGGGAATTGCTTAATTTTAACTTTGTTCAACCTATAAATATATCTAATCCCCCTTCTATAACATTCTTAAGGTCTACAGAATGCTTGCAAATGTGTTTTATGATTATTTTTTCTCTAAATTATGGAATTACAACACATATTTCCTAATGTTTAAATTTTGAAAAATGTTTAAATTTTCAAATCACAGAAAACAACACTATGGCTTTCAAAAAACACTATTACAAACACTTTCTGTTTTACTACTTAAGAGATGTTTTTTTGATTAATAAGGTGTCTATAATTTTAAAAATGCTACAGAAACTATATAAAGTTAACTTAATAAAAGTAAATCAGTGATAGATAGCATTCATCATTCTGCCCAAATTAACTTCCCCATGGGATAGACTAACCTTCAAATATCATTTTAATAAACTTTTAATAGTTTTTATGTGCAGTAAAGATTATACCAGCTGAATATTATAGGTTTGTAAATGCATTTCCTAATATACACCCACAAGTTTAAATATTATTAGAAATCATTTTAGTTAAATTGGTTTTGCTAATGATTAGCTTGAAGTGATTAATTTCTTATTAGAATATTTCAGATTAGATGATTTTAAAAACTATTATTTCCGCTCTTATCCTCTTCCTCCTTCCTCCTACTCCAGCAACAACCAAAATCAGTGAGGATACAATTACACCTAACTGGAATTTACTTTCACATGGTCACAGCAAATTCATTTTACAACTTCAGTTATGTCATTTGAAATACATTCCCCCCCCTCTTCATAATTAATCTACCCATCATTACTTATCAAGAAGATTGCTAGAGTAAAATAAATAGTTGAATAAAATAATCTCATGTGTTTTAGATTATTAGTAGTAAGTAACTAAAATAAGTAAAAGAAAGAAGGAAGGGAGGGAGGGAGGGAGTGCAATCTTGGGCTGCATCAACAGGATACCATCAAGAACACAAAAAAATGGTGGTACTGCTCTATACTGCACAACTGATGCCACACTTGGAATACTGCATCCAGTTCTGGTCATCACAATACAGAAAGGATCCTGAGATCCTGGAAAGTGTGCAGAGAAGATGTCTGGTTGGTGTCACGGCACAAACAACTGGAAAATAGCAGAGCTCCACCAAGCTCCATGAAAACCAGCCAGCAACTGCTGTCAGGAGACCCTATGGGTCCTAGCTGCTCTGGAGGGGTGGTGAAGAAAGGAGAGGTGCTTTGTTGACCATGAGGAAAACTGTGATTACCTTGTTAGGTCTGAAGAAAGCTCTCCTGAACAGCAGCAGGGACGACAGCCATTTTGGCAAGTCACAAGCTGTGACAACCAGGACAATAAGATTTGTGCTGGAGTGGTGCAGGGACAGAGCATTGAAACTGGGTGAGACAATTTCCAACTTTTATGCTACCCAAGCTTAAAAATTCCAAAAAAATAATCTCCAAGTAGCAAGAAAGCAGAGATCAGATACAGGGAGAAAGATTAAATACCCAGAGATGAAAGAAATGTTTAATGGAAGCTTTCAAATATAGAAAGCTTGGGAAAGATTCAACAATTAGTTGAAAAATGATTATTGGGAGAAATTGTCTTTTTATTGTTAATCCCCTTCAATTTGTTTGACAATCAGCTGTTTCACACTGTCTAATGCTGGAATTGGGAGTAGGGGAGCCATTTACTGGAGGAAAAAGAGAATTACAATTTAGGAACCTAAGTGAAAGTGACAATTGTTTAACACAAATAAATGAAAGAACAGAAAGTAAACAACGTCTGGAAAGCCAACTGACTTTGATTCTATTTTGGTAGGTGACTTGGATGTTTGGAAACATTTAGTGAGCTCTCTAAAAATCACTAAGACAAATTGAACTGCAAATAAATAGATCTCTATTAAAACTGCTTATTGAATGGTGGACTTGAAAGACTGGAGGAACTTCAGTGGGTCAATTTGGATTTGAATTACTTAAGCTACCTGATAGAACATCCTATGAGATCAAAACAAGGAAGGGGAAAGAAGGGAAAAAAAGAAAAACTAAATAAGACTTTAAAATTTGGACAATTGGGAAGAAGCAAATTGGAAAATCACTGAATAACCATTAAGGACTATAAACTTAGGGGACTTGGAGGTACAATTCTGGGATTGATTACATTTTAGTAATTTTTGAGTTTTCAGATATTGGGACATTGGAACCTAGGGGTGAATGGAATAATTTTTAACATACTAAATTATTGCAAAATGACTCAACAGGGGACAATAGAGGTATATATGAAGAAATGTTATTGATGCTTAAAAGTTTATATAAAACTATGATAAAGAATCATAAGGAGATAATGGGATTGTCCAAGGAGAAAGATGTGAGTGTAGAAGACCCTCAACAAAGAGGGGAGATATGAATATAATACACAGAAAACAGATGACAAAGCAGAAGGAGTGAGGGAGGAGACAAAACAGAACAAATTGCAAGAAGATGAAGACACTGAAGAGGCAAGACTAATAAGTATGAATTAACTAGATAATTCTTTAAAGTTTACAATAGAAGAGGGGAAAAAGGGAAGTATCCCCAAAATAATGAAAGGACTATGGATGGGTGCTCAAATGATGCAACAGAAGGAGACAAGGGGTAAGCCAGAAGGAATATTTTGTTGATATAAAAATGGTAGAAAGAGAAACAAGATCCCAAGAGAGAAATATAAAAGAGGGATCAAAAAGTCAATAAATGATGAAGTCTCAAAAAGAATAAGAGATGATGGATAGAGATAAAATAACTCTCAATATGGTGAATGTATTAGAAACTAAAAGTAGAAAATATAAATAGGAAAAACAGTAGAACATATATAGATATATAATAGAATTTGCTACAGGTGAAAACTCAAAAAATTAGAATATTGTGCAAAAATTCATTGATTTCAGTAATGCAACTTAAAAGGTGAACCTAATATATGAGATAGACACATTACATGCAAAGCAAGATAGTTCAAGCTGTGATGTGTCATAATTGAGATGATTATGGCTTACAGCTCATGAAAACCCCAAATCCACAATCTCAGAAAATTAGAATATTGTGAAAAGATTCAATATTTTAGGTTCAAAGTGTCCCACTCTAGTCAGCTAATTCTGCCATAACACCTGCAAAGGGTTCCTGAGCCTTTAAATGGTCTCTCAGTCTGGTTCTGTAGGAATCACAATTATGAAAAAGACTGATGACCTGACAGTTGTGCAGAAAATCATCACTGACACCCTCCATAAGGAGGGAAAGCCTCAAAAGGTTATTGCAAAAGAAGTTGGATGTTCCCAAAGTGCTGTATCAAAGCACATTAATAGAAAGTTATGTGGAAGGGGAAAGCGTGGAAGAAAAAGGTGCACAAGCAGCAGGGATGACCGCAGCCTGGAGAGGATTGTCAGGAAAGCGCCATTCACAAGGAGTGAACTGAGGCTGGAGTCAGTGCATCAAGAGCCACCACACACAGACGGATCCTGGACATGGGCTTCAAATGTCGTATCCCTCTTGTCAAGCTGCTCCTGAACAACAAACAATGTCAGAAGCATCTTACCTGGGCTAAAGAAAAATAGACCTGGTCTGTTGCTCAGTGGTCCAAAGTCCTTTTTTCTGATGAGAGCAACTTTTCTATCTCATTTGGAAACCAAGGACCCAGAGTCTGGAGGAAGAATGGAGAGGTACACACTGCAAGATGCTTGAAGTCCAGTGTGAAGTTTCCACAGTCTGTGTTGATTTGGGGAGCCATGTCATCTGCTGGTGTTGGTCCACTGTGCTTCATTAAGTCCAGGGTCAACACAGCCATCTACCAGGAGATTTTGGAGTACATCATGCTTCCTTCTGTGGACGAGCTTTATGGGGATGCTGACTTCATTTTCCAATAGGAATTGGCACCTGCCCAGCACCAAAACCTGGTTCAATGACCGTGGGATTACTGTGCTTGATTGGCCAGCAAACTCACCTGACCTGAACCCCATAGAGAATCTATGGGGCATTGCCAAGAGAAAGATGAGAGACATGAGACCGAACAATGCAGAAGAGCTGAAAGCCGCTATTGAAGCATCCTGGTCTTCCATAACACCCAGCAGTGCCACAGGCTGATAGCTTTCATGCCACGCCGCATTGAGGCAGTGATTGTTGCAAAAGGGGCTCAAACCAAGTACTGAGTACATATGCATGCTTATACTTTCCAGAGGTCGGATATTGTTCTATGTACAATCCTTTTTTTATTGATTGCATGTAATATTCTAATTTTCTGAGATTGTGAATTTGGGGTTTTCATGAGCTGTAAGTCATAATCATCTCAATTATGACACATCATGCTTGAACTATCTTGCTTTGCATGTAATGAGTCTATCTCATATATTAGTTTCACCTTTTAAGTTGCATTACTGAAATAAATGAACTTTTACACGATATTCTAATTTTTCGAGTTTCACCTGTATAATCATAAGCAAATTAAGGTTAAAAGGTGGAAGCCTATGATGAGGTAACCTAACTGTATTATTATTAACGGTGTGTAAAAATATATTGAAACTTAAAATTTTAGGGGATTGGATATACAATCCCGGGATTGATTAAATTAGGTTAATGATTGGTCCTGTTGGTGTTTTTAAACAATTGGGATATTGGATTTATGGTAGAATATTGAGTAATTTTTAAAATATTAAAATACTCGTGATTTAACAGGGGATAACATACTGAATGAAGAAATGTTATTGAAGCTTATAAGTACAATGTGCAAATTCAGGTCAGAAGTTGGAAGATTAGGATTATGTATACCTAATTACATTATTATTGCTAGCATTGTGTAAAAAATAGATTGACCCAGTCAATACATCATCTCCAAAATATGTATGGATGTTAAAGGAAAAAGAGTTTGGAGGCTAAATCATATGATGAATGGTTGGAGGAATTATGTATATCTAGCCTATAGAGAAAGATTTTGGGCAGGGGCATGATAATTGTCTTCCATTACTTGAGGGTCTGTCACAGAGAAGAGGAAATCAACTTATTCTCCAAAGCAACAGAGGCAGGACAAGAAGGGGTGAAAGCTTGTTAAAGAGAGGTCCAACCTAGGAGAAATTTCTTGACAATGAGAGCAATTAATCAAGGGAACAACTTGCCTCCTGGAGTTGTGAATGCTCCATTACTGGAGGCAAAAAAGAGGCTGGATCGCCAATGGTCTGGAATGTCTATGGAGATTCTCAGTCAACCTTTGGTTGTCCCAAAGGTGCTTTTTCAAGAGGCAACTGGGCTTTCTTGTTTTTCTTTTAAGACGTTTCGCTTCTCACCCAAGAAGCTTTTTAGAGCTGAAGAAGCTTCTTGGATGAGAAGCAAAACATCTTCAAAGAAAAACAAGAAAGCCCAGTTGCCTCTTGAAAAAGCACCTTTGGAAATGGTCCAGAATGGTATAGGATCTCCTGCTTCAGTAGAGGATTGGATTAGAAGACCTCTAAGATCCCTTCCATCTCTGTTATTCTGTATTTATCATCCTCAAAATTATATTCCTAATTTGCCTATTCTTTTTTTTTTTAATAGACTGGACAACCATTTGACTGGGATGGTATAAGATTCCCACCTTGCGTAGAGGATTGGATTAGAAAACCTCTGAGGTTATTTCCAGCCCTTTGATTCTATGTTAACAACAACAATAGTACTGACATACTCCCCCAGCTTATATTAGTAACTGTTTGCTTTTTTCAAACACCCACCCTGTTGAAAACAGATTATATAGCAGCACAATGAAAATTGTCTTTTAAAGTCGTAAGAACACTTCAGCAAATCTGCCAGGTTTTGGAAAATATGAATAGGAGCAAGACGCTGCACATTGTTGAAGTTTCAGTTATTACATATACTATAGGGCAGGTATAAGAATTTTAAAGGAGAGAAAAGGGATGTGATTTCTCAAAACAAATTAGAGGCAATTTACTGCCTGTATTTTGAATCACCAGCCAAGGTCAGCAAATATTTTCACAAAAATATTTGTGACTCAAAAAAACCACAAAAACGAGCAAAGGATTTTGAAGCTGCTTCCTGCTGTTCCCCCCTCCAATACCATTAATCATAGTTAAATAACCACAAAATTATATGTAGTTGAGCCTAATTACAAATATTTGTGGGGAGTTTGTCTTGGAACAGAATGTCGTTCATTATTTCATGATGGCACGAAAGCAACACAGCCAGAGAACAGGTCTAACTCCACTTTATTGCTCCAACTTTGCTCCCAAACGTTTACTACACGTCCTGGAGCAAAGCTCTCGTGCACCTTCAACAGCCTGTCTGTGAGTAGTCCAGTAAGCAAGGTGAGCAAAGCACTAACCAAGGCCAGAAGTCCAACAAGCAAGGTTAGCAAAACAGTAACCAGAGCAAGAAGTTCAGCGAAGCAGGCAAACTGGGCAAACCCTGTAGTGTATTCAAATACAGTCTTCTAATACTACATTCCTATTGGTTAGTTAAACAGCGTAACGATTGGTTAAGAACAACTGTTTCCGATTGGCCACATAAGTGGCGGGAAGTTTAAATACATGCCATTGGTTGCGAGCCACGAGCAGTCGCTATAAAAAGGGCTGCTGCGGCTCGACTTCAGTTGAAATTACTGGTTGCTAATAAAGAGCTGATTTCAACTCCGGTTTTTGAGTCCATTTTGTCCTGGCGATAGAACAAGACAGAGCACAGTAATCTCCAGTGCAAGCATACACGAGGCTCCACAGATTCAATGCTTGGTGCCAACAAATGCCCCTCCCACTGGCAACTCCAGGTGTGTCTTGTAAGGGGGGAGGGGCACTCTCCTCCCTCGTAACCGGCTCAGTCTGTGTTGTTCTCACCTTCTCTCTTCTCTTTGTGCTCTGGCATCAGGAGGGGGTGGTCCTTGCTCATCACCTGAGCTCTGTCTCTCCTGCTCTTCCCTGTCTACAAGCCTTTCGAATCCTGAAAAGCCCTGCCTGGACTGGCCCTACCCTTCCCAAGGCAAATGGAGCAGCCTCCTCGATCTCTGTTGGCTCCTGTTCCAGCTCATCTTCCCCCGCAGATTCAGGCTCTCTGACGGGGGCACGACAGCAGCCAATTTCCCCAATACCTAATGCTGGGTTCCATGCAGAAGCTCCCTACAAACCACAACAACTCCAGGATTTTTGTCAAAACCTGGCACCAAGAATGCATGGCTCTGCTATGGTCAGGAGACTGCAAGGCCTGACCTGGACTAGATGGTACATAGCTCTAAAATGGGAATAAAAAATCTGTGATTTTCACAGCAGGAAAGGCTTTGAAGCTACATGAAGATATTCCCCCTTCTCTTTTATTTTGTAAACAAAAGTAAAAAAAATAAATAAATCCTCAACAACGTTAGCACAAAATGATCTCCACACCTCTATAGTATGCTATTCTTAACATGAAGAAAAATCAAAACATCTCAATAAACTTCTTGAAATGACAATGGTTGCCACTACATATACCCATAAGACATTCCTTATGTTCAATCAAATATGTTTAGAAGTACCCTGAAGTTGAATAAGCATATGGGGAAATGGAAGGAAGAATCTATCAATGTGTTCTGACCCAAACCTTGTTCCAAGTAAACAAACACCAAACAGATATAAAAACAAAACCTTTTAATGCTTCTCTGCAAATTCTGTTAATTCACAGTTAAAAGGCTATTAAAACTAATTGCCTCTGATAAAAATGAGCCTTGCCAAGCTTGTGCAAGGCTGCCAAAAACACTAGATTAAGTTGCCAAGAAATATTCAAAACAAAAAGTCTTCAAACACAAACGAAGATAGTCCAAACTTCCACAAGGCTTGAAGTACAAGAACTTCTTTGCTTCCTGCAAAGAACTCCGGTTTCTCAGCTGGCTTTTATCTCTTAAGGGAGGGGCCATTACCTTGCAGTCTTACTCCCGAGTCGCCATGCTGTTGCAGCTGCTCTTTCCTACGAGCAGCCCTGCACGCACGCACACTGGGGACAGGCTCCTCGGGGTCCTCTGCATCACTGCTGCCAGCCTCCACAATATCCGAAGGCAGCACTCTACTCCTTGATTGTCCTGGCCCCATCCCTACATCACATGCAGGCCCCTCATCTGAGTCCTCACTCTCCAAGACCTCAACCATCCGCACCTGCTGCCAGCAAATCACAACAGAATGTTTTAGCTGGTGCCGGAGTCAAAAGATGATTTTTTCCCCCCTTTGTTCCAAGAACAGAAATTGGGTTGCAGTGGTGGGATTTTTCTTACTACCAGTTCTGTGGGCGTGGCTTGGTGGGCATGGCAGGGGAAGGATACTGTAAAAATTCCAGTCAGAGGTGGTATTTGCCAGTTCTCTGAACTACTCAAAATTTCCACTACCAGTTCCCCAGAACTGGTCAGAACCTGCTGAATCCCACCTCTGCTGGGTTGTTATTTTCAAGTAAGGCATTATTCTCCATTACATCCAGAGTAGCAATTCAGTTTAGAAGTGAAGAATTCAGCATGAGTGTAGTTATTTAAGGGACTGCCTGTCTCTAGTTGTTTCTGCCCATTTGGTGAAATCAGGCAGAGTGGGCATGCTTTGGGGCCCTGTGATCAAGGACTGTCATTTTGTAGGATCCAGGAAATGTGACTTTGATGAAATTGTTTTCCCCCAGATGACTCCTGCTCTGATGTCATTCCAGAAGCTGTTAAGGTCCTGGCTATTCTCCCAGGCTTTGGGACAGATTAAACATTGAGACTTTGCTGGATGGCTTTTTGTTATATGTTGAGTTTGAGGGCCCTTGTGATTTATCTTATGTATGTTTTAAAGTTGGAAATTGGGCTGCCATAAATTAAACAAACAAACAAATATAGTGATCTTCTTCAAGAGAAATAAATAATCAGACTTTGCAGGAATGATTGAAGGGCATTGCTCCTCAGCACTCAACAAACGAGTCCCAGCCACGAAAACCAACACCGGACCCAAAACAACACATGACACCACCACCATTCTCCCTCACCAGACTCAAACCCAAACCCATCCCATAGACGAAAGACAGCCACTGTCCAGAAACCAGACCATGGCTGCATCACCAGCTGCCACACACCCCGACCCCCAAACCAAGCAAACGGACACACGCCATGAACACATATCCAGGCTTCAAACTCGGAGCCAAACCAAAACCCAGAATGTCACATCACAGCCACCCGCTCAGGATATCACATCATGGAACTCAGGAGGTTACACCACAAAACCTCAGGATGTTGCAACACAGCCAACGACCCAGGAGATTACAGCCCATGACCCAGGTCATTACAACCCAGGAGATTACAGCACAAGACCCAGGATGTCAAAACAACAGAACTCAGAAGGTCATCACACAGCCCATGACCCAGGTCGTTACAACACAGGAGGCTGATAGACACACAGCCAATACCTCAGCCACACATGTTCTTATGAAAAAGCCAGTCAATCTGCAAACATCAACTCCATCAACCAATCAAGAAATGAAAACACAGCCAACCTCCCCACCAGTATATATAGGGAGACGGCAGCTCCGATCATGCTATGCTCACACAAGCACGAAGCCGAAAGCACCAGCCTGAAGCTGGCGAGTGGGACATCATCGTTGCCAAGATACTCTCAATCTTACAAGGGAAAAGACCCAAACACACCAAGACCTGCATATATCTTTTCTGGCTCACACCTGGCCAATAAAGTATTTTCTTCTACTCTACTCTACTCTACTCTACTCTACTCTACTCTACTCTACTCTACTCTACTCTACTACTATTTCCATTGTTTCTTTCATACTCAGTAGATTGAACTGAAGGCACATGCATCAAAGTTCCTTACTCTTAAATGTTCAGTTGATGAATGTCTTGTTATTCCTTGAGAAACTTTGCAAGCTACAGTACATACTGTGTTTTTTTATAGGCATACACATGAAAATTGCTTTTTTTATAGGCATACACATGAAAAGTTAAATCTTCAGAGTTGATAGAACTCCTGCAGGTTGATGGAAATCTCATGCCCATAGTATGGCGCTTTTATCTGAAGAGTCTCTCTCTCTCTCTCTCTCTCTCACACACACACACACACACACACACACACACACACAGAGAGAGAGAGAGAGAGAGAGAGAGAGAGAATTTTTGCTACATTTTGAAAAACTAATCAAAGCCCTCTTTTCTCAAATGTCCTTGATCAATGATGGGGAGGAGATGACTCAGTTTCAACAAAACTCTTAGCTGTGACTATTATCTAGAATTACAATTTAAAGGGTCAAAAATAAAGCCCACATACAATCACTATTGGTTTACAAGCTAGAAGAGACTGCTTGGAAAAAAATATAAATGCTTATTGAATTGTAAAGTTAATTCTGAATTGAGCAGAGAAGAAGTCATTGATTCCGCTGTTTTATGGTGATAAGGAATATTTAACAGATTAACAGAGTTGGAAGGGACCTTGTAGTTCATCCAGTCCAACCCCAAGCCCCAGCAGGAGACCCTACACCATTTCTGAAAAATGGCAGTCCAACCTCTTATTGAAAGCCTCCAGTGATGAAGCTCCCAAAATTTCTGAAAGCAAGCTGTTCGATTCGTTGATTGTTCTCACTGTCAGAAAGTTTCTTCTTATTTCTAGATTGAATCTCTCCTTGTTCAGTTTCCATCCATTATTCTTTGTCTGGCCTAGAGGTGCTTTAGAAAATAGTTTGACTCCTTCCTCTCTGTAACAGCCCCTCAAATATTGGAAAAAAAATCATACATTGCAATGACTTACCTGTCAATGAATATTTCAGCTTCACCCATAACAACACAAGAGCACACAATAGATACAAACTCAAGGTTAATCGCACCAAACTTGATTGCAGGAAATATGACTTCAGCAATAGAGTGGTCAATGTCTGGAATACTCTACCTGACTCTGTGGTTTCTTCCCCAAACCCCAAAAACTTTAACCTTAGACTGTCTACTATTGACCTCACCCCCTTCCTAAGAGGTCTGTAGGGGACGTTCATAAGCGCACCAACGTGCCTACCGTCCCTGTCCTATTGTTTCTTTTATTTTTCTTATATGTACCCATTTCATGTATTCATAACTATGTATATACTTATACCTATTATCTTGTAAGCGATTGACAAATCAAATAAATAAAAAAAAATTAAAAAAAATAAACATTGGTATCATGTCTCCCCGGTCCTTCTCTTCACTAAAGACTAGTCATGCCCTGTTCCTGTAATCTTCTTCATATGTTTTAGTCTCCAGTCCCCTAATCATCCTGGTTGCTTTTCTCTGTACTCTTTCCAGAGTCTCAACATCTTTTTTTATAGTGTGGTGAGCAAAATTGGATGCAGTATTCCAAGTGAGGCCTTACTAAGGCTTTATGGAGTATTATTAGTACCTCATGTGATCTTGATTGTATCCCTCTGTTGATGCAACCGTTTTTTATTATCTTTTCCAGTAACATCCCGGGTACTGATGTTAGGCTATTTCAAACATATGGTAGTCTTTATACTGATTGAGATGCACTTAGGTCCTTCAGCTGAAAAGACAATATTCCAGAGTATTAGCCAACTTTTTTTTGACATACTCAAGTCTCTCTCTACCACTGGACCTGTCTCACCCAATCACAGTTTCCCAAAGATGTATAGCATTCAGCTGGTATTTGCTCTTCCACCTGCCAGTCACTTATAAGAAAAGACCACAAGATGGAAATATCTTTCCTTTTTTGTTAATTAAGAAACACGAGGCACTTTAAGTGGAGTAGCTTATAGTAATTTGGAAGTCTTCCAAGGCATCTTGGATTTATAAACTGCAATTACTATTTTAAATAGATATTTCTTTGCCAGTTTGGTACAAGGAAAATACAAATGGCTGTTAGGCTTATCAAAACATGGTATACTTCAAATAAAGCAGGCTGTGTAAAGGACCACAGAATAGATCCATCCAAGATGGCAGTTAGGTTTTAGGGGGTAAAAAAAAAAACATATTTAAAAGTTAACTTGCCTTAAAATACGTGCAAAATAAAATCAAGCTCCAGTACCACTTTACTCCACCACACACTGTACCTAGAAGTCTGGATAAGTTTAATTCTTTCCTGTGTCCTAGAAGATTTTTCCTCAGATCTCGGAGTTTAAATTCCTCTCCTTCCTTCTTCAGAGTTGACTGCTGTTCTCCAGATAAATGTAAAAGAACAACACCCTTCAGCAAACTCATTCCCCGTTATTTAACCTAAAGGGAGTTAATAAGCTTATTGGAGATAGAAAGGATTACTCTATCAATCATACTGGTTAATTTCCTACCTAACAGTAATATTGGGAACTTACCTCACTAGAAGTTCATAAGACCCACAAAGTCTGTGACCCACTGGGTTATCATTTCACAAATATTTCCTTACCTAAACAGAGAAACAAAATAACCATGGATTGGCAAAAAGCAGTGGGAATTACTTCCAACTTTCTTAGGTTTCCCCATTAACTTTTGTTATAGGAACTTGGCAGGGAAATTTGCAAATGACAATTATGTGACTGCAGCAGTGTGCAATATGGCAGCACTGAAGCAATGACAACTTTATCAAATTTCAATCCTATAGGAATCATGGATCCTGAATTTTGGGCGCATTCTGTAAGGTAGCCTTTTAGAGGTCTGTTGATTCAAAAATTGTTGCCCTATGATGCACTGTTTCATCCAATTTAAGGTAACAAAGAACTAAGCAGACACAAGAGTTTTAGTAGTAAATGTTGTACAAACATCCACTGAGAAACATTCAAATATTCCTCCTCCCCCCGAAAATAAAGAGACCAGGTAAAATTATTCTGTTAGACTTACTGTGATTTCAGTTTAACAAAATGACATATTTTTTGTCAGCCAATAACTATTTCTATTATTAATGCTATTTTCTCCCGGTTATACAACAGTACACCCTAAGAAAATTTTACATCTACGATCTACGTTCTTTAGATTTACATTTCAACAGAATATTCTACCAAATGTTTTGTTAAAATATTAATTATTTGCCATGTGCCTGGATTCTCACAAATTCGGGCTCAGAATTATTACTAAGAAGGCTGGTCATGGCAACAACTACTAAATACGTGACAATGAAGCAAATTATTTCTTGAATAGAATAATTTCTTGGATACAATCAGAATGTCAAGAACCTCAAATACCAAGTGGACTATTTTCCATTCTAGAATTATTACATTGTTGAAAATGTGACTTGAAATAGCTTTCTAAGATTGCTACTTCAAACTGCACACACAGCAGGTAAGCAAGTCTAGACATACATTATCCTACATCTTTGTACTTTTTCCATCTTTTCCCACAGCAGGTAAGCAAGTCTAGACATACATTATCCTACATCTTTGTACTTTTTCCATCTTTTCCCAGCTAGGAAATTATTGTCTGCAGGAAACCAAAGTGCTTTTGATCAATCAGGTTAATGCGCACTGTTTAGTTTGAAAAGCAAAAGAAAACATCTTCTGTCATTGTTTTTTGCTCATAATTCTTAATATAGTATAATTGAAATGTCATATATATGTGCACTCATTTATGGGGATCAAGGGAGGGTCAAATGTCATTCTATGCCAGAAGTGATGTCATGCCAATCCAATGCAAGTTCCATGCCTTTATGGTTCTGCATGAACATAGAAATGGAATCATGCAGCCAATGATTTTTACTTGATGCTTTGTGGAAGCAAAAATAGTACTTTTAAGAAGAAAGCTCTAAACAGTAATGGTACTTTTGAACTTTGGCATTATTGATGCCTCCTGAGAATGCCATAGATAGCCAAGAAAACAAATAGGTCATTGAACAAGTCAAACAATCATGTTTTGGATGCTTTATGCAAACCCAGATCTCTTGTAAAGTCAGGAACATTAGAAAACATGCAAGGAAAGTGAAAAGCTAAATGCAGAATGGGTAGACTCAATCACATCAGCAATGGGTTAAGCTGTTGAAAGACATGACGGGTCATCCCAAGAAATGAACATCTTACCAATAAATTCCAATTGGTAATAGTATGATGTATAAATGGAGAAACCCAATAAAGTGTTGCAAAACAACAACAACAACAACAACAACAAATAAATTCCATGTTGGAATGATTCCTGTCTGGACTAGCCTGATTGACTTTTAAAAATCTAAATGTTCCAAGCTGTTCTTGTGGTTCTTGTATTTCCGCAATGGCGTTAACAGAAACAGAAGTACTTCACTATGTTTTGGAAAGGAAAGCTTTCCTGTCTTATCTCACTTTTTACTCCATCTATGATCCTATCATTCTTTGGTTCACAGGAAACAAGGAGGGCAGTATAAATCCTTTGCTTTGAGAAGCTCTTTCTAAACCCCCTTCTTCCTCTTTTCAAAGGCTTATTATGGCCACTTTAGAGATCTCCTCCACACACATGAAGCATTTACACCAAGGTTGCCAGCAAAATAAAGCATTCTGGAGTTGTGGGTGCTCCATCACTGGAGGTTTTCAAGAATAGACTGGACAACCATTTTATGGGAATAGTATAAAAACTCCTGCCTTGAGCAGGGGGTGGGTGGATTAGAAGACCACTGAAGTCTGTTCCAATGCTATGATTCTAAAACTGGCAGTTACAGCACCCTGATGTATTAGACAAGGGTTATTGAGCTTTTCCTTGAAGGGGGAAGACATCCAGAAGAATATAATTATGAACCTGTTTTTTCATTTTTTTGAGTGACTTGAAATGCAGTCATTGTTGAAAAGTAATTTAGATTCCCAGCAAGCTGAATCCTTCTCATATTTTACGTGTAAGTGATCAGTCAAGCAGAACTATTAATCCAGTAAACCCTTTAACCATCCATACTAGAGAAAATTACTTCAAAGTTAATTGCTTCTATTGGAGACGGCGTGTTGTGCAACCTGCAAGTTTTCTTTTGAGAAAATCGCTTCAGCAACACCAGACATCTCTTAACCTTTTAGATAACAAGATGCTTTTTAAAAACACTATGAGGCAACTCAAAAGCTGATGACAGATGATTCCCCCTTGAACCTTGACTATTCTGCTTGGACTACTTACTGCTTTTTGAACTTTTGGATGCTGCTCTTGCTTCATCCCTTGAAACCCAGATAAAAGATGAAGCTCAGCCTTTATGAACAAGCACAACTGTAAGTGGCTGTACCTGATTTATTATTTCCTATTTACTTTCTAGCTAGACTCTGTTAGTGCATCTGGCAACAGGCAGTATGCCATTCCATCTTTCTTACTCTGTTTTGGCATTAGGTAAGGTGCCAATATTTATGATGGCTGCTTCTCCACCTTCTGAGGTCTCTGGCATGATTGCCCATAAAAAACAAAAGGAAGTGGCTGGAAGTCGTTGCTTTCAACGTTTCAAATTATGCTGCTTTTTTCTCTGTCGAAGGCTATAACACCATCACATTTAGTAATCTCCCAGGCATGATCAACCTAAAGTCACGAGCGAGACATATATTTTAATGCATTTCTTAACCGTAAATTTTAGACGCAAAGGGTGAACATTTAATGTTACTGGGTTTACAAATGGGTGGTCCTGTTTGAGTAGCATTTACAGCACAGGGTGTGAGTAGAGTGCAGAGCAGGGGTGGACAACTGTGGCAACCTGTGGACTTCAATCCCCCAGAATTCCTGAACCAGCCATGTTTTCTCAGGAAATCTGGGAGTTGAGGTCCATAGGCCATAAAGTTGCCATAGTTTCCCACCCATAGGTTAGCACACAGGCTGAATGATATCTCCATTAGAGGGTAACAAAATCCCCCTCCCCCCCTTCTGACATTATACTGCGAGCAAAAATATCTCATTCCTACACAGGGTTCTGCATCAGTCTTCTTCCTAGGTCATCCCCCCACCATCATGCTACCTGTACTTTTGCCCACCTGCAATATGGAGAAGCAGCAGCCACTTGAGGCTTCAAGGATGAAGTCCAAGAGCAGTTTGTCTTGCATTGATGGGGGTGTGATATAATTTGCCAAAAGCAGTTATGTCTGACTGTTAGGTTGATCAGGGTTCAAGTCCTCAGGTCAAACTACCGCACATTCAATCAATTAGAGCTGAAGGAGGATTTTGATATACATAAACATGCATATGCATCACACGATCCCCTTTCAGGTATGAAAAATAGGGTAAAAGAGTAAGAGATAGTAAGCCAAAAAGTAATTAGAGACCTGAGCTGAGAAAAAGAAGGAAACCAAACTAGATCTAGTTTGTATCATATTATTGAGTTATACCTCTCCATATAGTACTTTTCTATCCATGCAAAGCTTTCTTAGTTTCACAAATGCATACACACTCAGTCAGACACACACACACACACATGCTTATATAGGTATACATCATCTTTTGTTATTCATATAATCAGAAAAATCCTTTTTTAAATAAATCATCTGATTTCATACCTCTGGAATATTTCAGGAAATCTAAAACTCACATGAATTTTAGAAAATATATGCTTTTGGAAAATAATATATCAGAAATAGTATAGACTTTAAATTTTCTTTCCATCTAACAAATAAAGGAGAACAGACTCTTCATTTAGAAAACTAAGAATGTTGGGGAAAATTTTTTGCTTGATCTTAATGGGAGCATCTGTTATGAAGAGGATTAAAATGTTCATAACATTGTTCAGTTTGTCGTTATTATCCCACCATGTTGGTTATAAGACTTCTCACTGTTTAATGGAATGGGACAGCTGTCCATCTCATCTGCTTCTTCTCTGGCCAGTTAAGAGGACTGTGTTGACAGGTGCTTCTTCTTAGTAATATCTCACCAATCCCAGAAGTGAGATTATTGTTTTCGACCAGGAATTTCTTCTTTTGGGATTCTACTCTGAACCTGAAATTCTGGAGCCTACTTATATAGATGCAGGACCCACTCAGTACCATAGAACTTAGTTTCCATTTAACATTTGTAGACTTGTATCATGAATTGCTCTTAGTAAGGCAGCTAAGAAAGATTGTTGTCAATTACTAATCATCTTTATCTTCGGATTTTTTAGGACATCCCTTTCATCAAGTGAACAAAACCATCCCTCTGGGGTAATTTAAATAATGCATAAAGGATATTGCATTTAAAAGGCCACTACACACACCCTTGCTTTTTTTCTCCTGATTCCTATGCAGGTTTTGAGTTTCTTATGCAGAGAAAGGCTTGCACAGATAATTTGGATTGTTTACACCCTCCTTATTTTGACTTTCCTGATGCTCTGAGAGGAGAACAGCTTCATAATGTCTGCCATTATTGATTTCTTTCAAATGAAAACAAAGGATTAAAGGGGAAAATGTGCATCCAAGGAGAGCATAAGCCCCATTCTATGAATAAAATTTGAATGTCAAAAATCAATTAGATTGCTGAACAGGGAACAAAGGCAAGGAAACCTTTGGAAATACTTAAACTTTTCTAACAATATTTGCCCAAGATTCCTGTCTAAATGAGCATGCAAAAGATTAACAATAGTGAAAACTGAATGCAAAGAAGTTCTTTCTCACAACCAGAGAAATCTTGCTGCTAGCCTTCTTTAGCAGGACTCAAGCCTTGGGACTTGGGGCTTGGTTGAATGTAGTGAGCCTGGCTGTTAGATGTTATATCCTGAGGGCCATGTCTTAATCCCATCACTTTGGAGCTGAAGGGGGAAGGGGGCAGGAAGCTGTTTTGTCTTTAAAAAACATGTTTTTCCTTTTCTCATCCAGGGAAATATAATATTCTGCTTTTTAAATATTTCCTAGAATATTTCATTCTTCTAGGGGAGAGGGGTGGGTGCTAACTTTCTGTAGAACTATACTAGAACTTTATGAAAAATGCCCATTTGTAGTGGAAGAGCAATCTGGTTTGCCACTAAGAACGGGAAGAAATTTCCACATTGAGGTTACGATAGTAGATGGCCGAAAAACTGTCTACCCTCAATGGAAATAAAGATATTTTACAATAGATTCTTAATAATTATTATGTTCAGTGGGTCGAGGACAATTCAATTTTAAATGTTTCAGTGGAATTATCTAGAGTTTTGTTTCTTTCAGAATTTTCTCTCATGATTTTTGAAGTGAAGAGGCTGGCTTTAATTTCTCTGAACAGTCATAAGAGGGCGTTGTAAGACTGGTGTGGTAGGGAAACTGTTCTGGTAAGAGTTTATGAAGGAACATTAGGTTTATCTACATAATTTGGGCTTTCCTTCCACCCTCTAGATAGAATTATGCTCCAGTTTTCATCAGTCCCAACATATGGAAATATCTCAGGAAGCTGGCCGTGTCCCCCATATTTTGCAACCTGGGAGAAGTAGTGGAACTGTGGGAATTATTTTTGTAAGTAGGAAATAATAGGAAACGTTCAACAGCTTCTTAAATTTAAGGTTTACAAGACAAATTGGATAGCAACCAGGTGACAATCTTTCAGTGTGGATCCTGTGCATTGAATGAATGTTCATAAATATGTGTATCTTGTTATCTAGGTAGCCTGAGTCATTTCTCCCTGGCTGTAAACACCAGGCAAAAAGGCTTGATTCTACCACTCTTTATCTTCTCGCTCAGTTTGAATTCTCAGCTTCTGTAGATCTACCTGAGCGAGTTGCTGCACTTGGCTGGCCTTATATAGGATTAGGGCTATTAGGATTATCTAGGTTCCCCTTGTTCCTCTGCCTCGTTGATGTCAGATTCTGGAGGCTCCCGAGTCCGCACATAATTATCAGATGGCCCTGGCCCTATCTCTGTGTCGGATACAGATCCCTCATCCGAGCCCTCCCCAGACTCGAGAACTGGCCCATGTTCCTCCCCGCTATCTAACTCCGCTGGCCACTGGTGGACCACAACAATTTTGATGTTGTAAGCCACCCAGAATTGCTTTGAAATGAGATAGGTGGCAAATAAAATTCACAATAAATAAAATAACTTAGAAGCTAAGGAGAGAATCAGGTTGATTGATAGTTGCATAGGGGAATTCCAGAGTTGTAGGCCAGATTGAAAATCGAAAAATATCCTAGAAGAGTGCACCGCTGTGAAGAAAACAACATGGATGTGTTTGTGAAGTTATCAGAAGTCATATTTTTCTGTTAATGGACTGGCTATTTTAGGCCTTAAAATATTGCTAAATACTATATTAAATTATTATAGGTCATATTGAAAACATATTTTTAAAAGTGGGTTATACTATCTCAATACAGATGGTTCTCGATTAAGAACACGATTGAGCCCAAACTTTGTTGCCAAGTGAAACATTTGTTAAGTGTGTTTGCCCCATTTTATGATCTTTCTTGCCATAGTTATTAGTCAAACTGTTGTTAAGTGAATCTGGCTTTCCCATTGACTTTGCTTGTCAGAAGGTCACAAAAGGGCATCAGGTGACCCCAGGAATTGCAACCATCATAAATATGAGTCAACTGCCAAGCATCTGAATTTTGATCATAGGACCATGGGGATGCTAAAATGGTCTACGTGTGAAAATTGGTGATAAGTCACTTTTTTCAGTGCCGTTGTAACTTTGAACAGTCATTAAATGAACTGTTGTAAGTCAGGACTACCTACGGTAATCTCTTTCTCTCTCTCTCTCTCTTTCCTTTCTTCAAAATAAGTTCTAAAAACAAGATGGGAGGAAACCCAAGTCTTTCTTTGTGTGTCTGCATGTGGCAGAGGGTGATAAAATGAACCATAATTTTCTAAGAAATCTGCAGCAATTCTAATCTGACCATCAGGAAATATTTAAAAGTTAATTTTAAAAAAGCAAAATGATCAAGCTTATTATTTTCAGTAGATCTTGAAGTTTCTGTGTACAGGTAACTTTATTGCTTTGTACACAGCAACATAATCATAAATAGTTTTCCTATTAAGTTTTAAAGTTGTTCTGTTCAGTCATGCATTTACATTTACATTATGTCTGCCCTCCATGTGCCCCAATTTGCATCCGGACTCCCTGTCAAGAACAGGAAGACAAATTTGCCTAGGTGTTTCTATGGGCCACATTCTCAGTGGAAAAGGCCCTTTGATGAAGGTCATGGAGCCCTTCAAGAGACATTAATTTACAGAGAAGATCAGGGAATGAAAAATCACACCCCAGGATATGAAGCCATGAATAGCCTCTGTTGAAAATATATTTGAGAAGATAAGGTTAAATCAGGGGTCCCCAAACTTGGCAACTTTAAGACTTGTGGACTTGGCTGGAGAATTCTGGAAGTGGAAGTCCACAAGCTTTAAATTTGCCACTGGAGAATTCTGGGAGTTGAAGTCCACAAGCTTTAAAGTTGCCAAGTTTGGGACCCCTGGGTTAAATGGTTAATGATAAACTAACATGAAGTCCTTCTGCTACCTCTTTGATTTAAGGAAATAGTTTGACTTAGTGATACAGTATCTGTGAAGACCATAGACCAGAATTAGATCTCTCAGAGTTCAGAGTTCGCATCCTATACTTGAGGAAGGAGAACTGTCTCATTTTATGATGATCAAAGTAATGCTTCAGATATCTTGATAGAAGTATTGCTATTGGGTTTATATGATTAAGTATATAAAACAGTCTTAATATCAATAGCTCTTTTCACTTTTACTCAAATTTATTTCTGCAATGATTTTTTAATAAGTAAATCCTTCATTTTAAAAGAAGGGAGACTGCCATTCCAAGTCATTTCACTGATGATTATAGAAGGAACCTTTTCTCATTAAAATAATTGCTTGATACTGAAGTTTCATTTGACAACTGAAGGTTAGATAAACCCATTTCAAGTAGTTTATTTATATTAAGCTAGTGCAGAGTGCCTTAACAGCACTTGGTTTTGCTGAAGTACAAGAATCCACCTCCCGTGTCATTTTGTGTCAGCCAAGACTGCTGTATATGTACTTTGCATGCATAGAAGTCCATGTTACATAGCAAAGTATAGTTCCTGACATAGATAAGATGAGATGACATAACTTTACCTTTATTGTCACTTTTTTTCTGTGAATATGCTGGCCCACATTAAAAATGAAATTCTGATGCCCACTCTCAAAAGAAAATATATATACCATACACATACATGCACATACATATACATATGCTTTCATCATCATTTTAGCCATTGTCTATCCACTGCAGGATGAAGGCCTCTTCCACATGTTTCCAATCAATATAGTCCTGAGCTTTCTTTTGTCAATTGGGCCTGCAATACTTGCTGATGTCATTGATCCATCTTGTTTTAGGTCTCTTTCGTGGATGCTTGAAAGGAAGTGATCTTTCAATAACCTTTTATTGCTGTCCTCACCACCGTCTGCACAGCATTCCTGTTCAAAACAGTAATACCTCCAAACCACACAGTAATACAATCTTAAAAGCTTAAAATGCTTGAGAAAATAAAAATGGTTTTGTACTGCAGAAAAAGGAGAATAAGGTGGGCTTTTCAGTAGGTTCCAGAAACCATTTAATGACCCGTTTCTAGATGGTTACACACAGCACCATAACCTGAGAGCACTTCTGGAGCAGTCAAAGATGATCCAAGATTTTGTAGTTAAATATATAGGAAAGTGTTATGGTCCTAAGTCTTCATGAGTTTCATAACCTAGGTTAATGTCATCATCCTGAATTGGGATCAGAAATAAACAGGGAATCAGTGAAGAGATATAAGATTGATGTAATATATTCATAATGTCCGGTTCTAATCAATAATTTTGAAATTAAATAATTTTAGTTTCTGGACTTACTTCTAGAGCAGGGTGCCCTAACCTTGGTAACTTTAAGATTGTGTACTTCACTGCCAAGAATACTCCAGCCACCATAGCTGGGAGTTGAAGTCCACATGATGCATCCAAAAATGGCATGCTACAGTGTACAAAGTTTTTTTTCTTTGCATGTGATGGTTGAGTATCAAAACTCTCAAAGTAGAGTAACAAAGAGTACTTCATTTAAACTGCAGTTTAAATTTCAGAGGGAGAGGTTTGGGAAGTGGGGATAGATGTATTGGTTTGGGTCTGGGAGTTTTAGCCCAAGAAAATTTTCCAGCTTTCAGAATAACTGGACTATGTATATATTTCCAGGAAAAACAAGGATTAGTACTCTACAGATACTTTGTGAAATATAAACCATAAGTAATCATTCTGTGAAACCCAAGAGAATACTCTATGCAAAGAACATAAACTAACTTATAATCTTAAGGGAACCTATTTACAACTTCTTTTGCATTATGGAATAAAAGGTAATGTGATTATCTTGTTTAAATGTTTTCTAAAAAGCAACTTCCCCATCGTTTATCCTAGGGGTTGTTGTGAACTAAAGAAATGCGATTAATAAAGATTCATTTGCATAGCAGGATCGTAATCCTGCACTTCCTATTGGCCCATATAATGGCAAGTTATGATTGGTTCATTCCGAGCAATCTGACTGGCTGTTGGTGGGCCGAGTCCCATTGGACGAGGTTCAAACCCTATAACATCATCCATTGGTCATCCGGATAGCCGTTCACTCTATAAAAGGGCGGCCGCTATCCGGGGTTTTTTGTCTCTGTTAACATGCTGTAAATAAAGAGCTGAATTCATGAGAAGCAGTTTCGTCTCCGTTTCTAAACCCATGCCTCATACTTAACACTGGCGACGAGGATGGGATGCGGAGACAATAGAGCTGGCTAAACCCTACAGAGCTCCAACCGAAGCACGTGGCTGAGAGCGCACCTACATCGACAGGATGTCAGGCGGTGCTATACCACCCGCTCCTTTTGACCCAGAAAAAGAAGACTGGGAGTCGTATATGGATCGTTTCCAGATGTTCTTGGAAACCAACAATTTAGAGGACGTTTCCACCAGCAAGAAAAGAGCAGTGGCTCACTGCGGACCTGCCGTATTCCGGGTGGCTAAAGCACTTGCAAAACCGGCTGAAGTAAAAGAAATGGATTGGGACACCCTCGCACCTCTCCTGCGGGCTCATTATTCATCCGCTGCATCAACACTGGCCCGAAGACACGAATATTACCAGAGGGAACAACAGAAAAGCCAGAGCTGCGTCGTTCTGGGATTAGATGCACCGCACAGGTGCAGAAGGCCTATGGAGAAGGACAACGTCAGTTTTCCAAAGGCCGTCACCTATGCTACTGCAGCAGAAGAAACCAGGAAGTTGGCTGCTCGAAGGCGCCGCAACCACGCACCGCTTCGTCAACTCGCCCATGACATGTCACCCGGTTTAGAGAAGTTCCCGGCAACAACCCATCACAAGAATCGTAAGCCGGAGAGTAAGGAAGAAGAAGTCATCAGGATTCTGGGCAATCAAAGTCCACGAACTCTAAGGACTCCGCACAAATGCAAATTCCGCTACGCACTCTGCAAAAATTGTGGAGCCAACCATAAGAGAAGCAACTGCAAATTCCGCTACGCACTCTGCCACGCCTGTGGGAAGAGAGGCCACATCGCACGGGCCTGCAGAAGCAAGAGAGAGTCCAACCCGAACTGAAGGGAGAGCAACTTCCGACAACCCGCAAGAAATGTTCTTGTAAATCGGCATCGCTTGGGTAACCAAGAGAACAACCACTCCTACAGAAACAGGGCACCGGCTCTTCAAGCAAAACGGGAAGAGGCACACCAAAAGACAACCATCGGCCACGCTTCGCTACTAGATGCACAGAAAATCCGAGTGAGAGTCGCCATAGAAAACCAACCTTGCCAAATGGAAGTCGATTCGGGGTCGTCCCTCTCGATGGTTTCCTGGAAGACCCTCAAACAACTCATCCCTGACATCCGTTGCCAGGATCTCAGCACCTAGAAGATCGTCCTCAGGGATTACCAGGGGAACACGATTCCAGTCGCCGGCTTGACTCAAGTCCTGAGTAACCTTCAAAAATCGTAGTGCAGAACTTCCATTGACTGTTGTCGATGGTAACCGGCCCAGCTTGCTAGGCCTACAATGGTTCGCCCCACTAGGGATTGAATTAGCCGGCATTCACCATGCCGAGAGCGACAATTGGGAAAAAGGCATCATCCAAGAATTCCAGGACGTGTTTTCAGACAACTTAGGCAAGTACAAGGGGACCCCTATATCATTTAGCCTCAATCCAGAAATAGCCCCTATCCGCCTTAAGCCTCGTCGGGTGCCATTCGCCCTTAAACCCAAGATCAACGAGCAACTTGATAAGTTAATAGCCCAAGGGGTGTTGGAGCCTATTGACCATGCCCGTTGGGAAACCCCAGTCGTAACCCCCATCAAACCGGATGGGTCGATCAGAATTTGTGGAGACTACCGCGCCACCCTGAACCACGCACTCCAACAGAGCGCTTATCCGGTGCCGGTGGTTCAACATCTTCTCCACTCCCTGGGCGGTGGGAAGATCTTCGCAAAGTTAGACTTAGCGCAAGCGTATCAACAACTACCCGTTGATACGGAAACCGCAGAGGCACAGACTATCGTTACACACCGAGGTGCCTTTAAATGCAACAGACTCCAGTTCGGAGTGAATGTAGCCCCCGGGATATTTCACAGTCTAATGGAGAGACTTTTGCAAGGCATAAAAGGGGTTGTGCCGTATTTTGATGACGTTTTAATTGCTGCCCCTAATAAAGAAGAGCTCGAACGGCATCTCAAACTAGTTCTGCATAGATTCAAAGACGCCGGCCTCAAGGTGAAAAAAAATAAGTGTCAACTGTGTACTGAGCGGGTGGAGTTTCTTGGGTATCTCCTCGATAAACAAGGGATTCACCCCACCGAGACCAAACTCAAAGCAATTAAAAACGCCCCAAGACCTAAAAGTAAGGCTGATCTCCAGGCCTTCTTGGGACTCATAAATTTTTACAACATCTTCTTGCCTCACAAGGCAACAGTAGCCGAACCCTTACATCGACTTCTTGACAAGAAAGCTATTTGGGTTTGGGGTCACAAAGAAGAGTGCTCTTTCAGAAAGGTGAAAGACTTATTAACCTCCGACGCTGTGCTAATGCAGTACAACGAGACTTTGCCGTTAAATATTACGTCCGACGCGTCACCGTTTGGGGTCGGAGCCATTTTGAGCCACGTGTTACCAAACGGGAATGAGGCTCCTATTGCGTACTTTTCCCACACGTTATCAAAGGCTGAACGAAGCTATAGCCAACTTGACAAAGAGGCTCTTGCTATTGTATCGGCCATGAAGCGGTTTCACGAATATGTTTACGGGCGGCCCTTTACTCTAGTTACAGACCACAAGCCTTTACTTGGCATTTTAGCAGGTGATAAACCAACGCCACATATATTGTCGCCTAGAATGACTCGCTGGTCAGAATTCCTAGCAGCCTACAACTACGTACTGCAGCATCGCCCGGGGAAAGCCATTCCCCACGCTGATGCTTTGAGCCGTTCCCCACTTCCGGAAACCGTCAGCGACCCAGCTCCGACCCTCACTACGCTGCAAATTGAAACCCTCAACTCGCCGCCACTAACGGCAAGGGATATCGCCGCCGACACAAAACGGGACGCTATCCTCGCAAGAGTTCCCAGTTGGGTCGAACGCGGGTGGCGAGTCAAAGAAACCCCCACCATTTTTGCACCGTTCAAACACCGGCAAACGGAACTATTTTCCCAGAAGGGCTGCATCCTATGGGGAGATAGAGTCATCGTACCAGAGAGACTACAGCGACTCGTGTTGCAAACCCTGCACGAAGGACATCCGGGCATCATCCGCATGAAGGCTCTCGCTCGAAGCTACGCGTGGTGGCCAGGCATCGATAAACAAATTGAAGCCTGGGTAACCACGTGTAGAAACTGCCAAGAAGTCAGCAACGCCCCACCGAGAGCAATTCCCACCGAATGGGAAACTCCTCGAGGCCCGTGGTCCCGCATCCACATTGATTTCGCGGGACCCACTAAAGGACACACTTTTCTCCTAACCGTGGATGCTTACTCCAACTGGCTCGAAATCCACAAGATGAAAAGCACGACTACTGACTCCGTTATTAAAAAACTAGATAGATTATTTGCAACACACGGTTTCCCGGACATTCTAGTTTCCGACAACGGACCCCAGTTTACTGCTCTCACCTTCGAACAATACTTGGCAGACCGGGGTATCCACCATGCCTTGACTTCGCCAGCTCACCCTGCGGCAAACGGTAGAGCCGAACGGATGGTCCAATTCGTTAAAAAGACACTACAAAAAATGGATCCAGGGGACATCGACGCTAGATTGAACAAAATACTCTTACTACAACACATTACCCACCACAGTGTCACCAACAAGACCCCAGCCGAACTTTTAATGGGGCGGAAGCTTCGCTCCCACCTCGACCGATTACACCCGGCTTATTCACCAGAGAAACCTTGTGGATCCAGAGGAACCTATCGCCAATTCAAGGTAGGTGACCTGGTCTACGCCAAAAACCTTTCCGGTGAACCGTTGTGGGTCCCAGCCACCGTAGTCTACCTCACTGGCCCTAGATCTTACCGCCTTAAGACGACAGACGGCAAGATATGGAAACGCCACATAGATCAACTTCGATCTCGCTTACAATCAAATATCCGCGACCCCCAGGACTTCCAAACTCAGAGGGGAGGGAATACCGAGGGGGACGAAGACCGTATGGACGACGACGTAATCGAGGACAGACGGCCACTAAACCAAGTGCTCGCGCCACCTGAAGAAGGTCCGGGATCGGGGGCATCCTCCCCGCAGAGGAACACCGTAGTGGAGACATGCCCGCCCGATCCAGGAATGGACTTAAGGGACCCTGATAGTGTCGCAGAATCAACCCCGTGCGAAAACGAGCCTTGCGTTCCACCGGAACCGAACTTTAAACAAAAACCAGTGGAACAGCAGAAATCAAATAGGCAGGTAAAATGACCTGCATACCTGCGTGATTACGTCACCACGGCCGTCAAACGGAACCCAGGGGGGAGGGGTGTTGTGAACTAAAGAAATGTGATTAATAAAGATTCATTTGCATAGCAGGATCGTAATCCTGCACTTCCTATTGGCCCATATAATGGCAAGTTATGATTGGTTCATTCCGAGCAATCTGACTGGCTGTTGGTGGGCCGAGTCCCATTGGACGAGGTTCAAACCCTATAACATCATCCATTGGTCATCCGGATAGCCGTTCACTCTATAAAAGGCGGCCGCTATCCGGGGGTTTTTGTCTCTGTTAACATGCTGTAAATAAAGAGCTGAATTCACGAGAAGCAGTTTCGTCTCCGTTTCTAAACCCATGCCTCATACATAACAGGGGTCTTCAAACTTGACGGCTTTAAGACTTGTGGACTTCAACTCCCAGAATTCCTGAGCTAACATGACTAGAGGAGGAATTCTGGGAGTTGAAGTCCACAAGTCTTAAAGCTGTCAAGTTTATCCTGTCACATTGCCTCATGGCAATAGCAATAGCACTTAGACTTATATTCCACTTCGCAGTGCTTTACAGCTCTCTGAGCCGTTTACAGAGTCTGCATATTTCCCCCAACAATCTGTGTCCTCATTTTAGCAACTTTGGAAGGATGGAAGGCTGAGTCAACCTTGAACCAGTGAGATTTGAACTGTTGGCAGTCGCCAGAATTAGCCTTCAGTACTGCGTTCTAACCACTCCACCATCACAGCTCATATACAGAAAGAGGAGAAAAACAAAACAATTTCAAAAACAGGAAAGGGTTGGATGATGGCAGTAAATGAAGTATACTTGAAATATTATCTTTGGTTAATGAGAGCGATGCTTTGATTTGAAGAGGGGGGGAAAACAGCAGCAGGAGCAACACAACAGTTTCAATATGCTAGTATATAGTATTTCTGCTTTCACCAGATATTACCATTAAAACTGCCTTGCACTGGGGCTGAGACACACATCATACTACCACCATAGGACAAGGGTGGGCAGTTATGGTCCCTTTATGACTTGTGGACTTCCATTCTCAGAATTCCAGAGCCAGCCAAGTCCACAGATCATAAAGGGGCCATAGTTGCCTATCATTGCCTTAGGGGTAGTATGTAAATTAGGTAAATGCTCACTTCCTAATATGAGGTGGGCAGGGGTGGGATTCAAATTTCTTAACAACCGGTTCTGTGGGCATGGCCTAATTTGTGGGTGTGGCTTATTGGTCATGTGACTGGCTGGGTGTGGCTTGCTGGATGGGCGTGGCTTGCTGGTCACATGACTGGCTGAGCATGGCTTGGTGGTCACATGACTGGGTGGGTCAAAAGATAGAAATTCACTTTAACAATGCTCTTGCTGCGGAGTTGGACTAGATGACATCTGAGGTTCCTTCCGGCCCTGGATTTCTGTGCGGTTTCAAAGCAACCTCTGAAGCTGCGTCTAGTGCCAGAGTTTGTGGTCCTTCCTCCCTCTCCTTTTTCTTTCCCTTCCTCCCTCTATACGTCTGTCTGTCCACCCACCCATCCATATGCACGCACGCCCCTAACTGCCTCAATTCCAACTACTGCTAGCCTTAAATGCAAGCTACTCAATGCAAGAAGCCTTGTGAATAAAATACCTGAATTTCTCCTCTTACTAAATATGGCTAAATTCGACATCATATTTGTCTGTGAAACATGGCTCAATGCATCTCTCCCTGACTCCATTACCACAGTAAGATACTATCATGTTTATGACTATCAGATTGTGAAATTCATAGAGGAGGTGGTGTTGCTATCTTCTATAAAAAGTCCTTACACTTAAAAAACATCCAAGTTACCCAGGAGCTTGCTCTTCCTGAGACCATCATCTGTGAACTACCCTTAAATATCACATTTCGATTCTTACTATGTTACAGAGCACCTGATTATGACATTGAACATGTAAACAAGCTAAATTCACTACTAACATGGGCAACATCCTGCCCACACGCTTTTATCTTTCTTGGTGACTTCAATCTACCTCATATTGACTGGACCCTAAACGAATGTACAACTGAACCCATACACACAACCTTCTACAATGCTGTTACAAATCTGGGACTGGAACAACTAGTAACCACAATACTAAACAACTGCCTCAATCTCATCTTCTGCAATACTTTGAATTTAATTTACGGAATACAAACTAAAGAACCCTTTTCCAGTAGTGACCACAATATGATTGACTTTTGTCTCAACATACGTCCACACAAAAATCACCACAATGATGTAATCCCCAATTGTAACTTCAAAAAAGGCAACTATGATCTTATAGACAACGATCTCTCATCCCTTGATTGGCAATCTCTATTCACTGGATGCAATACTGTTGAAGACCATTACAACATATTTTTACTTGAAGTCAAAAGAGTCATCAAACTATATATACCAACAACAACTCCCAAAACAAAACAAAAAAGCAGATTACCCATAACAATAAGGAAACTTCAATCCAAAAAGAGATCACTCTGGCGGAAAAACAAATCTGGTCACGTTACCAATTTCAAAAACCGATACAAAAATTTATGCCACCAGATAAAGACCGAATGCACCAATTATCACATTAAACAAGAGGAAAACCTTCTAAGCACCAATTCCACCCGTGCTTCTTACAATTTTGTAAACAACAAACTAAAAGACTCAAGGTCCATCCCTCCCATGATAGGACCTGATGGTAAAGACTGCAACGAAGACACCATTAAAGCCAACATCTTTAACACATTCTTCGGCTCAGTATTTGTAAACAGCAATGGATCATGCCCAGTATTTCCTAGCCGTACCACAGATAACAACAATGATCTAATACATATCGATTTCACAGAAGACAATGTTGAAAAAGCACTACGCAATCTAAAACCATCCCTATCTATTGGACCGGATGGAATATGTGCCTACTTCTTAAAAAAGCTATCCACTGCCATAGCCAAACCTCTAAGCATAATCTTTGAAAAATCTTTCAGGACCAGCTCCTTGCCTAACCTATGGTCACAAGCCACAGTCATCCCCATCTTCAAAAGGGAGACCCAAGCCTAGTTGAAAATTACAGGCCAATCTCCTTATGCTGCGTCACCTGTAAAGTCATGGAATCAATTATTAACCAATCCATCATCCTCCACTTAGAGACAAATAACCTACTCTCCAATAAACAATTTGGTTTCAGAAAAAACTATCCTGTAATCTGCAACTCTTACACTGCAAAAACATATGGACGACACAACTCGACCAGGGCAAAGCAATAGACGCAATCTACATAGACTTCTGTAAAGCCTTTGATTCAGTGGTACACAACAAACTACTCCTAAAAATAAAATCCTATGGTATCTCTGGACAACTGAATAAGTGGATAGAAGCATTCCTGTCAAACAGACAACAAATGGTCAAAATTGGGAGCGTCCTATCAAATCCAGTACCTGTCAATAGTGGTGTCCCCCAAGGCAGTGTTCTAGGACCAACTCTCTTCATACTCTACATAAATGACCTCTGTGATCATATTAAGAGCAATTGCATTCTCTTCGCTGATGATGTAAAGCTGTTCAATACCACAGACAATACTGCTACCCTTCAAAAAGATCTTGACTATGTATCAGAATGGTCAAACAAATGGCAACTTCAAATCTCAACAAATAAATGCTCTGTCCTACATATTGGCAAAACAAATTAGAAAATAAAATACAAGCTGAATAGTCAAGACCTTGTTGATGATCCAAGCTCTGTAAAGGACCTTGGAATACTCCTCTCTAATGATCTAAGTGTGAAAGCCCACTGTAACTACATGGCCAAAAAGGCATTAAGAGTTGTTAACCTAATCCTACGTAGCTTTTTCTCTGGTAATATCACACTACTAACTAGAGCATACAAAACATTTGCTAGACCAATACTCAAATACAGCTCATCAGTCTGGAACCCACATTACATATCTGATATTAGCACAGTTGAGAAAGTCCAGAAATATTTCACAAGAAGAGTTCTCCACTCCTCGACTCATTGTAGAATACCTTATGCCACCAGACTTGAAATTCTAGACCTAAAAAACCTTGAATTATGCCATCTTCGGTCTGATCTAAGTATAGTATATAAAATCATACATTTCAATAACTTACTTGTCAATGAATACTTCAGCTTCAACCATAACAACACAAGAGCACGCATTAGATACAAACTCAAGGTTAAACAGCACCGAACTTGATTGTAGGAAATACAACTTCAGCAACAGAGTGGTCAATGTCTGGAATACTCTACCTAACTCCGTGGTTTCTTTCCCAAACCCCAAAAACTTTAACCTTAAACTGTCTACTATTGACCTCACCCCTTTCCTAAGAGGTCTATAGGGGGCGTGCATAAACGCACCAACGTGCCTACCGTCCCTGTCCTATTGTTTCTTTTATTTTTCTTATATGTACCCATTTCATGTATTCTTAACGATGTATATACTTATACCTATTATCTTGTAAGCGATTGACAAATCATATAAATTAATAAAAAATAAAATATCTCATTCACATTCCGTTTCCTTCCCTCCCTTTCTTTCTTTCTACCATCCCTCCCTCTTTCTTTTTCTTCATTTTAAGAGAAAGAAAGAAAGGCAGGAAGGGAGGGAGGGAGGGAAGGAGGGAGGGAGGGAGGGAGGGAGGAAGGAAGGAAGGAAGGAAGCCAAGCAAGCAAGCAAGCAAGCATCTCTATGGTATTCATGGTATATTTTCAGCTGAAACCTCTTTCTACTTAAACCAGGGGTCCCCAAACTTGGCAACTTTAAGACTTGTGGACTTCAACTCCCTGAATTCTCCAGTCAGCATAGCTGACTGGAGAATTCTGGGAGTTGAAGTCCACAAGTCTTAAAGTTGCCAAGTTTGAAGAACTCTGACTTAAACCTTAGTACAACACCCAGATATTTAAAGCCATTAAACATCTTGGATTAATCTTGAAACTTTTTGCATACTTGTACTTATACAGAAAGAATTTTATTTTAACACATATGGCTTCAATTCCAAAGCTACTTTTTTATGAAAACCAAGTCAAGAAAAGGAGATTGGAAACAAAGCAAAGGTTAACTTTCTCATTCTTTCTAACCCTTTCTAAATGGCAAGTGAGCCTTTCTTGCCATTTTATTACCAAGAATTTACCACCATCTTCAAATTAAAGAGTTTCCTTCCAATAACAAACAACACAAGTTTGCAAACTTTCTGAATAGTAACACAGCACATAATTTTGTATGTTAAATGAACCATAAAGTAGAAGAGGGAAAATATCTGTGAAAAAATATTTACTGTGTTTTTTGCTTGGCAAACTGAAAGGGCCATTGGACACTCCATAAAGGTTGTGACAGCAATAGAAGTAATGAAGCAGCAGCTAGGCAAACTGCTGAATAGTCTGAATTATGCTTTGGAAATGGTGTAATGTATGCTCTGAAATTGAGCAAATGAATGAGACCTAAAGGTAAGCTGTTCTCTACAAAACCCACTTTGAACTTACCACACTAAGCCTGGATGAAAAAGCAGAGCAACTTACTAGTTTTGAAGAGGAGGATATGGAAGGAAGAAGATTGGCTCCAACAGTTTTAGGAGACTGCATAGTTTTGTTTACCCAGAACATTCTCAAGGCAGGAATCAATACTATTTTAGCTCCAAATGTTCTTTTTGCTTTTTACACTGAATCCAGGCATACTGGATGGCTGGATGCTTCCAGGAGGCTGCAGGAAGGTCTCCTAGGCCCAAAATGGGGCCTAGCATGCCTCCCTGGAGCCTCTTGGGAGCAAAAATGGGGTGGGGAGGCAGCGCTGGACCCCCCAACTCCCTATTTTTGTTCCCAGGAGGCTACCCTATACTTACCTGGTAGCCAGACGAGCCTCGTGGGGACTTCTGGGAGGGGCTGGGCAAGGTTTCTAATGGGAGCCCCCCCCCAACTAGAAACAGCTGCCGGGCAAGCAAAGAAAAGCAGGATTCAACCTGACTTGCTTCTCTCCAAGCCAGCTTGAATCCTGCTTCTCTCTGCTTGGGCAGCCGTTTCTAATGGGAGCTCCCCCGCTTCCCATTAGAAACGGCTGCCCAAGCAGAGAGAAGCAGGATTCAACCTATACAATCCTCTCCACATGTTCCTCGGCAGAAGGCAAGTGGTAGGGGAAAGGTGACCGGCCACGCCAACAAAAGGCAAGTGGGGGGGGGAAGGCGACCAGGGCTTACAGAGCTTCACTCACCCAGGGAGATCAGTAAAGGCAGGGCCATAGTGGAAGGCAGGCAGCAATGGCTGGCCTGGCGGGCAAAAGCAGGCTGCAGGCATGTCGCGCATGCGCACAATGTTGCACATGTGCAATAGGGACTGACTGGGCAGGGAGTGGAAAAGCAGGTGGAGATGGGTGGGGCCAACCAGGGGGCCATTTTACCAGTATTCCGAACTACCGGGAGCCCTAACATCCGGTTCTATAGAACCGGACAGAACCGGTAGAATCCCACCCCTAGAGGTGGGTTGTTGTTTTTTTGTCTACTTCTTAAAATTGAGCCTGCAGCTTTAAGGGAACTGGAGGGTTGAATCCTGCCTTAATGACCTTTGCCTTTTTTTGGGGGGGGGGGCTCCTTTGGTACACCACTGTCACCTGGATTGTGAATCTGGTTCCACAACCCTAGGGTTGGAAGAAAGATGGAACTTCTATGGGATAAACTGCATCCTGCCTTGTAGAAAAGTAGTTAGGAGTGGGGAGCTTGTGGGAAGTGGTTGGTGGGGAAGTTGCCTCTTCCTCTTTAGCCATGTGATGAGAGAGGATGGAGAAACACGACTACAACTTCTCACAATCTTGGGGTGTTTTTTTTCCTGAAAAGGGACTCCAACTCAATACCCAGATTTTTTTCTGATGGCTTCACTTCCTTAGCTGGTCAAGCTGTGCCTGCATCCAGTTCTGATCCTGTGTTGCTTATGTGTCTCCTGGTTCATCTCTAGGCAATCATTCTTGGTGTATCCCTGCTCTCTTCTTCCTCCAGCTTGGCCAGCCAGTTTACTACATTTCACTCTTGGATCTTATTAGCAGGGAAACTGACTAGCCTCATTCCCAGGCCTGAGCAGCACACATGCCCCTTGGCTGTAGACAAGGTAGCTGATGTGGATGTCGGCATCTATAGCACAAAAGTGAACAAGCTAGATCTTTCAAATCAATTTCAGCCTGATGAGCGTCTATAGTTTCCTTGGAGGAAGAGGATAAGTTTAACAATCAGTTTGCACATACCAGGGCAAAGCAGATCCATAATAACACTGTGTCATCCTGTCTAATGTAACTGAGTCATACTTGCCAAACTCAAACCTGCAGGCAGCATTTTTTTAACCATGAAAATTTTTCTCTATCCTCAATTCAGAGCTGGGTTGGCTCCTTTTCAAGGTATGTAAGTTTCTTTTCCAGCTGACCTATGAGTTCTATTTTTCTCAAGTAATAGTGTAATTGAATTTCAAGCTAATTATGAGCTGAATTCTCTTCTTGGATGTAAAATACTTTCTGAAAGATGCTAAAGAATCTATTTCCTATTGCATAAAAGGGAAGATTAAATATTTCATTCTTCAGGACTAAGCCTCAATTTTTATATGCATTATTTTATCATTCATAAAAAGTATTATGGCCTCAGTCCTGCAGTGAATTGGTTTGACACTGTCCAGGATGGCCTGAATTGCAAACATTATCACGCTCCTACCACTGATACACAGAAAAATGTTGCCATGACTAAAATTTTGTTTTAACCTTAGACAGAAAAGTTACACAATTCCATTGTTGCAATTGATGCCAATCTTTTATAATAATTGCTTCTAGATATTTAAATCCACCTGGATTAATAGGGTCCAACTTTTTGAAGCTATTTCTGTGATTTATTTTATCAGTTAATTAATATAGCAGACAAGTTACTGAAGTTAAATGTTCAGCCAAATGACATTTCTTTAATTCAAACTTCAGTTGAGAAATAATTCTCTGGATGGCTAGCAAAATTTATCATCTGAAAACACATCAATTCCATAATGTTATATTTTAAGGCTATAGATACTATTTTTCTATTCCTTGCTAATATTAAAGCCAAATAAAATTGGTAAGAAGTTTAGTACATTTATTTGAAAAGATTCTGTATCTGACTGTTTACTGCTAATTACTCCTTTAGCTGATCAATATAACTGATTATTTGTACAAATAAATCTGTTTCCAAATTGAATTTCTATTAAATTTTTGAGCAATGTACTTTCCAGTTTTCTGAATGATTAAAAAAAATTCCAGGGACAGAAAAAAAACCAATGGCATATTAGTGAAAGATTTCTGTGATACCCAGAGCTTCTACAAACTGCCTTCAGCTTGCAGTCCAGAAAGATCATGGATGATTTTGCTGAGCTGCCATCACCAATGATTCTATTACAGCCAGCAGCTCCAACCTAGCCCAATGATATAGAATTCTCTCCCTCCCTCTCTCGCCTCTTGTATTTTCTCCTTTGCCACCATCTTTTTTTTTTCTTTTAACAGCTGCTGAAAGGGTTATACCAAATGTTACTTTTCTTGCTGCTGTCAGTTCAAGCTAGTTGTTCAATTATATGTCATTGAGTCAAGGCCAATCCCTCCTGACGGTACTCTATACACAACTCCTGGTTATTATGATTTTTCCCCATTTATGATTTTTCCCCATCCGTACATTTCCAAATAGGTGTCTATTACTAACCATAGTGATAAAAATGACAACTCAGATGTGGGATAAACATAAACCCAACTATTTATATATTCCCTAACACTGGAGACAACTATGTAAGTCATCGGCTATGTGATGTATATATTCCATTAGTTCTTCCCTTGTGCTTATCATAGCGAATGACTGTGCTTTCAGAGATGGTCCAATAAACGTCTGCATTTGTCATCCATTATTCCCCCTTCTTTTCTACCTTCAACCTAGCCAAAAATACACCTTTTTTTCTTAATCCACCCTTTACTTGCTTCACACATTGAAATAATGTTTCATATTTAATACTCTTCTAGTGAATCTATTATATTTGCTTTTGGGGCAAACCCGGAGTGATCTCAGTAGATGTAACGCTGGCCAAACAATCCTGCAGCACATATATAAGAACTCCCAACAGAAAGAATATAGGTAAGGTACTCGGGAAGATCTCATGTAAAAAAGGCAGCCAAACTCAACCATATTTTTCCCCTGCCATGCCCACCAAGCCACGTCCACAGAACCGGTAGTAAAAAGATTTTGCTTGATACCACAATGAAGCCAGCCCATTTATCTATGAAAAGTATGTCAACCTTGCTGAGATTCAGTTTGAGCTTGTTTCTGTTCTTCCTAGCCCCTTATTGTTTCCAAAAACCAAATGTCTCTATAATATCTGTGGCCTGGCTGGGATAGCGTGTTAATAATAACACTTCCCAAACTAACCTTTCTCAACAATTTCATGTCAATATTAAAGGGCAACAAAATTCAAGAGGGGTTGGACTTAGACCATTTGTAAGAACATAATGACTCTGGACCAATCACTCACTTAACTCCTCCCCTGACTCTTCCTGTTCTTCTTCTACACTTCCTCACTTCCTTTCAATTAGATTAAATATTTTTTGGTTAATATTGTTTCTATTCATTACTTAATGTTATAAGCTGTGAGTTACTGTGACTCTACTATTTTTAGGATTGTTGGATTGTTGAACTTATAAATTGAGGAATGACATTCCTTAAATATATTTCTTGGGAAATGTTTTTAAAAAGTATGTATAAATCTGAGTATTGAGGGTTGGGGAAGGTATGTCAATATGCATGAAATATTTGATCATCCTGGGAATTATGGTTTCTCTTTTGAAGTTCAACTCTTCAATTATAATTATATATTAATTATGTACAAGAAAAGGGGGATTTATTTAATACTTTAGTATGTTCATCTACCAGAGTTAAAACAAAAACCTTAGCAATTCCATTAGCCCAACAGAATTCACTTGGTAATTTTTAATGGCCTTGTGTTTTGTGTGAATGAAACCTGTTTGGTTGGTTTACGTATCATTTACTGTGCAAACCCAGAGGATTAATAAGTGCATTAAGTTTGTTGAATGAATGCAGCGAGAGATGATCCTTGTCTTATAAAACCTTGCTCAGTGAACTGTTCTAGCCATGTAATTCACAATAGTTAGAAAGGAAATTGTTGAAAGGGTTTACTGTTGGTGAACATATAAGCAAGTTTGAAGTTCAGGGTTAAATGAGCTATATGAAACATATCCAGTTAAAGCCTTATTTGCACTACACAATTTGGTTAAAAGTCATTAGAAATTTGGTTAAAAATCATTAGAAACATTCCAAACTAGTGATTTAATTCATAGAAGGTTGGTTTTAGTCCCAAATATCTGCAGGTTTGTTTGATATTAAATTAACATCACAATCAAACCTGTCACGGAGGTTACCTTTCTGAAGGTTAATTTCCAAACATTTCTGAAGACATGTAACACTAGGCTCTTCAAATTTGGGAATGTTCAAGAATTATTTTCAGACTTATTCTGTGGAATTTGCACCTTTGAAAGAAAGTCTTTCTGTAGTTGCTAAGAGTGGACACTGACTTGATGGCACATAATTAATTAAAAATGTGGTTGGATACACACAAAATTGCCCTGGCTTAGAATGGTTGATTCTTTGCTCCTTGTAATGAATAAACCTCAGAGCAGGGCGCGACTGTGCAATTTTCTTCACAGTATCTAAATAGCCTTGACCTAAACTCAGGGGTGGGATTCAAATTTTTTAACAATCGGTTCTGTGGGCATGGCTTAGTTGGTGGGTGTGGCTTGGTGGTCATGTGACTGGGTGGACATGGCTTGGTGGTCATGTTATTGGCTGGGTGTGGCCAATTCAATATCACTCACATCAAGGCATGCATCTCCTTGCCTGGCCTCTCACGACTGTGGGGATGCAGTGATACTTCTTGCAAATGATTATCTCCTTTAAGCAGAGCTTCTTCTGCTGGTATTGTGATGCTGCCCTACTGCCAGACTCTGAGCTTTTGTAACTAGTCATTGGCAGACAAATGTCCTTTTAGTTCAAGAGACATCAGAAGCATGTTGAATGCAGAAAGATTAAATACACCTGGCACTTGAGTTGCAGGGAAGGCCAGAAGACACTCACAGGCAGTGGGGATTAGGTTCCTCCACCCAAGACAAATAATCTGCAAAAACCTCTGCTTAATTATAGAGCATCACCCATAAGTTCATTTAGTGCAATGTTGGAAGAAATATCCAGGTCCAGGTCCAAGCCGGGAGAAAGGCACTGGAGACAAATTGGAGGCTGGAGGCTAATTGGAAAGAGGGTCCGTTTTGATGAACAGAACCACCAGAGTTTGTGGTTCTGGTGCAGCTGCCAAAATGGAGATGAGAGTGGGTGACTTTTACACCTTCTTTTGGGCTTTGTATTTGAGCTTTATGTTCCTGTGCAAGAACATGTATTCTATTGGATGTTGTAGGGGTTATGTAGGGGTCATAGCTGGCGCTATAGGCAAAAGGAGATATGCAAATCCTAAGTGTTTGTCTGAGTTCCCAGGTTTGGTTGAAGTTTGCTGAGGGAGGTGTTGAACAATTCCTACTGTGGCTGAGGGCTAATCCTACCTTTGTTCAGACCTTGCTGCAGGGAGTTTTAAAATATCCTGTCTTGAATTGATTTCTGCCTGCAGTATTTGCTTTGCCTATGAATAGAGCCAACTAGATACTTGGCTTCTTTCAATGAGCTCTTTATCTCTTAAGTGCTAACATCTGCTATGGGCTATTAAGAAAAGGGGGGGTTGCTTTCTGCCTCTAAAAAACATGATTCTCCATTTCTCTCTTTAGGGAAATATAATATTCTGCCTTTTTAAAAAATATTACTCAAAATGTTTCATTCTTCTAGGAGGGGGGTGGGTGCTGACTTTCTACAGAAAGCACTGTACTGTCACCAAGCAGTAGAATTTGTAAATACAGAAAGCTCTTTTCTGCCACTAAAGGAAACAAAAACTCTACCTTACATTTTCCGGTATTTTTAGCCATTTGTCAATGCTGGCTATAATTCTGGAGATTGATTCTCAAGCACATGCCTATTGTTGTATGGGGTTAGGGCAGGCAATTTTGATAGTCCAATGAAAACCCACTGCACTTATTCTACTGAAAGTTGTATTTGCAGTGCAGTTACATTTAATTCATTAAATCAGGATTAAGAAAGTGTGTCTGTTACTTGCATTTTGGATGGCAGCCTTTCTCCCGATTTACAATGGGGGAGAATTCAGAAGTGCTGTCCAGGTTCAGCTGTTTATACAGCAACCACTCAGAAAATGGGAAATGCCTTGTCTTCTTTAGATACAAAAATTTCTCCTTCCTTTTTGTAAAATCTTCCAATAGCTCCATTCAAATGAAGCCCAGTTTGTTAGGAAGAACATCAAATAGAAGTAAAGCTTCAGTAACTTGAAGGGAGGACCAAGCTAGTAACCAGCTAGCAGCTCCTTGTACAAGTTCCTGCCCAGTCTTCCCTCCCACCTCCTCCCACCTGCAACTTGGTTTAAATTTGGCACCCAGAGACAAGAATTCAGACTAGCCTCAAGTAATGACAGTGGGGTTTTCAAATCCAGTTAGGCTAAGAAGCAGATGAGAATCAACTCCTATCTCCCAACCTCAGACACAGTCTGAACCATTACTACATCAACAATTTATAACAACGGACAGCAACGTTGGGCTCCACTCTGTAAGGAAGAAACATCATGGATGCAAGCACAGCCCAAGCCATTCTCTAGAGCAGGGGTCTCCAACCTTGGCCACTTTAAGACTTGTGGACTTCAACTACCAGAGTTCCTCTTTCTCAACAATTTCATGTCAATATTTGCTGGCTGAGGAATTCTGGGAGTTGAAGTCCACAAGTCTTTTTTTTTTTTAATAAAAGTTTTATTTAAGTTTTCACAAAACATACAAATACAAATAAAATATCTTTTTTTGAGAACAGCGTGGCCCCGGGTTATCACTTCTCCATACAGACCTAAACTCAATACATATTTATCTTATACATTCTAACCCATATCTTATAACTATTTTCACAATTTTTTCAATAGCTTTTCCCTTTCTTTACTTCCTATAGCCTTATTTTAAATTATCTCATTCTTTTCTTAATTCAATTACATATCTTTTTCTAATTTTTAAAATCTTTCTAATCAATGTTTTTATACTTTCGTCTGTCCTGTTTACAATTTCATATTATCTTTTGTCATAAAACAAATTTTCCCTTGTAATTACTAGACTGGAGTGTAACACCTTGGTATCTTTTTTCAAATCTTATTTAAAAATTTAAGTTACATCTTTACAGTTATAAAATTCATTTTCTAACCTCTATTTTATAACATATACCTATTTTCAATCAAATTCTGCTTGGTACATTCCCTTAAAATACGCACTAAATTCTTAAAAGAAAAAAGTATATATGGATATATATCTGTGTATATATGGATAACAATAGTAAATGGAATAATTATTCTATTCAAGTACAGCTCTGCCATTAATATTAATAACAATCTTTTACATTTCTATTTCTTTTAACAAACATTACCTAGTAATATCAGTTGTCTTTCACTTTAATCATCTATATTTCATATTTTATTTATTACTGTCTTTAAATAAAAAAAAACCAAATAGTTATTAACAGTAGTCAATACAATTATTATTCTTATTCAAGTTCATCTTATCAACTGATAAAAATCTTCCATGTTGCTTTTCAGTTTTTTTTAAACGTTCTTCTTAAATCATTGAGAGCTTTATTCTCTTTACAAACAAATATTCCACTACACATCAATAGAAATTTTTTCTATCACTTTAATCATCTAACATATTATATAACAATGCTATCCCATGCACCTTTGCAGAATCCTCTCCTTAAGTTAAATTTTAACCATTGTCTCTGTGTCTTTTAAATAGGTTTATACCTTTAATTCTTGTACGTTTTTCCTGTACCTCTATATCTTGTTTCTGTTTTTTGTAGCTTCTTTTCCTTTCCCTCTTCCCTCTCTTCTTCTCCCTCCTCTTTTTATTCCCTTTTCTATCTGATTCTCCCTTCTGTGATCCTCCCTTCTGCTTCTTCCTGATATTATGATTACTTTTCAAATTACTCTCTTTTTGGTTGTTGCTTCAGTATTTAAGTTTTTAACTCTCTTTCCCCCCTTTCCCTTTTTTACCCCACTGAAAATTGCTTGGTCATTGAAGATGGCTTCTTCGTTGTCCCGCCCTTCTTGTTCTGCCAGCATTTCTTGTTGTTTTTCATAGTTCAAGATCTCCATTTCTAAAAATTGAAATACGAAGCCAAAAGATCCTCTTCCGTCTTGTGCTTCTTCTTTTTGTTCTTTAAGTCTCATTTTTAACTCTTCAAGAAGTGATGCCATTTTAAAAAAATTTAAACAACCCCCACTTGATTTTATTTTATTTCATTAGGATCCTCCATCCAAAGTTCCAGGAATCATCCAATAATCTAAAACTGTTTCTTGCTTCTTTTCTCACTTTCTCTTTCCAGAGGCTTTGTTCTCTTGTAACAAATTTCAGCTACAATGTATCTTTTGGAAGCCTTGTTAAAATTCCACTATCAATTTTTTTAAGTTCCAGGTGGTCTCCTCCATTTTCCAGATTCCACCCTCTTTTTTCCTTTTTCCATCCACTGCTTTCTTTCTTTTTTCTTTTTAAAGAAAGTTTTTAAATTATCCAAGAATCTTTATCCGTTTGACACTTTATTTTCATCTAGAAATAGCCTATTAATGTCAAAGTGGATTAGTATCAATTTCTTATTCGAATCTCTTCTTAATGTTCCAAGTCAATTAAAATTGTCGATGTTAGAGGAAAAAACGCCAATTCCGTTTCCTTTCCCTTTCACTTTCGCAGCTTAAAATCTTTTTTAGGAATAGTATTAGTCTTTAAAATTCAGGTTCCAGGTACCTTAAATAGATGTTCTCCATTCAACCCGGTCCGTCAAACTTTCTCCTTTAAACTTCCTCCTGCACAATCTTGTCTGGTCAGGATCTTCTTTGAGGTGGCTATTTCTGACCACCGCTGCAACCGCCTTTGGGAAAGGGAGTAATGGTCAGCCAAGGAGGAGAGATGCGGCTCTCCTCAACCCTGCTGATGGCTCCCCCTTCTTCACCACCTCTACGGGGTGGCTTCAGCCCCAAATCCGGGTGGCTCGGGGCACTCCAGCGGCGAGCACGGATCAAAACTGCAGACGATCGCGATTTCAGTCCGTCGCTGAAGAAGCTCAAACTGGAAGACAAGTCCACTAGTTCTAAAATGACCAAGGTAGGAGACCCCTGCTCTAGAGCAGGGGCATTAAAGAGAATGCCCCTAAATGAACTCTGCACCCCCTACCACCTTATTACTTAACATTTAATGGTATTTGCCTACTGTCAGTTACTTGAAGATTTAGTGTCACACTCTCAGAAACCAATTGGGCAGGTTCAAATTATTTTGCCCCAAACTGAAGGAAACTAACAACAAAACTGGAATAAGAAAAAAAAACATACTTACTATATAATGGGAGAAAACTTTGAAGCAAGTGGGGTGGAGGCATGGGGAGATTTAAAACAACAACAACAACTTCCAAGCATACAAAACTTCAGGAGTGAGATTCTTGTGAGCTAGGGCAATAAGAATTTTTTAGGAGATGACATATACATAATGTGTAGGGGTGGGAGTAGGTCCCAGTTATTTATTAGAATATTAATATGTTCTTGGATGAATAATGCAAAACAGAAGCTCAGGATAAACAGGAAAAACAAACTCTATAGCAAGTCTGAACCAGACATTTTTTCACTTATTTGCTTTTCATGAGTTTGCCCAGCTAAGTCTTATATCACTGTTGGAAAATTATGGATTTTATTTCTAAAATATACTGCAAGGATGGATAGATGTGGGTCTGACTTGCATTTATTGTCTCTGTGCCAGAAAAAAAGAATCTTGGCCATGATCTTTCAAACATCATTTAGTAAGTGATCCCAAGTAAGTGTCCTTTTTTCCTTGATATCCAGCTACTTTGATCTGATTATTTAAATATGATGATATATTTTTCACCTTGTCTCATTTCTTTCCCTAGCATATAGTTAGGCTTCAGCGATACCAATGGTAGAGCAGTTTTCTATACATTGTAATGGCAATGTATTTCCAGCAGCTACAGATATGGTATTCCTTTGTAAATCCTGGTAAGTCTGATTGCTTCTCCTTCATAGATGTCCTTTTTAGAATGTACTTGAACTGGAAAGTCCATAAAGGGTTGTCAGAAGCAACAACATATCTTGTTTTAACCTTGATCAAATAAACAATTTGGTTATTTGATAAATATATAACATTGATCAAATATAACATGAATCAAATAACCATTATTTTATGTTTTTACTTGATGTCTAACTCTTAATTTTTAGTTCAGTCAAATATTGTCGTAGGATTTTTTTTTTGAACAAATTTTATTAATTTTTTTTTAAACACATAGACCAGCAAACAAAACATAGGATGTAGTAACATAAAATATCTTTTTCTAAAAAACACATAGAATATCTTATTTAACGAGCAAGATAATTCCAACTTATCCCATTTCTATACAGACACAATTTAATATATATATTTGTTCAAAAAAAATTAAAAAAAATATTGTCGTAGGATTTGATTCCTCTTCATTCTTTCTTTGTCCAATCACACAAGTTATTCGAAGCTTTTGCAAACCTTGTTGTAAGTCTAATAGGAAAAAAAATATCCAAGTTACTCTTCGTTTGTCATTTGTATTTCTTTTTTAATTTTTAAAACCTTGGCCAGTTTCTTTTGTAGATCTATTGAATTATTCCAAAGGTCTCTAATAACTTAGAAATAGTTGATGAGCAATTTTCTAAAGAGATTAGAAAGTGAGGCTTGTGAATTTAGGGTTCTTTAAAAGTCTTTGCTATAATTGCAGGCAAGATGGCTAATCCCACCATTACCTGGTACTCAAAGCCACAGAAAACCTCTATCCTGCAAGTTTGTGGCTAGGCATAGTAACATAGAGAGTCTTGACTTACAATTGGTTGCCTAATGCCCATTCAAACTTATGGCAGACCCTTGAAAACTACTTATGACCCATTTTCCAAAGTTATGACAGACATCTCTCCCTGAAGTCAAGGGATCACATTGTAGGCACTTGTCAAACAACTCATCTTTATAGCTGTTTGCAGCATCCTATGATCACAGGTCTGCAATTTGTGTATTTTTTGCCAGCTTCTGGAATTTATCTTCATTTTCTGACAAAAACACCTATTGGGGAAAATTGATTTGCTTAATGACCATGAAATTCACTTAACAAATATCTATCAAAAATATGGTCCGGGCACATGACTTAATGACTGTATCAACTTGCCATTGTAATCGTGGACTCAATTGCTCAAGTTGTAAGTTGAGGACTACCTGTATGCTTTGTCATATATCCATGTATATGATATATGTGTATGAGAGTGTTTGTTCGAATTTCTGTATTTCTGAAACCCAGTGGATTTTACTGACTATAGTCCTCTGCAGTGTAATGGCACCAATTCTAGATATATCATTTTTAGCATAAAGCTGCCTTAGACATAGAAAACAATAAGGTATGGCTATAAAGGTCTCTTCTATTGGCACATTAGAGTACTAATGCAACTTAAAAGCACTCCCTCACTGTATACAAAAATGGTGCTACTGGTAAGCATAATAGAATAGTTGGTACCTCTTTCTCCAGTTTAATGCCAGGCCATCAGTGTTTCATTTTCAATAGCCTTGTTGAAAAGAAGAATTGTCAACTTTAATTTATCAAGGATCTTATCTGTGTCTAGGAACAGGCTCCCATAGGTGATGAGAGTTTACATAGCATGTCCATTTTACATTATTGTTCATTTCTTGGCAGTCTGCCACTGATGTCATCCATTGATTCAGCGGTCCCTTATCCTTCATTCAAGGTTACACACAATGGTATTATTTCTGGTGCTCTCCATCAGGAGGCTGTTTCCACTTTGGATAGCCACTCCTTTCTTTGTTTGTGATTATTACACTCCATGGGGAGAAGTGTGGGCTAAATACATTGCAGAAGGATTATCTTTTATTTATAGCAGGGATTCCTTTCCTTGGCAACTTTAAGACACATGGACTTCAACTCCCAGAATTCCCCCAGCCAGCCATGTTGGGTGGGGAATTCTGGAATTGCAGTCCACATGTCTTAAAAATTGCCAAGGTGATCTACGGAAAGATGGCTAAGGAAAATAATATTACAACAATATCTTTTTATTCTTCTACCCAGGCAGAGGGACCTGCTAATTTATCATTCCTTACTGGTGAATAATGCAAAGTAATCAGAAATAAATTTATTTGTAACTCCTCTATTTTACAGCACCAGTTCCCCCTGAACGGAATATCAAAATCAGATGGTGACTTTTTATGCATACTAACTAATACATATACAAAATGTTCATCTGGATCTGCTGCTTCTTGCTGCAAAGCAGCTGCAGCAAGAAAGCTTAGCATGGCTGCTTTGAGGCCTCCTTAAAGTCTTCTGGGAATCCTGTGCAAGCCCAGAAGAGACTTCTAATCAGCTGTTGTTGTGTTTCTACCGCAGATTGACATAGATGGTAACGCTGTCTGTTATGTCTTGATTGGTATTTGACAGCAGCAATTTACTTTTGCCCAGAAATCAATAGATGATGGGTGTCGTTGAGTGACATTTTTAGGAGTCTCTGCAATAATTACAGTAAAGTAGCATGCACTGAACTGTGTGTGTCTCTCTAGAGTCAGACAGGCATAGACATTTGCCTATAGGGATTTTATTATCTCTGCCGGTTGGGAGGACATTGCATCCATTTCTCAAGAATTGTTTCCTTGAACTGGAGAAGGTTGGGGTGGGGTGCTCAGGAAATTGGCAAGGAAACTGTATCCAGGTATTCTTGATCTTAAGCAGTCCAGAGCTCAGTAGTTAACCAAGGCACCTGAAATGGGCTAACTTACAAAATGCATCCCAAATCAAGAACCTGTGACTCCTGGAATTGAAATCTGGCAAATTTTATGAAAGGTTTTTAGCATTTTATGACATAATGAAAAATGCCATGAAACATTTCCTGCACTGCTATTTGATTGTGCTATAAAGTTCACCATGGGCTACTTTCAAGGCATCCATCTCTGAATATCTGTCTGATTTTAATTCCCCCTCCCAATACATTAGAAGCTGTCAGGTGTGGCTCCATTCAAATCCAAGAAAGAAAACCTTAGACTCCATTGTTATAGAGAAAAGGACTTTTACTGAATTTGAAGTGGTAGCATCAGAAGAATACAAGATCTGAGACAATAGGCGCAAAAATCACATATAGAAAGTTATCCCATGTTCCTATCCCCAATAGTTCAAACTGGCCATCTAATCTGAGGCGTGTATAATGTCATGTAGGGAATCTTCAGGTGGCATTTCACACATCTGGTCTAGAGAGATAAGAGGCTACGTCTGCACAATAAGCAAGTAAGCATAATCAAGAAAGCATCCCAACTTTTACAATCCACCAACTTCATCCTTCAGCACACTTCCCCTCATGAGGCTCAATTATTCTTCCCTCCCATGTTTCTATGGCAGCCAGAAAGAAACAAGCAGGAGAAGGATTATTGGAGGCTGACAGAAGCTCTGTCATTGTTGAAGGCACTGAGGAATATGGTAAGGAAATACCCTGTTGAAGTAGGTGACTTGTGAGCAAGCAGCAAATATTGAACTGACCATCAAAGTTTAAGGAAAGATTGGCAACATCCGTATATATTTAGTAGGAAGGGAATTTAAATTTCACAGTAAGTTTTCCCTTGCTAGAGGTAACTTTAGCATCTGGCTTCATGTTCTGTGACTCTCACCTGGAATCCAGTTATTTACAACCCTGGCTTGTTAATTGACTAAGATTTCATCTCTTCCGTGACTTGGCATCGTAAATCTTTGGCTTGACTTAGAATTCACCTTCATCTAGCTAACTTGTTATCTACAATTCATTCCTGTTTTTGCCCTTTTCCCCACTATCTCCTGCTGCCTTGCTGTCAGAACTAGTAGCAACATTGAGTGTGCCTAAGAATTGTGACAGGCTTCTGAAGGGGTGCTAAGGAGCTACACTCATGTGCATTGTCCCTATCAGGAAGGGCGTGCAGAGGTGCATGGAGGTGCAAAAGAGGGGCCATGCAGTATGGGGAATGCAAGGCATTATGGAAGAGGATGCATGGGTGTGCATAAGAGATGTGCCCCGGGTCAAGGACATTATGAATGGGTGTGATGTGGGTTGAGGAAGGTGCACAGGAGTGTGTGGGTTACAAGGGAGACATGGCAAGTGTCAAGGAGGATGTACAGAGGTGTGAATCTGAGGTAAGGAAATATCTCTGAAGCAATAACTCAGTGGTCACAGATTGTCTAGTTGTTGATAAATTGATACTCATCTATACTAAGCAATGCATGTTTTCCAAATGCTCTCCAACTGACCTCTTAATAGACTCCTCAAGAATTTGATCAGTAATAATCCAGATCTTCTTTCCTCCACTTTTTGAACATTCACACACATTTTACAAAATTTAATCTAGACCTTTGGTGCTACCCATGTCCTTCATGATTTTTCAAATGACAGAAAGGAACTCTAAAATGTAAACTCCTTTAAGGGTGTTGAATACGATCATTCTGGGCCTGAAGACTTGACATTTATCCAGGTAATTCTCTTTTGATCCACCCTGTGAATCCAGCCCCTCCTTTTATGAATTGTTCTGCTTGTATCCATTTGAACACAGCTCCCCTCTGGGAAGAAAACTGAAGCAAAGTTGGAAATGAGAAGCCCTAATTACTCTCCAACCTTTCACTTCATAGCATTTTTACCCAAAATACTCTTAACTGGACCTTCATGCTCAAATTACTAAATCTTAATAGATGTGTACACTTTCTTCATATTTATAATATTGCTCCTCTCTTTTTGTCTGGAGATATCCTTAAATAGTGGCAAATATCGGTAGCTTGGGTGTAGGTTGGTTTCCTAACATTTCTTTACCAGGCTAGGTCCAGTGGAGTTTAGGGCACTCCACTGAAGATGTTACCTAGCCTGCTAATGAAATGTTCAGAAACCAGCCCACAGGCTTGGAGAATGAACCCTCACCCTCATACCCTTAAATATTCATAATACACTCTTGAGTTTCCCCAGGTTTCACCAATGCCTATTAAATTATATTGGTCTTCCTATACTTAACCCTTCTAATTCTTCTTGTTTGTCTCCATAACTTTCTCTCCTGATGTCAGCATTCCAGCAACCCTCCATTCCAATCAATAACTCTGAGACAGATATATCTCAAAAGAACCTTTATTTGGATAGTAACTGGCACATCTATGGAATCCTGAATCTGAAAGTTTTGGGCTTCTTTGCAAAAGTCAAAACTACAAATCCATCCCCACTTAGCCATCACCACATCACATGGTCCAATCACCATCTGTCCTGAAGTAAGATTCCCATTTCATTATGTGCCACACTCAGTGACCTTGAACCAACAAAACAATTTTATTTTGTCTAATTAGATATACTCAAATGAATTCTACCCTCCTTCCTTTCTTAGGCTCAATTGTGGCAGCGTGGGAGCATCAAATCTCAATATGGCTTCCAAAGCTGACACTGATTCTACCCATGAATTCATTTTATGGTCAATATTTGCAGTCACAGAATACAGTTATACTAACAATTGTAGTTGTAATATATAGTATGTATCTCTAATGCAATGACTCAATCTATTTCTAGTCCATGTGCAGCCTTCAATTTAATTCATGCATGTTCATTTCATTCTGCTTCTGCATTGTTCAGTTTCTGACTCTCCCTTCAAATAGATTTTATGTCCAACTGCACATTTCAAATAACATGTCACCTTTTTCTTTGAGCAGTGTACTTTGACATAACATATTAGGGAAAATTAAACTTAAGTGGATAACATTATTTCTAATAGATGGAAATGGATTGGATCAACATATCCAAAGATCAAATTTTTACAAAGATCAAATTTTTCTACCCCATGGTCTTCATTCACTGACTTATTCCTATCAAATGAAATTAATTAATTTTATAAGCAATGAATGAAACATTACAGTGACATAAACCTGAGTTTTGAGTGATTGGTTATGCAGAAACTCACATCTCTGAACTCTTGCTCCATGAAATTCCAACCCGATGAGTAGCAGCCATTAATTTTGCTACTTAACATTGGCTTTAATTTAATGGCATAATCATCATTTCTGAAGAAATACTTGTATTAAATTAAGTTCACCTCTCATATTCAATTTAGTGCATCTGAATTATGGCAGGTCAGTTCCCATTAAATTAATAAGGGTTGCTATGTCACATTTTATTCCTGCAGGATGCTACAATGCCTGACATAATAAGAAGCATGTTATGCATTCTCACATGATTTACCACATTGGGTTTTTTTGCTTCAAAATAGCAGAATAGTAATTCCACCCCCTCTTTACATCTTAATAAAATAAGTTTGGGATAACTTTGGAAAATCCAGCAATTATAACAATTTGTTGAAAAACAATTATCCAAAGATTATTTTAATTTAAATGAATAAAATTCTCACTGATGTAATTTAAACATGTTTTTTATGTTTCCCTTGCCTGAACCCTTTATATAAAGATTGTGCTATTGGAATAATTGACTCCCAGTATATATACTTGTTTAGATTGGTTTGAAGCTTGAGATGGTTTGTTTAGGTTTTCTCCTACATCAGGGATCTCCAAACTTGGCAACTTTAAGACTTCTGGACTTCAACTCTTCCCCAGCCAGCCATGTTGAAGTCCACAAGTCTTAAAGTTGCCAAGTTTGGAAATCCCTGCCCTATACCAAAATCCTCCCCTTGTGTAACATCTATCTGATCAGGACTCAAAGGTCTCCTTCAACTATGACAAAGCAGTTGCAACTAACCCCATTGATATAAGAAATGCCACTAAAAAAAAAAAAACCATTGCCCTCCTGGATCTATATCATTTCATCACCATTAGCACCAATAACTACAACCAAACACTTCCAGTAACTGATGATAAGTCCTTAATATCGTTAGCTGGGAATTTTACCCATTCCTTTCTGGGCAACTGTGTCAAAATAACAGGATTTGGTAGAGCAAACTACCAATTTCACTTGTTGGCTCAATATTTTATAGGGTTTATGACTGGATTTTGAGTTGGCCACTCCAAAATGTTGAACTTGTTTTTCCTGAGCCAACCTCTTCTCAATTATTTTTTACGTATGGAATCATTATCTTTCTGCATCACCCATTTCCATTTCAGCTGATGGACAGAGACCTGATATTTTCCTGTAAAATTCTTCAATACAAAGCAGAATTAATCTTCCTTCTTTCAGTGGTGGCAAATCATCCATGAGGTAATAGATCATGCCCTCGCCATGACACTCCATGCTTGAGAATTGGTTCAAAGTTCTTATTACAGAATGTGATGTTTGTCTTCCACCATGTATAAAGATGAAATAAAGGAATAAAGAGAATAAGAGCCACTTTGGTCCAGTGGTTAAGTCACCAGGCTAGAAAGCAGAGACTGAGAATTCTAGTCCCACCTTAGCCATGAAAGCCAACTGGATTTTGGACCGGTCACTCTCATTCAGTTCAACAAAGGATTGTTGTTATGTGAAAATAGAAATATGTGTTGGATATGTTCAATACCTTGAGTTATTTGTAAAATGAATAAAGGCAGAATACAAATTAATAAATGAATGAATAAATGAATGTACATAGACATATAGTCTTCCAAATAAAGTTAGTTCTCAGCTCACGACCAATTGCTTAGTGACTGTTCAAAGTTATAGCAGGCACTCCAAAAGGTACTTACTGTCAGACCTGTCTCACTTAAAAAATTAGGAAAGAGAGACCCTCAACTACCTTTGGTTGAAGTGATAGGTTATTTTACTAAAATTAAGTGGTTGCAGAGAAAGTAAAGCTAGATCTGAGTATTCCTGCACAAACGTTACACTTTACTCCCTATTCCCTGGCTCTTCCCACTTGATCAGTCAATCAGTGTCCAATAGGATGCCTTGAAGATGTTTTGGAAATGGTTCGGGCCTTGGTGCCTCTCAATCCAGTTTTGCTGTCAGCCCTGGGACACATGGGCTGCCATTTCAGGAGGAGGATGACTTGCTCGGCACCGATACCTACTTTGATGAGCTGGAGAGCCAGAAGGAACTCACAAACAGCTGAGAGGCACCAATTCAGAGACTGTTGGCATTTCCCTTATTCGGCCGTTGGAGTTAATCACCGGGTGTGGGGGAAGTGGGGTGGCTTTTGCATGGGGTTAAAAGGTGGTGAGGAGCACTAGGCAGGCAGCCCTGACTAAATTTGCATTACATGCGGGTTAGATCGTGCCACTTGCAAATAGGAGATTAAACACTTCAAAGCAAAGCAAAGTATGTTTGTGGTTATTCTCAGTTTATTGAAGCTGAATCTGACATTTACATTCAGTTCCCAGACCAGATCTCCTTGGAGGCTGGCTATGTCGACTTGGCACTTCTGGATCTTCTCAATGTGTCTCCCCTCCAATTATTTGTTTTCTCATTCCTAGGCCCACATGTTATTACCTCAATTTCATTTCCCCCTCCCTTACAATTTATAGCAGGATGCCAGCGAAGTGAAAAAGCTGGAGATGGCAGACCGGACACTTACAAACCAGTTCCAAAGTACTAATGCTATCTTCCTTCTAGTGATCACTTGACTGCATTTCAGGCATTCAGCAACTGGCCTACATGTATGGTCATTTGCAGCATGCTGCAATGATATGACCATGATTTATGATGTTTTTGCTGAAAAACAGTGTTTACTTCAGGTTTGGGCAAAAAAAATTGCATAGCAAGCAATGAGTTTGTTTAATGACCACCGTGTTTACTTAAGATTGTGGATTCATTTAACAACGATAGTGATTTTCTTAATAACTGTTAAGCCTGGATTCCCCAACGGGTGTTAAGGAAAACAAACTAAACAGAACGTGCAGTGAAGTCCGATAGGAAGACAGGTAAATGTGTGAGATAAGTTTTTTAGTTAACACGCAGTAAAAATACAGATACGCTTGTGCTATCAAAACTATAGTTTATTCCATTTAAGAATTATAGCATAGTCAAAATAAACGGTCCATTAGTCATATATCAATTTCAGTCAAGTCTTGGCGGGGATACACTATTTGCAAAGTCCGTGTTGAATAGCCAATGTCAGTTCACTTACAATAAATCAGTCCAATCTTTATCTTCTCTCCGTTGAGAAAAATCAACACTCTTTTTTCTCTCCCCGTTCCAGCAAGAACGCAGTCATCAATCCATCCAGTAATTAGGGATCAGTAAGCCAGAGAGAGAGAGCTGCAATTGCCTCGCTTCTTATACAGTGCTTTTACAACCACACCCTTAATTACATTCTTGCTGTTAAAGTTACACACTCTTTAACTAACAAACCATGATACCATATTTATTATTTTTACCCAAACCAGTTAGGGTAAACAATGTTATCCCTAACATTCTCCCCTTTTGGGTAATAATAATAATATTACAATAATATAATCATTTACACCTTTAAATCATAATTGTTACAACTCTCTTTAAATTTTACAACACCTTGAGCTTTTGTAAACTGGTCTGCAATATTTTCTTCCGTCATGCAGTACTCAAGTTTAATTAGACCATTTTTTACAGATTCTCTAACATTTAAGTATCTTAAATCAGTATGCTTTGATCTAGTCTTTACAGCAATATTAGTAGCTAACTGTATAGATACCTGGTTGTCCTCGTACACAATAATAGAATCTTTAACAGTTATACCCATGTCTAATAATAACTGTTTGTACAGAATTAAGTCAGTGCATAGTAATGACACACATGAAAATTCTGCTTCCATCGTTGACAAGCTAATATGCTGTTGCCTGATTGACCTCCACCCTATTAGTGTCTTACCAAATAATATAGCCATCCCAGATGTTGATTTTCTAGTATTTATGTCAGTTGCAAAACTTGCATCTGCATAGGCACTAAGAATCAAATCACCTTTTGGCTCTAGATACAATGCATGGTGCATTGTTCCTTTAAGATATCTTAAAATTCTCTTTAATGCTTGCCAATGACATTGATGTGGATCATTATTAAATCGTGCCAGCTGATTAACACTATAAGCAATATCTGGCCTTGACCAATTGCTTATATATGATAAGCTACCAATCAAAGATTGATATATGGTCTTATCAAATTTGGGACTTTGAGCATCAATTTTGCAAATTTCCTGACTCATTGGAGTCTTTGCAGGCTTACAAAGTTCCATTTTATACAATTTAATTAATTGGCAAATTTTATCCTCTTGAGATATCTTAAATCCTTTTGTGGTTTTGTTAATTGTTAATCCTAGATACTTTTTAATTTCACCTAAATGCTTTAATTTTATCCTTTTGGCTAATAATGAAATAATCTCAGTAGCTTCATTATTGGTCTTAGTAATCAAAGCAATATCATCTGTAAATAATAACAATAATGACACCGTTCCATTATTTTCTCTTTTAAACATACATGGATCTGCTAAACCAGATTTAAACCCTATATTGTTTAATTCTTTCACAATATATTGGTTCCATTCATAGCCAGATTGTTTCAATCCATATAAACTCTTCTTGAGTTTCCAACAATCATTGCTATTTACTTTATTATCATTTATACCAACTGGTTTTTTCAAATATATTGTATGCTGCAATGGTGCATGCAGATATGCAGTTTCTACGTCTAAATGGTTAACTATATAATTATTCTTAGCTGCCCATACTAAAGCGGCTCTTAAAGTTGTAGCCTTAAGATTTTGTGCAAATACCTCATCATAATCAAATACATTTTGGTTAAATCCTTGTGCTACTAATCTAGCTTTATAAGTTACTTTCCCATTATTTCCAGTCTTTACTTTGAATATCCATTTGCACCCAATGGATTTTTCTCCTGGAGGTAATTTGGTTTCTTCATAAACCTTCATTTCCTTTAATGAATTTAACTCTTTTTCCATTGCCTTTTGCCAATTCTCCTGATCCTTAGCAGGATACATCTTAAGTTCATCTATGCTAGTAGGAACTTTATTTACTTGGCAAACAATACTCGCCTGATATCTTTCAGGTGGTTTAGTTATACGCGTTGTGCGTCTAGGTATAACAGGACTTACAGGTGGACTTTCCTTTATTTCCTGTTCTTGACTATCTATCTCTTCTTGATCAATTATTTCCTCTTGATCTGGTTCTATTTGCTCTTCGTGGACTTCTTCTTTAATTGGACTTTTCTTATAACTAGTCTTTTCTTTCTGCCTCTTTTTTTTTAAAACAAGTTTTATTAAAAGTTTCAACAACAAACAAATCATTACATATTGAATCTTTCCCTGTCTTTCTACAATAATTTCCCCAATATTCTCATAAAACACAAACAAACACAAACAAACATAAAAAAAATCTTTTAGTAAAGTACCTTGGCCCCAGTTACCTCTCTTTGCATGGGCTAAAATAATAGCACATATCACTCTTCACATTTCTATCTTATTTAATCCATCTTAATTAAATCATTAAATTTGTATCTTTTGCCCATTCAATTATCCCTCTATCTCTTCTTATAATAAAAAAAAAATTTCTCCTGAAATCACTAATCAGAGTATGATGCCTTTCTATCCTCCCCCTAAGTTAGTAAAATTAACATTCAGCATAACAAATACCCAATTTGGTTCTGCTTGGTACATTCTATCCACCAAAAATGTTTAAATACATTGTATCCTCCTTTCCTTCGATATTTTATTACATTTTAAAAATCAATCATTATTAAAAACTTCAACATTTTAATTTCTTATTAAATCTTAAACCATTCTAATTTACTATTTCAAATATAAATGTTACAATACCATCTTCTGTACCTTAGCAGAATCTTTCTTACAGAAAATTATATTTCATCCTTTGTCTCTAAAAAAATCCCTCTTCTCCCATCCAATTTTAAAGCTTTGAGGCTTTTCTCCGCCTTTCCCCTTTCTTTCTTCCCCCACCAAATCTTCCTACCCCCCCTTCTTCTTCTAACCTCTACCTTGCTAGGATCCCTTCTCTGTTGTGTTCCCTTTTTCTCTTGTTTGTTATCATTATATTTACTTTGCATCATATTTTTCTCTTTCTCAAATGTTTTTTTAGATCTTAAGTCCTTCATTTTCCTTGCTCTCTTCCTTCCTTCTTCCTTAGATAAGTTTTGGGATTCAATGAAGATGGCGTCTTCGTCTCTTCCTTGTTGTTCTTCTTCCGTTTCCATCTGTTCCATTGTCTGTTGGTAATTGACCAGCGCCATTTCTAGAAATAGAAAAGCTTTTTCCATGCCATGTCCCGGTAAGACAACAATTTCTTGAAGCTAAATTCAGCTCCTGCACTTGTACTGTACATGTTCCAAGCAACAACCCAGAAACAGATGCTACTGCCCTGTTCTGAGCATCTCCAGAGATGACCGAAAAAATCTTCTTTGAAACCAAATTGTTGTGCCAATAATTTTCAACCATGTTCCCTTTCCCACCACAGATAAGTCCCATCCAGAAGCTTCCACCAAAATTTATATAGCCCTTAGCTTATTGGACTATCTTTTTTACTTACTGTGTTGCATAAACCTAGCTTTTTTAAAAATTATACTTCTTGACTTTTTCTATGTTCTATGACTCAAGTTACTTATTTGCTAAATATATTCATATGCTGTTTCCTTTGTTGACACATCTTGAGAAATTCACAATAAAAAAGCAATAAAATATTGAATAAACAACCCACTAAACTTAATTTAAAATTCTTTTTAAAAAAATGTCTTCATTAAAAAAGGGCTGGAAAAAAGAAAAACAAAACTAGCATTTTTACTTGGAAGTTCTAACAAGGAGAAGTTTTAAGAGGGGCCTTTTAACCCTGACCCAAAGGATGGCAGAGTTTATTTATTCATTTATTTGTCAAACATGTACAAGATAACAAATATAAATATGAACATAAACAAGAACAAGGGAGCAAATATAGATAAATGGGGAAAGTAAGACAGGGATGGTAGTCATATTGGTGCGCTTATACACACGCCCCCTTTAAGGACCTCTTAGGAATGGGGTGAGGTTGAAGCTGTGAGGGGTTGAGGCTGTAACAATGGAGTCAGGTAGGGCATTCCAGGTGTTGACCATTCTGTTTCTGAAGTTGTATTTTCTGCAATCGAGTTTGGAGCAGTTTACCATGAGTTTATATTGGTTGTTTGCCTGTGTATTGTTGTGGTTGAAGCTGAAGAAATTGTTGACAGGCAAGATTATAGCAGACAACTTTGTGAACTATGCTTGGATCGGACCGCAGGTGGCGCAGTTCTAGATTGTCCAGGCTCAAAATTTCAAGCCTGGAGGCATAGGGAATTCTATTGTGAGTGGAGGAGTGGAGAACTTTTCTCGAGAAATACCTCTGAACCTGCTCAATTGTGTTAATGTCCGATATACAGTGTGGGTTCTAGGTGTATTTGAGGATTGATCTAAGGTTTTGTAAGCCCTAATTAACAATTCAATGTTGCCGGAGAAGAAGCTTCGCAAAATAAGATTAACAACTCTTAAAGTAAAGGTGGTATTCAGCAGGTTCTGACCAGTTCTGGAGAACCGGCAGCGGAAATTTTGAATAGTTCAGAGAACTGGCAAATACCACCTCTGACTGGAGATTTTACGATATCCTTCCCCTGCCATGCCCACCAAGCCACACCCCAAGAAGCGGTAGTAAAAACATTTGAATCCCATCACTGTCTTAAATTTTTTTTTTGGCAATGTTGTTACAGGAAGCTCTGGGGCTTAGATCATTTGAGATAAGTATTCCTAAGTTGTTGATACCTCCCAAATTTTGGTGAGAAGAGTGTTTTCTCTCCCACCATAGAGAAGTCCCACCCAGAAGCTGCCACCAAAAGATATATAGCCCTTAGCTTATGTAGCAGTTTCTTTTCCCTGATGGTTTTACAGACAGACAGATCTATAATAGGAAAAGTGATTGGATGGATAGTTTATTTTGACTTACTTAACATATCATGATTAAAACAATCTTGATATAGCAAGTGAATCTGGTCAATGTAAGGCAGCTTCTCTTGTTTCTGATGTTCCTGCCTCAATCCCAATATCACTTCTATCTTCATATTCATGCTGCAAGCTAAAAATGCTTAAAGCTTCTGGATTGTAATAGTTGTCACTGATTGCTTGGTACATTCTGCAAAGTTAGCTTTTCTTGACCAAATAGACTCATTTGGATGTCATTAAGGGAACTGTCTTCGGGGCATTCTTTATTTTCAGTTGCATTTATTGTACAATATATGACATAAATTGGAAACTATTACTTCCTTAATGTCTTCCTTGATATCCAGAAGTCAGAAATATCCACTATGATTGCTACCATTACTCTTTAAAACAATCTCACATCAACCCATAACAGCTTCCTTTCAATTTTTCTCCTGTTCAAAATTCTTCTAGGTAACTGCACTAAAGTCTTCAGTAGATTCTTTATTACAATCAATGACTGTATGAATGAATGAATTAATTGGATGAGAGTATCAATCAAACTGCTGCACACCAACATACTACATGACAAACTTAAAGAGGTAGAATTACTTGAGCCTCAAAATAAGAGTTGTAAATAGGTCAGATTAACCTAACTCACACTTCCTTTGTAATGTTTCACACTGTACTGCTTTTCAATTGCTAAGCTCTCTGTTTAAGAGCACTTGAGACAAACACTTGTGTTTGCATACATTTATAATTCTTTTATGAAAATGCAGCAGAGGTTTCCTGGCTGCCTTATGATGACATCAGCAAGTTCTGCCATTTGCCAGCCTTGGAGAATCTGAAATGGATGTTGGGTCTATATTCAGAAATTGCTTAACTGGATTGTAAGACACTTTTTATATTTGTGTGTGCCTTGGGTTTGTGGTTAGGTTGAGTGGATTCTTGACAACTTGTAATAAATAACCTTGAAGCTATCAATTACAACTCTTTTGATGATACTCATATCTGTTCAGAAATAAGTCCTGTTGATTGCAGTGGGATTTGCTCTTGGTTAAATGTATGCAGAAGTGTGGTCTCAATGCATTTAATCATAACATGCCAGTATCATCAGTTACCAGATGTTATGTTACAAAGCCCTCTATCTAAAAATGATCATTACATTACTGTTCTTTTGAAGCTTTTGTAAAAATATTTATCACATAAATTGTTTTATGACACAATTTGCAACATAAATGTGGTAAGCTTCCTGGAGTCATTTTGATACAAGATGGGCGGCAAATAAATTTAATAAATAGATAAATAAAAATTGTCAACTTTAAATGTCTTTTATAAACTGAAAACATATAATTCTGAATTAAAACATGGAAATAAATACAATTTAAAACCCAAATATTCACTCAACTATGATAAGTGGCAATGTGATACTGAGCTTGAATTTTGTTAACAATAATTTATTGAAGTAAACCAAACTTGGTTGAAGTGAGTCAATCCTCTCAAACCCAATCACCAGGGGTGGGATTCAAACATCCCAGCAACCGGTTTGTTGCCCGGTTGCTGGGTGGATGTGGCCATGGTGAGTGGGCGTGGCCTATCTGAACCGATAGAATCCCACCTCTGCCAATCACATCACATCATATTAAACATATTGTGCAAGAGTGCCTACATATGTGCAATCACCTGGATAGCTGAATTGGACATCCAAGTATATGTTTATTTCTCTTCTGTCATGTTCTCATCATATGCTAAATAATAATTAATAATAATAGATTGATGCAGTGTGTGTACTATGTTGTATTCGTTTAGTGACTGTTCAAAGTTACAATGGCAATGAAAAAAAAGTGACTCATGACTGTTTTCACACTTAAAACTTTTGCAGCATCCCCATGGTCATGTGATCAAAATTTGAAGGTTTGGCAACTGATTCATCTTTATGACACTTGCTGTTTCCAGGGTTATATGATCGTCTTTTGTGACCTTCTGACAAGTGAAATAAATAAGGAAGCCAGATTTCCTTAACAAGCATGTTGCTAACTTAACAACTGCAATGATTCACTTAACAACTTAAGCAAGAAAGGTCAAAAAATTAAGGTGAAACTCCCTTAATGACTTTCTTGCTTAGTAACAGAAATGCTGGGTTCAGTTTTGGTCATAAACCAAGGACTACCTGTAATTTTACTCAGATCTTACCTGCTGTACATTTGATGCTGTTTAAAAATAAAATGCAAGATTGTTATAATTAAAAAAATACCATTAAACAATCTGTCCTTATTTACTTTTTTCCTTTTCTGCCTGAATACATTCTTCAGAAGGGCATATGTGCTTTCTGACCCTGCCAAAATATTCACAAAATATAGTGTCTGTCAGCTTTATATTATGTATTATCAACATATAAGTAAGTAAATAATTACAACCCTCCTTGGTTGCAATTTTGTAGCCATTTTTATAGAGGTTAACTTTTCACAAACTGTTAAGATATATTGTCAAAGATCTTCTTTTAGCTCTTCTTTTTTTACACCATGCATCTGAAATATTAATAGAAGCATAAAACTGAAACAGATGCCTAAAAATTAAAATGAGATTTTTTTTTTTTATCTTACAAGATTAACAAGACGTTTTATCTCAATGACATGCAAATTCTACCTTAAATACACTTCTCTTTGAACTTCTGGCCTGGAGGACTATGAACATCCATGCAATATTCATATACATTTTTGCTATTAAAAATCATAATTTTTTTAGCAACTAAGCTGAGTAGAGTGAACAAATGAAAATGGAATCACCCAGAAGACCAAAGGGGCATCAGGTGGCCAAAAGAGCTTTGCTCTAAAGCAGAGTTTCTCAATATTCGCAACTTTAAGACATGTGGACTGAGTCTTAAAGTTGCCAAGGTTGGCAAATCCTGCTCTAAAGCATTCAAGGTGATAGATACCCAGGCACAGTGCTTAATCAACGAGTGGTCTCAGGTACCCATACATAATAATGAACAAACCTCTGAGGCTCAGTGTGGAGATATCGAATAGCAATTGAAGGGCCATTGGAAAAAGCTTTGATAAAATGTCTGCTCTCCTTGTCTCAGAACAGCTGGTCTTCCTGCTATCCAGTTCTTCTTGTCCATCCCTAGTGTCAGGTGAGGCTCCATTCAAACCAAAGAAAGAAAACTTTAGACTCCATTGTTATAGAGAAAAGGGCTTGTACTGGAAATCAAAGTGGTAGCATCAAAAGAATTCAAGGCGTGAAGGCATTAGGCACGAAAATCACATATACAAAGTTATGGCAACGTTCCCACCCACAATAATTCAAACTGGCCATCCAATCTGAGATGTGTATAATGTCATGTGGGGCACCTTCAGGTGGTGTTTCAGACATCTGGCTCGCCAGGATGGTTGGCCTTGACCTGCTTAGATAAGGAACTACAGCTGTGCAATAAGCAAGTAAGGAAGTTTTCCCAAGTTTTACAACTCACCATCTCAAGCCTCCAGCACTCTTTCCCCCCCCCACCACAAAACCTAATTAATTGTCCCTCCCCCCATTTCTATGGCAGCTGGAAAGACAAGCGGAAGAAGAATTCTTGAAGGCTGACACCTAGTCACTTCATCAGTATGCAGTTGCCAATTACTAAAATCAGCACTCTGGTGGCAATCACCATTTCTCATCCGGGAATCTGGAACATTTACTGTTATACACACCAGCTAACTTGTTCAGTTACAATTGATAAGATCCTTGGTCTCCTGGAATGCATGTAGCTATATCTCAGCATGTGGGTTTTTCCATTGAAAGTCTTGTAAGAGATGTAGTTTTGCAGGAGAAAAGTACCCCAAGGATATTAAGTGCTGATACTTAACCCAAAGACTGCAAGTCTTCTGCAAGTTATGGTCAAAAAACTCAAGGTGGTGGCTACAACACTGTGATTGAAGTTCCTCTTGGTTTTTATGTGCAATAGCAACAATCTGATGATGCAATAGAAGTTGCACTTTGTATTAGACAGGTTTGTCTTTGCCTGGGCTGATAAATATTTTAAGCATCTGCAAACTCCAGTGGTACTTCTGACCTCTTTTTGTCAGATGAGGGTAGAGAAAGGAGAAGTACTGTAATGGTTGATATTTCCCCCAATCATTTAACTCTAATGTTTAACTTGCTAATATTAATTTCTATTTTCAAATTTGACAACTTTTAATAATATTTGTTCCCATCCTTAGATCTAGGCCTGATTTCAGTTATGGTTCAGGCTTTTATGTTCTTAGTTGCTTTATCTGTTTTGTACCTTTTTTCTGTTTTGTATAACTTAGTAGATAAATTGATGGATAAGGGAAACACTGTGGATATAGTTTACTTAGACTTCAATAAGACATTTGACAAAGTAGACCACAGCCTACTTTTTTGTAATATAGAACAATGTGGGAAAGACAGAACCAGCCCCAAATGGATTTGCAGCTGGTTACTAAAAGCACTCAGTGGGTAATCCTCAATGGAACTACATCTACATGAAGGGAAATATGCAGCGGAGTAACCCAAGGCTCTATCTTAGACACAGCACTCTTTAATAACTTCATAAATGATCTTGATGAGAGGATAGAAAGGGAACTCATCAAATTTGCAGAGGTCAACCAAGCTTGGGGCTGGGGATAGTTAATACTTTAGATGATAGGCTCAAAATTCCAAAAGATCTTGAAAGATGTGAACACAGGGCTCTATCCGACAAAATGCAATTCACGAATGAGAAAAGTAAGGCTCTGCATTTGGGTAAGAAAAACTAAATGCACAGATATGGAATAGAAACTATCTGGCTCAACAGCAGTAACTGTGCAAGAGATCTAGGTGTCCTAGTATACCAACACTTAAGTATGAGCCAAGCAGTGCACTGCAGCTGCCAAATAAAGAGAAAATCTAGTGCAGTCCTACATTGCATCAATAGTGGGATCGTCTCAAGAATACATGAAATGAGAATACCACTTTATACTGCAGTGGTGAGACAACCCTTGGACTAGAGTGTCTAATTGTTTCCCGTCACCAAGATACAAAAAAGATATTGAGACCCAGAAATAGTACAGAGAAGAACTAGATAGGTCTAATCTAATGAAGAGAATGACTAGAGATGATATGATAGTACTCTTCCAATACTTGAGGGGCTGTCAGAAAGAATAAGGAGTCAACTTATTCTCCAAAGCACCTGAGGGCAGGAAAAGAAGTAATAGGAGGAAAATCATGAAAGAAAACTCCAACTGAGAACAAAAGTGAAATTTCCTAACAGTGAGAACAATTAATCAGTGAAATGGTTTGCCTCTAGAAGTTGTGAGTGCTCCATCACTGAAGGATTTCAAGAAGAAATTTGGAATTTGTCTGAAATTGTATAAGGCCCCTTCTTGGACAGTGGTTTGAACTACAAGACTTCCATGGTTCCTTCCCACCTTATTATTCTATGTTCTATGTATAGTTTTATATTATTTATTTATTTATTTATTTATTTGATTTGCCAATTGTTTACAAGATAATAAGTATAAGTGTATACATAGTTGTGAATACATGAAATGGGTACATATAAGAAAAATAAAAGAATAAGAGAAACAATAGGACAGGGACGGTAGGCACGTTGGTGCGCTTATGCACGCCCCCTACAGACCTCTTAGGAAAGGGGTGAGGTCAATAGTAGACAGTCTAAGGTTAAAGTTTTTGGGGTTTGGGGAAGAAACTACAGAGTCGGGTAGAGTATTCCAGACATTGACCAGTCTGTTGCTGAAGTCGTATTTCCTGCAATCAAGTTTGGTGCGGTTAACTTTGAGTTTGTATCTATTGTGCGCTCTTGTGTTGTTTTGACAGGTAGGACATTGTAATGTATGATTTTATATACCATGCTTAAGTCAGACCGAAGACGGCGTAATTCAAGGTTTTCTAGTTCTAGAATTTCAAGTCTGGTGGCATAAGGTATTCTACAACAAGTAGAGGAGTGGAGAACTCTTCTTGTGAAATATTTCTGGACTTTCTCAATTGTGCTAATATCAGATATGTAATGTGGGTTCCAGACTGATGAACTGTATTCAAGTATTGGTCTAGCAAATGTTTTGTATGCTCTGGTTAGTAGTGTGATATTACCAGAGAAAAAGCTACGTAGGATTAGTTTAACAACTCTTAATGCCTTTTTGGCTATGTAGTTGCAGTGGGCTCTAGCACTTAGATCATTAGAGGTGAGTATTCCAAGGTCCTTTACAGAGCTTGGGTCATCAACAAGATCTTGACTATTCAGCTTGTATTTTATTTTCTGATTTTTTTTGCCAATATGTAAGACAGAGCATTTATTTGTTGAGATTTGAAGCTGCCATTTGTTTGACCATTCTGATACATAGTCAAGATCTTTTTGTAGGGTAGCAGTATTGTCTGTGGTATTGAACAGCTTTACATCATCAGCGAAGAGAATGCAATTGCTCTTAATATGATCACAGAGGTCATTTATGTAGAGTATGAAGAGAGTTGGTCCTAGAACACTGCCTTGGGGGACACCACTATTGACAGGTACTGGATTTGATAGGACGCTCCCAATTTTGACCATTTGTTGTCTGTTTGACAGGAATGCTTCTATCCAGTTATTCAGTTGTCCAGAGATACCATAGGATTTTATTTTTAGGAGTAGTTTGTCGTGTACCACTGAATCAAAGGCTTTACAGAAGTCTATGTAGATTGCGTCTATTGCTTTGCCCTGGTCGAGTTGTGTCGTCCATATGTTTTTGCAGTGTAAGAGTTGCAGATTACAGGATAGTTTTTTTCTGAAACCAAATTGTTTATTGGAGAGTAGGTTATTTGTCTCTAAGTGGAGGATGATGGATTGGTTAATAATTGATTCCATGACTTTACAGGTGACGCAGCATAAGGAGATTGGCCTGTAATTTTCAACTAGGCTTGGGTCTCCTTTTTTGAAGATGGGGATGACTGTGGCTTGTGACCATAGGTTAGGCAAGGAGCTGGTCCTGAAAGATTTTTCAAAGATTATGCTTAGAGGTTTGGCTATGGCAGTGGATAGCTTTTTTAAGAAGTAGGCACATATTCCATCCGGTCCAATAGATAGGGATGGTTTTAGATTGCGTAGTGCTTTTTCAACATTGTCTTCTGTGAAATCGATATGTATTAGATCATTGTTGTTATCTGTGGTACGGCTAGGAAATACTGGGCATGATCCATTGCTGTTTACAAATACTGAGCCGAAGAATGTGTTAAAGATGTTGGCTTTAATGGTGTCTTCGTTGCAGTCTTTACCATCAGGTCCTATCATGGGAGGGATGGACCTTGAGTCTTTTAGTTTGTTGTTTACAAAATTGTAAAAAGCACGGGTGGAATTGGTGCTTAGAAGGTTTTCCTCTTGTTTAATGTGATAATTGGTGCATTCGGTCTTTATCTGGTGGCATAAATTTTTGTATCGGTTTTTGAAATTGGTAACGTGACCAGATTTGTTTTTCCGCCAGAGTGATCTCTTTTTGGATTGAAGTTTCCTTTTTGTTATGGGTAATCTGCTTTTTTGTTTTGTTTTGGGAGTTGTTGTTGGTACATATAGTTTGATGACTCTTTTGACTTCAAGTAAAAATATGTTGTAATGGTCTTCAACAGTATTGCATCCAGTGAATAGAGATTGCCAATCAAGGGATGAGAGATCGTTGTCTATAAGATCATAGTTGCCTTTTTGAAGTTACAATTGGGGATTACATCATTGTGGTGATTTTTGTGTGGACGTATGTTGAGACAAAAGTCAATCATATTGTGGTCACTACTGGAAAAGGGTTCTTTAGTTTGTATTCCGTAAATTAAATTCAAACTATTGCAGAAGATAAGATCGAGGCAGTTGTTTAGTCTAGTGTTGTTGGTTACTAGTTGTTCCAGTCCCAGATTTGTAGTAGCATTGTAGAAGGTTGAGTGTATGATTTCAGTTGTACAATCATTTAGGGTCCAGTCAATATGAGGTAGATTGAAATCACCAAGAAAGATAAAAGGGTATGGGCAGGATGCAGCCCATGTTAGTAATGTATTTAGCTTGTTTACATGTTCGATGTCATAATCAGGTGCTCTGTAACATAGTAAGAATCGAATTGTGATATTTAAGGATAGTTCACAGATGATGGTCTCAGGAAGAGCAAGCTCCTGGGTAACTTGGATATTTTTTAGATGTAAGGATTTTTTTATAGAAGATAGCAACACCACCTCCTCGACGATTTTCACGATCTGATCGGTAAACATGATAGTCTCTTACTGTGGTAATGGAGTCGGGGAGAGATGCATTGAGCCATGTTTCACAGACAAATATAATGTCGAAGTTAGCCATATTTAGTAGGATGAGAAATTCAGGTATTTTATTCACGAGGCTTCTTGCATTGAGTAGTTTGCATTTAAGGCCGGCAGTAGTTGGAATTGAGGTAGTTGGGGGCGTGCTTGCCTAGTCTTGGGTGATGGTGGATCGGTTGAGGTAGGGTTGTGGTTGAGGGTAAAAGCTGAGTATTGGGTTGCGTGGCTTACTTTTGATACAGTCAGCATGGTAGTCAATGTACAGGTCCTCTCCATTGTCTAGACGGTTTTTGAGTTCAATGCGGAGTACACGGGAGCGGGCACGTTGCTGTATGGTTAGGTCAGGGCGACAATGGAGGTTCTTATGGTTGGTGTTGGTTTTGGCGAGTGAGTTTATAGTATAAATGAATTTACGTTTGCTTGATTCATTTTTGCAAATGACTCTGCACAGGCGTGGGGCCACAGAGCCGTCACTGTTATTGAGCTCTCAGCCAATGCGTGAAATGTCAAGTATTTCATCAGCGGAGATGGTTGATGCTTGATAATCCCTGATGATGTTTCGGACAGTTGTGATGTCATCATTGTTATTGGTGACCTCTAGACCAAATAAGATGGCGTTTGGACGTTTCCGTTCACGCTCAACAGCTTCTCTGATGAGGATTGGGATATCAATATTTGTCTGGGTTGTGTTTATTTGTGGATTGGGTTTTGGATTGGGTTGTGGTTGTTGGGTAGAGATGTGGTTTGTAGCTATTGGAAGTTCAGGTTTTTGCGTTGTTTCTTTTTTTTCAAGGTTGGATATTCTTTCTTTTACGGCGTCCAGGGATGCTACTATGGTTTCAATGGTATCAATTCTTTCCAACAGATATTATACATTTTAGTGCTTATGGTTCTAGCAGAGGCTTCACTGATTGTTCCATATTGCAGTTTTTGTTAAGTCTTATTTTGGGATTGCAATAATAAAAGAATTGATTTGCTCCACCTGAGCTTCAATCACATCATTCAGCCACCATGTTTAATTTGACTGTACCCTGTAGTCACCTCTGCCAAAAGAGCTTTTCTTTTTTCCTATCTGTCAGAAGGTTTGGAAAAAAAGGACTGGTCAGAGATAACAGCATGAATTTTCTCACTTACAGTCCAATGATTTTTCTTCTGTAACATGACAGGACATTGCTCATTTCATGTAGATTGCAAGTATATCTACCATTTAATACTTACCTAAGAATGTGTTACAGTTGGTTAGTGTAGAGTTTCAAAGAATAATTTGTAGAGTCTTCAGTCCTAGGTTTCTTGTAGGTTTAATTTAAGATATGCTTTTGGAAAGGTCAAAAGTAATAGATTTCCTTTCCCCTTTCTTTCCCCACACAATTGGATATGGTCAGACACAAGATTAATGTGCACTAAAATCCACTTTGCAATTCCTCAAAAGTTTTCTTCTCTCATGAAAGAGGCTTTTGTTTTTCTATCTGATTCTCAAGGTGCTTGTGAATTTTTCCTCCACATTTCTCACATTGGTGTTTTTGAACTTTGATAATTGTTGAAAATGGCAGAGGGTGCTTCTGCTGTCATCTGGGCACTTTTCTGTTGCTCCAAAGTCTTCCAGCTGCCCATATTTCCTCATTCAGAAGAAATCCCATGCAAGGACGTCCATCATGAAATCTTTCAGGGTGTGGTCTGCAGCAGTGGTGGGATTCAATTTTTTTTTTTTACTATTCTGTGGGCATGGCTTGGTGGGCATGGCAGGGGAAGATATTGTAAAATCTCCATTCCCATCCCACTCCAGGAGAAGGTTACTGCAAAATCCCATTCCCTCTCCATCCTACTAACCTGCTTTCCAGCTCCGTTCTCTTGTATAGGGCAACAAAAGAAGACCCAGCTGATCAACTGGGACTCAGGAGGCAGAGAATAGATGGGGGCGGGGCCAGTCAGAAGTGGCATTTGCCGGTTCTCCAAACTACTCAAAATTTCCACTACCAGTTCTCCAGAATTGGTCAGAACCTGCTGAATACCACCTCCGGTCTGCAGAGTGGTCAAAAACTATGAAGATAGTATCGACCATGATATGATTGAAGCTCCTCCTACTTTGCATGCATAACAAACTCCATTGTGATGCAATAAAAAGCCGGTGGAACTTCAGTTATATTGAAAGAACAACACACATCTAATCTAATGAAGACAATGACTAGAGGTGATATGATAGTAATCTTTCAGTATTTGAGGGGCTGTCACAGAGAAGAGGGAGTCAACTTATTGTCTAAAACAGGGGTCTCCAACCTTGGCAATTTTTAGACTTGTGAACTTCAACTCCCAGAATTCCAGCTTTGCTGGCTGAGGAATTCTGGGAGTTGAAGTTCACAAGTCTTAAAATTGCCAAGGTTGGAGACTCCTGCCCTAAAGCACCTGATGGCAGGACAAGAAGTAACAAGTAGGAAAATCATTAAACAAAGCTCCAACTAAGAACAAAGGAGAAATTTCCTAATAGTGAGAACAATTAATCAGTGAAATCTCACAGCCACTGATTTCACTGCTAGGGAAATTCAAGGAGATTGTTAAACCTAGGAGAAATGTTTGCAGAAAGAAAACCAGCAGTGGCACATATCCCTTTACTATATCAGTAATGAGTGCTGTCCATGAGGATTTCAATAGCATTCTCTTCCCTGTTGAGAAGCATTTTTAAAATGAATTTCCTGCTACAAAAGTCAATGAAAATTTGTAGAAAAAAGGTAGGCTTGTTTTTTCATAGCACTGAACTACACTGCCAGCACTGTAGTTTTTGTAGCATAAATCAATTATAAAAATACATCGGACCAGCTTGCTTTTCCCAGCTTGCTTACAGTTACATTTCTCCTTAGTGAGCACTGGGGATTTATCATGCCATCTTACCCAAAAGGGATGAGGTGGCCCTGGACATCATCATGTTTGAGATTCATGACCACAAAGAGACAAATGTCTGCAGTGTAAAATATTATTTTTCTCCTATAAGGAAAGTGCAGATGTATATCATCTTTCTATTTACAGTCAGCATGCTAGAAATACATCACTATCTTCTAAATAATTTTTTTAAAAATCCCTTGATAAAATTTGCTCACAGTTACAGTCTTCAAACTACTGCACCAGCAAATTACAACAGCAGGCAAGAACTAAGAAGAACAAGCATTTTACTATCTTTTCTTCCGACATATTTCTCTCTCCCTCCCTCCCTCCGAGAAAGATTATGTAAGACCCTATGATGCATTACATTTTTATTAGATTTCTGTTTTAGTCTTGTGAATTTAGTTTGACAGTTGTGTATGAACTTTTTTTAGTTTATCTTCCTACCACATAGATAAATTTAGAAAAACGTTTTGTTTTTTTTTAATGAAAAAACAACAACACTTATCCAATATGGGCTTTGTAGGCAATCCATAAAATCACTTTAAAACATTGTGTTAAGAGAAAGACTTGGGAAGCAATCAATCTGAAATCATACTCTCTGAAAGAAATTCCTAATTGACTGGTGTCTCTAGAAAAAGCTCTAATATTTTGTGTTGGCCAGCTGAAGTTTAGGCAGAGTAGGCCCCATAGTTAATAGTTTTAGCAAAGGGGATAACTCTCAATCTAGCAGATTGAGCAAGCAAAGAGGTCGCTGGCAAGGATTTAGAAGACCGCCCTTTTCTGCAGTAGACCCAGCTCTATGGAATATCCTCCCCTCAAAGATCACAATGGCCTGAAACCATGGATGGGATCCGACCGGTATAACTACTGGTTCTGTTGCTCTGTGTCACGTGCAGATGCAATTTATGACCTGCTGAGCTGCCCGGACAGCTGAGCAGGGTGCACAGTGGTTGAAAAAGCCCTTTTTTCCTGTTTTTTCAATTGCAGCTGTGCTGCACAAAGCAGCTGAGGTTGAAAAAGCAGGAAATAAAGGACAGGTAAGAGCCCGGGCAGGAGGGTGGGCCAAAACAGCAGCAGACATAGAACCGGTTCTATGTCTGCTGCTCTTCAGAGCTACCAGTTCTACAGAGGTGGACAGAACCAGTAGAATCCCACGCCTGCCTGAACCCTCTTAGCCCTTCGTAAGGCTTGTGTTCCCAAGCTTGGGGTGCTGAATATGGTAAGGGTTCTTTTCCTGGCTTTACTGATAACTGGCCAAGATACTGCATGTGTTTATTTTGTATGTTTTTATTGTTTTAAAAATGCTTTTATTGTTGTATATTTTTTGAATTGTAAATCACCCAGAGTCATTGATTCAGATGGGTAGCTATAGAGCTTGAATGAATGAATCAACAAATGAGGATATTTTTTACCTGACCTACTCTAGAACTAAGAATTTAGGATTAGTGATGAAAAGAGAGACCTGGGTTCAAATCCACACCATCCCTTTTTTTTTCAGTCCCACCTACCATAATCCACAGGATTGCTATGACAGGAGAAAATGTGAGAGTAGGATATCGTATATGCCTCTTTGAGCTCCTGAAACAAACAAAAAAAGCCTAAATTAATTTGATATAAAGTATATATCCCTGGAATGTGATTCGGGTTATATATCAGAAAAGGGGGGGGGCTCTTTCCTCTCAGCCTGCCTGAATGTTTCTATTTCACTTAAATAGCAATGGAAAGAAAATCTTACTAGAAATTCCCTTTCTTGAAATTGTGCCACCTCGACCCTGCTCTAGTAGCTTCTCAGATACCACTAGCCTGAGGTCTTATCATTTCAAGGTGCCTGATGTTTAAACAAACGCCAGACATCTTGAAATGACAGGTCCCATGGCTTCAGATGCCTCAAGCAAGGTGAATAAAGCAGGTTGACCCAGTTAAGAATGAAAAGAAACCTGCCAAGCATTTCTGTTTCCTTGAATGCTCACCGCCTTCCCAAGCTGATTCTGCTGCCCCAGAGATGGTAGCCGTGAATGGCGCCTGCGACCTTCTTTTCTCCATTCGGAGGGTATGTAAAACTGGTGACCATTTGAGCCTGTTATGTAAAACTCAGCTTATATTGAGAATGTAGCAATTGTGTTTAAATAATATACACTATATAATTAATATACTCTGTAATATAACTCCGTAAATTGCTTAGAGAGGTTTACATATAGTGCATTATGATGCAGTATATAAGTCTAAGTGCCATTAACTATTGCTAATAACATGGGGTGTGTGTGTGTGTGTGTGTATGCTGTCAGGATTCTGGCAGTTACTCCAATTAAATCATGAGTCTCGAGCCAAACTCCCAAAACTTCAAAGGATTTATTGGAAGTCAACATGTCGGCATGACCTGGGCATAGCTGACTCTGAGACACGTAATTCACTCACACCCTTGATCCTGCTTTTTCCCCACCCCTCTGGGTGTATCATAATTCATAGGCTCCAACGAAACACATCCATAGCCAAGAGTCATCAATCATGTTCTCCAATTAGATTTTTGTGCGGCAGAAGCTTCAGTCATCTAATCAGTCTCTGAAGAAAATATGGATGAAATATATTTTTGATTCCACACTGCTGCCTGCTTTTTGAAATTGCCCCCCTTCTTTCTGTTGGCAACTATAAAAAGTGTATAGAAAATGTTTTATGAGTTGACATACACACTCGTGCACATTGGGTAGGTAAGTAGAAAAAAGTACACCTCAATATAGGTATGCATATTGCATAGAAAAAATAAATGTTGGGAAAGTCTAGTGCTGAAATTGCCAAGCATTTTATTAATGATGAAGCTTTGCATGAATGTGAAGGTAACTGATCTTGCAAAATTAGACCAGAAGTTTTTCTTGTTGTTTATGACATCTGTAGAATTTTCTGAGTTGTAAGCCATCATATTTAGAAGATAATTTTGTAGAAGACCGGACAACCCAAGACTCCTTGATCATCAAAAAAGAATCTTCAAACCCAGTTCCAGTCACTGTTCATCTGCTCCTGCACATTTCTTTATTGTCTTGGCTGTCCCAGCTTTGTGGCAGCCATGATAGCTGCCTCTTCTCCTCATCATGGATGAGAGGGGAAAAGCCCTGGGTCAGGCAGGAGAGTTGCTGCTCTCTGCAACCTACAGGGCACTCTTCTTTTCTTCACCACCCCTACAGGGTGACTTTAGCTCCTTTCAGAGGCCTCCAATGGGGAGAACTCAGAGAGGGAGTGTGGAGACCCGCACCTCACATCCGATCTTGCCACGACATGAGCCGGAAGTAATTTTGCATATATTATGAATGCTAGCCCATTTGTAGTACCTTGGCTGAAAGCATTTTGCCCTCTGATGCACTGTATCATCCACTTAAAGATTACAAGAGTAAGTATATAGATATAATTCTTTCTGAAATACACTGGAATGGGAGAGAGGTACTTATATTGTTATGTATGAAGGGTCAGTAAGTGTGAGCATGAGTTGGAAGGGACTGTTCAATATGCAGCCACTATCTAATGTAATAGCTGCTATAGAATCCAAAGGCTTTGTGCTTTGTGATATCTCTATTTTAAACTCTTTGGTGAAACAAATCTACATTTTCCAGAAAAGAGGTGGAGAGGGAGATCTTACTAGCAGCTCTAAATACCGAATATAAATTTTCAGTCCCTGCAGCTCTATCATTAGAAAAAAAAACATGTAGGACTGTGATCAAGCAAACAGCATAACCATGCAAAGTTTGTATTGTACAATCAACTTTGAAGCATTCAAATATTTTTTCAAAGTGCTGCCTATCATACCAAGTCATCACAAGTTTGAGGATTTTTTTTAAAGTAAAAAATGAAGAACCAAACTAGAATAAGGAAGGATAATACTAAATTTATAGTTAAGGTTTCAGAGAAAGAAGTAGAATTAATCTGAACCTTGGTCCTTAAAGCAGAAACAGAACACAAATGAAGCAATTGGAATGCACCACTTCAAAAAAGGTACAAAACCTGGCAACCATTTAAATTTAAGTTGCAGTCTAAATGGGTTCAGTCAGGCTAGTTTCAGGGTTGACGGATTTATTATTTGTAACCCTGACATTTGCTATGATTTGTGTACTATATTTTTAGGAATGGCGTTAGGATGTCTACAAAATAAGATATTCTTAATCACATTTCTGAAAGAGATTATAGTAGTATTCCATTTGTAAATTCTATTTTTTTTCTCTGAAATTTGAGTAGCCCTTCCCATATTATGTTTTGCGATTGTTCAAGGTGGAATTTGGTTCTAAATGAGATAATGTAGTTACCTATTCTTGTAATGTTGGGGTATTTGTTATAGTTTTGATATTATTTAGTGATTTTAACTTGGACAATTTCCTCTTATTCATTATACAGTAGATGACTTATTAAAATTACCAATTGTAACCCAGCAAGGGTTGATTGAGTGTGGCAGGCTACAATTGAATGAATGAATGTTCTACTCTATTTATTGGAATATACAACTAAGATAGCTGCTTTAATCACATAAACTAATATATAGGTAAGGAAGAAACTATCTCTTTGTTCCAGTGAGATATCTTTCCCTTGTTTTGTGGATATTCCAGCTAATAGCCTTTCATATGAGGAACAAGTAGTGATACTTCTGTTTCCATACATGAACTCTAGAGAAAGACAGATTATTTTGTATTTTTCATATTTCAGTCAGTTGAAATCAACGAAACCAAAACTTGTTCAATTCTATTTTGTATAGTCCTGTCTTGGAAATGTTTTTCTTTGTAATCTTACAGTTTATTTTTTCACACTAGACGTCCTTGCCAGAATCCAGCCCTTCCCGTGGGAAGAGAAAGAGCCACCTACATAATAATGCCCTGATTTGTGGTCCCAGGAATTTTGCAGTACAGAATAGCGGGGATAAGGCTACATAAATCATGATTTTTGACAAGACAAGGCTAGTCATGGGGACAGCGAGTAAAATTGTGGTTGCCGGGCTTTTCTCTTGATGCAGTAAATCACTGGCGAGGAAAGGCAGACCTGGAACTATTCCCAGGAAGAAGATCATTATATTATATTAAATTGAATGCCCATTAATAATTAACTTAATTAACTCCCTCTTTATTTTTAGTCTTTCTGCAAGTCTTCAAATTCTTCAGTTTACCTCTTTCAATCTTCTTGTTTTTTTGTCATACAAAATGTTCAATCAAAAGCCTAGAAGAAGGTCTGGTAGATAATGATAAAATTTTAACAGCAATCAGCAGAGTATTGTTCCAGATTGTGTGTGTGTGTGTGTGTGTGTGTGTGTGTGTGTGTGTGTGGTGGGAGGAGAACCTTAATCTCATTTCAAGTTTTGTTTTCTTTTTTCTCTCTTTTGGTCTTTTTCCTTCTCCGAATGATGCTTATGGCACTGTTGGAAGGGATTTTCCAAACGATGCTTATGGCAACAATTGGAAGGGATGTTGGAGGTATTCTAGTCCAACGTCCTGCTCATGCAGGAGACCCTACACCATTTCTGACAAGTGGCTGTCAAGTCTCTTGAAAGTCTCCACCCACAATGTCTGAAAGCAAGCCTGGTTAATTATTCTCACTGTTAGGAAATTTCTCCTTAGTTATAGGTTGCTTGTCTCTGATCAGTTTCCATCCATTTTTTTCATGTCTTACCTTCTGGTGCTTTGGAAAATAAGTTGACCTTCTCTTCTTTGTGACAGCCCCTCAACCACTGGAACATTATTATCATGTCTCATGTCTCCCCTAGTTCTTCTTTTTATTAGACTAGACACACCTAATTCCTCTAACCATTCTTCTTGTGTTTTAGTCTCCGGTCCTCTAATCACCTTTGTAGTTCTTTTTTGCACTCTTTCCAGCTGTTGAAATATGGTGACCAAAACTGGATGCAATATTCTAACTGTGCTCTGATAAGTGTGGTACTAATACTTCATGTGATCTTGATTCTATCCCTTGGTGAATGTAACCTAGGATTGCATTAATTATAGCTTACAGTATTCATTAATCAATCATTAGGTATGTCTGTTGTGTCTTTGTAGAAACATTTCCAGGTAACACTTAAATTAAACTACTTTACATAATTTATAGTAATTGCAAGCCAAAATTGATCAAAGAACACTACTGTAAATCTAATGATGGGGTTATATATCTTTTGTGGAACATGCTGCATGTCCCACAAATTAATTCAGTCATTCTGGTCAGGACAAGCTGCTTTGGTTTCCCTCAGAATCTTTCCCACATGTTCTCAGAAGTCATTTTGGTAGTAGGGGTCAAAAAAGTCAAGATAGCAGTCTTGATTGCATGTTCAAACAGGCAACATTTAGATCATATACGCACAGCCACTTTCTTGATTTTTTGGACTTCTCACTCTGCCCAGACACCTCTGTCTGGTAAATGGGGAGAGCATTTCAATTAAAGATCTGTGTATCTGTCATTTCTTCAATGGAAGAAGAAAAGGGGGGCGAGACTGATAAAGAAATCCTTTCTTGATGTAACCTGAATACATTCAATCTTATATCGAATTTGTATAACCCACACGTGATACAATGGAGAGAAGAATCCCAGATGGCCAGAACCTATCACCTCTGAGAGGCACAGCCAGGAGATGAGAAGACCATAAAAATTCCACAGTGAGATGTATACTTGGGAAACTATGAAAAAGATCGTTCCTTCAAAAGGGGTGGGGAGGAATAAACATACTGGCTTTTGTTTCACTAAATACACATTGGGAGAAGGGGAGGGGTTCTAAACTCCCTTATCTATCCCGATATGCCTGAGAGACATTAGATGCTGCTTTGAACTCCTACATGAATTGTCTCATCTCAATAAAGGATTCCTTTTGATACGTTTGGTTTTCAGAGGTTCATTCTTGTTAATTGAATGGGAAAAAGTTCTGTAGCCTGACACTGAGACCATCACTGCAGATACCATTTCTCTATTTTCTCTTGCCAAAACTAGCCAAAAGAACTAGTTCCATTAATAGAAACAGCCTATCACTCTTTTTTTTAACAATATATAAAGCTGAACTATACATTTAAAACAACACTTGCTGCATTTAAGAAACTAAAAAGCTGAATATTTATTAGAGTAATGTAGATATTTCCTTGACTCAATAAAAAATGATATAAATATATAATTGATATAATTCATTACATTATTCAACTGTATGCTAAACTGTTGAGGTTGCTCATTAGTGTACATAAATAATAAAGAGCATAAGAAAAGTTTTTATTTTATGAGTTTTTAAATAGAGAAACATATTGCATTTTTTTTTAAAACAAGTTTTATTAATTTCAAAAACAAACAAATCATCATCAACCATTACATATTTGAACCTTTTTCCATTATAAATTTTACAAGTCAGATAAACCTTATCTTATACAATACAGTTCTATTTTAAACCATTTCTAAATGAGCATAAAAACATCTCTTGTCCTCTATTTCTTTCTGACTTGATTATCGTCATTCTCTTTCTGTGTTTCTAGAAGGTTTCACCAATACTTCTCAAAAACATAAACAGACACAAACAAACATATAAAAAATCTTTTAGTAAAGTAACTTGGCCCCCAGTACCTCTCTTTATATGGGCTTTAATTATATTCATGCTCATCTTACAGATCATTACCTATTTTATTTACCATTCTGTATCTTCTATATATACTTCTCCACACATTTCACTCTTCATAATTCTATCTTATTCAATCCATCTTAATTTAAATCATTATATTTGTATCTTTTGCCCATCCTTTATTATCCCTCTATCTCATTCCTTATAATGAAAAAAAAGAATTTCTCCTGAAATCTCTAATCAGAGTATGATGCCTTTCTATCCTCTCCCTAAATATTAGATTAACATTTAAAATAATACCTAATACCCAATCTGATTCTGCTTGGTACATTCTATCTATTAATTTTTACTTTTAATAACAATAAAAACAGAGTAATAAATCGAAAATGTTTAAATACATAGTATCCTCCTAAATACGTAGTTAAATAATAAATCTAAATAATAAATCTTATAGCATTCTCATTGCCTTTCCCTTCAATATTTTATTACGTTTTAAAAATCAATCATTATTAAACATTTCAACATTTTAATTTCTTATTAACTCTTAAGCCATTCTAATTTTCTATTTCTAATACAAATATTACAATACCGTCTTATGTACCTTGCAAAATCTTTTTTAAGAAAATTTATACTTCACCCTTTATCCCTAAAAAAGATTCCTCTTTTCCCATCCAATTTTAAAACTTTATGGCTTTTCTCTGCCTTTCCCCTTTCTTTCTTCCCCCACCAGATCTTCCTACCCCCCCTTCTTCTAACCTCTGTCTTGCTGGCATCCCTTCTCTGTTGTATTCCCTTTTTCTCTTGTTTGTTATCATTGTATTTATTTTGCATCATATTTTTCTCTTTCTTAAATGTTTTTTTAGATCTTAAGTCCTTCATTTTCCTCGCTTCCTTCCTTCCTTCTTTCTTAGATAAATTTTGGGATTCATTAAAGATGGTGTCTTCGTCTTCTTCTTGTTGTTGTTCCATCTGTCGCATTGTCTGTTCATAGTTAACCAGCGCCATTTCTAAAAATAGAAAAGCTTTTTCCATACCATCTTTACAGGCTGCTTTTGTTTGCTCATATTCATCCCTCAGTTCCTCAAAGGAGAAAGCCATTATAAATCTTTTCTTTTCTTTTTTCCCTCTTTCTTCTCACTCCAACCAAAATATTCCAAAAGAAAAATAAGACAATCCCAAAGTCCACAATCCTCAATCAATCCAAGCCAAGCCAAAATTTCCTCTTTCTCTTCCGGGGTAGTATCAGACAAAGGAAAAAAGAAAATCCAAATCTGTGTTTTGAAGCCTTATTAAAATTTTATTTCTGTCTCCAAATCCTTAAGGCATCTCCTCCAACAAAATCCAACCAGATAAATATATTTTTTGTCCTCTCCCTTCTGACTTATCCCATAAAGCTAGTTTTACCTGAAAAAAAAACAGGTTTCTCAATATCTGTTTGTTAATTCCGTCGGGAGGGAGAGTAAACTTTCCTTTCAGCACCTCAGAATTGCCGCTTACTTTCTCTTGTGGAAAGAATCATCCAAAAAGCCATCACTTCCAGGAATTAAATTAAATATATCTCAGAGTCCTGGATCGACCAAAAAGACTTTCACTTTTAAAAGCTTTCTCCTCTTCCTCCTGCGCATACTTGCCCAGCTGCCGGCTTCTTTGTGGCGGCCATTACGGACCGCCGCTACGCCGTCTTGGTAAAAGGGGGTTCTGCCAGCCAGGGAGGGGGTCTGCAACACCCCCAAACCCTTTTCCGGATCCCCCCTACCTTCAGCTGCCCCTGCAGGGCAGCCTTGCTCCGCAGCCTTTCGGATCGGAGCCCCAAAAGCGGCTAGCGTGGCAGGGATCGCGCAGCTTCGCGAATCCCTACCGCTCGCAAAGCCGACAAACCGGAAATCCTCTAGAAACATATTGCATTTTTTGATGTGCAAACCTTTCATTAGAGGTTGATTTATTGTATAAATTATGATTTTATCAGGAAATGAATGTATATTCCAGCTAACTTTCTAAATGTAATAGATTCTAAACATATTATATCAAAGACTTGTTTAGAGCTATGGTACTTTTTTGAAATATGAGGTTTTGGAGGAACTAAGGGAGCAAAACATCAGAGTCCACTAAAACAGCAAATATGATTTTAAAAAGTATTGGATTACATAGATTGTATTTTATATAAAAATGGTTCTTGTCTGTATGTACTATAAGAAGTTTAGGAATGCTATTGGACAGGACACGCCATGTCCTTTGAAATAGCAAGACTGTCTTTTTAGATACTGACTGCAAAATGTAATGACTGAGGAATCAAGATATTGACTTATAGGTACATTACATGTATCTCTGAATTGTTGGAGTGAGAACAACAGTATCTTAGCTGGCAGGGTAGTTTCTGAATTAGAAATTGTAACTTGCATAGAATAGCATGAGAATGTTTGGGATAAAACTGGGGTGCATCTGACATTAATAGAAATGTTCTGCCTGTGAAATTAAAAGAAAGGGAAAGAATGTAAGGGATGAGAATGAAGACAGATTCTTCATGTGCAATGGAATTAGTGAATACATAAAGGAAAATGAAGTGGGTTAGTTATGAATGAAAGGGTTAAAATTCATCTCAGAAAATAGGAATTAGTGTCATCTAAGCTGATATAGTTTCATATGAAAGAAGAAATCTGTAGGTTGGTGAAATAGGCATGTTTTTTCCAATGAATAGTGATAATGGAAGGGAGAAAGGTTTTTTGAAAAAACAAGTGCAGCATTCTACATGAATATGACCAAGGGGGGCGGGGGAAGTATTCTCTTGAGTGACATAAATGGATGAGTGAAAACAAGATGGGACAGAACTGAAAAAAAATATTGAAACCCAAGAGACTCTAAAATGAATGGAAATAATAACTGGTGAATATTTGTTTAGAAAAATCCCTTTCCTTTTGGTGATAATAAGTAATAGAAAATGAAGAAGCTAAAGTGCTCTGGGACATTAGAATTCAAATTGACAAACATCTGCCACACAACATTTTAGACAACAATTGTTGCTAAGAAAGCCCCCCCAAAAAGTCTGGATAGTGATCATTGCAACAGCAGTATGGAAGAGAAAGAACTGGAGAAAATCATAAATCATAAAGACCTTCAAGTAGGAGCAGAGTGCCTGTGGCAAAAGAAAGCAAAAGTAGTACCAATGCTAATAGACATCTTGGGTGCAATCCCAAAATCTCTGGAGCACCTCCTGGACACCACTGGCATTGACAAAATCCACCACTACTCAATTACAAAAGGCAGCTTTGCTTGGAACAGTTTATATCCTGCAATAGTACACTTAACATTATTAAACAACATCTGCTAATCTAGGTTCTTAGGAAGGCCTTGAAAAGTGAACAAAAATGTGAAATCCAGTCTAAACATATTGCTGAATGAGTAATCAGCCATAATAATAACTGCATATAGCAATAGCACTTAGACCTACATACCTCTTTACAGTGCTTTACAGCCCTCTCTAAGAGGTTTACAAAGTCAGCATATTGCCCTCAACAATCTGGGTCCTCATTCTACCCACCTCGGAAGGATGTAAGGCTAAATCAACCTTGAGCCTGGTGAGATTTGAACTACCAAATTGCAGGCAGCTGGTAGAAGTAGCCTGCAGTACTTGCACTCTAATCACTGCACCACCACAATTCATGTTCATCTAACTCTCAGTGATTGGAGGCAGAGTATGTGTTTGTGGCATAAGTGACCTGATACATAAGGGATGAATAGATAATAAATAGAAAAGGAATACGATTTCTTATTATGAAAAACTGGGTGAATTACTGAAGGATATAAGAGCAATAAATGGGTCCAAGTGTTTGGACAGGTATTTGATATAATGTAGTGTTAAATATGAACTCTGGAAAATGAATCTTGAAAGAAAAAAAGCAGGATTAGCATTAAAATAGATCAACTGAAGAAGGCACAAGTGTTAAAAGATTAATGGATGTTGGCAAGACAATACATTGAAGCTGTTAGGGAATAATTGAAATGATTAGCGCTATAGGAATATATAGAATTACACTAAAGGGTAGTATGCAAAAGGATGCTTGATGAAATGAAGTGAAAAAGGGTGCACATTCAAAAAAAATGCATATAAGAGAACGATTTTCCTAAAAAAAAAATGAGGATGAAAAAATATTATATAGCACTATAGCATGTATGTGTGAATATTGAAAGAATGAGACAAGTGAGAGGGAGTGAAGAGTAGAAAGGCAGGGATGACCATGGGGGGGTTTCAAAAAAAGTCAACATGACAGCTATAATAATGTGATTGGGTTATGTAAACTGCATATAAAAGGGTTGGATTACATGGTTGAGACCACCATCTTGACTCTTGATCTTCGCCCTGCAGACACCCGAGGGGAAAAAAAAAAGAGTATGTTGAGATGGTTTGGTCATGTAGAAAGCATGAATAAAAAGCAAATTGCAAAGCAGTACTCTGAAGGAGGAGTGACCGCGTCATGACGAAGGGGAAAGTTGGACTTGAACAGCTGAACACTTTTAAGAGGGGCAGCAAGGTTTTTTTTTTTTTTTTAAAAAAAAAGTCAATGTATTAAGTTGGATATGTAAGGCAAGGATAGTTTATGGAAAATAGGCTGCATAGAGAAGTTTAATGAATTGGTCATGGTATAAAATTAGACTATGTCTGTCTTTCTGTTTCTTACTTCCTTAATTTCATTACCTTAGAACTTCTTACTCTTTTTCTGTGCTTTGTTTAACATCACTTACTTTGAAAGTGTATCGCATGATGGTACAGTTTGTTTATACACATGGAACAAAAAAAGAATACACAGCTTCGGGGTTTCCGGTTTGCTAGCTTTCGGCGGCGGCAGGGATTTGCCACTGTGTGATCCCTGCTGCGTTCACCGCCAAGGTTCCCCCGATCCATTTGGATCTGGGGGATACAGCTGCCCTGTAGAGGCAGCGGAATATAGGGGGGATCCGGCAAGGGGTTTGGGGGTGCCGCAAACCCCCTCCCCAGCCAGCTAAACTCCCTTTTCCTGAGGCAGAGGAACGGCGGTCAGCAATGGCCGCCACGAAGAAAGCTGCAGCCGGGTAAGCAAGTGAAGGAGGGAGAAAGCTGAAAGAAAAGTGAAAGTTGCTTCTAACTGGGACAAGATGGGAGAAAGTGATTTGGAACCTTGAAAGCTGTTAAGTATCTATTGTTCCTTGTGAGAGTTACAAGCTGCGAATACCTTAAAGGGAAAAGTTTTTTTTTTCTTTGTTCGACTCTCCTTCCTAAAGTGACAGCGGAAAAAAAAAATCTTTTTGGCTGTGAGTGGGAAGGGAGAGTGAAAAAAAAAAATCTGAGCAAAATTTGAAAATAAGGAGAAGATTGCCTAGAATTGCAAAGAGTTTAAAAACTTCCAAAAAATATATTTGAAAAGGATTTGTGATTACTTTAACCCCAGAAAGAGAAAGTCAAGAAGAAGAAGGTATTTAAAAGAAACAGTCTGTTTGGATTGTTTGGTGATTTTGGAACCTTTGGAAATTACTTCTGATTAAATCATCTGGGTGGTTGTTTGGAAAAACTTTTTCTCTACACAATGGCATCATCTATGGATGAATTGGAACTTATATATCAAAAATTTGAAAGAGAAAAACAAGGAGGGGAAGATGGTCCTGACACTATTTTTCAATACTTGGAAATGGTGGTTTATACTTATGTGAAGCAGAATGAGGATGATGGGGATAAAGAAAAAGGAGAAGCCATCTTTGATGAACAAATTACTTTGACTGGAGAAGAGAAAAAGCAAGAGAAAAAGGGGAAAAGGTCTTTAAGATCTGGAAAAATAGCCCAAAAAGAGAAGAATAAGGTGAAAAGGGGACATTATGTTAAGAAACAACAGAAAGGGGGAAAGCAGAATAAAAGGGAGGTGGAGAGACAAGGGGTTAAAGAGGATAAGGAGAAGAAGAAACAAGAAAGAAAGGAAGGGATGAGAAGTCCTAATGGTGGGGAGCAAGATGTTAAGAAGCAAATTTTTTTTAGAGATAATGTCTAAGCTTTATGGTTAAAGGGATTCTAGAAAGGTACATAAGATTGCATTTTTATACTTGTATTTAGAAGTAAACATAGAAAATTAGAAACAATATGTAACCTAAAATGTGATAAAATATTTAACATAAACAAGTGAAATTTTTGTTAAGAAAAAGGGAGTACTGTAATGAAATATGATTCAAGATTGTGATGTGGGGGGGGGTAATAATCGTGGAAAGCATAAGTGTTCCCACAAAGGCATGATATTCAATTGAAATGGATAAAATGTTTAAGATATAAATGATTGTTAATATTAATAATTAGAAGATGGTATATTAGCAAACCCTTTGTGAAATGAGATTTGAAGTAGAAGAAGGAGGAACATTTCAATGAAATATTGAGCTATAATATGTGATGTGGGGGGGAATAATTTTGAAAAATAGGGCTCTCATAAAAGCATGTGATTTAATTGAAAAGTAATGAGTTAAACATCTAAGATATGAATGAATATCAATATTAATGAATAGATTTGTATTATTTTTGATAATATAGTATAATTTTAGAATGTACCAGACAGAATCCCAATGTATGTTATGTATTTTATATTAAGTACTATAAATATAGGGGAAAAAGATAAAGGCATCATACTCCATATAGTGTATAGGAGAAGTACTTCTTCTTTTTTTTTAAAGAAGAAAAATAAATGATTGGCTGGAATAGAACAGACAAAGAGTAATAAATATTACGATATGAATTGAGAGGAGATAAAATAAATAAATAAAATAAAATTGAGAAAATTTAAAGGAGAGGAGAAGTTATATAGAAAATTGAAAATGTTAAGAAGATATGAAATGGTATGTAAAATGAATATGAAATTGAACTTGTGTCTGTACCACGAGTTTTAACCCGGGAATAAGCAACTTTCAGAAAAGAGATTTTTTATACTTTTATGTTTTGTGTTTATGTGTATTTATGTATTGTTTGTCTTGAAAAATAAAACTTGTTTTTTTTTTTAAAAAAAAAGAATACACAGCTTCATGAAATTGAAAATAGCACTATTATTTTCCAGTGATTCAGCCAGAACTCATCACCATGTCCTGCAGTTAGGAAGAAATGGAATGTTGATGATTTCTTCCTGTTTGTCGATTACACATTCAAACAAGGCCTTCTGCCTGTTTTTTTTTTTTTTCTTAATAACAATTTCATGAGATCTGAATATAGCCTACTGGCAATACTTTCACTTACTGCTTGCTCATTCCCAGACTCTGTGAGAAAGATAGTAGCATCATTAACAACAAACCCTGAGTAAGCACTTGTTACTGATAATTTAAATACATCCCTTCCCAAACTAGCTGCAGGAGATGCCGTTGGTTTGGTTGAAGGCCAATGGGAAATGCCTCATGTTGAAAGTGAACCAGGGTAACTACAGATGTTTAGGATGTCAGCATCACTGGAAGAAACATGGGCTTTGATGTATCATGTAACCCAGGGGTGTCAAACTGGTGGCCCACAGGCCGGCCACATCCATCCTGGCTCTGCAAAGGCAAAAAACATCACAATACGTCATGATACATCATGTGATGTGATCTGGTTTGACACCTGTGGTGTAACCTCAGGTACACAATGAGGCGGATCAGTGAAACTAAAGTACATTTAGGAAGCAGGTACAGATTTTTAAATTTGGGGGTACACAGTTTTTGGATATTTTTGTAGTGTCATGTGGTATAACTTGTGAGCCAATCTATCACCTCTACACAACTATTCATTCAATGAGCTCCTTAGAGAGAATATCTTTATTATCCTTCTTCTGCCTTCCTCCATAAGAAAGACAGGTAGAATACTGGAATCCTTTGCAATTCTCATCTGGATCTACCCTTGAGGGGTGATTCTGTCCAATGCAACCTTATTATGCTGATGCCAGATAATTAGTAGTCCAGAAGGTGAGAGAAGATGGGAAAGACAGGAATAGTGGGGCTCTTGGCGCTCTCTGAGCTTGGTTGTTTTCATGCCGACGGTTCATTACTAAACTAGGTAACATCACTGATATCATTGCCTTGATTATATAACATCTGCAAGAAAACAACCAAGCTGAGAGAGTGCCAAAAACCTCAGAGTTCAGCCCAGAGCTACAAATATTCCTTGCTATTAGTATAGAAATAGGAAAATAGGATGATGAAGAAGAAGGTGATTGGCAGAGAATAGCTGTTATCTGGGGATTGAAAGAGATCTGCAAATGGGAACCATCATGTTCACCCTAAAACCAGACTATTTCAACTCAGATTTAGGCATTTTGAGAATCTTTGGAGGATTCTAACTTCTAGGGATGAGAAAGAAGAAGGTAAATGGAATGCAAATAGACAACCAATAGAGAAAAAACTGCACTAAAGACAAAACAACAGCAAAATTAATTGAAGAAGGAAAAGATGATACACAGAGACCAAAATATAAAAAATAGTGGCTGTGATTTGGGAGTAATATAAGGAGGCAGGGACAAAATGTAACAGAGACTGAAATTAATAGCAAATAGGAGTTCCAAGGAATGTTGAACCTTATTAACAATTTCCTGAATATTTTCCTTCAGAAACTCTGTGCCAAACCATATACAAGGCTTTCTCTGTGTGTGGTACAATGTCATGTCATACTTTTGCAATACTAAACATGTTGATTCTTGATTCTTGTTCCCACCATCCCTCTAAAATAATTTTCTGCAAGCTTTTGCATCCCAATCACACGCGGCAAGCAAAACAAAGTTTCATCACTAATGAAAATGGAATTGGTTGCTGTAGATTTTGCAACTGAACTAACTACATTGAAACACACCCCTGTTTCCCCCTCTGGCTGTCCAGGGGAATCCGTTCCCAGCCTATTATATGTTTATTGAAAATGTTTGCCATTGCAGTCTCAAAAGATTACATTTAATTCTTAATTTTCTTTTTTCTGAAGTATTACAGGAAAAATAATAAGGTTCCATTTTTGATCTAGAGGGGGCAGCCTCAGACTTTAGTCATTATTTTTTTTCATCTCCTGAAATTTCCTCTAATTATAGTTCAAAAAACTTACAGTAATTTGCCCCACCATTTTGAGAGGGGAAGATTGTCTACTGCCCTAAGAAGAAGCAGCAACATGAAAATGAACGGAGAGGAAAGTGCAGTTGTAACCTGCAATGCTTGTGGCATGTTTCCAGACTTTCTGCAATTTTTGCAGCAAATTAAAGCTTGTAGTAGTTCTGTTGGGGAGCGGAATCAAAGTATTGGATCAGTGATTGGCCACGCTGCACATGGCGAGAAAGACTGAGGATTTGCCAATTCAGACAAAGGACCCTGTAGCAGGAAGAGAAAATATGAATAAAAAGAACCTTGTATAATATAGAGACAGATGCTGGAGAGAATGCAGTGGATGAAAACAATAACCAGAAGGAAGAGCTTAACAAATATCATGTTCTGTTGGAACCCATAAACAATTTTCAGGCCTTTGTAGATAAATCAGGCAAAGTGTTTAATAAGACAGCTAAATTCATTTAGTTTTGCCCAATTTTATTAGTGTTTAGATGAACTATTTACTAATATATTGAAGTATTACTTATTATTTAGCACATAGAAAAAAACACTGTGTCTTGTATCTGTAGGTATGGAGCTGAAGGCTTTGGTAAGCAGGAATGACAATGTATTGGAGCATAACCAACTGCTATCTACCTCCTACACAGCAGTGCCTGATATTTAGAGGTGATGACAAGATCCTGGTATAAAGTTGCTTAGGGTTTTGGTTTTTTTGGGAGTGGGGGGAAATAAAGGCAAACGTTACATTAATAAAACAAAGGTCTTCTCCTACTTGTAACCTTTAGGTGAACTATGCTACTATGACTACTGCAGATGTATGCATGATGTTGCTCTTAATGATTGGTTGGTAATAATGTGAGTTTCCATGAATGATTCATCACAATGTATGCTTTTCAAAATTGTATAAAAGGGAGTTCTACTCCAAGCAAAGGTTTGCTCATTTGGAACTTGCTTCTAGGTAACCCTTTTTATTGCAAATAAGTTTTTTTTCATTTACAGGAACTGGGAATGTCTAGTCTAACAAAGAGAAGGACTAGGGGTGACATGTTGGCAGTCTTTCCAATATTTAAAGGGCTGTCACAAAGAACAAGGATTAACCTATTTTCCAAAGCATCTGAAGGCAGGAAAAGAAACAATGCATGGAAGCTTACCAAGGAGACATCCAACCTAGAACTAAGCAAAAATTTCCTGATAGTGGGAACGATTAATCAGTGGACCAGCTTGTCTCCAGAATTTATGGTTGCTCCATCACTGGAGGTTTTTAAGAAGAGACTGGACAGCCATTTGTCTGGAATGGTTTAGGGTCTCCTGCTTGAGTAGAGGGGTTAGGCTAGAGGATCTCCAAGGTCCCTTCCAGCTCTGTTATTCTATTATTCTGTTAATCTTTTCCTTTCTACTTCTCTGGTGTGGTTCATTGGGCCTACATGCCAGGTAAAAGGACCTAAGCTTTCCGGGTAAATGGAGGTAGGGATTGCTTTTATTTAGAAGCCCAAGTTGAGACAGATCCGATACATCTGATTAGATTGAATGTGCTTATGATGGGGGAAAATGCACCTCCCACCTGTCTTCCTTTCCCACCCCAAAATCTAGAGAAGGCAGAAGTCTTTTATGTAACAACACATCCATTTCCATCATCTCCTTCACTTCGGTTGCCTCACCTTGTTTTTAGACAATTGTCTTTTTAACCATCAATTTTCAAAATTTCATGCAATATTGGAATAATTAATGACAGTACATTGCAATGTTCTTTGTATAATTTTAAATAAGTAATCGTTCTGGTTCCTTTTACTCCCACAGGAGAAACTATTGTAAGAAGATACAAGATTATATTAAGAAACCAAGAAGCAAGCTTTCTTGGAAGCTGGATTGGATTTCTTTGCATACGAAAACAAGATTATATTAAGATACAAGATTATATTAAGAAACCAAGAAGCAAGCTTTCTTGGAAGCTGGATTGGATTTCTTTGCATACGAAAACAAACCAGAAAGCCTATTTGAAGCAAAGTTCTTGTGAATATCTTGGAAGGTTTGAGTTGTGTTACAGCCAGTTCTAAATTATTCCTGGCAAATATTGGATGTTGTAAATAGAGGGTGATTTCAATGATTACATAAGACTTGCAGAGCAGTGAAAAATAGTTTTATTATAATAGATACGAAGCAGTGTTATATTTTGTGCTGCCTTACATTTATAAAGTAAGGTTTGCCTTTCAGAAACACTGTTTCTGTCTTTGGTTAGAATTCCTAATCTCTTGAATATCTGCTCTTAAGAATAGATAATTACTTCATAGAATTATAGAATCGTAGGACTGGAAGGGACCTTGGAGTTCTTCTAGTCCAGGCCCTTGCCCAAAATAGGGGACCTCATTGCATCCCAGACAAATGGGTATCCAAACTTTTCTTGAAGAACTCCAGCGATCGAGCACTCACAACTTTTGGAGTCAACCTGTTCCACTGATTAAGAAAAAAACATAACAGAATAACAGACCTTGAAGACTCATGCAAGATATCCTATGCCATTTCAGATAAATTAATTGTTCCACTGCCAGGAAATTTGTCCTTAGTTCCAGATTGCTTCTAGTTCTGTTCTGGATGCTTTGGAGAATAGGTCAACCCCTTCTTCTCTATGTCAGTCCCTCAAGATATTGGAAGACTGCTATTATGTCAACCCTGTTGCTTCTCTTTGTTAGGATAGACACATTCAGTCTATGCATTCAATGGGACCGGACAAAACCAAGGAAGCCAAATGAAATCTAAAATCCAAGTGAGCTGCAAGGCTTAGACAAGTTGCACATCTGGCAATAACCGAATTGATAGCTTTTGTACATTTCCTTTAAAAATGCAAGTATTTTATATGTTATGGGTGACTACATCACCCATAACATACACACTTGAGTATCACTTTACAAAAGTTTCTGAAGGAAGGAAAGAAAACATTTGTTACAGAGAAAGAATAATGGAATACTTACTAAGGTTTTCTACAGTGATTTTGGTCTAAAAATTCATACCAACATTGTGCATAGCTTGCTTGACTTTACATGTGTCAGTGCTTAGCTCACCATAATTAATATGCTTGCAATTTACGATACCAGCTTTTCATACCAGATTAAATGAAAGGCATTGTTCAGCACTGCATTTTAATGATATAACTTCAAAATATGAATCAATGTGTTCCATGAAAAATCTGCTCATAAAAATAGAACAAACCTACTTTTTCTGTTGCATGCTTTTTTCCTCAAAAGCACATTGTTAAAAAATATTTCAGAATATCACACACACATACACACACACACACACACACACACACACACACACACACCAGAGGTGGTATTCAGCAGGTTCTGACCAGTTCTGGAGAATCGGTAGCGGAAATTTTGAGTAGTTTGGAGAACCGGCAAATGCCACCTCTGACTGGAGATTTTACAATATCCTTTTTCTGTCACGCCCACCAAGCCACGCCCACAGAACCGGCAGTTAAAAAAATTGAATCCCACCACTGCCACACACATTGCATATCTGAAAAGGAATTTAAAGGCACATACCGACTTGTGATACAAATTAATATCTTCTGAGTATCTCTGCATATTGTATAATCCCATAAAAGTAAATAAGTTTTCTTTTATTTCCAAATTTACACATTTAAAATATTTTAATTGCATTGATAAAGATAGATAAATTTCTTCATTTGTTTTGAATTAACCTTGCTGATCTGTACCAGTTAAGTCCAGTAGCATCCCAGACCGTAAATGATGAAAGCTCAGAAACTTGGCTGGGGGGGAAAAAGGTTGCAGGTTTAATTTAGTATCGTAATCATTGTTGAATACACAGGGATTAATACATTTTTAAAGATTCCTCATAATTAGCTGTAACCCAATTGACAAACCTCTGCTAAGAGATTATATCTATTTTTTATAATATCCTCCTTTGTAATGTTAGAATGAAACCTTCCCCTGCATGTTAGATTATATAAAAGGTTTAATAAGTTTTTTAAAAAAGCATCAGAGATTGATATGTATGTGCAAAATACGAGGGCTATCCACAAAATAGATTACGTTTTTGTCTGTAGCAAGAAGGGGCGGAGCTAGTGCAGCCATCTTTGGTCTGTGCGTCTGCCGCTCAGTCTGCATCTAGTTGTGCTAGTGGGAGGTTCGTGTCATTGCCCGTTATTTCACAGCAAACATTTGAAATGTGTGCTGCAATTGAAAATCCCACGAGTTGTGAGGTGCGATCAGTGATAAGGTTTTTGTTGGCAAAAAAACATAAACTGATTGAAATTTTTCAGCAACAGTGTGAAGTGTACGGGGACAACATCATAACTGAAGGTGGAGTGCGCCAATGGTGCATTAAGTTTACAAATGGCCGAACTAACATTCATGATGAACAGTGGAGTGGTCGTCCGAGCATTGTGACTGATGAACTGGTCACGAAAGTCGATGACAAGATTCGTGAAAACTGCCGTTTCACAGTAACGGAACTTTCGCTTAGTTTTCCACAAATTTCATGCAGTTTGTTGCATGAAATTGTTACACAAAAGCTAGGCTACCACAAATTTTGTGCAAGATGGGTGCCAAAAATCCTGACAGAAAACCACAAGAGTCAGCGTATGGCCACATCATTGACATTTCTGTACTCTTACGACAAAGATGGAGATTCATTTCTTGATCGAATCGTAACTGGAGATGAGACTTGGGTCAAACATGTGAACAGCGAGAGCAAATTGCAGTCTATGCAGTGGGGGCACACAAATTCCCCAACAAAACCAAGAAAATGTTTGCAAACGTTCTCTGCAAGGAAGATTATGGCGACTGTTTTTTGGGATAGGTAAGGTGTGCTTCTTATCGATTTTCTGGAACATGGTGCAACAATAAACTCTGTGAGGTATTGTGAAATGTTGCAAAAACTAAGAAAAGCAATTCAGAACAAGCATAGAGGAAAGTTAAGCTCAAAAATTTTGTTTTTGTATGGCAATGCCCGACCACACGCAGCAAATCGCACTTGAGAAGTCCTGAATGCTTTCAAGTGGGAGATTTTCCTCATCTGCCCTACAGCCCCAATCTTGCACCAAGCGACTACCACTTGTTTCCGAGGATGAAGACCTGACTTGGAACACAGCGCTTTGACGACAACGTGGAACTGCAGGCGGGCATTACTGACTGGCTCAAATCTCAGGCGGCTGAATTTTATGACAATGGAATTACAAAGCTTGTTCACTGCTATGATAAGTGCCTCAATTTGTTCGGTGAATATGTTGAAAAGTAGTATTTAAGTTTCACTTTCAAGTGTATATAATAAAAAATTTTTTCCTACACTTTCTTTTTTTTCTATCGCAAAACGTAATCTATTTTGTGGATAGCCCTCGTATAATGCTACAACTCAGCTATATGTTTTGAATAGACTAAGTTAGCTCTTAGTCTTAAAAACCTCTTACGTCTTTCATTTTTCAGCATTAAATTGTCTTTCCCCATTTTACCTATAGAACCGAAGACAGAGAAAAACAATTTTACAGGAAATTTTACAAGAAATGCTCAGGTTTTGGCCTTGTAAAAATTCCCTTCTGGCTGACTTTTTAAAACAAGTATGATTAATGTTGTATGTTCATCTCTATAAAAAAGGAGAATATGATTTCAACTTTCCTAACTCTTAGGGGAATCAATTAATTTTTAATAGGAGTTTTCTCATCGTAGATATCGTCACAATGTGCTGAACCAAAGCAGTATAATCTCACAAGGATACTTGCAAGTTGTAAACTTCTATAGCAGCATCTAAATGAAAGCAACTTAAACAGTGCACACATTCCAAGATCTCCTTTTTCTTTAGTAAGAAGGAACTTCTCTTTGGACACTAATGGCAGGATTCTGGCAGTTACTCCAATTAAATTAAATTAAATTAAATTAAATTAAATTAAATTAAATTATGAGTTGACAGCTAACTCCTTCTAAGAACATTAAATTATGGATATTTTAAAGGGATATTATTATAGATCATTTGTGGGAAGGTAACAGTGTTCTGTGTGCCTTTGCTTATAGCCATGCTTGCCACATGACCACAGAAAATGTCTTAGGACAATGCTGGCTCCCTCAGCTAAGAAATGGAAATGAGCATTATGCCCTAGAGTTTGACATGACTGGACAGGGAAACCTTTACCATATAGTGTGTGTGTGTGTGTGTGTGTGTGTGTGTGTGTGTGTGTGTGTGTGTGTGTATTTGAACCAAGATATCTTAAATGGGTTAACTTACATAATACATCCAAAATCTGGAAACCATGACTCCTGTGAAATTAACATTTGGCTAATTTTCTAAAAAATCTTGAAAACATAAAATTATCATAAAATATTGATGACATAATACAAAATGTTGTAAAAGATTTCCTGTAGACAACCCCTGATGGAGTGGACTCTTTTCAAGACAGATCTCTGAATATCTCCTTGAATCTTGAAGACCATTTCGAATATATTAGAAGGTGAAATAGTATTGGTGAAGGCATGGAGGAATTTGGTAAAGAAATATCTCTGAAATAATGATGCAATAGATCATGGGTTATCTAGTTTGTTCAGTAGTGGGATTCAACTTTTTTTATCACCGGTTCTGTGGGTGTGGCTTGGTGGGCACGCAGAGGGTTTGCTACTGGCCTTCTCTTGCAATCCTGCACTCTCCCTGCATGTTCAACAGCTGATGTGCAGCAATCTACTATGCCGCGTGAATCAGCTGAGCTTCAAAACCAGGAAATAAAGATCAGTATAGAACCAGGGCAAGTGGGCAGGCCCAACAGCTGATCATTGGAGCAAACTGGTTCGCTCACAGATGATCCTCGGAGCTACCAGTTTGGCCAAACTGGTCCAAATCGGTAGAATACCACCACTGAGTTTGTTTTTAAAATATTTAGAATGCTTCACATGCACCAGCACAATAAACACTGCAACAGTTCCCAAAGTTGTCCTCAAATTATTGTCCTGATGTTGCAAGGGGCATGGATAATGCTCAGTGGCTTCCTTTGAAAAGGGTTGGCCTTTACAAAGGAGCTTCTCTTGCGTGTGTTTTTCAGAAAAAGACAGATCCTTGTCATCAAGTAAACTCCAAAACTATAATGGAAATCATTTCTCAAGAAATTATTCCAAATAAACTTGGGCAGGAGGTGGAAAACCAAGGAATGCCTGTCACAGAAAAAGAAACAAGCTCAGTATTAAGTTTTGAATCCCAAGTGCTTGACATTATAAGCAAAAAGAAAATTTCTCTTTGCTGTAAATGAGCTGCTGGCATGTGTAAAACATGAGATTACCAGGAGTGATTTGATGGAAATTCCATCACTTTCATAGCAATTTTGTCAAAAATAAGAAGTTCATTATGCTAAAGCTTCTCCTCATTCTTCATGCTCTACTGATATTTGACATCAGTGGTGGAAATGTTGGTATGTCTTTCATCTGTCTCTGTTTGGAAAGGCCAGTATTAAATCCTTTTAATATGACTTTGTTTCAAAATGCTGCAGAATTTGCTAAGCCAAGAAGGGTCACTGAAGGATAATCTGCTTCTCTGCAAGGCGACGACCCTTTCTGAGTGACCCAGTCCTCCAGCTGGCGCTATTCCAGCACAAATATACACCAAACTTTCACCATACAAGCACTGATTGATTTAATAGCATAATTGGCTTAATGTTTTTGATAAACACTCTGATCAAAACCTTGGCCAGACTTGGAGAGGATGCATTTTGGGATGGTAACAACTGTTTTGATATCTTATTAATTTATTTTTTATTTATTTATTTTATTTTACTTTTATTTATTTATTTTTGTCAATTGCTTACAAGATAATAGGTATAAGTAAAAAACATAGTTATGAATACATGGATACATATAATAAAAAATAAAAAATAAAAGAAACAATAGGACAGGGATGGTAGGCACGTTGGTGCATTTATGCACGCCCCCTACAGACCTCTTAGGAAAGGGGTGAGGTCAATAGTAGACAGTCTAAGGTTAAAGTTTTTGGGGTTTGGGGAAGAAACCACAGAGTCAGGTAGAGTATTCCAGACATTGACCACTCTATTGCTGAAGTCGTATTTCCTGCAATCAAGTTTGGTGCGATTAACCTTGAGTTTGTATCTATTGTTTGCTCTTGCATTGTTATGGTTGAAGCTGAAGTATTCATTGACAGGTAGGACATTGCAATGTATGATTTTATATACTATACTTAAGATCGGACCAAAGACAGCGTAGTTCTAGGTTTTCTAGGTCTAGAATTTAAAGTCTGGTGGCATAAGGCAGGGGTCCCCAACCACCAGTCCGCGGACCGGGACCGGTCTGTGGAACAAATCCTACCGGGCCGCTGGTTTGCTGGGCGCCGCCATCTTGTTTTGATGAAAAAGTGCTTCCGGTGAGCTTTTCCGGGTAGAAAGCTCACCGGAAGCACTTTATCAAAACAAGATGGCGGCTGCGCTCTCGTGAGCTTTTCCGGGTAGAAAGCCATTTCTACCCAGAAAAGCTCACCGGAAGCGCTGGTGCCGCCATCTTGTTTTGATGAAAAAGTGCTTCCGGTGAGCTCACCGGAAGCACTTTTTCATCAAAACAAGATGGCGGCGCCCAGCTGATGCCGGTACCAGGCCGCGGCATAAAAAAGGTTGGGGACCACTGGCATAAGGTATTTTGCAATGAGTGGAGGAGTGGAGAACTCTTCTTGTGAAATATTTCTGGACTTTCTCAACTGTGTTAATATCAGATACGTAATGTGGGTTCCAGACTGATGAGCTGTATTCGAGTATTGGTCCAGCAAATGTTTTGTATGCTCTGGTTAGTAGTGTAATATTACCAGAGAAAAAGCTATGTAAGATTAGGTTAACAACTCTTAACGCCTTTTTGGCTATGTAGTTACAGTGGGCTCTAGTACTTAGATCATTAAAGATGAGTACTCCAAGATCCTTGACAGAGTTTGGATCATCGACAAGGTCTTGACCATTCAGCCTGTATTTTATTTTCTGATTTTTTTGCCAATATGTAAGACAGAGCATTTATTTGTTGAGATTTGAAGTTGCCATTTGTTTGACCATTCTGATACATAGTCAAGGTCTTTTTGAAGGGTAGCATTATTGTCTGTGGTGTTGAATAGCTTTACATCATCAGCGAAGAGAACGCAGTTGCTCTTAATATGATCACAGAGGTCATTTATGTAGAGTATGAAAAGAGTTGGTCCCAGAACACTGCCTTGGGGGACACCACTGTTGACAGGTACAGAATTTGATAGGACACTCCCAGTTTTGACCATTTGTTGTCTGTTTGACAGGAATGCTTCTATCCAGTTGTGCAGGTGTCCAGAGATACCGTAAGATTTTAGTTTTAGGAGTAGTTTGTCATGTACCACTGAATCAAAGGCTTTACAGAAGTCTATGTAGATTGCATCTATTGCTTTTCCCTGATAGAGTTGTGTAGTGCATATGTTTTTGCCATGTAAGAGTTGCAGATTACAGGATAGTTTTTTCCTGAAACCAAATTGTTTATTAGAGAGTAGGTTGTTTGTTTCTAAGTGGAGGATGGTGGATTGGTTAATAATTGATTCCATGACTTTACAGGTGACGCAGCATAAAGAGATTGGTCTGTAATTTTCAACTAGGCTGGGGTCTCCCTTTTTGAAGATGGGGATGACCGTGGCTTGTGACCGTAGTTCTGGCAACGAGCTGGTTCCTGAAAGATTTTTCAAAGATTATGCTTAGAGGTTCGGCTATGGCAGTGGATAGCTTTTTTAAGAAGTAGGCACATATTCCCTCCGGTCCAATAGATAGAGATGGTTTTAGATTGCGTAGTGCTTTTTCAACATTGTCTTCTGTAAAATCAATATGTATTAGATCATTGTAGTTGTCTGTGGTTCAACTAGGAAATATTGGGCATGATCCAGTGCTGTTTACAAATACTGAGCCAAAGAATGTGTTAAAGAGGTTGGCTTTAATAGTGTTGTATTATATTAATATATTATTTATATTAATATTAGTATTAATAGTATCCTACCTAATTAAAAGTAATAAAATACCATACTTCATGGAGGAAAAGAGAAGACGATGAAACTTGTCTGGTACAAAAGATGAAATGTGATTCTGCTATGTAAGTTTTAGATTACTAAGCATGATGCCAACCTATCTTTTGAGGCAAAATGTTTCACAATTTAGTTGCAACTTATCGAATGACTAGGTCACAAAGAAGAGAGATGCTATCAGGCCTTAAGAGGAGTCCAGTAACTATGGAAGGACCCTATCCCTAAAAATATCTTGGTCCTAAGTCATTTAGTGTTTGTACAGTAAGTAAGTAAGTAAGTAAGTAAGTAAGTAAGTAATTAGTAAGTATAATGTTATTTAAGAATGTAACTTTACCTTCCTGTCTTCAGTGTACTCTCTGGGTAGGACAGGATAGCATGTATGTATAAGATGTATAAGAGCATATAGACTCTGTATATGGCAGTGAAATTTATTAAATATAGATGTTTTGTCATTTCTATATTGAATTATTGCTTCACATTCACATGCGTTCAAGCAACAAATGCAGTTTTCTTTCTTTAAACCTAATATCGTCAGCTCTCCTGGGTAAACCAGATAGGAAACATGACCAGATGAGCTAATTCTACTGTACTGTCTTGTAAGGCTACATTAACAGAATTTTATAAATCTGAATGTACAAACTCCAATGCCACTTTTAACCACCTGAACATTAGGGCAGGTCCTTCCTAAGTTTCTCTCTCTGATTGTTAATCCATTAGTGACTCCTCCCTCTCTTCTCTAATTGGTTCCTAGGCAGCATCTCTTGCTTTCATCTCCCAACATCATCCACATACAGTATTCCATTACAAATATGAAGTGAGGCATATATTACATTAAATAGAAATGTGCTTTAATATAAGAATTACTATCGACTTATATTCGTCCTGTCAATTGCGGTATTTGGGATTATTATTCTTATCTATGTACCATTTCAAAATTTAATTTCCTCTCACGTCAAACTATCTTTGGCCTCTAAAAATTAGGCCAATATTTCAGATCAAATAGATGTTCTTTCTGAATGCCACTAATATGTAATGGAAAGCCATGTAACATCATGGTATCAAAAAGATGGTAGAAGAAATGCTTATAACTGTGGCACATACATTTTTGATTTAATATTTTATTTTGCATGACCAAAGGATAATGGCACTTAGATGGCTAATTTTATGCAAGGATATTATTTCAGTACTTCTTTTTAGCAGTTTGCTAGATGACTGGAAACAATCTTAATAAATGATTAATGAATCAAAGTGAAAGAAAAGGAGGACATCACACACAGGGAGTGACTAGAGTTTGCAAGATAAGGGAAGTGTGGTTCATTAGTAGTCCAAAGAAGCAGATATACTGTAGCTGCAAATAATATACAGACAGAGTATGATCCTAAAAAGACTCAACAGAATGAAACAAATGACATGGTTGTTTCTAGGAAATGTGGTAACTTCTGCTCTGATTTATATCATATAATATATCACATGTTATGGAAGTGTTTTAAAATATGATGGGTCTGGAAACCATTTTCTCAAACTGCATATCTAACAGCTGGTGTTGATATGCAGTATCATGTATTGTCATTTTTATTGAACTCTGTTTTAGAACTGTGAAATATTTCCACAAAACATGTGAGCTGAAATGTATTAATCCCAGGAAGAAGGACTATAGCTGGGCACTGCAAAAACCCTCCTTTTTCCCACATCATGCTGACTGAGGAATTCTGAGAATTGACATCTTCACAGCTTACCATTACTAAGGTTGAGAAATACTGTCCTGTTGTAAAATATGAGACTTTAAGCCAGTGTGGTTTAGTGATTAAGGCCCAGACTGGACAGCGGGAGATCATGAGTTCTAGTTCCGCCTTAGCCATGAAAGGTGGCTGTGTATCTTTGAACCAGTCAATCTTTCTCAGTCCAGCACATTCACAGGGTAGTTGTTGTGAGGAGAAAGTTGTGTGGGCTATGTTCACTGCCTTGAGTTATTTGTAAAAATAATAATAAAGGTGAGATACAAAATAATTAAATAAACAGGGACAAACTAATGGGTATAATGCATTATGCTTTAGATGAGCAGGGACACCCATGGACCCAAATACTCCAAGGTGGTGGCGGAAATGATGGAATCAAAGCTTTGTCAGAATTTCATTCACCATTGTGGCAACCATCTTCTTTTTTTTATTTAACCATACTTTGTGGATGATCTGGTAGATAAGAAAAGTTTTGATGAGTGTTTCTTTTTGTTTAACTGTAGGAAGTTTATTTGTTTGTTTATTGCTGCTATGTTCCTTGTCTGTTTGATACAAGGGCATTCATGTAGCTAACAGACCAGAATACAATGGCTGTGTTTAAAGTGTGTGTGTGTGTGTGTGTGTGAACCCTCAATAAGGCCAACAACTAACCTTGCTCTCAGCTGAAGTCTCCTTTCAAAGTGGCTTCATTAATAACACTCTGATAACATTCTCATGACTAACAAAGCATAATTGATAAAACCCATGTTATTCATGTCACTATCAACAGTAAAGTAAACCAGATCAGCATATTCATAAGCATGAGGAACACTTTTTATATAGAGTTCTCAGAATAGATGAAGGGAAGCTTAAGCTAATATGAAAAATATTCCCATGGACTCTACAAGGCTATAATAAACCTTTTCTTTACATGTCAAATAAGCCCAGGACAAAACTCCTTAACTCCTCTCCTTCTTTCCTTGGCCAACTAGAAGTAGAATTCCTAATGAGATCTGTATGGATATTTAAAAATCCTAAGCAGGAATTAACTGTCAGAGTGACTCATTGTGATCATTATTTCATCAATGCAGGTATTAAGAGAAGAGTGTGCAATGAATACAAAAATGCAGATATTTACTTAAGTGCATTAAGTGCATTAAGGGGAACAGCTTGCCTCCAAAAAATGTGGGTGCTCCATCACTGGAACTTTTTAAGAAGACAGTCACATGTCTGGAATGGTATAAGGTCTCCTGCTTGAGCAGGGGGTTGGACTAGAAGACCTCAAAGAACCCTTCTAACTCTATTATTCTGTATTCTGTATGAAATATTTCCTTATTGTATGGTTTTTGGGTACATTTATTTTTAAATTACAGGCTTGCTGCAATATTCAAAAAACTGCAAAAACCACCCTAATTATACCCTAATTTGTGTTATATTTAGGGAAATATAAATTTGTTCGGATGACAGTCATGGTAGTAAATAAACACCACAAATTTCTCTTCAGCCCTGCCTGTTTCTCTCTTGTAAATCTCCAGAACGAGCTGCAGAATATACTTTATCTGGAATAGATACAGAATATAGAGCTGCTGTTATGGAAATCAGACACTCCAAGCAAAAATTGACTTTCCAAAAGAAATTCTAATTTGGGTAGAATCTACCTTCATTAGGGTAGATTTTACATCAATTGGAAAGAAATAGTTTTTGAATACTGATGTTTAACTATGTGATCCTACACATATCCCACTGAGATAAAAATATACCTACTTCAATTAAATGGTTCCAGACTAAAATCTTTTTTTTTTTTAATGTTCATGATCAATGCTGTATTAAATCAGTGTTAATTCTGAAGATTTTTAAAAGTAACTCTTGGATTTTTTTCATAGAAAATGAGTGTAATTAGCAAAGCTTCTATAATTTTGGAAACTGATTTATTCCTTTTAGATAAATGCTGCTATGCTTATATTTTAAGGATAGTCATCTAAAAATTAAGAGTAGAAAGAAGATGTATTATGTGTTATATAAAATAGGACTGCCTGTTTAATAAAACAGATTGCAGCCAGCCAGTAAGGTACAAGAGCAAAAACACAGATTTCCTGAGGAATATAAAACAATCAATTTCTAATTAATCAACCCATTTCACTGAATTAGTACTGACTGATGTGAAAGCCTGAAAAGGAGAATATTTTTGTTTAAAAAAACCCTTTCTACTTATGATGATTTTAGAAATAAAACTGGAGATGAACAAATAGAAGTCAAAAATAGTTGCAAATTACGATGCTAGTGGCATGTTTGTCTTCCTGCTAGAAAACAACCTGGGATATATTTGCAGCAAATGCAGCCTTATAGCAATTCTTCAAACAGTAAAAAAATTGGGGACAAGAAGTAACTAATGAGAAAGGGACAAGATTTATCTGTTTTTAAAAAAGGAGATTGTTTAATAGGCAAAGGCAGAGGAATCTACACTCCACAAGAAGCATAGGAGGAAGGGCAGCGGATATGAATAACATTTGAAAAATTGGGTGAACAATGAAAAAAAGGCCAGGAGGCTACACAAAAGACTGAAGAGGAGAAAATAGTCTCTATAAGAAATGGAAAGTACAGATTGCAGAGTACAAATAATATTGATAGTAGTCCAAAACCTTAGAAGAAAAGAAAAACTTAGAATGAGCTGAGATTAAGAAAGGCTGTTTAGTGTTTCTCAAATATGTTCAAAATGATCGTAAGGACAAGATTGATAGAAACATGGTCTCTCTTTAGTATAAATCTTTGAGGCTAAATCTAGAATTTTGTTATAAAGTACTGAAGGAAGAGGTTGATGATCTGGCCAAATTCTTATGTTTTTTTGCTTGAGAAATCCATGAAGTGCCAGATGACTGGAAGATAACAAATGATGGCCCTGCATTGAAAATAAGAAAGTAACTTCTACAACAAATTATAGGAAAACTGTACAGTATGCATAATATACAATTGACTTGACTTCATCAAAGCATTTGATGCAGGGGTCTCCAACCTTGGTAACGTTAAGCCTGGAGGACTTCAACTCCCAGAATTCCCCAGCCAGGCTTAACGTTACCAAGGTTGGAGACCCCTGTGATAAAGGACTCCCTAGTATGCTGATCAATTAGCTAGCTAAGTATGACTTGTGTGTCATGTCAATATATGAATATTGAAACTCCTTCTCAAAGGCAATGCTCATCAGTGCTGCTTCAGCACAACAGAAAGAAATATCAAGCCATGTCTACTAAATAGAGTGCCCCAAAACTTGGGCCTTGTATTCTTCATCATTTTCATTAATCACTTGAATGAACAGATTATGCTTATTAAATTTACTGTTCCTCGTGTTTAAAAAAAGTCAAATGAAGACATATCAAATACAGAATATCTATATAACAGTCAAAAAAAGCTATTGGATGAAGGCTTACTTGAAAACTGAATCAGCAATGGGTTGGAGCTTAAAGGATGATGCTTTAGATTGCATCACCAAAAGTTTCCAAATCATATAAATTAGTTATTCCACTGTATTCTGCTTTGCTCAGATCCAGTCTTGAGAATGATATCTGTTAGGGATAACATTGTTTACCCTAACTGGTTTGGGTAAAAATAATAAATAAGTTATCATGGTTTTGTTGGTTAAAGTGTGTGTAACTTTAACTACAAGAATGTAATTAAGGGTGTGGTTGTAAAAGCACCATAAAAGAAGCAAGTCAATTGCAGCTCTCTCTCTCTCTGGCTTAATGATCCCTAATTACTGGATGGATTGATGACTGTGTTTTTCCTTACTGGAACGGAGGAGAGAAAGGAGTGTTGATTTCTCAACGGAGAGAAGAGATAATACGGACTGATTTATTGTAAGTGAACTGACATTGGATATTCAACACGGACTTTGCAAATTGAGTATCCTCGACTGGACTGACTGAAATGATACATGACTAATGGACCGTTTATTTTGACTATGCTATAATTCCTAATGGAATAAACTATATTTTTGATAGCACAAGCGTATCTGTTTTTCACTGCGTGTTAACTAAAATACAAACTTATCTCACACATTTACCTGTCTGCCTATCTGACTACGCTACACATTCTGTTTAGTTTGTTTTCCTTAACACTCGTTGGGGAATTCAGGCCTAACAATATCCACTTTAAGAAGGAGTTGAAGAAATTAAATATATTCTGAGAACAGTAGGGAAAATAAAAAATAAGCTCTGTGAAAAGAGATAAAAGAACTGCTTTACTTTGAGAACAGTTGACTGGTCTCAGTTACTGTCATTAAGTGAGGAGTATATGTAAAGCAATGTAATTGACATTCAAAATGACACCACATAAATTATGTTGCACCTCTCCATCTAAAGGGGCTACTGTATTGGTTTAGTACTGATAGTCATCCAACCTCTGAGAACTTCTCATCTCAAATGCATCTCCCAGGTCCCCTAAGAACATGCAAAAACTATCACAGAAAGCGAGCAGAAATTTTACAGTGAGTGAAAGTCTTGACTTGGAAAAATAAATTGTGAAAGTTTACCAGTACAAGAAATTTTCCCAAATTTGCAAAAATGTTACTGTGCACAAATTTTCAACTCATAAACATAGGAAAATGTAGGAATACACATTGTGAAATGCTCTTATAAAAGACCAAATAGTTTAATTTATAATTCCTTACAAATAAAGAAAGAAAAAGAAAGCAAAACTAGGAACAGGATGAAGCATCCTTCAGATATAAATAGCAGATGTTTTTTCAAACACAAGTTTTTGTTTATTAGAGATATCTGAAAGAAGTAATTGATGAGGTCACAGCTGGTGATTCCTTACAATAAATGGATTCTTTTTATATTTCTACCCTAGTTCAAAATTTCAGATTCAAACATTTTTCCCCACTGTAAACCTGTATGTGGAAAGGATAAGGTTGTGTTTTATGATACATTTTGATCAAAGACAATACTGGTCTGTCAGTATAACTGAAAGCATAATATTAAAAACACCTTCATCATTTTCTTTCACAAGGACATTGCCAGAGAATTTAGTCACAGCAAGCAACCTGCCTTTCATAAAAATATGTTCACCATTATGGGCCTTTCAAGAAAACCCCAATAAGCTACCTGAGTTCAGGATTTCTTATAAAATGGTCTTTAAAAAAAACCATTGTGGTAGGAGAATGTAATTGGGGAAAAAATCATCTTTAATTTAGTATGTAATTTCATTGTCACGTGCAACTGAAATAGTAAAAAATAGTGTTTAATTTCAATTTCCAGTTTCTATCCAACCAATCTTTACCAGCAGAGGTTGCATTACCATTTTATTCCAGCTACAAAGCTCTAATCATTGGGTGACTGAATACTTCCAATCACTGATATGGAGGTTGAGATTTCTGAGATTAAAAAAAAAAAACTCTTGTGCCTTGATTCATAATGGATCTGTTGTTGACTCACTGTAAGTTTCTTAAATAGAAAAAAAAAAAAAGATCGATAAGATTTACTAGAGAGAATAATGTACTGCCTGCAGGAGTGTTAGCCATTTCAGCAATTTATCACCTGGGGGCAACTTTGTCAGCAGAGATTTAATAAAAAAAATGTAGCAAATCAAAACTCAACAGGTAAAGGGCAATTCCATATTGGATTGAAAGGTCGCTGCCCAAACCTTCTATTATTCTGAAATGTCTTATTGCTAGTTTGCAGCTTCAGCTCACCTAAAGAGCAACAGGTATGGCAGGGTGGATTTCAGTTAAGCAACTTCAGCTGACTCTATTATATACCTATTAAGAACAATTCAGTATGTTGGCAGGGTAAAATCTGAGCAAGTAAGATTAAATCAAATTAGCTTCTGAGTATGAATTTTTGCCTAGAACTATTAGACACACAAAATATTAAAAATATATGTTGGAGCCAAAGTCACATAGCATCATGGTGAAAGGACATTTTGACATGAATCAATCTAACCTTTGCTCTTTGCATCTGTTAAAGAAGTTGCTTGTACTATTTTGCTAAGGTTGGGAATCATTTGTTAGGAATTCATTCTGTAAGAAAATTGTATCCTTTTCAATCTGGTTTCTTGCCTCTGCAATTTGCTTCAGAGCTAGACACATCCTTGGAGACAATTCCCATGAACATCCTGCTCCATAGATTGGGGGGGGGGGGCTGCCCAGGAGCATGAACATACAGGGACAAGGGATATTGTGTAAAATAACAAAGTATGGACAGAGCACAGACAAAGAACGGTTCATGGATAAAGAAGGGGAGGGCATGGGCAAGACATTGCCCACATTAGTAACGAACCTCTGTCTCTGATTGGATAAACTTAGTTTCTATCAGCGTAAAATGTATACAATACTCTGAGCCACTCTCGCAAGGTGTGGCTATTCCTTACATGCATTTTGTCTGTATGTTTTGGACATTGTATTCACCCAGACTTTTTGCTTTGGCCAAGGAATAAAAAAGCTGTTATTTTTGCAAGCCTCATCTCGACTCTCACTCTTTGGCATCACCGTGCCTCAGGGAAACTTCTGGGACCTTACCATGGCAAAACATGTTTTATTGCTATAATTTACTGTTCTAATTACAGATATTTATGATGGCTCAGTTTATTTCTTAAAAATAAGATGTTGCTATTCAATATAGGAAATTCCTTATTTAATAGAATGTTCTTTAGTGAACTTTAGATGTAACAATAAACTCTGTGCACACATTGTATGGCTCTCTGTGTTTGAAATGCTGTTCTCATTTTTATGCATGGACAAATTATATAAAATATGAAAATATACGTAAAAATATAAACAGAAAATTGTATATATTTTAATGCACATTCCCTTACCCCACATCCTTCATTAAATCAAGTGTTCACTATAATTTATACATTCTCTCTCTCTCTGTGTGTGTGTGTGTGTGTGTGTGTGTGCACGCTTGTATGCATGAACACAGACCCACATATTCTAAGGTCATTAAAATGAAATGCCAAGAGAATTGGGGGAAATTTGGTGAGAAAAATAAGGTTTTACGCTTAGGCAAGAAAAACCAAATGCATACTGGTAGGTATAGAAAAGGTAACTGTGAGAAGGATCTGCAAAATACTAATGGACAACCACTTAAACATGAGCCAGCAAGATACTGCAACTACCAAAAAAGCCAATGCAGTCCCAGGTTGCATTTACAGAAGGATAGAATCAAGATCATGTGCAGTGTTAGTACTGCCTTAGTATCCAGTTTTGGTCACACTATCAAAAGATGTTGAGACTCTAGAAAGAGTGCAGAAAAGAGCAACCAGGATGATTAGGGGACTGGAGACTAAAACATATCAAAAAGGTTGCAGGAATTGGCTATGTCTAGTCTAGCGAAAAAAGGACTAGAGGTGACATGATAGCTCTGTTCCAATATTTAAGGGGCTGCAGCAAAGAAGAGGGTGTCAGTCTATTCTTAAACACACAAGAAGGCAGGACAAGAAGTAATGGATGGAAACTAAGGAAGAAAAGCAACCTAGAACAGGAGAAATTTCCTGACAATGAGAAAAATTAACCAGTGGAATAACTTGCCTCTAGAAGTTGTGGGTGCTCCATTACCGCAGGTTTTAAGAAAATATTGGACAATCATTTGTCTGAAATGTTATAGGGTATCCTGCTTGCTTGGGAAGTTGGATTGAAGGACCTCCGGGGTCTCTTTCAACTCTGTTCTTCTGTTCTGTTCTTCTGTTCTTCTTTCTATGATTACATGTGTCCATCCCAAAGACAATCCATAATGAATTGGATCTCCTAACATGGGTAGGAGGTTATACTAGAAGACCTCAAAGTACCCTTCCAACCCTATTATTCTATGTTCTATATTTATTGATTTATTTGTCAAACATGTACAAGATAACAAGTATAGGTATGAACATAAACGTGAACAAAGGAAGTAAATACAGATAAATGGGGACAGTAAGACAGGGATGGTAGGCACGCTGGTGCACTTATGCATGCCTCCTTTAAGGATCTCTTAGGAATGGGGTGAGGTCTACGGTAGACAGTTTGAGGTTAAAGCTGTGAGGGATTGAGACTGTAACAACGGAGTCAGGTAGGGCATTCCAGGCATTGACCACTCTGTTGATGAAGTCATATTTTCTGCAATCGAGTTTGGAGCAGTTTACCTTGAGTTTGTATCGATTGTTTGCCCATGTATTATTGTGATTGAGACTGAAGAAGTCATTGACAGGCAAGATGTTATAACAGACAATTATGTGAACTATGCTTAGATCGGATCATAGGTGGCACAGTTCCAGATTTCCCTAAATTTCAAACCTGGAGGCATAGGGAAATCTATTGTGAGTAGAGGAGTGGAGTACTCTTCTTGAGAAATACCTCTGCTAAACCTGCTAAATTGTGTTAATGTCCGATATACAGTGTGGGTTCCAGAATTGGAATTGGTCTGGCAAAGGTTTTGTATGCTATAGTTAGCAATTCAATGTTGCAGGAGAAGAAGTTTTGTGTCAATATGTCAAGGTTCTGACTAATGAGCCCAAGCAAATGAGAATTTTAAGACTGAGATATCTCTCAAAGAACTTCTTTATTGGGCACATCATATCCAGTCCAGTCGATCAAGCCCAGAATGAGCTAAACCAATAGCTTGGGTAGCTCCCAGCCCTATCTTAGTAAAAGGGGAGACCCATTAAGAAGTACAGAGGGTCATAGACTAGACTATATAAGGGAAAGCTGCAATACTTTGTGCAGTGGAAGGGTTAGTCCCTGTCAGAAGCTACCTGGGTAAAGAGTAAGGACATAAGGGTGAATAAGCTAGTCAAGAAATTCCACGAGAAAAATCCCCAGAAGCCAAAGGAACCACTGGGTGATGGGATGGGTGGCTAGTAAGGGATTAATTTGCCTGTACTTGATATTTTCCTGGTACTTCTCACTCACTAGGGAGAGATCCAACTGTCAACTTCAAACCAAACCTGGCAGAAGCCATTTTGCTATTTCTCAGTTGCCACACACTATTGTAGGGGGAGGAAGACTGGAATGCATTGCTGGACACAACACAGAACTGTGTTGTGGGGATTAAGGTCATCTCTACAAATGTCAGATGGAAATGGAGAGCAGTGCCTAGGGAGCCTGCATATTAATCTAATTAGACAATGTGACACTGGGGAGGGGTTCATTTACTTTTTAACTATACTGAAATTGCAGGGAATGTTTAGAGTTGGTTTTATATTTAACTGTGCCGATATGATGTGCCCAATAAAGAAGTTCTTTGAGAGAGATCTCAGAGTTCTGATTTGCTTGGCCTTGTTAATCAGAATCTTGACACTATGTTTATGATTAAAACATTTCCTTGAGTTTTGTAGCTCATATTGGTGCAAGTGTGGGATCAGTCAGGTATACCTTAAAGCAGCTGTGTTTTTTCCTAGCTTGCATAACTGTCACACAGTGTCAAGAAGCGATACCTTTGGTTAAATATTTCCTGAAATGTGTTGTATCCAACCCCCACACACTTGGAATTACATCATGTTCTTTGCATACGGAGTGTTGCACATCCCTAATGATGAGGTTTTTTTTTCTGACTGCAACCCAGAAACTACAGCTGGTGCAAAATGCATCTGCCAATGTGTGCCAAGAACAGCTGTTGGAGATCATGTACAATTGATTCCGAAGGAATGACATTGTTTGTCTATTTATTTCTGAACTCTATTCGAGGTATTAGTACTATCCTACAAATCTATAGCCCAATTAGGGCAGAGTTATATGAGAGAATTCTGATATAAGAATAGCCATGCTTTTATATCAAAAGAGAGGAGGGAAGATTATTACTTTTTTAGTATAGTATTCATTAAACAAATTGCATTGAACTATATCTGCAATTTGGGGATGGTTTAAATAATGAAAAAGTAAGATATTCTGCTTATAAGTAATTGAACAACAGAATAACAGAGTTGGAAAGGACTTAAGAGGTCTTGTAGTCCAACTCCTTGCTCAAGCAGGAGACCCAATACCATTCCAGACAAGTGGCTATCTAATTTCTTCTTGGAAATCTGCAGTGATGGAGCACACTCAACTTCTGGAGACAAGCTCGTCTACTGATTAGTTGTTCTAACTATCAGAAAATTTCTCCTTATTTCCAGGTTGGTTCTCTCCTTGATTAGTTTCCATCTATTGCTTCTTGTATTGCCTTCAATCAATTTGGAAAATAAGTTGACCCTCTCTTCTTTGTGGCAGTCCCTCAAATATTGGAACACTGCTATAATCAGCATAATGTATAATACAGAGAATTCTCCCCCTCTCCAAGAGTTATATGAAATTTGTACATGAGGACATGAGATAATGTAACATTTCTCTCTCTCTCTCTCTCTCTCTCTCTCTCTCTCTCTCTCTCTCTCTCTCTCTCTCTCTCTCTCTCTCTCTCCTCTCTCTCTCTCCTCTCCCCTCTCCCCCTCTCCCCTCTCCTCTCCCCCTCCCTCCCCCTCCCTCCCCCCCTCCTTAAGAGAAGCTGAGAAAGAGTGACTGGCCGCAGGTCACTCAGCATAAAAGCTTAGGCTTTTAATACAATATGTTGATCTGAAAAGGTGCTCCCAGGCTCTTTTGATTTTGGCTGCCATAATCCTATGCAGTTCTGCCCTTTGTTTATGAGCTGCAAACCTTAGAGCAGCTGTCTGAAAGTTGAATCATGACAACTAGACTTCTTTTCTTTCGAAACATTTTGTTGCTTATCAAGAAGTTTCTTCCATCTGAGCAGGTTGCTTAGGGGGTCCTCCTTAACCAACTTGCTCAGGCTGTAGAAACTATTTGAATAAGCAGTGAAACATTTCAGATCACAAGAAAAGAAGTTGCCATGACTCAACTTCCATACCACTCTACTTGGATTGACTGAGAATCTTCTAACTGTTTTCCCACTTTCCTCCTTGATCTTTCTTTCCCCAACTAGCTTTTCCTCTTCCTCTATGAGTGCCATTCTGCTTTTCCTTAATCCTTTCTCTAGTTGTCTTCCTACTCTGACTTCCCTTTCTTGTTATTCTCTTTTTATTCTCTTTAGTCAGTATTCCTCATCAGTGGTAAGCTGGCTGGACTGGTGGGAGTTGAGATTCAATAACACCTGGAAGACAGAACACCCTTGCCTCTTCTAAAGTGATGTTCCCCTAATTGGGAGACTATGGGAAGTGAGTTGGAGGCCAGCAGAAGTTGAGATAAAACCATGTGCCAAACACAAGCTATACTAAGGAATATCATTTTTCTTTCCTCCTGCATCCCATCATAGCTATTCAGAAGTTCAGTTTTATTTGCATGCTGTTTTCCTTTCAGTAAACAGACATTGTTGTATCCTCAGATGCCACCAGCACTTAAAGCTTTAGAGTTCAATGGTATTATTACGTACTTAGGGACAAAACAGCAATTTCATCAACAATTTTTTGCCAAGAAAATGTTATTAAGCTGCTCTTGTTTACTTGGACAACACACTGTGTGGCAACACTGTTCTCATGCCATAATTTTTGGAGTATTAACGGATGAATATAAAGATTAAAACAACATAGGTAAGCAAGTCTTGCTGTCATTTTTTAAAGCTGTTATTCAATCAACAGAAGTGAGATATTTTAATTTCTGTGGAAACTTTAGTGCTGATAAATACTTCTGAACTATTAAACTAGATGTTACTGGAGTCATTTTCTTTTCAGCTCAGAAGGTTATGTTGTTACCATCTGTGAAACAATTATATTTTTATTCTATGTTAATTCTTTTTTGCAATTAGCTAACCAAAGACTTTTCCCTTTTTTTTAAATCACCAAGGCTGCCTAAAAGACTTCCAAAAGAAACTTCCTGTTGCAAAAATAAACCATGTGAATGAAGAAGGCCGTGCACCTACTAAGTTTAGGGTACCAAAACACACTGTGTTTCCTCGGTTACTCTTTATATTTCAACACCACTTTTCCAAATATCCATTTTTGTAGTGTTAATTAATGTCATCACTTGCTGGGCATACTTGACAGGACAGAATGTACGTGGGAAGTTTTGGGATGCATTTCTGGGGCTATAATCGTTAACTTTTTGTCATTCTTCCTATTATCAATATGTTTCTGCAAACTTAGATTCACTTTTGTGAGTCATTTCTAATGAATGTTCCATGCCATATGGAAAGATTTGCCTACTTTACTGCAGCAAGATCTCAAAGCAGGTGATCCATTCATGGTCACAGGCATGGAGCTGTTCACTTTCTGCTTCCACTCCAGTTTCCAATTACTCATATTAAAGCAGGAGTGCATTTGATCAGACCCAGCGGGTCAAATGAGTTAACAACTGGTAAACCATTCAGGAAAATGTGGCAGTTTACTTTCATGTGCTTGCAAAAAAGCAATGGATGGGTTATGGCAGGGGTCCCCAACCACCGGGCTGTGGACCGGTACCGGTCCGTGGATCATTTTCTACCGGGCCGCCGGTTTGCTGGGTGATGCCATCTTGTTTTGACAGACATGATATTCTTCGGAATTCCGATTTTTGGGGGGAATCAGCCCCGCCCCCCCTTTCCCCCCTTTCTTCTCCTCCTTCCCCTCCCCTCGGAGGCTCCCTGAGTCAGGAGTTCCTACTGCCCAGCGCGGCTCCACGCGGCTCCAGTCTCGCGTTGCCTCGGGAAGGGAAAGGCAAAAAGGAAGAGCCACGGCAGCGCTTTGCAAAGAGGACTGGCAAAGGCGAAGCGGTTTTGCAAATGATTCCTGGCCGCCCAGATGTAAATAAACGGTTTTTGCCCGGGAAGCCCATTCTCACAAGTTTAAAAGGCTCATGTAATAATATGCCTTTCTCTCTCCCCCCACCCCCCCAACGGGGCACGCTTCAATGACTCCTCGGGCCACTCTTGCTCTTTCAAAAGTGTGAGGCGGCAGTCAGTTGCAGGAAAAACTGAGCCAAGGAGCGAGGACACAAGTCGCAACCGCAAGGCTAGTGGCGGGCAGAGGGGGGGGAAGACTATTATTCCTGTTATTCTCATGCTGTGGGGATAGTGAGTGGGTGTTTGAGTGGGTGTTCTGTGTGTGGGCGTGCGTGTGCACTGATGCCGGGCGAGAGTTGCCCTTGGGGTTATAGAGCCGCCGCCTCTCGCCGAACTACCCGCGCCAGATGCAAAAAAGTTCTCCGTGGGGAGGAAAGTGGACCCACATCACACCCCGGGTCTCTTCTCCCCCCCTCCCCCCCAGCTGTCAGGTGCCTGCGCGATCAGCCCGGAGGAGCCCTGCCACCTTTAGCCCGCAGCTCGGAGGATCTCATGCAGGGGAGGCGAGGAAGAGCCTGAAAGCACCAGCTGAGGCTTCCGTGCAGTTAGGGGAAGTCGCTGGGGAAGACCTGGAGGGGAGGTGGCGGGGGGGAGGAAATGCCTTGTCATGCGTGCTGATGCCAGTACCGGGCCGCGGATCATTTTGTGATGCCGGTACCGGGCTGTGGCACAAAAAAGGTTGGGGGCCACTGGGTTATGGTATTCGTCTCTACCAACATGATTTATAACTGGATGGGTTCCATTTAACATAATAGGTTCCAGATTGTGCACATCTAATTTAGAAGAACTTCACAGCTTTACTTTAACTTCATCAGGCATGAATACCAGTGGCTTTAGTCCCATCAGCCGGAGGGAATAACAATATGGGGTACTAGAAGTTCTACTCCTGAACTGCTCAACTGCAGATTCCTTGTACCAAAGCTTCATTTAGCTTTCCTTCTGTACAAGGACATCTATTTTAGAAAATTTTATTCTGCTTTTTTTGCTCAGAATAAGATATTTTGGACTGTAGCATCCAGAAACATCCAGAACGATAATCAGAAATGATAAAAACTACAGACCAAAAACCACCCCAATGTTACCAGGCAGTTTTAGACACTTCATGATGGATAGGTGATGGGCTACACATTGAGTTATGATTGTTAATATACTCAAGTAAATGTTTTTAGATAAACAGAAAAAGAACATGTTGGATTTTGTTTATACTATATTCTTCCTACATTTATGAATAAAGATAAAAGGAAAAGTTTCCCTTGTCCAGTTGTGTCTAACTCTAAGGCAGGAGTGCTCATCTCTGTTTCCTAGCCAAGGAAGTTGCATTGTCCAAAGATGCTTCTATGGTCAGCATGTAGCCAGCATGAATATATGCTGAGGAGTATGGAATGCTGTTATCCCACTGAAGTAGCATGTATTTATCTACTTGTATTTGCATGCTTTTGAATTACTAGTTCAAAAAATAAGCAGCTCAGCTCATTACACAGTGTTCTGGTCTCAAACTGCCAACCTTTCAGTTGACAAACCCAGCATCTTAACCATTAGGTCCCCACACCTCTACATTTATGAATATCAGGCCTAATTAATTTTTTTCTTAGATCTAACGATACTCATTGAGCATGAAAGCATTTACTTCTTTGGATTTCCTTGGTATTCACTGAAACAAATGAGTTGACTCTAGAGATGGACTCTGAATCCCAGAGAATATTTTATATGGCTTCTTCAAATGTGGGATGAAAATATGGATGGTCCCCATATTGTAGAGGCAAATAAGTTGAATTATTGAATGAGTTGACTTTGAAATGATTTAAATTATATGCATATTTCTGTGCATATAGAGAAAAAGGTTCTTTTTTTTAAAAAAAAATCTGTCCTTTGATTACATTTTTAACATTTGCTAGACACACTTTTAAACATTTTAGTTAACCTAGCAGGTGGTAAATGCTGTCTATAAAACATTTCATATAAATTTTCTTTATAAAAAGTTGCCATTGTTAATCTATAGTTCCTTTCCCATAAATTTTTCTAATTCTATGTCATAGCCAAAGTTTTTTTCCCCATTGTACCATTGTGTCTTTTATTTGTTCATCCTCCATTTTTAAATTTAACAAAAAGTTACATACCTTCTTAATTAGCTTTTCATCAGAATTTAACAGTGTCTTATCAAAAGCAGTTTGTCCTTTATAAAAGCCATACTTGGAAATGTAATCAAAAGACGGGCACATTTTATAATATGTGGTGGACTTGTGCTAAACCAATAAAATTTTGGCCAAAGATACATAGGTGGCTAGAAAAGATGATAGGGAAATATGTAGATTTTAAACCTGAACTGTTTTTATTAGGTATAATATCAGAAAAATTAGATAAGAAAAATATGTATTTAATGTTACATGTTGTAACAGCAGCGAGGATTATATTCACACAACATTGGAAAAATAAAGAAACATTGCGAGATGAAAAGATAATTAAGAAGATACTAGACTGCAGAAATGGATAGATTGACATTGAAAATTAAGCAGAAAGAAGACACAGAATACTATCAAACATTGAATCTATTTTACCAGTCATTGGAAAAAAAGGGGTGGAGATTAAGAATATAACCAGTCCTTCCTGCTCCTATTTTCTCTACAACAACTTTGTGACAGGACTGAGAGAGAGTGACTAGTCCAAAGTCCCTCAGCCATTTTTTCATGCCTATAGTGGGATTAAAATTCAGTCTCTTGGTTTTTAGGTCAGCATCTTAACTACTAGACCAAACTAGCACTTTTCTAATTAATTCAGAACTCTAAAATAATTCGACCCATTTCAATCAATGTATTTGAGTTCAGAATCAGATTGCTCTGCCAAATCAGAATCAATAGAATTTGACCCTATTTACACATGCATATTGAAATGTCCCCTGCCCATTTGTGCATCTGCTGTAATGGACTGCTGAACTCCATCAGAATTAATCCCAATTGACAGTGAAATTATTTCAGTACTGACACTACTGAACATTTGTTAAAATGTCTTACCCATGTATTACCAATTTTCATTATTTTATCCTTGTAAAACTCATCCAGAAAACTATTCAATAAGTTAGCCATATACATGTTGTAAATTAGCATGTGTTCTCTAACCATTATGTTGCAGGTAATATAAATAGCATGCTTAATTGGCCTTGGAAATGGAATAATACCTAGTACATTTTGAATAACATAAGGAGCAAGTTCAATGTAATTCTCAGCTAAAAATAGAAAATAAAAGGTACTATGCCATGATGTGAAGGGATAAATTCACATTTCAAAATATTCTGTTTTAAAAACAATTTGGATATAGGTAAAAAGAAGCATGGCAAAGGGTTTATTTGGAAATATTCTTTTTGATTCATAAGCCTCTTCTGCTTATTTATTTATTCTTAAAAATTGGGTATTTCCAGTATGGCACCCATCACATGTACAAATAATTACAGGTGTGCACAAAATAAAAACTGTTTTTTGTCAGGTGTGTTCTGTACGAGCCATTTGCATACTTGTAAATACTGCGCCCTGATTGGTCAGAGCGCACGGCAACCTGATTGGCCGAGCAAGCCGCACTGATTGGCCCGCTGCAAATCCCCGCGATTGGTGGAAACTAATCGCGGGAAATTCAAAGCGGTGCCATTGGCTGCGGCAGCCGCGGCCAGGGAAATATAAGCCGCAGCCGATCTCCCTAAGCCCGAGCCGATCTTGGGACCTAATAAAGAGCTGAAACTGGTCACTGGCTCCCAAGTCTCCTTTCCGACGACGGACTTAACACTGGTGACGAAGGTGGGATCCCAGAACTGATACCCACCGAGCACGTGGTCCCGAGGGAACGAGATCGACGAGATGGCCAGCCTCGCACCGCCCGTACCCTTTAACCAAGCTACTGAGGACTGGGAATCGTACATTGATCGGTTCCTGATGTTCCTGGAGAGTAGCAACCTCAAGGACACAAACGGGCAGAAAAAAGGGGCTGTTTTCCTGACACACTGCGGGCCCGCAGTGTTTAAGATGGCGAAAGCCCTTGCGAAGCCCGAGGATGTGAAGACGATGGACTGGTCCGACCTCGAGCCGCTGCTCAGAGGATATGCTCCCGCCGTGCCCACCCTCATCAGACGGCACGATTTCTACTGGTGGGACCAGAAGCCGGGTGAGAGCATCAGTGATCTGCAAAATCTAGGAGGCATGTGTGGCTTCACGGATATGGATGAGGCGCTACGAGACCGTGTTGTCCTCGGGCTCAGGGACCCAGTCCTACAAAGCAGACTGATGGCCAAGGGCGACATCTCCCTCGCTGTCGGCCTTGCCTAGGCCACAGCAGCCAAAGCAACCCAGAAATCAGCGGCCCGAATGCAGAGGTCTGATACCGGGGATCGCGCCACAACCTCCGAGGCGGCCACGACGACTGAGACGCACCCAGAAGCGAGCCGCCGAGCAACCACCACCACCCACCATGGTGACCTCGATTCCGCCTCCGACACCACGGACGACAAGGAGGACATCCATCGACTCCAAACAGAACGGGACCGGCGCGATCAGCGAAGTCGTAAGTCGGGACCCCACTGTGCCGGGTGCGGAGCCGACCACCTTCGAGCAGAGTGCCGGTTTTTCAACGCGATCTGCCGGCATTGCGACAAGAGAGGCCACATCGCCTGAGTCTGCCGACTCAAGAAAGCCTACAGCCCCTGTTGACGAGACAACAGCGACCGGAGACGAGACGGCACCCCCCCCCAGGCCCCGGGACTGCCAAGCCGAGAGCTGCTGGAACTGGGACAGACGGGGCCGACGGAACGGTGAGAACCGGCAGAGAGAGGAAACCCACCAGACGGTCGTCATCAGCCATTCATCGAGCTCAGACGCCCGGAAGGTATACGTGGAAGTGGGCATCGAGGGCAAGCCATGCAAAACGGAGGTGGACTCTGGGTCCTACCTCTCCATGGTCGCATGGCGGGAAATCAAGCGCCTGGTGCCCGAAATCCACAAGAGGGGTTTGGAAAGCCAGAAGTTAATCCTTAAGGACTACCAAGGAAACCGCATCCCGGTAGTCGGAACAGGACACTTTGAAATCACTTTCAAAGGGCGCACAGCAAGATTTCCCCTGACCGTCGTGGACCGAGACCGACCCAGCCTATTGGGACTACAGTGGTTCACGCCGCTTGGGATCGAAGTAACGGGCATCGACCACATCGCAGAGGCAGATTGGGAGGAGCAACTCGCAAGGGACTTCCAGGAAGTGTTCGACGGCACCTTAGGCAAGTACCGAGGGCCCCCTATCTCCTTCAGCCTAGACCCCAGCATTCCCCCAAGACGCCTAAAACCACAGCGGGTACCCTTCGCACTCTGCCCCAAGATAGATGAGCAGATAGACAAGCTCATCAAACAAGGGGTCTTAGAGCCAACCGATCACGCCCGGTGGGAGACCCCCATAGTCACCCCAGTCAAGCCCGATGGGTCGGTGAGAATCTGTGGGAACTATAAGGCCACCCTAAACTGCGCCTTACAACAAAGCGCCTACCCTGTCCCAGTAGTGCAGCACCTCCTACACTCACTGGGGGGAGGCAAGGTATTCGCGAAACTCGACCTGGCACAAGCCTACCAACAATTGCCGGTCAACGCAGAAACCGCCGAGGCGCAAACCATAGTAACCCTCCGGGGGGCTTTTCGCTGCAAGAGGCTCCAGTTCGGAGTCAGCGTAGCGCCAGGAATTTTCCAGAGCCTCATGGAGAGACTCCTGCAAGGAATCAAGGGGGTGGTGCCCTACTTCGACGACGTGCTGGTGTCAGCAGCCAACCAAAAAGAACTGGAGGGTCGCCTGAGGGAGGTGCTACAAAAATTCAAAAACGCGGGGCTAAAAGTCAAAAAAGAAAAATGCCAGCTGTACACTGAGAGGGTCGAGTTCCTGGGGTATCTCCTAGACCGGCACGGGATTCACCCAACCGGAAAAAAAATCAGAGCCATCAAAGAAGCCCCCAGGCCAAAGAATAAAACGGAACTGCAGGCATTTCTGGGACTGATCAATTTCTATAATGTTTTCCTACCCCAAAAGGCGACCGCGGCGGAACCGTTGCATAGGCTGCTGGATAAAACAGCCACCTGGACCTGGGGGGAACGTGAGGAAGCTGCTTTCAACAGAACCAAGGACCTGCTCACATCAGATGCCGTCCTCATCCAATACAACGAGACCCTACCATTAGCAGTCACATGCAACGCATCACCCTTCGGCGTCGGAGCGGTCCTCAGCCACACTCTCCCCAACGGAAAAGAAGCACTCATCGCTTTCTTTTCAAGAACCCTCTCAAAACCAGAAAGAAATTACAGCCAGCTCGACAAAGAGGCTCTGGCAATCGTCGCTGCCACCAAGAGGTTCCACGAGTACCTCTATGGAAGGACCTTTACTGTCATCACCGACCACAAGCCGCTGCTGGGAATCCTGGCAGGGAACAAGGCCACCCCGAACATTCTATCTCCAAGAATGACAAGGTGGTCTGAATTCCTTGCCGCCTACAGCTACCAGCTAACCCACCGACCCGGTAAGACAATTAGCCACGCAGACGCCCTGAGCCGCACGCTGTTACCCAACCTGGACGCCGACCCAGCACCTACAACATCCACCCTTAGCATAGAGACTCTACCCAATCTGCCTGTAATCGCATCAGACATTGCCCGCGAAACCAATAAAGACAAACGTCTGGCGCAGATTTTACATTGGGTAGAGAAAGGGTGGCCGGAAAAAGACCACGACGAAAAATTCAGGACATTTCGGAACTGACAAACGGAACTGTCTTTACAAAAGGGTTGTTTACTATGGGGGGATAGGGTTGTCATCCCTGAAAAACTACAAGAAAGGGTTTTGGAACTGTTGCATGAAGGGCACCTGGGCATCGTTAGGACCAAAGCCCTGGCCAGGAGTTACGCCTGGTGGCCAGGGATGGAAAAGCAAATTGAGGCTTGGGTGGCAGCATGCAAACAATGCCAAGAATCCAGGCCAAGCCCCCCCTCTGCCCCAATCCTGGAATGGGAAACCCCCAGGGGACCATGATCCAGGATTCATATAGACTTCGCCGGGCCAACAAAGGGATACACTTTTCTCATTACGGTAGATGCTTACTCCAACTGGCTGGAGGTAAGCAACATGAGAACCACCACCACGGAGGCCGTCACCAAAGAACTCAACAAACTATTCGTAACCCACGGCCTCCCAGATGTCATCGTATCAGATAATGGGCCCCAATTTACCTCGCTAGAATTCGAAAAATTCCTAGCGGAACGGGGAATATGGCATGCGTTGACCGCGCCAGCACATCCGGCAGCAAATGGAAGGGTGGAACGGATGGTTCAATTTACAAAAAAAACAATCCAAAAAATAGAAACCGGGGAAATACAGGACAAAATTAATAAAATGCTATTCATACAACATATAACCCCAAGCACGACAACCAACAAAAGCCCGGCAGAACTACTAATGGGAAGGAAACTAAGGTCCCCACTCGACAGACTGCACCCCACATACAACCCAGAAAAACCCCCCGACTCATCCAGCAGACACCGAACATTCACACCGGGGGACGCAGTATACGCAAAAAACCTCACAGGAGACCCACTCTGGGTACCACCAACCATAAACCAGGTGTCAGGTCCCCGCTCGTACCGGCTACAGACAACCGACGGTCGGGCGTGGAAAAGACACATCGATCAATTAAGATCAAGAATAGACACGGGAAACACAACCGACACGCAAAAAGAAAACACAGGGGGGAGGGGAAATCCCAACCAAGAGGGGAGGGGGGAAAACCCCGGAACCCAAAACAGCCAACCCCAAGAAAACCAAGAATACTCACCATACACGACGGGAACAGACGAACAGCTCGAGGCCTCACCGGGAAGAAACAGCCAAGCCAGCTCAACCAGCCCAGAAAGACCAGGCGGGAGCGGCAACACCAGCAGCTCGACCAGCCCGGGTAGACCAGGAGGGAGCCGCGATGAAAGGCCCGGCTCACCCTTCCAGGTGGTTCCATCAACGAGGCAGAGAGCAACACAGAACCTGACCGAACCGGCCGAAGGCCAGGCATCGACTAACCTGCGCAGGTCAAGTAGGGAAGTACGGAGCCCCGCCTACTTACGGGACTACGTTACGTAGGACCATACCAAGAGGGGAGGGGTGTTCTGTATGAGCCATTTGCATACTTGTAAATACCGCGCCCTGATTGGTCAGAGCGCACGGCAACCTGATTGGCCGAGCAAGCCGCACTGATTGGCCCGCCGCGAATCCCCGCGATTGGTGGAAACTAATCGCGGGAAATTCAAAGCGGTGCCATTGGCTGCGGCAGCCGCGGCCAGGGAAATATAAGCCGCAGCCGATCTCCCTAAGCCCGAGCCGATCTCGGGACCTAATAAAGAGCTGAAACTGGTCACTGGCTCCCGAGTCTCCTTTCCGACGACGGACTTAACAAGGTGGGTTAATAGAATAATAAAAAAACAGAGTTGGAAGGGAACTTGGAGGTCTTCTAGGCCAACCACCTGAACAAGTAGGAGATCTTATATCATTGCTGTCCAATCTCTTTGTTAAAAACCTACAATGATGGAGCACCCACAACTTCTGAAGGCAAGCCGTTCCACTGATTAATTAGTCTCAACTGTTAGGAAATTTCTCCTTGTTTTAGGATGCTTTTCTCCTTGATTAGTTTCCATCCATTGTTTCTTATCTTGCCTTCTGGTGCCCTCTTCTTTGTGGCAGCCTCTTAAATATTAGAATACTGCTATCATGTCATCCCTGTACTAGATTAGACATATCAAATTCCTGTAACCATTCTTCATATGTTTTAGCCTCCATCCTCCTTCTCTGCACTCTTTCCAGAGTCTCAACATCTTTTTTATATTATGGTGACCAAAACTGGATGCAGTATTCCAAATGTGATTTTTTTTACCAAGGGCATAATAATGCAGTACTAACACTCCATGTGATCTTGATTCTATCCCTCTGTTAATGCAGCTGTTTTCTTGCCTAAGTGTAAAACCTCACTTTTGCTACAATTGAATTCCACATTGTTAGTTAGGGCCCAGTGTTCAAGTCTGTTGCGATCCTTCTGGATCTCAAGCCTATTTTTGGAGTATTGCTATTCCTGTTAGCTTGGTGTTGTCTGCAGACTTGATGATTACTCTTCTATTCCCTCATCTAATTGTGCATTTGTGTGTCAGTTAAAATGCAATTTGACTTTTGGTTGCTCTTTATTTCAATGGAGACCAAATCTGGAGGGGTCTTACAGGGAAAGAATGGCAGGGCAGACATGCCTATACTTCTCTCTTCTCTTCTTTCAGGTGGTCCATGCATCATCCCCCTTGCCTGTCTTCCAAACACCTTCCTCCCATTAGTCCAAACAGCTTCCTCCCATTAGCCCATTAGCAAGCATAGGATACCCAATCAATTTACCATGCTTTCCTCAGTTTTTCTAGGACCTTCCTTTTCTTTCCTCCTTTTACTTGTTGGTGTTTAACTAACCAGCCCACTTACAACTCTCCTTAATCTTCAAGGGACTTCCAACTGAAATATGTACCCAAATTGATGCATGATTGAAATGGAATAGTTTGTTGTATATAAAAAAACAATAACATTTTTAATTAATCTTCAAGGGACTTCCTTCCCTTTAGCGACCATCAATTCTAGCAGAGTGGCTTCTCAGGCCTTTTTCTCACTAAACTCTCATTTAAATTCAAGCAAAGTGACACTTTACTCTCACCTTTTCTCTTCCTATTTCTTTTTAAGGTCAGGTTCTCCTGGCAGGAGATACTATGAAATAGTATTAGGTTTCTTTAGACGGCTACATAAAATATGTGTCACCAAACAGTTTTCATGAGCAGAGGCTGCCTTTCTAACAAACTAAGTGGAGATAGTGAGCAATGCCTTTCCTCAAGACAATATGATTGCCTGAGGTCAAAAAAGGCAGGGATAAGATTGTAGTTTAAAATACTTCATCCTGTATTGAATCATTTATCTCCAATCTCCAGTATATTCCATGTAGAGGCGAGACACTAGACTATGGTGATGATAACTCAATTTTAGGGAGTTGTGTATGAAATAGATTATTTGGATTTATCTCAATCTATCTTCAGGCTCTTGATAGGATATAAATATTTTGGTTACTTTAATGAAGTATCTTTGTGTGGAACTGACTGAACTAGAAATAATTGATTTTGATGGATCTTTTACAATGCTATTAATTAAAATATTCTTTTGGACAACTTGCTGGCTTGAGATTTTTGTAGTCACCATTTTATTGTGGCATTCAACTTCTAGAGAGTTGGGCCTAAAGATGGATCCAATTCTATTGGGACAAAATATTATTCTTTTAATATGATCTTTCTGTTCTATTGTCAGTTGTAAAGCTTGAGGCAGTTTGGTCACTCTCAGCACATTATGCAAAATATCAATTCAATCCTCTCTATCTTCCCACTCCAGTTGGAAACATTCTACAAGGTGTCTAGTTTCTGCTGCTCCTAATCCAGTGGTGGTATTCTACCGATTGAGCCCAGTTCTGGTGAACTGATTGCAGCAATGAGCAGTGGAGACTCTGCTGTTGGGCCCACCTGCCCGCCCGGGCACCCATACTCACTTTATCCACTGAATTTGAAGCGCAGCCATTTTGCACGCCACAGAATAGTACTGCGCAGCAGCTGCTGAAGCAACCGGGATCATGCAGGCTTGCAGGAGGCGAGTCAGAATGCCTCTGAGCCTGCGCAAACACCTCTACACCTGTGCAAAGTGCACATTTGGCACGTGCGTGCACGCAAAATGTGTGCACGTGCACAAAGCACGTCCACCAAGCCACACCCACCGAACTGGAGGCAAAACTATTTGAATCCCACCACTGTCCTAACAATGATTCTTGTGTCTGTTCACTGGCAAGCCTGAGGTTCATCTAGCTTAGTGATGAAGTTTAGTACTTAATGTAAAATGTTACATCCACAAGCAAAGAGACATCAAGGTTTTGCATGGTCCCCCTTGTCCCCTTATCCCAACTACAAGGCAGAGTATAGAAATTTCTGTTTCTAGTTTTTAATTAACCCAAGTTCCTTTATACATGTCAACTTGGAGAAACTCATAAAAGCAGGTGGAGCTTCAGTTGCCATACCTAGAGTCACAATGGTATTTGTGAAGCAAGGATATTTTGCTCCAGGATATCACATTTTACATATTTGTTTCTTATAACTATTCATTACAAGAAACATAGTCTGAGTCAGAGAAAGTATCTTAAATAATGTATATACTTAATTACAGAGGTGGTATTCAACCGGTTCACACCTATTCAGGATAACCAGTAGCAGTGATTTGGCATGGGTTGCAGAACTGGTGGTGACCCCTGGCTGGCCACGCCCCTGAACCGGGTCACCCGCTTGTCCCGGTTGCTCTCCTGCTTTCCTTACCATGTGGTGGCCATAGTGCAGCTATGAATAAGCAGCTACATGAATATTTAACTAACTAAAATTACTGGGGATTACAGAGGAACAAAGACAGATTATAAAACAGACCTACTGTATAACAATAAGGGAAGTTTCTGAAATTGTATAACAAGGGTGTCAAACTTGCATCGTCACTGCATCATCACATGATGCATTGGGACTTTTCCCCCTTCGCTAAACTGGGTATGGCCAGCACATGACATCTCTGGCCCATGGGCCACAAATATGACACTCCTGCTGTACAATATATATTAAAATTACAACTGTTTTCTAGCTGAACTTGATTCCTTATAAACCAGAAGTCTGCTCAAGCAAAAGTTATTTGCTTCTTCCATGGATTTTTTTTTCAGCTTGTATTTTTTAAGCTGATGAGAGCTATGTTATGTTTTTCCTTTTCCTAATCCCATATTTAGCTTCTTCATTTCCTCTGCAAATTTTTCTTAATATATAAAATGACCAAAGGTTTTTGACTATTTTTAGGAGAAAGAATGGCTAGGATCTGATTGCTAGGGGAGGCAGTCTCCCTTGGCTGTAGACTGAGAATGTCTGAGAGACGATAATCTAAGTTATAAAATAATCTAGTTTGTAATTTGCAACAAAGAGATTAATTAAGTCGTGTCTGAGAAGTCCTAGCACTTTTGGAATGGATGAAGAAATTCTGGACAGCTGAGATGTACAGTTGAGACTGTTCTGAACGCTGATAATTATCTCCCCCAAATAAAAAAAATTAATCATAGTGCTATTACTTACTGTTACTGTTTTTCTTAATAAGGTATAGACCGCAGATACAAAGACTGCATTTTTTTTCTCACAAAAATATTTTATTATACACATTTAAAGCCAAATTCCTTATTACCAAATTTTAATACTAATTCTTTGTTCTTTTCATTTTCCTACCTTATTCTGCAGTCTCTTATTACAATTAAGCTTTTAACCATTTTTCTTAGTTTTTAATTTTAAGATAAACTAGAAAAATGTTCTGTAAACTCTTTGAGTGAAGTACAATACATAGATGGAGGGGTCTTGGTAAAATTATCTCCATACTTAACATTTGTTCTGATGCACCCCATTTCCAAATGTTCTAACTTTTTGTATACAAGTTGAGTATCCTTTGTGGAAAGCTGGCAAGTGGATCAATGAAGTTGGCCAGTTTGTGATTAACTGTTTCCCAGACAAACAAATGTATGTTACTGTTTACAAAAATATATAAGGTGCTTTAACATTTATTGAACTGGTCAACATGTTCCCTGAAACTCTAAAATATTTCAAAGGAATGGAGGATTTTATCCAGGAAGAATTAGCTTGGAAAAGATCAATTTTAAATGAGATATGTGTTGTATCTAGAGACTGCTTTGAGTATAATAGTAGATTTGAGCGTGATGACATTTCATGTTCCATATAAAGAGTTATCGATCTGCAATACCAATTTGGTGCTGTGAATGTCTGATTCAGCTATTAAATCATTTCAGTTGGAAGAGTGGGCACATTCAATTTCAAGCAGATCTCTAAAAGAATGGGCCCTTCCTTTGACAACATTTCAGCTTTCAGCTAAAATCAAACTATGTAAAAGAAGAATTTTAAATATTTTTGCAGGAGCTCAAGGCAATCTATTTGCTTCTACTGAACCTCTTGATGCTTTATAAAGTGCCTTCCTCAGAACATTAAAGTAACCGTATCCTTTGGAAGACTCATGAAGCTGCTTTGAATGCTTGACTGTTTGCACATAATTATTTTGCTTTAGTGACAGCCCAGCAGAACTTCCTCCAGTAAGAAACTAGAAGAGACAATCTTTGGAAGTGCTGCACTGAGTTTTCTAAAAGATGAAACTGCTTAAGCCCTTTGCTTATTTGTGCCAATATGCTTTGTGAATCCTCTCTTTTGAACACTTCTGCAACTCTCATGTGGGTTGCTTGCAGTTTCTTTATCTCAAAATACATGCAAATCACTTCCTTTGGTGGCATATTGTTTAATCTTAATCAAAGTACAGTCTAATTGAGATATAAACAATGTTGGTTCATGGTATCATTCTTTCCTAATGAAATGGAATCCTCTTTTATGGAAAAATGTACTGTAAAGAAAGAAGCATGGCACAATTACAGGGTAAAGGTTGCATTAGTGGCCCTAACCTGCAACAAAACTATCTGTGTTTTGAAGAGAGAAACTTAATTTTTTAAAAAGTTTTGAAAATTTTTACATCAGGTCATACTGAGTTTTTGCAAGAATAATACATAATGCATATTTCTGCAGAGAGACAGATCTTAAAAACCAGCAAGAGAAATGACAGTTCCTGTTGATCTGCACTAAGTCATACTGCTTTCTAAGTAAATTAAATGTACCCACGTTAGCACTATATTTATTTTGTATTATAACAGCTGAATAGCAACTGGAGAAAACTGCAGCTGCCCACCCTGCCTGCTTAAATGCAAACAAAACCCTAGCTGATATGGTTAAAAATTCAGATACATTATTTTATCTGTGTCCATCATCTTCTCCTAAGCGAAACAAACTGAGTACCCTACCTGACAGAGTTGAAAGCATAGAATCACTCATTAACTCAATAGAAGAATGCTTAGCAACATGTTTTGAAACAACTATACAAGCAAGCCTAATTTCTCTTGAAACAAAAAAATACAGCACAGATAAGTGAGTACCTATCAGCTCAAAATCAAATCCCACAACAACCACAACCACTACCTCAACTACAATCACAACTACCACCAAAAATAACCACCAAATCACAGCCACAAACAATTACTATCCCTTCAAATAATTCCACAAATAATATCTCCTTACTCATCAGAGGCACCATGGAACTTGAACAGAAATGTCCAAATGCCATCTTATTTGGTCTCGAAGACATCAATGAATCAGATGACATCACCAAAGTTCGTGATATCATAAGCAACTCAAATACAACAAACATCTCTCCTGAAGATATCATTGAGATAACCAGAGATGGCCATGGGTACAAATACAATGATGGCTCTGTGGCCCCAAGATTTTGTAGAGTTGTATGCTAAAATGAGTCCAGCAAACTCATATTCATTCATACAGTGCCATTGCAAAAACCAATCCCAACCACAAAATCTTCATTCAAGACCAGACTTATCCATACTGCAAAGAATCCACTCCCGTGAACTCCACGCAGAACTCAAAAACCGTCTAGACAATAGAGAAAAGGACCTATACATTGACTACAGAGCTGATTGCATCAAAAGAAAGTCACACAACCCACAACTCCGCATCCAACCCCACCCCATCCAATCCAACATCACTCAAACTAGGCATGCACGCCCCTAACTACCTCTATTCCAACCACAACTGGCCTTAAATGCAAACTACTCAATGCAAGAAGCCTTGTAAATAAAATACCTGAATTTCTCCTCTTACGGCTAAATTCAACATTGTCTGTGAAACATGGCTCAACGCATCTCTCCCTGACTCCATTACCACAGTAAGAGACTATCATGATTACCGATCAGATCATGAAATCCGTAGAGGAGGAGGTGTTGCTATCTTCTATAAAAAGTCCCTACATCTAAAAAACATCCAAGTTACCCAGGAGCTTGCTATTCCTGAGACCATCATCTGTGAACTGTCCTTAAATATCACATTTCAGTTCTTACTATGTTACAGAGCCCCTGATTATGACATTGAACATGCAAACAAGCTAAATACACTAACATGGGCAGCATCCTGCCCACACACTTTTATCTTTCTTGGTCACTTCAACCTACCTCATATTAACTGGACCCTTAACAAATGTACTACTGAACCCACACATGCAACCTTGTACAATGCAGTAACAAATCTGGGACTAGAACATCTAGTAACCAACAACACTAGACTTAACAACTGCCTCGATCTCATCTCCTTCAATAGTTTGAATTCAATTTACGGAATACAAATTAAAGAACCCTTTTCCAACAGTGACCACAACATGATTGACTTTTGTCTCAACATACGTCCACACAAAAATCATCACAACTACGGAATCCCCAATTATAACTTCAAAAAAGGCAACTATGATCTTATAAACAACGATCTCTCATCCCTTGATTGGCAATTTCTATTCTCTGGATGCAATACTGTAGAAGACCATTACAACATATTTTTACTTGAAGTCAAAAGAGTCATCAAACAGTATGTACCATTAACAACTCCCAAAACCAGAAAAAAACAAATTACCAAAACAATAAGGAAGCTTCAATCCAAAAAGAAATCACTTTGGCGGAAAAACAAATCTGGTCACGTTGCCAACTTCAAAAGCCGATCGAAAAATGTATGCCACTAGATAAAAACTGACTGCACCAATTATCACATTAAACAAGAAGAAAACCTTCTATGCACCAATTCCACCCACGCTTTCTACAATTTTGTAAACAACAAACTAAAAGACTCAAGGTCCATCCCAGCCCTGAAAGGACCTAATGGTAAAGACTGCAATGACAACACTATTAAAGTCAACCTCTTTAACACATTCTTTGGCTCAGTATTTGTAAACAGCAATGGATCATGCCCAGTATTTCCTAGCCGAACCACAGACAACTACAATGATCTAATACATATCGATTTTACAGAAGACAATGTTGAAAAAGCACTATGCAGTCTAAAACCATCTCTTTCTATTGGACCAGACGGAATATGTGCCTACTTCTTTAAAAAGCTACCCACTGCCATAGCTGAACCTCTAAGCATAATCTTTGAAAAATCTTTCAGGAACCAGCTCCTTGCCAGAACTATGGTCACTAGCCACGGTCATCCCCATCTTCAAAAAGGGAGACCCCAACCTAGTTGAAAATTACAGACCAATCTCCTTATGCTGCATCACCTGTAAAGTCATGGAATCAATTATTAACTAATCCATCATCCTCCACTTAGAGACAAATTTGGTTTTAGGAAAACACTATCATGTAATCTGCAACTCTTACACTGCAAAAACATATGGACGACACAACTCGATCAGGGCAAAGCAATAGACATAATCTACATAGACTTCTGTAAAGCCTTTGATTCAATGGTACACGACAAACTACTCCTAAAACTAAAATTTTATGGTATCTCTGGACACCTGCAAAACTGGATAAAAGCATTCCTGTCAAACAGACAACAAATGGTCAAAATTGGGAGCGTCCTATCAAATTCTGTACCTGTCAACAGTGGTGTCCCCCAAGGCAGTTTTCTAGGACCAACTCTTTTCATACTCTACATAAATGACCTCTGTGATCATATTAAGAGCAACTGTGTTTTCTTCACTGATGATGTAAAGCTATTCAACACCACAGATAATACTGCTACCCTTCAAAAAGATCTTGACTATGTATCAGAATGGTCAAACAAATGGCAACTTCAAATCTCAATTAATAAATGCTCTGTCATATTGGCAAAAAAAAATCAGAATATAAAATACAGGATGAAAGTCAAGACCTTGTTGATGATCCAAACTCTGTCAAGGATCTTGGAGTACTCATCTCAAATGACCTAAGTGCTAGAGAGACCACTGTAACTACATAGCCAAAAAGCGTTAAGAGTTTTAACCTAATCTTACGTAGCTTTTTTTCTGGTAATATTACACTAATAACTAGAGCATATAAAACATTTTCTAGACCAATACTTGAATACAGCTCATCAGTCTGGAACCCACATTATGTATCTGATATTAACACAGTTGAGAAAGTCCAGAAATATTTCACAAAAAGTTTGTTTGATGTGATAATTGTTTGATGTGATAATTGGTGCATTCATGTTGGTGGATTCATGTTTAGGTGAAAAGACAGCAAATGTTTAGTGATGATGACAGTGATGAGAAGAGAAGGGTTTATGGGATGTTCTTCATCAAATATCTTTGTTGTTGTTCAGTCACTCAGTTGATTCCAACTCTTTGAGGCCCAACAGATATTATTGTGCCGGGACTGCCTGCCAGTAACTGGTTGTGATCTTCACATTCCTCACTTAGATAGAACTCTTATCCATTGTTCTCTGAAACTCAGCTAATTTATTGGGCAATTTTTCCTCAGTGTCTTTTGCCCTTAGCTGTCGTTCTTCAATTATCAACAGTCATTTCATCTTTGTTTTTGTTTTTGCTGATTGCATTTTGGCATATTTTTGTTTCTTTTGTTTGTTGTATTAGTGTCACAAATTTCAATCCAGTATTGTTCAGACTTGCTGTTTATCTAATCTATCCCATTAAATCTATTGTTTGCCTTCATTGCACAACTGTATGAAATATTGCTGAAGGTGTACCTCATTGGTCTGATTATATTGTTTTCTTTAAGTTGTAATTTTGCAAAAAAGACTTCATGAGCATCATGAGGTCAGTGCTCAAGTCTGGTGTATGCTGACTAAATAGAACTAGAAATAGTATGTCCCGATGTTAATATGGATAATGTTTGTTCTACTTGTGCATTTTGATTTGTTTTCTTGCAGAATATTCATGCATGGACTACCATAATTCACTTTACATGGGACTGCCCTTGAAAATGATTTGAAGCTCCATCTGCTATCATATTCAGCTTGCCATAGGTTTACCAGTCAGCACCTGTACAGCAGAAAGACAACAATTTTATGGGAGCTGCATTGACTACCATTTCCTTCTGGGTCCATTTCAAGGTGCTAGTGCAAAGTCTATAAGGTCCTTTATGTCTCAGATCCTTAGTATTTGTCAGCCCTTTTGAGGCAGTCCAGATCAAAAAATAGACTTCACAAAGTTCACCTGAATTTTATAGACATGTGTGTGGACTCCAACTCCCAGAATTCTCATCAATGATCATGCTGGCTGTGGAATTGTGGGAATTAAAGCCCACCCAGCTGAAAATTTCTCTGGTTAGGAAACAGTATTATAGACAATAAAAACAAACTCTTGAAAGCCTGACAGTGTTTTCCTTCCATCTTTTAAAGAGAATTAGAGACAGTTTCTTCATGAGGTTCATTTCCTGCCCAGACTTTATTTTATTTATTTGATTTGTCAATCTCTTACAAGATAATAGGTATAAGTGTAAACATAATTATGAATACATGAAATGGATACATATAAGAAAAATAAAAATAAACAATACGACAGGGATGGTAGGCACGTTGGTGCGCTTATGCACGTCCCCTACAGATGTCATAGGAAAGGGGTGAGGTCAATAGTAGACAGTCTAAGGTTAAAGTTTTTGGGGTTTGGGGAAGAAATCACAGAGTCAGGTCGAGTATTCCAGACATTGACCACTCTGTTGCTGAAGTCGTATTTCCTGCAATCAAGTTTGGTGCGATTAACCTTGAGTTTGTATCTATTGTTTGCTCTTGCACTGTTATGGTTGAAGCTGAAGTATTCATTGACAGGTAGGACATTGCAATGTATGATTTTATAAACTATACTTAGATCAGACCAAAGGCGGCATAATTCTAGGTTTTCTAAGTCTAGAATTTCAAGTCTGGTGTCATAAGGTATTCTGCAATGAGTAGAGGAGTGGAGAACTCTTCTTGTGAAATATTTCTGGACTTTCTCAACTGTGTTAATATCAGATATGTAATGTGGGTTCCAGACTGATGAGCTGTATTCAAGTATTGGTCTAGCAAATGTTTTGTATGTTCTAAAAGCCTTTTTGGCTATGTAGTTACAGTGGGCTCTAGTACTTAGATCATTAGAGATGGGGGGCCGCCCGGGCCCCCCCCCCCCCCCCCCCCCCCCCCCCCCCCCCCCGGCCCCCCCCCCCCCCCCCCCCCCCCCGGGGGGGGGCCCCCCCCGGGCCCCCGGGGCCCGGGGCCCCCCCCCCCCCCCCCCCCCCCCCCCCCCCCCCCCCCCCCCCCCCCCCCCCCCCCCCCCCCCCCCCCCCCCCCCCCCGCCCCCCCCCCCCCCCCCCCCCCCCCCCCCCCCGCCCCCCCCCCCCCCCCCCCCCCCCCCCCCCCCCCCCCCCCCGGGGGGGCCCCGGGGGGGGGGGGGGGGGGGGGGGGGGGGGGTACTCCAAGGTCCTTGACAGAGTTTGGATCATCAACAAGGTCTTGACTATTCAGCTTGTATTTTATTTATTATAAATTATTTTTGCTAACTGCCATGACATTTCTTCTCCAAGGTTATTTCTGTGGTTATCTACAATGCTTTCAGGACCATTTCCAAATTCCTGGTAGAATTTGCCTGCTTAGGATGCAGTGGAGATTGAGAAATTAGGATGATTGTTCCCTGCTGACATTTCCAAAGGCAGTCAAAATTGCCCTCTTTCAGAGAGGCTTTTGGTGGAAGTGTCATTTAACTGGAAAATCTATTTAGTGGAGAGATAGAATAGCATGCAGTACTGATGATGTTTAATGGTTTAATGACATATAGTCACATTAGATCATTTTAACTGCCTAGAATTGAGGAAGTAGACCATCTATGTAAAAATAAACATTGGGGTGGTTGTCATTTCCTTCTGTGGAATGTATCCCTTATTTGTGACCTACCCATCAGGAGTAATAGTTCTGGGAGTATACATACTCAACAGTAGTTCATAGCACAATTAGGATGCTTAGTTTCATGCACCACTACAAGGTAATGATCCATGAAGGAGTATAAGCTGGATCCAATTGGAGCTCAACAGAAAACAAACTAGATCAGCCAGCTTACATCAGTTTTGACATATTGTTTTCCTTCGTGGGAATTTGAGCCTTTAAAAATGATTCAAACAAATAATAAAATGAAGTAAAGAATGCCCTCATAGATAGGAGTAGAAAACCATAACTTTGATTTCTTGCAAGCAAATTTCAGGCAGAAGTATTTGCTTGAAAATCTATATCAACCTCCTAGCTGCTCCAAAACTTTTACATTTTCCTAGACTATACATATGGAAACAACATCAATATTTTAAACATAATTCAATTTCCAAGGAATATTTTAGGAATATTCCCAGGAAAACCCATGAAACAAAGCTCAATTCCAGGATGACAGCACTTAATGTCAACCTTTTTATTTCATTTTCCAATTGAATTTAATATTTAATATTATATTATTAGAAATATTCAATAGCTCATGAGTTTAAGAGTTATAGATGTGATCTCTCTTTTTCAGTGATGATGTTTATTTTCACATGTCCTCCATATGTAAGTATGTGTATGTATGTATGTATGTATGTATGTATGTATGTAGGTATGTAGGTATGTAGGTATGTAGGTATGTAGGTATGTATGTAGGGTGATATTCATTTATCTGTCTTGGCAATAGTATTTAAGTATGGTACCAAAATAAGTTATTTTGGGTAACCTCTTGTTCTCCACACCTTCTGTCTGTCTGTCTGTATGTCTGTCTGTCTGTATGTCTATCTGTCATCTATCTATCAACAACATGTTTAAAGGAATAAAATTCACAAGGAACAAGAAAACAATAACACACACCCCTTCCGAGACATCCTTGTCAGCAGAGTCAATGATGACAAATTAGATACATAAGTTTATCAAAAAAACTACCCAAACCAACCAAGTGCTTCACTATCAAAATAACAACCCAAGCTCCCATAAGACAAACTGTGTAACAACACATGAGCACGAACACACTACATCAACCCTGAACTTCAGAAAAAGGAAGTGGAGCATCTATACAATGTCTTCCAACAAAATGGATTTGCACAAAACTTTATCAAAAAGTGCCTGACCACTCAACCACTACAGATCAACCAACACAAGCTGTGAAAAGGGTTATACTGCTGTATATCGAAAACATCTCAGAAACAAGCAACAGACTATTATAACCACACAGCAACACTCTAGCACACAAATCAACTAAAGCCCTCCAAAATATGTAAAATAAATAAACCAAAAGTAAACCAGCAGCCCCAAAAGAAAAAATAGGAGTCATCTATAACAGTGTAAGGACTGCAACAGTCACTATGCAGGACAAACAAACTTGCAGAGCATATCCATGGACACCAACCAGCAGAAGACATGATAAAAATTCCTTTCATAACAAGTGGACAGGCACAACCATAGTTTCAACTGGGAAACTGGGGGCATCATAAATCAAGCTAAATTCAAAACCATTGAAGAATTCCTGGAGGCCTGGCACTCAGACAAACTGGCCATCAACAGTCACATACATATAAACAGATCTACATGCCACTCAAAAGAGACAATCAAAAAGCCTCAAAGGAAACAAACAGACTAAAGCACCTCCTCACCAGCAATAACACTCAGATGAGCGGAGATTAACACCAAGATTAACATGAGACATTCAATCGAGAAGTAAATACCAGTCATAGGAACTACCGATGCTGACCAGCTAACAGTAAATAGCCCAATGAAGGAACACCAAGAATACTCCCATCAAAGCCACTAGTATATAAAAATAAGAGCAAACCACACTCCCTTCTAATACTGATGATGTTACCTAATTAGGTAATAAATGCCTGTAAGGAAACCATCAAGCTCAAAGAGCACCAAGGACTCAACAGTTCAACCCAGAGCTACAAATATTCTCATCTATCGATCAGTCTGTTTTTTGGTCTTGTTTATCTGTTATTTATGTATTCTACTTAAATAACCACCCATCTCACTTTTACATGATTCTATGTAGCTTCATCTTGTTTGGAGAAGCAGAGAGGAGGCAATGCATTGAAAAAATAATGTTTAAGCAAATGAATTTGATACTGGAAAATCTATTAACTGGTTTCAGCAGACAATAATTCGAGTACTATGTCATTACTATCATTATTGAATTGCACTGCCTATAAATGAATTGTAAGCAAAAGCAGATGATTTCATACATAGTTAAAGGGTTTTTTAAAATCTCTCTTTGTTCTGAAATATAACACTTCTTGCCTGCAGTCTCAGCTGGCATTAATCAGAAATATTCTCTGTTTGTTTTTAATTCATACAAAAGTATTATGGAATGCTGTCTAGGTTTGGATATGTTTTCCTTTTTTCGTTCACAAATGAAATTCACATTAGATGGCAATAGCACTTAGACTTATATACCGCTTTATAGTGCTTTACAGCTCTCTCTAAGTGGTTTAACAGAGTCAGCCTATTGCCCCCAACAATTTAGGTCCTCATTTTACCCACCTCAGAAGGATGGAAGGCTGAGTCAACCCTTGAGCCTGGTGGGATTTGAACTGCCAAATTGTAGGCAGCTGGCTGCAGAAGTAGCTTGCAGTACTGCACTCTAACCACTTCGTCACAGAGGCGATACATATATCAGATGGGTTGTATAAGTTTAAATTTTAAGGCATTAAAACAGGTTCATTTCCATTCAGAATGTTTAGCATAAAAATGTTAATAAGTTGTCTTTTTAAAGGCTTTTTAATCTTCCCACAAGTTCACTCAAGAATACCCAGTACTCTATGTTATATGAATCATCATATGGTTTAATATAAGTGTTAATTAAATGTAAACTGAGTATTCTATTGACAATTTTGCAGTGCATATACGTCCTATTGTTGATTCTATTAAAAGAATAGCCTGATGTTAGAAGAAACTGTTTATTTTGGGGAGATAGGTATTTAAAAATATTAACACTAGATGAGGATGAATCAAGAATATTTTTAAGACTATACTGCCAGAATCATAATGCTTTATCTGTTTTAATTATTATATGATAATTATATGATAATTATACTGCAGAAACAAGTAACTTTGGTTTCCAGCTTTTCATAGTGAAAAAAAAAAGTTCAGTGGTTGTCAGTTTATAAAATAGTTGTCACAGTGGGTGCAGCTTCTCACAAATACTCATTTACCAGAAGATAGATTGATAAGATTATTGTATGCCAACTGATCAAAATTCCCAACATACACAGCTGACCGAGAGAGAGAGAGAGAGAAAGACACCCAGAATCAAATGGATTTGAGCAGCTCCTGTTGAACACAGTAAATAAATCCCTCCTATTACACGTAGTTCTTGACTTATAACTATAATTAAGTATTAGTACCGCTTTATGAAGTCTTAGTAAGGCCACACCTGGAATATTGCATCCAGTTTTGGTCACCACTTTACAAAAAAGATATTGAAAAACTTTTGAAAAAGTGCAAAGAAGAGCAACCATGATGATTAAAGGCCCGGAGACAAAAATATATGAAGTATAGTTGCAGAAATTGGGTATGGTCAGTCTAAAGAAAAGAAGGACTAGGGGTGACTTGATAGCAGTATTCCAGTATTTGAATGGCTGTCACAAAGAAGGAGGGGTCAACTTATTTTCCAAAACACCAGAGAGGAAGACAAGAAGCAATGGGTTGAAACTAATCAAGGAGAGAAGCAACCTGGAATTAAGGAGAAACTTCCTAATAGTGAGGACAATAAACCAGTGGAACAGCTTGCCTTCAGAGGTTGTAGGCAAGGGCTTCATCCCAGGAGGTTTTAAAGAAAACAATGGACAGCTGCCTGTCAGAAACGGCATAGGGTCTCCTGTTTGAGCAGAGGGTTGGATTAGAAGACCTCCAAGGTCCCCTCCAGGACTAGTCTGATTGAAAGCCCAGAATTACAATCATAAGTCATGGTAGTTATTATGCGGGTCACCATACGACTATAACTTAATTTTATGATTATTATTTTTTTGGTGGCAGTTGTTAAGAAAATGTCACAGTCATTAAGTGAATACAAAAATTGTTAAATTTATCTTTTTTCCCCAGCGGGCATTTTTTGCTGGAAACCAGAAGTAAATGATATACATCAGCAATAAAGCCTGATCATGTGACCATGGGATACTGCAAATTGACATAGATGTGAGCCAATTGCCGAGTAGCCAAAATCTAATCCTGTGATTGCAGGGTGCATGTGCAGCCATTCAAACTTTGGAAACAGATCTTGAATAGCGCTGGTCTGCTGTAACTTTGAATGGTTGTTAAGCCACCTGTTGTTAAGCGAGGTCTCCTTGTACTCAATTCCATTTCATTCGTAGTACAAAGGCCCACATTATTTGGGGTTATGTGTTATGAAGATCACATTATATAGGACCGTGTTGGCAAACCTATGGCTTACGTGCTGGAAGTGACATGCCGAGCCACTTCTGCCAGCACGCGAGAGCTCACCCGGAGAGCCTCACTGCACATGTGCATGCACCGCCGCCCCCTGACAGCTGATTGTCGGGTATCTGGTGCACATGCATGGGGGTGCGTGGGAGACATGCACGCAGGGGTGGGATTCAAATTTTTTAACAACCAGTTATGTGGGTGTGGCTTTGTTGGTGGGCGTGGCTTGGTGGTCATGTGACCAGGTGGATGTGGCTTGGTGGTCATGTTATTGGCTGGGTGTGTCCAACTCAACATTACTCACATTGAGGCATGCATCTCCTCGCCTGGCCTCTCGTGATTGTGGGGATGCTGCAACAGTCGTAAGTGTGAAAAAGGGTCATAAGTCACTTTTTTCAGTGCCATTGTAACTTTGAATGGTCACTCCACACAAGCAAAGTACCAGCAAATGAGGGGAAAAAAACTCCAGAGAAGTTCCAGAGACAGAAAGTCTAGTCTGCCAAGAATGTAATAAGGGTTAATGGAGAGGCAGTTTCTGTAAGCAACACCAGAATGTTTCCTTCCTGCCTTCCTTACAGGATTAGGCCAGTAATTTCTTCTAACAACTGATTCTCTGAACTGCTTAAAATGTTAACAACTGGTTCTAACGAATAGGTGCAAACTGATAGAATCCCACCCCTGCATGCACACATGCACTGAAATGCATGGCGCATGGAGGGATCACACGTGCATGCGCAGATGGATAGTGATCAACGCACAGTACATGGGGGGGTAATCGCACATGCATGCACAGAGATGCACAGTGCGCTGCAGGGGGATCGCGCACGCATGCGCAGGGGGTGGGGGACCCAGCACACATTGCCTTCTGGGTGCTGGCACGCAAGCTGAGCACACATGCAATTATCGACATGGGAGCCAAAAACGGTTTGCCACCACTGATATAGGACATAAAAACTGCACAGTATGCAGTTTTTGTTTCCCATATAAATAAGCTCCGTTTCATTCATTTTGATTAATTATGGGCAAGATTGCAGCCCCCAGTCTGTCCCTCACTCACCTGAGGCACCCAATGTTTCTTACCTTAGCGTGCTGCCTCTCTCATCTCCTTGGATTTTGTCTGTCTCTTGTCTAGTGTCTGGCTGAAAGAGTTGCCTGCCAAAGGATGTCAGCAATCCTTCCATGCATGGAAGAAAATGCTTTCAGAAGGGTGGGGGAGAGGTGGCAGCAGCTTGCAACATTCCCTGTTGGCTTCCCTTTTGACTTTATGGGTAAAACAGCAGAGAAGATTGAAAATGGTGATTACATGATAGTGTGGCACTGGTGTAAGTGTGAACACACTGCCAAGAACCCAAACTATGATTGTGTGATCATGTGGGGATGTTTAGTGACATTTTATGACAGCTTTACAGCTGTAAAGCATCCTTTCTGAGGCTGTCGTGACTTCAAATGGTCATTAAAATAAGTTAAGGACTTCTTGTAGGTAGCAGAAGCAGCAGGAACCCACTACTCAAAAGTGGGGTGTGTGAGTGCAGAATATGAAGGCCTAGTGGGTTTCAGGAAGAGATCATTCACAGGCCTTAGCCATTTGCTAGAACTCTTTTGCAATATCTTCACTAAACAAAGCATCAACCCACTGCTAAGTACTGTATTGGGGCAGGAACATTGCTTCCTGTTATATTCTGGGCATGGGCGCAAGGAACGGAGACGAGGCAGTGAACGGTGAACTTCAACTCTTTATTAATGATCAGGAACAGAGAAAAAACCTTGGGCAGCAGCAGCTCTTTTATAGAGATGGCTGCTGTCCCATTAACCAATGAATTGCATTGGAGCGTTTAAACTGTGCCCAATGGGAGACGACTCGCTATTAGCCAATCAGATTGCCCAGAAGAGACCAATCATGATTCGCTATTTATGAGCCAATCAGAAGTGCAGGATTACGAGCCTGCTTTTCTAGTAAGGTTGTCAAGCTTTATTAAATGCATTTACTTAGTTCATAACACTTCCTATGCTCATTTATCAGAACAAATCCTTGCTAACCTCAATAGTCTTTACTTTCATTGTGTGCATAGAACTCCTATTCAAATACTGACTTTTCTTGAGTGTCTAGTGCTATTGTTGCAAACCTCAAGACTTGTTCATCTGAAATTTTGTACTATTGCTTTCAAATGGTGCTATAAATACCAGAAGAATTTAAGCTAGTACTTTCCATAGGGAAAAGGCTACCTTCTTTGTCATCTCTATGTCTGCACAGATGCAACCATTTCTTTTGTGAAAGAGATCCGGGATTTAGAGATTTCATTTGAAAAGTTCATTGTAAAATTAAGCTTGCTATTTACAATGCAAACGCGAGATTAGCTGCAGTAAGGAGACCTTCTCACACTGTGATTATTATGACATCCTCATATCTGATATGTCTGCAGATTGCAAATGATAAGTAATTTGTTCACAAATAGTTCAAACATTTCTTTTCTTATATTGAGAGTTGTGGGTTAATGTGCCTATGACTAGTTTCTGTATCCAAAAAATAAATGGATCATAATTAGATGCAGCAATCTAAATCCTGAGGTATATTGGATAATTACTGCAACATGCAAAGATCATATGAAGGATGGGCTACTGTTTATGTAAAAGTACCCAACATAGTGGGAGAGAACTATGTTAATTACATTATAATTTCCTGGGTGATTATAAACAAATTTAAAACAACGCAAGGCTAATGATGTGAGAAACATAATGTCTGCTTTGGTTCTTCTTTGAACAACCTTGATTTTATTATAACATATTCTAATTTTATTTTTGTATGATTTATGCTGAAATTAGTAGGCAAATATACTTATTTGTATCTCAGTATGATTAATTCTGAAAACAGACATGATTTTTTAAAAACTAAATGTGTCAGCTTTTTGTTTCTCCTTCCTGTTATAAAGGTTGTAGGTATAGGTATGTCTGTAGGTGCTGCTTTCACTGACTAAAAAGAACATCTAACACAGATAGTGCCATGACCCTGTCGGAATCTGATTTGGAGGGGGAGGTCTAGCAGCTGACAGGGAATGGGAGTGTGGCTCCATTGGCTGTGAAAGAAACTGAGGAATGGCAAAGTCCAGCTGGGCAGAGCAGGGAAGAGGTTGAGCAAGGAAGAGGGAATTCAGAGGAAGATCCAGGCCCAACCACCTCTTCATCCTAGGGCACGCAGGGAGGAATGGAGAAGGGAGCAATGTGAGTTGCATGGCTTACGGGGGAGGAAAGGGTCCTGATTCCCTTCATTAGCTGCAGCTGGGAACACAGTGTTTAAAAAGGGAAATTGTGCACAGCAAACTGTTGAGAGCAAATTGTGAATTATCTGGTATTGTCGAGGCTTATCTGGGTTCCTGGCATCTTCCCAACTGTGTGTGTTTTGCTGGCCTTTCAAGTCTGGAATTCTTTCTCTTGCCCTGTCAAGTTAATTACCGCAGCATGGTTTGTGTGGATTTTTATTTACAGTTTGTATGTACTTTGTTTTCGGACTAAATTCCCTCCACTTAAAGACTGTTCTTGGGAGAGTTTTTTCTCCAGCTGAAGGTAACCTGGACAACGGGGGCAAAGTTGGAGGTATTAAAGGAACATTTCTTGGTTATTTGACTGTGTTGCCTTTGTGCCTCAAAAATCCAGGCAATTGGAGGTGCTCCAAAATATTTGGAGTGTCTGCAACATATGATGAACAAAGTTAAGATGGGGACCAAGGTGATGTGAGTGAATCTCTACAATACACATTAAAAACCAAGCAGATCTTTGATCACATCATCATGCCTGCTGTCTTGATGTTTTTGACTTCACCCTAATGCACGCTCTCTGGGGAAAGCTCGTGATAAACATACTGTAGCTTCTTTGCCAGATTGATTGCATTAGAAGGAAATAAAAGCAGTGGGTGATGATACTTGGGAAGGGCAGGAGTTCCATGGTAGCTTACCTGCTTTACATGCAGATGGTTTCAAGTTCAATCCTTGATTTCTCCGTGCAAACTTTTATCTGAAACCCTGGGAAGCTGCTGTCTGTTAAAGAGGCAGTTCTGGGTTAGAGGGACCAGCAGTCTGACTCGGTAGTAACCAACTTTTATGTCTCTTTGCAAGGGGCAAGAGGAGAGTAGAAGACTTATTTCTTGTCTTAAAAGCAGTCCAGCACCCAAAGGATTCATCACAAAGAACTATTGCTGCTAGCTAGTGCTTCCTTGCTAGTTACTAATCAGGGAAGATAAATCCTTTTTTTTTTTTTTCCAATATAGCTAAACATTTAAACATGGCATTGGTGTCATGGGATGCAGTCAGTAAAGACTGCTGTCTTGCTGACACATTTTTTTTCTTATAAATATACATTTCTCCTTGATTCTGGGAAGTTCAATGAGCATTATGCAATCATCAGTATGCAAGGAAGACTGGCTCATGGGAACTAGCTAGGAGAATCAGTGCTGGCTACCTATTTAATTCTCCAGAGCACCTGCAATTTTGAGACTTGTTCTACAAATATATTTAGCTAGCATACCCATGATTGCATTACAGAAATATACACTACCACTCTAGCTTAATGAAACCTTGGGAATATTACTATTCCCTAACTTAGCTTAGTGCTCTTAAAATACATGTGTATATTATCCGCCTGAAAGTTAATGACAAATTCAGTATTTCTCAAGATAGTAGTTAATTGTTAGAGCTGGAATAAATTCATGGCTGATTATCTTGTATCTAGGCAACTTAAAAATAAATACGAAGCACTTACTTCAATTCCTATTCATTAGAGCAAGAAATGTAAGCCAGGTTCCCCAATGTGTCAGCTGTCAGAGATATGGCAAATTAGTTTGATCAACTTTATGAAGACTAATATGTAATAGAAGAGGTATGTCAATAAGGCCCTTTTGCCATATTACAATAAAACACAGACTCCTTGCCTATTGTTTTACGCCAATAAATTTATTTCTTTAAGCTGCCACTGGTTGGAACTGCATATCTGATTTCTCAGAAATGGGAGTGTTTCAAAAACATTACATAAGACATTTCCATCACTGAGGTTATTAAGTGATAACAATCACTTAATTGGGCAAATTATATTGGGTAATGCCAGAAGGGATCTAATAGCCTGAATTGAACAAGGCCAGCTCCCACCCCTAATATGAACCTCCTTCATTGCCCAGAAATGTATGCCTCAGTTTTGGAATTAAATATTGCAGATTTGAACTTTGGGATCTTATACAGTAAAGAAATGCTCAAAGAGACTCCCAACATCTAATAATCAGGGTCAAACTTTGGCCATACTGCTTCATCTCCTTCTGGTATTTTGATTCTTGTAACATACTTTTCACATGCGTACTACACCTGTGCCCACAAATATATACAGCAACAGTGCAGATACTGAGAGAGCAAGAACTGCAGTGGTGAAAAATAAGTTTTATTTTATTGATTTATTTAATTTGTGTAGGTGTCCATCTCAAATCAGTGACTATGAATGGCAAACAGTCATAAAATGTGTATTAGCAACTATAGTTTCAAGACAGGTTACAAAGCATGGGCATTCCAAGCTTCTGGTAGAAAAAAGTCAGATGTATGTGAAACTATTCTACAAAAAGTAGCTCTGCAGCCCATTGTAGGTAACCTCATAGATTACATCCAGCCTTAAATTGGGGCTTTCTGGTGAAATTAGGTCATTAGTCGCCAAATACAGTGCCAACTGTGTGTGAGAGACATTTTTCTTTTCCTATTTTTATTGACAAATCATCAAATATCTGTTGACATTCACCAAACCATGAAGGAAGCATAAACAGGACAACATGGAGTTTATTGTGATTACCAGAAAATTGTTAGTATCAATGCATTTGAACAATTAAATATGGTCCCTACTAATTCTTACCTCATCCTGCGATTACAGTTTCAGCAGAACCCCACAATGGCTAATTTTTTCTTTCTCCAGAAGCAACATTAATATGACGAAGATACAAGACCCAAACTTTCATTATACGGCCAAGAATCTTAACAGACCTTTGCAAGTACTTCTCCTTGGACCTTGCAACATCAGGATAAGTTCATAATGAACTCTTGGTTTTGGGGTTGACATTGATGTGAGATCACAAAGGTTGGTCTCCTCCTTCCAATAAGCAGCATCAGCATGAGGTGATGGGTCAGCTCTCTCTGAAGCAGCATTATTTATACAGAAAACCGAGTTAGTTTTCTTCAGGTAAATAACATCAGCACAGAGACTTGTCACTTGAAGGATGAAGCTTAATTTCTGACAGGTACCCAGCAGCAAAGGGACAACCTTTTGTTCTCTGATTGAGGGAGGTATTAGCAACCCAGATCCAACTGGAAACAAGCTTCATTACCAGTAGAGGATTATGAACTTTGTCACATTGAGCTGAAAAGTATGCTTAGTTTTTCCTCTCTGGTTGCTTAAGAGCTTTTGAGAATACATGGGAAAAATACTTGCAAAAGTGTCACAAGTCTACTAAAATCAATAGATACAATATCTCTTAGTTCATTAAACTGCAGATTCCAAAAGGACTGAGGGTGTCAGCATTCCAGAAAACCTCCACTCCAACAAATAACTTCGAGACAGACATCCTCTCAAAAGTTCTGTTTTATTTGGATAGTAAACTGGCACATCTGGGAAAACCCAAATCTGAAAGTTCCGGATTTTCTTGTAATGAGTAAAAACTACCAATCCAGCCCCTGCACCCATCATCGCATCACATGCCCCAATCACTATCCATCCCAATTTGAGACTTCCCCTCACCCAGGTGCAGAATAACGTGACCTTGACTTAGAAGAAGAATGCTATTATGTCTAACCACATACACTCCAAGAAATTCCCCCCTCCCATTTTCCCAGGCTCAAGAATGTGGCAGTGTGGAAGCGTCTGGTGTCAATATGGCTTCCAAAGCCGACAGGGGGAAGATGAAGAACAAGTCTAGGTTTTATCCCATGAGTCTTCAAAAATGGATCTTTCCTTCCCATACTAACCTAGGAAGTATGAAAAAGAGCAATCTGACTGTCAGGATTGCAGAAATTTTACCACCTCCAAATTCATTTTCCCCAGTTTCTTACGATACACACATATATATGGTTATCTTTATTTTTTAATTTTTGATTCATAGGAACCTTGGTCATCTTAATTCAAGTAATAATTTGAATATTTCTACAGCTAAAAATGAAAAATAGCATAACGCTCTGTTCAAGAAATAGCTGAAATTATAACATATGGGTGTTCTAATTGTTTTGTTTTGTTTAAATATTTCTAGTATTTTAATTGTAGCATATTTTTTGAACTGTAAGCTATCCAGAATCACTGACTGAGATGGACAGCTATAGAAATTGAATAAATAAATAAAAAAACATTCTGGGATATGAGAGACTTCACTTCACAGGCTCTTCAGGTGAATCAAACAACAAACTTCCTGTAGACCAGCCCATCTGGAAGGCAGTTGGGAAAAGCCACCTGAACATTATATTGCCTGTGGGATATAGGATTTGCCTTTTTTCTACAAATATTATTTTTAAACACTGCTGTTAAAAGTAGAAATTAATGTTGAGGTTCTGACACTGCTCAGGGCTGGGCTTATTCTTGCTAACTATTACAGTAGCTTTACTTAAGAATTACTAATTAATACAAATTAAGCATGATTTATTTTGTGGGATTCTGTATGTCTGCACAGCAGACTGCCTTCATTTCTCAAAGAGTTTTCCTATAAACAATTATTTACTGGTCACTTCTCTCCAGAAACAATTACTGGGTGTGTTTGAAATATTCAAAAATGCCAATTTCATGCTTTAAAATATTTTGTATAATGTTCCTAATTGTATATTTCCCAATTCTGATGTTCATTGTTGCGATAGTGAGGTTATATGCTTGAAAGGCGTATATTTCCAACACAATCACCCAAGCTATCATCCCAGTTACCCAGGTAAAGCAAACATGCACCTCTATGAAGCAGCAGCAATAGAGGAAAATTATCCCCCTAGAGATTAGAATGGCCCCTTCCAGGGGTGGGATTCAAATTTTTTAACAACCATTTCTGTGGGCATGGCTTAGTTGGTGGGCATGGCTTGGTCATGTTATTGGCTGGGTGTGACCAACTCAATATCACTCACATCGAGGCACGCATCTCCTTGCCTGGCCTCTCATGACTGCGGGGATGCTGCAACAGTTATAAGTGTGAAAAACGGTCGTAAGTCACTTTTTTCAGTGCCATTGTAACTTAGAATGGTCACTCCACACAAACAAAGTACCAGCAAAGGAGGGAAAAAAAAACTCCAGAGAAGTTCCAGAGACAGGAAGTCTAATCCTGCCAAGAATGTAATAAGGGTTAATAGAGAGGCAGTTTCTGTAAGCAACACCAGAATGTTTCCTTCCTGCCTTCCTTACAGGATTAGGCCAGTAATTTCTTCTAACAACCGGTTCTCCAAACTGCTTAGAATGTTAACAACCGGTTCTAGAGAATAGGGGCGAACTGGTAGAATCCCACCCTTGGCCCCTTCTCTAATAATAAGGCTTCGGACGGCGGCGGCATCTATCCTTGCCGTGGAAATCGCCGGCGACGGTTCCTGCTACCCCCACCCCCCACCCTCCCGCTAAGCGTGCAGCATCTACCGGCACCATAAAGATCGTGGAGAAGCGAAAGATAAAGATCAAGCCAGCCCGGAGACAGCCCAGAGGCGCAAAGGAACAAAGCAAGAACAAAGGCAAGCGGGCGAAGGCCGGGAGTGGAGGGGGGACGCCATTTTAACCGGGACGAGCCTCGCAGACAAAGAAGAATCCAAGCGGCGGATCCGCGTAAAAGCAAGGCTCGTTCTTGCAAGGGATCCGCTGTAAATCCAAGTTAGAATTTTCTGTCCGGAAGTTGGTTGGGGAGACGACGGGCAGTGAGGGAGGGAAAAATTTGGAGGAGACACCGCTGCCGCTACCACTGCTACCGCTTCGCTCCGGAGAGAGAAGGAGGAAAGCCCGAGGAGCGCCAGAAGGAGGAAAGCCCGAGGAGCCGGCGGGTGAATCGCTCCCTGAGCGAGAACGCTCCAAACGTGGCTTTTTCCCCAACTTTGAGAGTTTTCCCCTCAACTGCTGAGTGAGAACACTGTGTTACAACTTCCTGTTTACAGAGTAATAGCGATCTGCTATTCAAAAAGGATAAATTCCTCTCATCAGCTGCTAGTAAAACAATCAACCCATTCCTTGCAGACTCCTAATACTACCTCATTACCTCAAAACTTACAACTTTTCTACCTCATCACCTATATCAACGATTAGATAATCAATTTCTATAAAATATTTTATTAATGGTTTTACCGTCAGCATGGTTTGTGTGGATTTTTATTTACAGTTTGTATGTACTTTGTTTTCGGACTAAATTCCCTCCACTTAAAGACTGTTCTTGGGAGAGTTTTTCTCCAGCTGAAGGTAACCTGGACAATGGGGACAAAGTTGGAGGTATTAAAGGAACATTTCTTGGTTATTTGACTGTGTTGCCTTTGTGCCTCAAAAATCCAGGCAATTGGAGGTGCTCCAAAATATTTGGAGTGTCTGCAACATATGATGAACAAAGTTAAGATGGGGACCAAGGTGATGTGAGTGAATCTCTACAATACACATTAAAAACCAAGCAGATCTTTGATCACATCATCATGCCTGCTGTCTTGATGTTTTTGACTTCACCCTAATGCATGCTCTCCGGGGAAAGCTCGTGATAAACATACTGTAGCTTCTTTGCCAGATTGATTGCATTAGAAGGAAATAAAAGCAGTGGGTGATGATACTTGGAAAGGCAGGAGTTCCATGGTAACTTACCTGCTTTACATGCAGATGGTTTCAAGTTCAATCCTTGATTTCTCCGTGCAAACTTTTATCTGAAACCCTGGGAAGCTGCTGTCTGTTAAAGAGGCAGTTCTGGGTTAGAGGGACCAGCAGTCTGACTCGGTAGTAACCAACTTTTATGTCTCTTTGCAAGGGGCAAGAGGAGAGTAGAAGACTTATTTCTTGTCTTAAAAGCAGTCCAGCACCCAAAGGATTCATCACAAAGAACTATTGCTGCTAGCTAGTGCTTCCTTGCTAGTTACTAATCAGGGAAGATAAATCCTTTTTTTTTTTTTTTTCCAATATAGCTAAACATTTAAACATGGCATTGGTGTCATGGGATGCAGTCAGTAAAGACTGCTGTCTTGCTGACACATTTTTTTTCTTATAAATATACATTTCTCCTTGATTCTGGGAAGTTCAATGAGCATTATGCAATCATCAGTATGCAAGGAAGACTGGCTCATGGGAACTAGCTAGGAGAATCAGTGCTGGCTACCTATTTAATTCTCCAGAGCGCCTGCAATTTTGAGACTTGTTCTACAAATATATTTAGCTAGCATACCCATGATTGCATTACAGAAATATACACTACCACTCTAGCTTAATGAAACCTTGGGAATATTACTATTCCCTAACTTAGCTTAGTGCTCTTAAAATACATGTGTATATTATCCGCCTGAAAGTTAATGACAAATTCAGTATTTCTCAAGATAGTAGTTAATTGTTAGAGCTGGAATAAATTCATGGCTGATTATCTTGTATCTAGGCAACTTAAAAATAAATACGAAGCACTTACTTCAATTCCTATTCATTAGAGCAAGAAATGTAAGCCAGGTTCCCCAATGTGTCAGCTGTCAGAGATACTTGGCAAATTAGATTTGATCAACTTTATGAAGACTAATATGTAATAGAAGAGGTATGTCAATAAAGGCCCTTTTGCCATATTACAATAAAACACAGACTCCTTGCCTGTTGTTTTACGCCAATAAATTTATTTCTTTAAGCTGCCACTGGTTGGAACTGCATATCTGATTTCTCAGAAATGGGAGTGTTTCAAAAACATTACATAAGACATTTCCATCACTGAGGTTTATTAAGTGATAACAATCATAATTGGGCAAATTATATTGGGTAATGCCAGAAGGGATCTAATAGCCTGAATTGAACAAGGCCAGCTCCCACCCTAATATGAACCTCCTTCATTGCCCAGAAATGTATGCCTCAGTTTTGGAATTAAATATTACAGATTTGAACTTTGGGATCTTATACAGTAAAGAAATGCTCAAAGAGACTCCCAACATCTAATAATCAGGGTCAAACTTTGGCCATACTGCTTCATCTCCTTCTGGTATTTTGATTCTTGTAACATACTTTTCACATGCGTACTACACCTGTGCCCACAAATATATACAGCAACAGTGCAGATACTGAGAGAGCAAGAACTGCAGTGGTGAAAAATAAGTTTTATTTTATTGATTTATTTAATTTGTGTAGGTGTCCATCTCAAATCAGTGACTATGAATGGCAAACAGTCATAAAATGTGTATTAGCAACTATAGTTTCAAGACAGGTTACAAAGCATGGGCATTCCAAGCTTCTGGTAGAAAAAGTCAGATGTATGTGAAACTATTCTACAAAAAGTAGCTCTGCAGCCCATTGTAGGTAACCTCATAGATTACATCCAGCCTTAAATTGGGGCTTTCTGGTGAAATTAGGTCATTAGTCGCCAAATACAATTGCCAACTGTGTGTGAGAGACATTTTTCTTTTCCTATTTTTATTGACAAATCATCAAATATCTGTTGACATTCACCAAACCATGAAGGAAGCATAAACAGGACAACATGGAGTTTATTGTGATTACCAGAAAATTGTTAGTATCAATGCATTTGAACAATTAAATATGGTCCCTACTAATTCTTACCTCATCCTGCGATTACAGTTTCAGCAGAGAACCCCACAATGGCTAATTTTTCTTTTCTCCAGAAGCAACATTAATATGACGAAGATACAAGACCCAAACTTTCATTATACGGCCAAGAATCTTAACAGACCTTTGCAAGTACTTCTCCTTGGACCTTGCAACATCAGGATAAGTTCATAATGAACTCTTGGTTTTGGGGTTGACATTGATGTGAGATCACAAAGGTTGGTCTCCTCCTTCCAATAAGCAGCATCAGCATGAGGTGATGGGTCAGCTCTCTCTGAAGCAGCATTATTTATACAGAAAACCGAGTTAGTTTTCTTCAGGTAAATAACATCAGCACAGAGACTTGTCACTTGAAGGATGAAGCTTAATTTCTGACAGGTACCCAGCAGCAAAGGGACAACCTTTTGTTCTCTGATTGAGGGAGGTATTAGCAACCCAGATCCAACTGGAAACAAGCTTCATTACCAGTAGAGGATTATGAACTTTGTCACATTGAGCTGAAAAAGTATGCTTAGTTTTCCTCTCTGGTTGCTTAAGAGCTTTTGAGAATACATGGGAAAAATACTTGCAAAAGTGTCACAAGTCTACTAAAATCAATAGATACAATATCTCTTAGTTCATTAAACTGCAGATTCCAAAAAGGACTGAGGGTGTCAGCATTCCAGAAAACCTCCACTCCAACAAATAACTTCGAGACAGACATCCTCTCAAAAGTTCTGTTTTATTTGGATAGTAAACTGGCACATCTGGGAAAACCCAAATCTGAAAGTTCAGTTTTCTTGTAATGAGTAAAACTACCAATCAGCCCCTGCACCCATCATCGCATCACATGCCCCAATCACTATCCATCCCAATTTGAGACTTCCCCTCCACCCAGGTGCAGAATAACGTGACCTTGACTTAGAAGAAGAATGCTATTATGTCTAACCACATACACTCCAAGAAATTCCCCCCCTCCCATTTTCCCAGGCTCAAGAATGTGGCAGTGTGGAAGCGTCTGGTGTCAATGCTGGCTTCCAAAGCCGACAGGGGAAGATGAAGAACAAGTCTAGGTTTTATCCCATGAGTCTTCAAAAATGGATCTTTCCTTCCCATACTAACCTAGGAAGTATGAAAAGAGCAATCTGACTGTCAGGATTGCAGAAATTTCTACCACCTCAAATTCATTTTCCCCAGTTTCTTACGATACACACATATATATGGTTATCTTTATTTTTTTAATTTTTGATTCATAGGAACCTTGGTCATCTTAATTCAAGTAATAATTTGAATATTTCTACAGCTAAAAATGAAAAATAGCATAGCAGCTCTGTTCAAGAAATAGCTGAAATTATAACATATAGGTTGTTCTAATTGTTTTTTTGTTTTGTTTAAATATTTCTAGTATTTTAATTGTAGCATATTTTTGAACCTGTAAGCTATCCAGAATCACTGACTGAGATGGACAGCTATAGAAATTGAATAAATAAATAAAAAAAAACATTCTGGGATATGAGAGACTTCACTTCCACAGGCTCTTCAGGTGAATCAAACAACAAACTTCCTGTAGACCAGCCCATCTGGAAGGCAGTTGGGAAAAGCCACCTGAACATTATATTGCCTGTGGGATATAGGATTTGCCTTTTTTCTACAAATATTATTTTTAAACACTGCTGTTAAAAGTAGAAATTAATGTTGAGGTTCTGACACTGCTCAGGGCTGGGCTTATTCTTGCTAACTATTACAGTAGCTTTACTTAAGAATTACTAATTAATACAAATTAAGCATGATTTATTTTGTGGGATTCTGTATGTCTGCACAGCAGACTGCCTTCATTTCTCAAAGAGTTTTCCTATAAACAATTATTTACTGGTCACTTCTCTCCAGAAACAATTACTGGGTGTGTTTGAAATATTCAAAAATGCCAATTTCATGCTTTAAAATATTTTGTATAATGTTCCTAATTGTATATTTCCCAATTCTGATGTTCATTGTTGCGATAGTGAGGTTATATGCTTGAAGGCGTATATTTCCAACACAATCACCCAAGCTATCATCCCAGTTACCCAGGTAAAGCAAACATGCACCTCTATGAAGCAGCAGCAATAGAGAGAAAATTATCCCCCTAGAGATTAGAATGGCCCCTTCCAGGGGTGGGATTCAAATTTTTTAACAACCATTTCTGTGGGCATGGCTTGGTTGGTGGGCATGGCTTGGTCATGTTATTGGCTGGGTGTGACCAACTCAATATCACTCACATCGAGGCACGCATCTCCTTGCCTGGCCTCTCATGACTACTTGGGATGCTGCAACAGTTATAAGTGTGAAAAACGGTCGTAAGTCACTTTTTCCAGTGCCATTGTAACTTAGAATGGTCACTCCACACAAGCAAAGTACCAGCAAAGGAAGGGAAAAAAACTCCAGAGAAGTTCCAGAGACAGGAAGTCTAGTCCTGCCAAGAATGTAATAAGGGTTAATGGAGAGGCAGTTTCTGTAAGCAACACCAGAATGTTTCCTTCCTGCCTTCCTTACAGGATTAGGCCAGTAATTTCTTCTAACAACCGGTTCTCCAAACTGCTTAGAATGTTAACAACCGGTTCTAGAGAATAGGGGCGAACTGGTAGAATCCCACCCTTGGCCCCTTCTCTAATACTCTTCCGGAAGGCACTGAAGACCTGGTTCTGCCAGCAGGCTCGAGGAATCCAGAGCGGCATGGATCCCATCAAATGGCTTGAGTGATCTGCTGTCATCTGGGTGGGGGGGGGGAGTTGAGGGGGTGATTTTTTTTTCCAGATTATGTTCTATTGTACTTTATTAATTTATTTGATTCCTTTTGTTAGTTTTTATTGTTTTTTTGTTTTAAATATGGTTTTATATTCTGTAAGCCATCTTGAGTTGCCATGGGTGAATAGGCGACAATATAAATTCAATAAATAAATAAATGCTGGAGAAGGAAGAGGATTACTTTAGTGACAACAACAAAGGCATTGTAATGACCCGGGGTGTGGCACAAAAATAACAAAGACACCAAAGTAGATAAATTCCCTTTAATGCCTCCAACATGGCCCCCAATGTCCAGTTATACTTGGCTGGAGATCAAACTCTTCCAAAAACAGTCTATGAAAGGAAGAAATGCAGTCCGAACTCAAAGTAAAGATAATTAGAAATAAAAAACCAACATAAACCACGCTGAAATAATTTATACGACAGGTCAGGATGATAAATTGCAGACTTCCAAAAGATAACGCAGCACCCACAGTTGTGAGGACACCAAAACCCAGGTAAGCCTCGATAAAGATAATGCACGCTTTGCTTCCAGCAACTTTGCCATGCGCAGTTTGCTCTTTTAAACAGTCTCCCCAGCTGCAGCCCACAAAGGGGATCAGGGCCTTTCCTCTCCCATAAGCCTCATTGCTTCCTTCTCTGTTACTCCCTGCATGCCCTAGGATGAATAGGGGATGGCCACAGCCACCGAATCCACACACCCACTCCCTGTCAGCTGCTCAATCTCCCCCTGAGAATCGGACTCCAACAAGGGCATGACAGGCATCATCACATACGCTATGGGAGAAGGCAGTGGTGAACCACTCCTGTATTTTATCAAGCAAACCACAAGGATGGAAAAATATTTAAAAAATGATGGATGATATAGGGCCGGATAATGGGCCACTCAAGTTTGGGGGGCATTCATTATGTTACTGGGGAAAAGCTGATGAACTTCTGGAGTGTTAACAGTGTTTATGACATGGCTAGATTAATATCTTCATGACAGCTAGTTGCTGATGTTGCCAATAGAAAGCCTCAAAAACAGAATCACAGTGGGAAGATGCAATGTAGGAATAATGAATATGGGAAAGTTCAGTGCAGCAAAAAATGAAATGAGTAGAAATTGATATTTAGGTGTTAGTTAATTCAGAAGGATTGGAGTCTGATACTTTTTATCAGAAGATCCAAATGTTTATTCTTCAATAGCAATAGCACTTAGATTTACATAGTGCTTCATAGTACTTCATAGCACTCTCAGCATATTTCACTCAACAATCTAGGTCCTCGTTTACCGACCTCAGAAAGATAGAAGGCTGAGTCAACCTTGAGCTGGTCAGGACTGAACTGTTGGTGGTGGAATGCAGAGTTAGCCTGCAATACTGCATTCTAAACCATTGAGCCACCATGGCTCTTTAATATCAAACTAAACTTCATGGGCAACCCTTTAAATATGTGGATAATCCAAGTTTATGCTCCAACCATCACCTCTGCTCCAACAAAGGTTGTTTGCCAACTCAACCGGTGTTGCCTCCATATTATAACATGGTCTGAAACCCAACTATTAATCTGTTTCCTCCAAGATCCTCTCAACTGCTATCCATTAATTTCTACACCCTTCCCCCCAAAAGCAAAGGTTGGAAACTGGCAGGTAATTATCCAAAATATAAGAATCCATTGATGGCTGATTTGAACTTTGGTGTTGGGGAAGATTCCTAAAAATATCATGGGCTTCCAAGAAAACAAGTAATCAAACAAATCTACCCAGAGTTTTTGTTTGAGGCACAAATGACCAGGCTCAAATTGTCCTACTTCAGGCACATTATGAAAAAGTTAGTTCTCCGGAGAAATCTATAATGCAGAGAAAGGTGGAAGGAAAAGGACAACTAGCAATAAGCAGGTTGGACTTAATTATAGTGGTGATGGGTCCCCAACTGGAAGACCTGAAGGACCAGGTTAGAGACAGATCTTCATGGACAAAACATATGTGATCAATAAGTCACTGTCTTGATGGCACAAAATCAGTTTTAAATACAGGTAATCCTTGACTTATGACCACAATTGAGCCCAAAATCTATGTTGCTATGTGTGACATCTGCTAAGTGAGTTTTGCCCTATTTTACAACTTTTCTTGCCACAGTTGTTAAGTGAATGATTGCAGTTGCTAAATTAGTAACCTGGTTGTTAAGTAAATCTGGCTTCCCCATTGACTTTGCTTGCCAGAGGCTCACCAAAGCTGATCACATGATCCTAGGGCCCTGCAATCATCATAAATATAACTCAGTTGCCAAGCATCTGGATTTTGATCACATGACCCATGGGGATGCTGCAACGGTCACAAGTGTGAAAAACAGTCATAAGTCACTTTTTTCAGTGCCGTTGTAAGTTTGGATGGTTAACGAACTATTGTAAGTTGAAGACTACCTGTATTGTATACCAAAGTAGCCAGAAGTAAAATATCAGCTATAATCATGAAGATACTGGGAACTAATTGTCTCTATTGCATTTGCCCCATCCCAGTGACTCCTATTTCTGCTCCTCTCTTTCTGAAGGAGAGAACAATATGTTTAGAATCAGTAGAAGTGAGTTATCACAGATCTAAGAGAAGCATAAATTTCTGCAAAGGAGCAGGGGCACATGCATTCAGATGTTCTTCATTCCTCCAAGATGTTTTCTAGTTCTTAGGCTGAGAAGATTGCACAAATGTGATTTATTTATTCATCCATACTGCATGGGATTGCTTTATTCATTACCTGTCTATCTCTGACAAGTGATGAAATTTTCATGGGTATCACTGAAAGCTGCATTAAGAGCAGATCTAACAGACATTCCATGTACGCTTAGGGATATACAAGAAATCCATTGCTACAAATGGTATAAGTTGGTAATACAGATTGTATCATAGTAGCTTGGGGCAATAATGCCAGAGTCTTGATGTTTTATACAAAGCCATATATTTTGGAAAATACTTTAAAAATATATCATTAAAGAGTGTGAGGCTATATTAAAATGTATATCACCCATAACTATGTATCATAAACTATACATTAGTTTCTTAAAATAGTGTTAATTAAGAAAACCAACCATCAAAATGAATTCTTATAGGAAACTAATCTTATTGATGCTACCAATAAAAGTTATTTCCAATTTTTAAAATGATTCATAGAATACTTAGTGGAATGGAATAATGAGTCATTGCAGTCAGTATTGACATGTGTCAGCAGCAGAGTGATCTGTAGGTTGATAGACAGATCCATTTGCAAATCAGCTGTTTTTGTTCATCAGGCTTGCTGAAATTTCATCAACAATTCTTTTGAGCCAATTAAAAAAAAAAATCTGGTGGGTAGACCTGTGCATTCTAGGTTCGGATAATATCAGCCATGCACTACAAATCAGTCAAATTCATAATTATGAACTTCATTGTCCCTATTATGTAGGATAATTATTTTATCCCCTATATACAGTAGCTCATTCTGAAATGCTATTTCAAAAAACATTTTATCTTTTGTGCTTTAACAGTGCCTGTCTCCTAGAATTTATGGTGATTACGGTGATCTGCCAGGAAACATACAGGCTAATGGAATTAAAGGCTTGGAGAGATAGGAACTTGAAGGTACAGTTTTATTAGGAACCTCTTGTGAAAGTCTGATTTATCCCAAAGACATATTTCAGACAGCATTTGATTTTCTTTAAATAGCCTGCTTCCAAATGAATGTAAAACCTAGCAAAAAAATCCAAGGAAACGTCTGTTAGTGAAGTGATGTATAAAGACATTCATTTATTACAGATGAAGAGGCAATCTACACTAAGGTGACAATTACAGGCAAGGGTTGTTGTATGGAAAAGAAAATCAAAAGACATTTCTACTCCAGGGGAAATGGATAGTGTGATGGGAAGGGAGGGAGGGTTGAAATGCTAAAGGAGAAAGAGGATGTTAGAAGTGAACGTTCTAATTTACAATTTCCTGGATCAAGAAATAGAGTCTTAGTACTGTTCAAAGGCAGTTTTCTTCTGAGTGGTGACTTCCAAATTTGTTGGGGTATAAATCCTAAAATTTTCAGTAATCATGGCCAAATGTCATACTACTAGATAAGAATTCTGGGAGTGAGGTCAAACACATCTCCAGGGCGCCAAGTTGTAGAAGGCTGTTCTAGAGACATTCAGTCTCTAGGACAAATACCTACATTTGTCAAAATGCAAAGTACATTTTAGAAGCCAAGAATTATGTTTGGCCAGGAGGTGCATTCAAAAAAGTTGATAAGACCAAGGCAAAAAGAAAGCAAAATAGGTTCCACTTAATTTTAATAAAAAATACAATGACTTAAAAACAGTTAATCTGATTTCTTCTTCCTATGAATTTAATGTTTTATTCTGTTGGTTATATAACATACTACTGGTTAATGTTAATTTCTGAAAGGCCTTTGGAAGCACAGATTCTGTTCTGAGCAATGAGCTTTATTGCTGAAACAGTCATCTAGATAATTTCAGTCTCAAATCGGTTTTATATGAATATAAAATGCTTGCTTGTTTCTTTAGTAAGAACAAGATCAGTGTAAGATAAGGGTAGTTTAGTTGATCACATTTGCAATGTTTATCATTGCTGCAATATAAAAAAGATGTTGAGAATGATAGAAGGATAGAAACAATGCAGAGAAGAGCAACAAAGTTGATTAGGGGACTGGAGGCTAAAACATATGAAGATCAGGTTCCAGGAATTAGACATGTCTAGTTTAATGAAAAGAAGGACTAAGGATGACATGATAGCAGTATTCCAACATCTGAGGGGCTTCTACAGAGGTGGTATTCAGCAGGTTCTGACCAGTTCTGGAGAACTGGTAGTGGAAATTTTGAGTAGTTCAGAGAACCCGCAAATACCACCTCTGACTGGAGATTTTTATCCTTTCCCTGCCACACCCACAAAGCCACGCCCACAGAACTGGTAGTAAAAGAAATTGAATCCCACCACTGATACTTCAAGTTTCAAGTGCTTGAGCATGGAGTTGGACTAGAAGATCTCCAAGGTCCCTTCCTGCTCTGTTATTCTGTTAATTAGGAATTCTTGGCTGTGATGAGCAAATCCAGAGGGGAAGAATAAGGGTTACTTCCCCCCCATACACTTGGTTGTTTAGAGACAACCTTAAGTGTTTTACTATCTGGGTCTTGTTTATATTCCACTAAATATAATTGGCTTTTACTGGGGAATATTGGGGGGTGGGAATGGCAAAGCACAGCTAACCTCATGCCCCTAGGCCTGGATACTGAACGCCTCTACAAAAAAGAACTTGGATTCCATTGTATTGATTTAAAGGCACAGATTTTTCTAACAATCCAAAAGCATATTTTAACAATATTGTTCTGAATATTGTGACAGCAGTAATAATTTTGGGAAAGTAGGGACTCAAGGGAAATCCTTCAAAATAAAGAAATAAAGAATAACTCTTGTTCACAAAATTTCCCAAATTCATGTTCTAGTTTATGTTGTAAAAGAGACATTTCACCATATAAGAGTATCTTCAGATGTAGAGATTGTAATCGTGAATATATATCTGAATGTAAGTTTCACAGAATTCTGTAGCATTCTTAGATAAAAATGTAGAAAATTGCATAGAAACATATCCATCTTGAGTGAAATTAAGTAATATTGTTATTAATTTTCAAGATGTTTTACCCTATATTATATTTGATAATATAAAAACCTTAACTATGCTGCAACAGAGAGAAAATGATACGACTGGATAGAATATTTTTGTTCTATGGAATCTGAATTATTAATTCAGTTGACATTCATTGAAATGATGGAATTAGCTGCCAAAAAGACAACTATTTTATAATAGTTTTTCTCTTTAATCATATAGAATAGAATGGAATGGAATGGAATGGAGTAGAATAGAACAGTGGTCACCAACAAGTGGGCCGGGGACCACTGGTGGTCTGTGAGAAAATTTCAGTGGTCCACAGAGAAATGTCACTCCCAAAGCAATTAATCCAGGCTGCGCAGGAACACAAGGTTGCGCCGCCCACAAGGCCCCTTGGGAACACAAGACTTGCATCACTTGCATTGCTAACAACACAAGGTAGTGAGGGGAGGGAGGAAAGGGAGGGGGGAACTCGCCCTACTCACCCCACTCACCCCACGTGCCTGGCCTGGCCACCGGGCTGCTTCTTTCCACTTCTTCCTTCTGCTTTTGGCTGCACGCAAGGAAAGCAACAAAAGTCTTTCTTTCTCTCCCCCAAACTCCACCAGAAATGAGTCTTTGGGACACTGCAAGGTCTCCTGCTCCAAAAGGCTGCACTGGCAATGACTCATTTCTGGCGGCGTTTGGGGGAGAGAAAGAAAGACTTCTGCTGCTTCTGCTGCTTTCCTTGCATGAAGCCAAAAGTCAGTCAGTCTCTCTCTCTCTCTCTCTCTCTCCTCCTGAGAATGGAGCTGGAGATCCCAAATAAAGAATGATCGATCAGTAGGAAAATGGGGTGGGGAATTTTCCTGTAAATTTTTGGGGGATTTTCCCAGGGTCTCTGCTGCTTTCTGCAGAGACCCTGGGAAAACGTCAGCAAGCCACCATCAGTCAAAATTCATATTAATGGTCCGCGGGATTTAAAATTATAAGTTTGGTAGTCCCTGAAGTCCAAAAGGTTGGCGGCCCATGGAATAGAATACTGTAGAATACAAATAGAAATGAATAGAATACTTTATTTGGCCAAGTGTTTAGACATTAGACATAATCATGAAATTAATATAATGGTTTTTATCTTAAGTTTTTTTTCAAAAGGTCATTTGGAAGAAACTATTTTTCCCAAAGTTTTACTTACCACTTCATACAATAATATGTGAACAATTTCAATTTGTTTGGAGATAAAAATATATTAACTGCACAATTTTCTTCATTTGTAAGTTCCAGTTCCTTAGGCTTTCCAACAAAGCCTAAGTAACTTGAAAAAAAAATCTATTAATGAAAATTTTATTTGGGCAAAAATTATTCTTGTGCATTAAAAATTCTCTTTTTATGCAACATAGTTGGAGAGGTTAAATTGAATGCATTCTGGGTTTCTCCTAAAGCATTTTTACTCTTGGTGGAGGATGAAAAAGCTGAGGATGGAGAGAAATAGCCAAGAGTAAACAAAAAGGCTCCAAAATGCAAGACAAACAGTATTTTTATTACTTATTCAAACAAATGAATGTATTTTGAAATGCAATGGAGTCACAATATGCACTAGGTGATATTTATAGTGTAATTAACAACTAATTGCTACCATTATTTTCAAGTTGCTAATTCTACTATTTTCCTTCTAATTTTTGCATGCGTGGGATTAGATTGATGGAACAAGCTATAAGCAATTTTAAAGAAAGAAGTCATTCTAATAAATACTTTATTTCTATCAGGTTGTGTGCCAAATAGTGATGATAATTTTACATTTGTCGAAAGCCTCCTCCTCCATTCATATGCCTTTCGGATGAAGGAACAGGAATGGGCAAAGCCAAATGATTTGACTGAGAATTTTATTAGTAGTGTTGTTTGCTAATGTATTCCTGCTTCAGCAGGTGGCAGCATCTACCTGTCTGGGCTTGGGGTGTCCAAGAAGCCACCAGAAATTAAGTTGAACTCAAAGTTAACATTTAATTTAATTTTTATTTATTTTATTTGTAGAATAGTAGAACCAATATGATGAAAGGATGAAAATAGATATAGAAAATAGAGTCATGCATATCAGCTTTTTTGTCTGGTTGCCAAATTTCATGTTCACTTAAATCCTACTGTCAGTAGCACTTGAAGAAATTAGTCATGTAGCCCCAGGGACTATCTTCAGACTCATTTGCCTCTTCTGGTTGCTCTTGAAAGAAGACTTGCTCTTCTTCAACCCTGAGGCAAAAAAGGTTGGGAGGGATTCTGATAAAAAAGACTCCCTTTTTAAGAAGGTGTTGAATCCAGTGGTCTCCTTTCCCCTCCAATCTCTAGGAAGACCTCATCAAATATTCTGAGTGCCAGCCCAGGATTAGCAAGTTCGACATCTTAAAAAAACCATTCAGCTGCATTATACCTCAGGTAATAAATTATTCTTATGATTGCTAGTTTAGGTAATCCATCTGCCTACAAATGTGGGTGCTCAATCACAGGAGGTTTTCAAGAAGAGATTGAACAGCCATTTGTCCAGAATGGTACAGGGTCTCCTGCTTGAGCAGGGGGTTGGACTAGAAGACCTCCAAGGTCCCTTCCAACTGTGTTATTCTGTATTCCTATTCCTCATTCTTGTTCTAGGTGTTGGAGCATTGGGTGGCATCTTAATTCAGGAGGTTCTTTGTTGAGGCAGATCATCTAGATTTCAGTCTTCAGATCTGGTTGGGGTAAAAGGACTATTGATTAGTTTGTGAGAGGATTTGTTCCAGGCAAGGACCCAAGAAGGTGAGAAAAGGCTAGAGAAGAATTCATTGTTGAGATGAGAACAATTTCAGGTCTCTAGCCAAATATTAGGTTAATACTGAGTGCATTATTCAGCACATACTGCTTAGCTTTCAGCAATGCTCCGGAATCTCATTTTATTATTTTATTTATTTTACTTTATTTTTAAAACAGAATTGACATATTTGTGTTATTGTGAAGAGAAATAACTAAAACACTTCATCGAGAAGTATAGACAATACAACATAAACTGGCATACTTAAGAAATTAAAAACAGATTTTTGGGCTATAGAATACAATAGTATGTGATTAATTTCAGTTTGCTTAGAGTTAAAAATCTCTAACTGCACAGTTTTCTTCTGGTATTATGTAAGGGATTTATTAGTACATAAGGAGGCTGTGAAAAATGCCCTCCAAAGCTATAAATGGATTTCAGAGGCTAAGGTCCATGCTCGCTCTCACATACACATCACAACACCGATGTGCTCCAAAAACTATTTATACCATGCCCTCACAATGTTCAGGCTTTACCTCATCTATCTAACACAGAGATGAGGTGGCATTGAAGGATTATTGATATATGTTGTGGGTTGGGGGGGGGGGGGGGGGGAGTGGTGAGTTGTGGAGAAGGAATAGGAAAAGGGTAAAATATAAAGAAAATTGGGATTTTTTTTTTTTTTTTTAAAAAAGTAAGTCTTCCTAGGGGGATTTTTAAAATAGTACTCTTCAAATTCTCTGAACAAAATTTTGGCCATGGGTACAATTTAGGTTGATACTATAGTTGATGACAAAGGGATCCCCCAATTTTCTACTGATCTACTACTGCAAGTTTAGCTACTGCAAGTATATCCTTTTGTTTTTGATCCCTGGAAACTGTTGTCAGTTGTCATTTTGGCTTAGGCTACAAGAGGACTGTATACCTGTTTTTTTCAAAATCTTTCCCTTCTGTAAATACCAATGTGCTTTTCAGTTTTTGTACCAGAATCTTCATTATAGATTCTGGTACAAAAGAGTATTATATGCTAGATCTGACTACTGTTGCTAAGTGGCATGGTCATATGATGTCACAATTTATTATTGCATCACTTAATGATGACAATTCTGGTCCCAACTGCCATCCTTAACCAAGACTAGCTGTATTGACATTGGTTATAATAAGCTTGTTTGCACTGTATTTCCTTCTTATATGCTGGTGAATCAGAGAGGCATTTGTTCAAACTGTTAATAAATATGAACTTGTTTTAAAAATGAAAGGAGCTATAGACATGAATCAATCTAACCTTTGCTCTTTGCTTCTGTTAAAGAAGTTGCTTGAACCATTGTGTTAAGGTTGGGAATCATTTGTTAGGAATTCAATCTGTAAGAGAATTGTATCCTTTTCCATCTGGTTTCTCTCTTCTGCAATTTGCTTCAGAGCGAGGCACATTCTTGGAGCAGGTTCCCAGGAACATCCTGCTCCATAGATAAGGGGGGCTGCCTAGGAGCATGAACACACAAGGACACGGGATAGTGTGTAAAATAACAAAGCATGGACAAAGAATGCTCCATGGATAGGAGGGCATGGGCAAGACATTGCTCACATTGAATAACGAACCTCTGTCTCTGATTGGATAAATTTTATTTGTATTGGCGTAAAATGTATATAATACTCTGAGCCACTCTCACAGAGTGTGGCTATTCCTTACATGCATTTTGTCTGTATGTTTTGGACATAGTATTCACCCAGACTTTTTGCTTTGGCCAAAGAATTAAAAAAGCTGTTATTTTTGCAAGTTTCATCTCGAGTCTCACTCTTTGGCACTTAGTGGCTCGGGGAAACTTCAGGGACCTTACAGACTCTGTTTCGTAGAGAATGGTTCTCACATATTTCTGTTATGGTCATCTTCCTTACTGTCCCAGAGAGAAGTACAAGAAATCTTGGGCTTAGAAGATGAAAGTTAGGCAAGAGCATTTTGATATAGCTGGGTCACCTTTGTTAATGACCAGGAGCTGATGGAATCTACCACAAAAGTCTTTATTTCAAGCACTGAGTCCTAGAAGGACAATCCCAGCATTTAAATCAAATGCCTGCCCTAGTCTAGAACCAGCATATCACATACAGCATTTCTAAACCTGGCAGAGTTGGATGTGGGTAAGATCCATTTTAAATTTGCTTACAACTTGTCTCCCCAAAGCATTAAGTGATTCAGTTGCGGGAAGGATTTTCTTTATACAATGTATGGTTTACTTACAGTGATGGTTCTCACTTTATTATTGGACATATATTTTCCATTCTATTTCCTTGTAGAATTCATAACATCCCAAAAAAAAAACTGGTATAGACTCACAATTAGAAACATAATGTGGCATCCTTTGTTATTAAGACAGTGTTTGGCTCTTTATTTTTAACTCAAGATCCTATAATATTATCTTCTCAGTATTAAAGGCTGAAATTTTAAAACTTACTTGCCTACTAAATTTTGTCTTCAAAGAAAAACCAGAAAGTCCAGTTGCCTCTTTAAAAAGGGACAACCATGACCTGGATAATTAAGAATCTCCATAGACATTTGCCTGCTAAAGTTACAGTTTAGGACAATCCCCGCTTGAAAATTGTAGCATTCTCTTTATTTTGTTATTTGCTTTGTATTTGTGGACTAAGAGGAGTTTTTATACTTAGCATACTGTACTTAAAATGGATAGTTTTTATTTAATTAAAACAGCTTTCATCTTCACAATTTGATCCACCCATATTAGCAATATCTCAAATTTCTTTTTTGTAGATAAAGTTTTTTATTTTTAAACACAAACATACACATACAAAAACATAAAAACATAAAATCCTCTTCCATTTTATATACATACAGTGTGTCAGTTGGTTGCGTATCTTTTGTGCTATACTTTTGTAGTCATTTACTCACAATTTATATCAATCTTCACATTGTCAAACTAACATATGTTTATATATTTATCAGTTATTAATCATCCATGACTAAACTATTTATTCCATCATTTTATATGAGATGTTCTACATTTTATCTTAAAATTTATGTTATACTTTCAACCAGTGGTTATATATATCTGTATCATGTTTTATGTCAATCTATTAGATTTCTATCACAAAATTATCTAGTCTATTATATTACCATGCCTTTTTATCCAACCATTGATAAAACAAATCCCATATCATATAAAATTGCTTATCTTCTTGTTCTCTAATTTCAAATGTCAATTTACTCTTTTCAGCAGAGTCCATAATTTTTTGGATAACTTCCTCCTGCATAGGTATTTTGTCATTTTTTCAGTTCTTCGCAAATACAGTTCTAGCTGCTATTAAGACATTTACAATCAAATATTTCAGTTCTTTATTGTATATGTCTGGTATGACTCCCAATAAAAAGATCTCTGATTTAAAGTCTATATGCTGTTTTATCATTTGTCATTTATTATTTATCATTTATCACTAGAGTTTCATTTTGGTTCAACTTTCATATATCTGTTCATCTGTTCATCTACCTCTAGATGACATTGCTAGGGCTCGCTGCCTTAGAAGAGTGAGGAAAATCCTCAAGGACGACTCACACCCCAGTCAGCACTTCTTCACTCTCCTACCATCGGGTAGGAGATAGAGAAGCACAGCCAGCTGCACCAACAGGCTGAAGAACAGTTTCTACCCGTGGGTTGTCTTTTCCTGAACGGAAAATAACTTCATGTCAACATAGTACGATAGACTTGCGGGGCCAGCACATTGTGCAACAAGGTCACATGGTGTAATAAGATTGGGAGTGGGTTTGGGACTTCTGTCCTCACTGTGAGTTGTGTTTGTGTGTGTGGAGTACACAAAGGGAGGCTCAGCCAATCTCATTGTACACATGTTGTACTCTGACAATAAAGGTAATAATAATCTTGTTCTGGGAGAGTAAAATGGTTTAAACTATGTGAATGTAATTTTAAATTATATTCCCCAATTTTTAAATTTGTGAAAAATTATGCATTTAAAGTATGAGATGATTCTATGATTCTGTGGATATTTATCAAATTCAAAAATATTCACTCTCTGCATATGAATTGGCTGTTTATAGAAGTCATGGAAAGATTGAGCAGTAATACTCTGTGCTGTTAACTGAGATAAAATTTTCTGAACCTCTCTTCCTGGACACAGATACAAAATAAAGAGTTGAATGGGAGAACAGAAAGATGCTATTCTGTTAATAATTTCCATATATGTGTGGCAGAGAATATGAACAATTTAAAGTAGGGGTAATTCAACCTTAGCAACTTTAAGACTGGTGGACTTCAACTCCCAGAATTCCCCAGAGAACTTACAATTCTGTGAGTTAAATCAGTGTTAAAGTTGCCAAGTTTGGACACTCCTGCTTTAAAGGGTCAATCATCATGAAAAAAATCCCCTGATTTCTTTGTTGGAAAAAAAAAATGAGGTCGACATTCAAAAGAACTTGAACTTAAAAAACCTGGGAAGAATTCTGCTTCTTTCAACACCTCTTGAGTTTCTTATAAAAATATTGCTCAGAGCAGCAACTTTTAAGAAGCTTCAGAGGAAGTATTTTTTTTCTTTCAGCTATTGCCCTAGCAACAACTAAGGCTAATGAGTGTGTTGCCAAGCTTTTGAAGACAGCTCCATTGTCCAAGAGTATTGTGGGAAAATTACAGTTGTCAAAGCAATCCCATCTTTCTTGCTGATTTCTGTACATTGTAGCTTTTTAGCTGCATCAATTTGCCAAATGTGAACCCTACCAGGTGCCTTAACTTAACTTTTCCTGGCCTGAAGTTTAAGTGCAAGTGCTTTTGAAGAAACACTGAGTTGCCAGATTAGACTGGGCATGCACCATTGATCTGACAAATGGGAGCAATTTTCAACTGCCACATTTGAAGTACAATCTGTTAGATGTGCAAGAGTTGGATCTGAAGCTGCTGCCATGCTTAGGTATCACTCGGTTACATACAGCCTTGTACTGCATTTAGCCATCGCACAAGGAAGCAGCTGGGGTTCTCCAGATAATGTAGAAGACAACTCCCATAATTCCAATGTCAGGTTTCCAAGTGATGAAATCCATTTAAAAAGAAAAGAACAAAGTCCATCTTCCAAGACAATTTCTTTATTTAGGAAAGCACATTGGCCAAAGCCATGGTAATTCCAGATCTGACACAACCCAGAATTACCCTATGATATTAAAAGTTAGAAACAACCCCCAAAAGTCACATTCTCCAATTGAAGTAATTCAACGTTGCTTGATGTCATAAATCTCCACCTCAAGGGGCCCAAGCACGGACAGCTCGTTTTCCCACGGGAAGAAGAATCACCTAGCCAAAACAACTCTATCTCCACTCCTGCCCCCTTAGAAATGTGGCAAGCTCAAAACCCTTCCCCTATGACTGCCACAGAGAAAGTAAGAAAAAGAATATATACAAAGCCTAACTAAAATGGCTACCCATATGTCATTTTCAGGCTTGACATCCATGCTATTAGAGGAATGGGTGGGGGAGCACTAGGGTTTGTTTGTTTATATTCCAACATTATTATTTTTGCAAATAACTCAAGGCAGCGAACATATACAACACACCTTCTTCTTCCTATTTTCCCCAGAACAACAACCCTGTGAGTGGACGGAGCTGAGAGAGAGTGGTTGGCCCAAAGTCACCCAGCTGGCTTTTGTGGCAAAAGCAGGACTTGAACTCACAGTCTCCTGCTTTCTAACCTGTGACTTTAACCACTAGACCAACTGACTCGTTAACTCTGTTATCTGTTAGCTGTGCCTTTTCACATAAACGATTTGAGATGCTCAGCAATAAACTTGGTATACAGTTTAAAGGAGAAAAACATATTTACATCATCTTGAATGAGGGAAGACTCATTTTCCCTCACTCCCGCCCATTAACAGGCCTGCCCCTTTTCCAGTAGAATCTGAATGCAGAAGACTGGGAATTCAGAACCAGAGCAAAGGTTTGATTTTCAGACACAAGTAGTCCTCGACTTATGAGCAATCACTTAGTGACCATTTGAAGTTCCAACCAATCCTCCTAAAGGTGCTTATGTTCTGGTTCTGGATTTCCAACAGTCGCCTCCCCTGAAGTCACATGCCTGCATGTTGGGAGATTGGCAACTGGCCAAACATTTACAGCCAGTTGATCATGTGACTGTGTTTGACGATGTTTTTGCAGAAAACATTTAGTTCCATTTTTGGGCAAACACATCTCATAGTGAACAATGGAGTAATAATAACGATAACAATAACAACAACAATACTAATAATACTAATAATGTACAAGGAAGCAAATGGTTGCAATCATGGTTGTTCGCTTAACAAAAACTAAAAAAAATGATTGTAAAATTAGATTAATCACATGGATGACCTGTTTTACAACTCTCATGACTGAAATGGGCAGGCTTCATTACGGTCATTAATCAAGGACTACCTCTAACTATTATGAAAGTGAGCAATTCTTCCCTGCATTTTGTGTTTACCAGAATAATGTTGTTCTTAAAATATAGTTTATTAAACAAAGTGAAAAACGAAGCCTTTCATTCAAAACATTCACACAGTAGATTCATAACGGATGATCCATTGTCTTTAAGGGAGCAATTTCCCGAGTTTATTCTAATAATAAGAAAAATATGTACATCATTCTCTAGGACTTAGCTTGGCTATATATCATTTAAACTGGATTGGATATCTACAACAAAAAGAAGGAAAGTAGTGTTCATGTTCTTCAGTTTCTTTCTTTTTCTTTTTTAATTCTACAACAGTCCTGATTGCCAGTGGATAAATGCCTCTCTGCCTTTATACAATTATAATGCTTCAAGTTCAGGAAGTTGTTCATTCCAGAGACATCAAACAGCATGACCAGGTCCTCTCAAATATCAAGTTTATCTTTGCACTTAGAGAATATCTTAACTTCAAGGTGCAAAGATTCTCTAAAAGCTTCCTTCAAACCAAACTGCCACAAGAACAAGGAATTTCTGTTCTTTCACAGCTCCTATGCACTTATTTATTTTTTTATTTTTATTTATTTTATTTGGTTTGTCAATTGCTTACAAGATAATAGGTATAAGTAAAAACATAGTTATGAATACATGGATACATATAAGAAAAATAAAAGAAACAACAGGACAGGGACGGTGGGCATGTTAGTGTACTTATGCACGCCCCCTACAGACCTCTTAGGAAAGGGGTGAGATCAATAGTAGAAAGTCTAAGGTTAAAGTTTTTGGGGTTTGGGGAAGAAACCACAGAGTCAGATAGAGTATTCCAGACATTGACCACTCTGTTGCTGAAATCGTATTTTCTGCAATCCAGTTTGGTGTGATTAACCTTGAGTTTGTATCTATTGTTTGCTCTTGTATTGTTATGGTTGAAGCTGAAGTATTCATTGACAGGTAGGACATTGCAATGTATGATTTTATATAGTATACTTAGATCGGACTGAAGGCGGCATAGTTCTAGATTTTCTAGGTCTAGAATTTCAAGTCTGGTGGCATAAGGTATTCTGCAACGAGTAAAGGAGTGGAGAACTCTTCTTGTGAAATATTTCTGGACTTTCTCAACTGTGTTAATATCAGATACGTAATGTAGGTTCCAGACTGATGAGCTGTATTCGAGTATTGGTCTAGCAAATGTTTTGTATGCTCTGGTTAGTAGTGTGATATTACCAGAGAAAAAGCTACGTAAGATTAGGTTAACAACTTTTAATGCCTTTTTGGCTATGTAGTTAGTGGGTTCTAGCACTTAGATCATTAGAGATGAGTACTCCAAGATCCTTGACAGAGTTTGGATCATCAACAAGGTCTTGACCATTCAGCCTGTATTTTATTTTCTGATTTATTTATTTTTTGCCAATATGTAAGACAGAGCTTTTATTTGTTGAGATTTGAAGTTGCCATTTGTTTGACCATTCTGATACACAGTCAAGGTCTTTTTGAAGGGTAGCAGTATTGTCTGTGGTGTTGAATAGCTTAACATCATCAGCGAAGAGAATGCAGTTGCTCTTGATATGATCACAGAGGTCATTTATGTAGAGTACGAAAAGAATTGGTCCTAGAACACTGCCTTGGGGGACACCACTGTTGACAGGAACAGAATTTGATAGGACACTCCCAATTTTGACCATTTGTTTTCTGTTTGGCAGAAATGCTTCTATCCAGTTATGCAGGTGTCCAGAGATACCATAAGATTTTAGTTTTAGGAGTAGTTTGTCATGTACCACTAAATCTAAGGCTTTACAGAAGTCTATGTAGATCGTGTCTATTGCTTTGCCCTGATCGAGTTGTGTAGTCCATATGTTTTTGCAGTGTAAGAGTTGCAGATTACAGGATAGTTTTTTTCCTGAAACCAAATTGTTTATTGGAGAGTAGGTTGTTTGTCTCTAAGTGGAGGATAATGGATTGGTTAATAATTGATTCCATGATTTTACAGGTGACGCAGCATAAGGAGATTGGTCTGTAATTTTCAACTAGGCTGGGGTCTCCCTTTTTGAAGATGGGGATGACCGTGGCTTGTGACCATAGTTTTGTCAAGGAGCTGGTCCTGAAAGATTTTTATTTTACTTAGAAATGAAGGTAAAGTCTTTTTCCCTGATATGTTATACCTTGTTAATTTACATGTTCAAGCAACAGAAAAGTGTTTTAACTAGGCTAGCTTGAATTATGAGGAAGCTACTGTTTAAATACAATCCTTTGTATACTGAGAAATAACAAATCAGGGTTTTCAAGAGTTCTTATATTTATCTTGAATGGGTCTGTTATGAAGGAAAATTGAAGAAAACGAAAAAATCCTCCCCCATCCCTTTTTTCAGCTTTCTATTCTGCTATCATGCCATTCTGTTTCTTGTCCTTTATTAAAACTAACAAGCCCCTTAATTTTTCCTAAGTGTTTGGGCCACAGATAGTATTCAACAGGTTCTGGCAAGTTCTGGTGAACCGGTAGTGGAAATTTTGAGTAGTTCAGGGAATGGGCAAATACCACCTCTGACTGGAGATTTTCCAATATCCTTCCCATGCCACGCCCACCAAGCCATGCCCACAGAACCAGTAGTAAAAATAATTTGAATCCCACCACTGGTTTGGGCCCTTTGAAGTTTTCAGTCTCCCTTTCCTTTATAGTTTAAAAAATCCTATTTGTTATGTGGTCAAAATGGCAAAAGCATTATAAATATGGGCAAATCATTTTCAATTTTTGGCAATTACAATATTAATGCTTGATCTCTTTTCTACAATGCCAATGTCTACCAAAATTTTGCTTTTTCCACAGGAGTTGTACACTGGACTGGTGTGTTCAATTGAGCTCAGTGGTTGGCTTGAGGGCCCATCATTTTTAATGCTGGAAAAGCTGCTTAGCACATTTTATAAATGGTTCTCAGTAATATCCCTGGGCATGTACAGCCAGCAATTCTTTGCTTTGATTTCCTTGACTGCAGAGATTCATTCTCTGACTGGTGAAATTGCCAGTAAGAAAAATGAAAACTGCTACCATCTTGAGAACATAACTGTGTGGAAATGTACTTTTCACAATGCATCCCGCAATATTCTAATGCTAATTGCTGCAGCAATTATTTTAACAATACCACATTGAGCAAGAAATCACAGCTAGAAAGCTGTTAATACCAAGATAGTTTCCTAGATATGTGTTATTTTCTGTACTAGCATTAACATGGAACTAAACAGATAGCTGCGTATCTCTGTGAACTTCCTATCTGAGAGGATTAAACTAAAGAAAAGACACCTGTGTTACAAATGAGCTTTACAGTTAGAAGCAGGATTGTAAATGACAGAAATAAAGATGCTGGCCATTCTTTTAAAATTCTGGCTCAAATTACTCTGTTTCCCCATACATCTGGCTCCTTTGATATTTCAGGATACCTACTGGTCTTTTGGAGGTAAAATAAAGGAAAGAAAAGTTCATGCTTTTGTGTTTGCTATGAAGTCTATGATGCTGTTAGAATTTATTAATGTTAAGGAAATCAGATTAATCATCTTATTGGCTACCTAAAGTAATAGGAATATCCTATCTAGTCAAAATAGGATTGATAAGTCTGGGGAGAGCTTTACTGAAGCTAGATTTTTCCCCCCAGTCTTACAAGTTAGAAAAGTGTGTGTGTGTGTGTTTGTGTGTGTGTGCAATTTAATATAGTTTTATTGTCCACCCCCCCTTGGACCAGGTTTAAATGAATACCATACTCAAATTGTATCAGTCTATGTGATCCTGGTAGAACAAATTGATAGCACATATCCTGGTATCTATTGCATAGAATACTGAGACATTGCAGTAGCAAATACTGTGCTATAATTTCTTAGTGTTTGTCAATAACTAGGCTTCAATTTCTGATTTTTTTTCATAATACTTCAAATCATTCATTTAAAGCAAATGTGAGATTTTATTCACATGTTTTTTCTATTTAATAGCCAAGATTTGCTTTCTTCAAAATCACTGAAAGTGGGATTGGATCATAGCTATGACAAACAATAAGGATGATAATGAGCCACCCTGGAAGATACCTCTCATAATATTAACAAGCCCAATAATTTTCATTTCCAACCACCAGTTCTGTTATCCACTGCTTCATTATTTTTCTATAAACATTCTATTTTTTACTGTCACCTGTTATTTCCAAACATTTTATGATTCAATTGTGTGGTAATGGATCAAATTCCTTTTTTTTATAACCAACCCAAATCATATGTAAATTGGTTTTTCAACTTTGGCAATTCCCCAAAAACATTTTTTCAGTCTGTAGTTGATCTTTTGTATGTTTTTTCTTTTATTTCCTTTCTGTTCTATTGGAAGGATGCTATTTTCTTCTAAATAATCTTGGTTGTTGTCCACTATAATGCCTGTGAATAATTTAAATTTTGTAGGCAAACTTGTTATTGGTTTACAGTTTCTTGGTTTTGATCTGTTCATTGGGTCTTTTGGAATCAAATGCATTCTGCCAATTATTAACAAGTCACTGATGTCTCCTTTATGCAATACATTAGGGTGTTCAACTATAATTAGATGTAATCTAGTCAGATATTTGAACCCAAAAACCATGCAATTGCTCATTTTAAGGAGATATCCAGTTTTTATTGGTTTTTACAATTTCTACTGTTATTAGGTCTTTCATTTGATATTTTTACTAAATCATCTTTAAATTATTTTACTCATCTAGCATTGCCCAGACATAGCTCTTAAATCCTGTTACCTACATGGCAACAGGTACCCAGGAACTGTAGCATCTGATGCGGTTCTATTATTATTTATGGTTCATCATATAGTCAGCCAGACGTTCAGACTGGATTTAGCATTTTTATCTTCCTTTGAGTCCTTCCCTGTGATAGGCAGATGTTGTTATTTGATGTTTTAAAAGTATATTCACAAAATGTAAGCTGCTCTGAATAAAGCTGCATTTTGCAAGTGATTTTGTTCATGCTGATTTTGTTAATGCACTCATTATCCTATTATTATTGGTACTACCTTTGCTTTCTTTTACCACAGTCATATTATTTCTATTCACTGGTTTTTGTATTTTGTTATCTTCTTGAGTTCTTCCTCTTCTCTTCTATTATCTCCAGTACTATTACATCCATTATCCAAACTTTTTTGTCTTTTTTTATCAACAATTGTTAAGTTTCAGGTGTGATGTGATGGTCCCATGAGTTCTTGCTTATAAGCAAATTGATATTTCTTGCAGATCTTCCAATGCATCATTGATGCCATTTGTCATGCCATTTCTTGTAATCAACCAGTGCAATCTTCTTGCAGCAGCTAAACAGATGGTCCACTGTTTCTTCAGCTTCTTTGGAGAGGCAGCACCTGCTATCTATTGCTAACTTCTCAATTCTGGCTTTTAGGCATATCATCATCATCATCATCAAATCAATTCACAGTCTGGGATTGGTAAAAACTTAATAGTTCAAATCCTAACTAAGGACCTAAGAGCTGTTAAGGTAATGTCTGGGGATATTCAGGTTATCATGACTTTTGGATGCAGAGCATGGTCCATTGCCATTAGTTTTCTTGTCTTTCGATCCAAGTTATCAAGTTGTAGCTGAGTCCAATCATTTATTCCAGCTGAGTATCATATCATAGGCACTGCCCAGGTGTTAATTGCCTTTATGATATTTCCTCCACTCAGCTTTGATCTCAAGATTTTCTTGACACACTTTATGTATTTTGTTGAAGTAGCTTCCTTGATTTGGTTGTGCAACTTGTATCTTTCTTCTGGTGTTACTGCTTTTATCAATTATTCATTATCATGTTCGAATCCATCATCTTCAACAATTTTTCCTGCCTTAGCAGCAATTGTTGCACATTTGTCAATGCCAAATTGTATTTCAATGTCTTTGCTTTTCAGCAGTGAGCTGAATTCAGCTTGTTTTTCCAAACAATTATTATTATTATACACAAAAAACTACAGTGTACACAGCAAACGAGATAACTATGCTGGGTTTTGTATCACAAATCATTAGTCGAACACTTCCCAAGCATTTAGGACTTTGTGATGTATTGGTGGATTATGCGAGCAGATCCCAGTAAGGTGGCCTTCTGCAGCTGACCAATGGTGATTTTGTCAGCACCAATTGTTTTTAAGTGCTTGCCTAGGTCTTTAGGCACAGCATCCAGTGTGCCAAGTACCACCGGAACCACCTGCACTGGTTTATGCCAGTCTCTGCAGTTCGATGTTCAAGTCCTGATATTTGGTGATTTTTTTCAAGTTGTTTCTCGTCGATTCTGCTGTCACCAGGTATGGCAATGTCGACGATCCACACTTTTTTCTTCTCCACAATCGTGATATCCAGGGTATTGTGTCCCAAAACTTTGTCAGTCTGTATTCAGAAGTCCCACAGTAGTTTTGCATGATCATTTTCAACCACTTTCTCAGGCTTATGATCCCACCAGTTCTTTGCTACAGACAGATGGTAGTTGTGACACAAGTTCCAGTGGACCATCTGAACGACTGTGTTGTGACATTGTTTGCAGTCAGTCTGAGCGATTGTCTTGCAATAACTCAGTATGTGATGATGATGGTGATTATTATTATTATTATTATTATTATTATTATTATTATTATTATTATTATTATTATTATTATTATTATTATTATTATTATTATTTAAGCCACCTACTCCAAAAGACTCTGGATGATTTACCACAAACAATTAAAAACACAATCAGATATCATAATATCCCAGCCTGGGAACAAAAGCTTCTAGAACCCTAAGAAAATTATTATTATATCAATCCTCACAACACGAAGACAAGTCTCTGGTTCACAATTTCAAAGGTTTATTGTAGGGAAGAAAAAGCAGTCGCAAGTGCGGCCTCCAAGACCCTTCCCAATTGGGTTGAGTACAAGGAGAGCAAATTTCACTACTTTAACAATACATTTTATATCCCTGCACAGAACATGCCACGCCTAAAAAGCCCTCCCCTTACACCCCCTTATTTTCTATATGCTAAACTACCAACCTGAGATCATCAGGACATTGTTTCCTGGGCCTCAATGTTTTATCTTCCTAGGTTGCCAAGGTTTACCTTTGATGTATGTTCTTATCTTATTTACTAGCCTGGTCAGATCTTCCTGTTGTCCTAATAATGTATCATGTCTTTGTGGAATGTATCGTCTATATGTGAATGACCAGGGCCAGGATGTTAGTGCCTCTTTGCCTTGGCTGATAACTTCTTTCAGTAGAAACAACAAAAATGGAGTGGGGGGGTTCATGCAAAGATAAAGGAAGCTAGTAAGGGCACATCAAAAAGGAATGAAAGAAAAGAATCTTCTAGTTTATTTCATATACAAAATGAACCAAAGAGTTTTCTAATCTTGCTATATAATGTTCATTATAAAAGAGTAACTTATAATTTTCTCTCAATATGACTGTACTGAATGAATGGTACTTATGACTGGTCCTCAAAGTTCTGGCCATTGCAGTGTCCCCACAGTTACCTGATCACAATCTGGGCACTTGGCAACCAGCTCATAATTATTATGTCTCAGTGTCCAATAATCACATGATCATTATTTGTGACCTTCATTGGCAACTCAAGCAAAGTCAATTGGGAAGCTGGCAGAAGGTTGCAATGGTGACTGTGTGAAATTGTGCTTAATGACAGCACAAATTCATGATGGCAACTGGAAATGCTAGAACTACCATCGCTAACTACCACACTCACATGATGCTGAACTTTATGACCACAGAAATGAGGAAATTCTGATCCCACTTGCTGCCATTAACACCTACAGGACTACCTGTAGATAGGATCCATCTTGAAAACAGACTGAAAAGGTCTAGACAATGTTAATACTTCAGGACCTTCTGAAGCTGTCACCTGACCGCCTTCTCAACATCCTTCAACAAAAATGGAGGCTTCCATTTTGGCAGATCCCACCATTACACATGGAAAAGTTTTCAAGATGTATCCTCAAATATCTGAAGGATATTTCTACACTGTACAAGTGTCACATTCTGTAACCTCAACGTTAGTTTTTAACTGTCCCATTAAATAGCATTAAAGTTATATTGATGTCTAAGATTTCGCCCTTCAGATGATTAGGATATATGAAGTTAATTTTTAAAATTGCCACTATTTATTCGTAAAACAGTATGTATTAAAAACTTGGACTTTTATGGACTTGAAGCCTTGCTTCTGTTTTTCCTTTATGAAAATTCTGCATCTGATTTCAGAAAAAAACATGATTGGGTGCTCTTTATGGTAATGCTGGATACTGCTAGAATATAATGTCTTCCTTACTATTCAATGCAAATGTGATGTAGGCAATCACATTTGCATTTCCTCTCCAAGTTCCCTGCATTTCCCCTCCAAGTCCCCTGCAAAGTCTTCTCATATTCCTAAAGCATCCATGAGCAGAGCGGTAAAGTCTTCCAAAATCTCATTTATATAGATCAAACTATCTGTCTTGAGCAATCGGCCATTTTCTTCTAAACTTTGATACACATAGCTGACAGTCTAGTTGTAAAATGAAATCCCTGCATTTTGATGTGCTTTATTGATTGATGGAATTGATACTGTCTATTCCACCAAGGCAAAGTACCAGAAAAAGCATTCTGATCAATGAAAAGGAACCAATCAGCAATATAGTTCACTATAGTATATTTTTTTTGAGCTGCCTATTTGGAGAATATATGTAAGAAGGAAGGGAGGAGTGAGGGAGGGAGGAAGAAAGGAAGGAAGGAAGGAAGGAAGGAAGGAAGGAAGGAAGGAAGGAAGGAAGTCCTGCATATGGCATAAGAGTTTTTGATTTGTTTGTTTTATAGGTGAGGTAAACTGGGCTGGAAAGCTCAATATAGTTCAGGGTTTCCTAGAGTTTAATTTCAGGAATGCTGGCAGGTAGTCTGGCTTATCTGGCTCAATCCTAATAGATTTAACTCGAAGAATTTACAGTTAAAAGCCCTGGATGTAGGTATATTTTCCATGTTTAACTTCAAAGGAGGGGCCAATTTCTATCCATTAACCTAATTCTATGGCATCTGTGCCATATCTGGCAAATATGTTTCTGGTATGGAAACCAGTACTGGCACATCAGAAATTCTGTTTGTGTGCTGCTGATCAAGATATCACAAAATGAAACAGGTGTGTGCTATTCTCAGAGCAGTTTAAAGTTAGCACACAGTTGGTAGTTTCAAGTCAATCAAAAGCCTTCAATAGTTTCTCCATCTGCAGTTTGTCTTCCAGTTTCTTTTTCCAGTTTCCTTGTAATTCTCAGGCATAAGGTTCTTGCTCTCGTTTTCTGACATCCACTCTGCTTTTCTAGGATTATTTGCTCATCTATATTCAAAATAAGAGGGAGACATCAAAGCCAGTCACCAATTATAGTCACTAAGGGCACTGGAGGTGGGGTCAAAAATGACAGCTAAGTCAATATAGTGCCTCTGTGGCCATATAATTGAGGTCCTGATCTTTTGGTACATGTGGTGCATGCACGAAGAAAAACACAAGAGTCTATAACAGATTATTCAATCATAAGCAGTAAATTAAAAATGTACAAATAAAGAGAGGAAAACAATCAGTTCAGATTTAACAATCTGTGTTCAATACTAAATATATATTTATGTATACATGAGGGGGAATATACCTCCCATCAAAAAATCAATATCAATCAGAATAGAGCTGGAAGGGGCCTTGGAGGTCTTCTAGTCCAACTCTCTGCTCAAGCAGGAGAACCGATACCATTTCACACAAGTGACTGTCCAGTCTTTTCTTTAAAACCTCCAGTGCTGAAGCACCTTCAACTTCTGAAGGCAAACTGTTCCACTGATTAATTGTCCTCACTGTTAGGACGTTTCTCCTGAATTCCAGGTTGCTTCTCTCCTTGATTAGTTTCCATCCATTGTTTCTTGTCCTGCCCTCTGATGCTTTGGAAAATAAGTCAACCTCCTCTTCTTTGTGGCAGCTCCTCTACTCGTTGCAGAATACCTTGTGCCACCAGACTCAAAATTCTAGACCTAGAAAAGCTAGAGCTACGCCGCCTTTGGTCCGATCTAAGTATAGTATATAAAATCACACATTGCAATGTCCTACCAGTCAATGAATACTTCAGCTTCAACCATAACAACAATAGATACAAACTCAAGGTTAATCGCACCAAACTTGATTGTACGAAATACGACTTCAGCAATAGAGGTGGCCAATGTATGGAATACTCTACCTGACTCTGTGTTGTTTTTTTCCCCAACCCCAAAAACTTTAACCTTAGACTGTCTACTATTGGCCTCACCCCTTTCCTAAGAGGTCTGTAGGGGGCGTGCATAAGCACACCAAAGTGCCTAACATTCCTGTCCTATTGTTTCTTTCTTTCTTTTTTTAAAATACTGGAATATTGCTGTCATGTCACCCCTTCTTTTCTCTAGATTGGTGAGACCCAATTCCTGCAACCATGATTAAGGGCCTCATATTAAGGCCCTTAATCATGTTAGATAATTGCACAGATCAGAAGACTTAATAAAGAGGCATTTTTTTCAGATTCAGATTATTTAGTACTGTCAAAAATCACCCAATCAGTTTTCAAATAAGCAGAATATTTTTTAAAAGAATCACAAAAACAAACCAGAATACTTACTTATAGATTTGACCAAATTTGAGAAACGTAGGAAATGAAATTCAAAATATTTGTTGAAACATATTTAATGCTGTTTTGAATTACAACTCAGAAGCCAAAGAAATTAAAGGTTGTATTATTAAATGGCTACAGATTTTAAACAGGTCAATTGATAGGTCAATTCAACAGTGAGAATATGGATCAGGGGTGGCAAACTGGCAGCCTGTGGGCCTGATGCATTACATGCAGGCCATGGCCGCCCCAGCTCCACAAAGGAGAAAAATGTTGTGATAAGTCATGTCATGGCAACATGATGCCACGAATTTGACACCCATGATATAGATGAAAGGCAAATATTAAATGCACTGGGAATATTTTTTTTTAAACAAATTTTATTAATTTTACAATTAAAAACAAATCGACAACACATACACAAATAGAAGAGCAAAAAAGAAAAGAAAAAGAAAAAGAAAAAAGAAAAAAGAAAGGAGAAAAAAGAAAAAAAGAGGGGAAAAAGAACACTTAAAAATATCATAAGGTAAAAAAAGAATAGGGCAAATTTATATGAGTGATATATAAACATACATATGGATGAGGTGTGCGTATATGGCATAAATCAAGAAGAGAAAAGATCTTACAAACTGTCGAAAATGAGAATGTTTTTAAGTGGAATATTTTAAACTATTCATTTTCTGAAAACTGTTGTAAATACAATAAGGTCAGACCATTCTTATGTATTTGGTTGCAATGCTATACAGCACAACAATTCTGGGGGATGATTTATTATAGAATGAAACAAATTTTTGAGATTAAATTGTTTTTCCTTACAGCTATTTTTATTTCAAACAGTACTGAACTTTATATTCCAACAAAGTATACAGATGTAGTTTTATATAACAGCTGCAAGAACAGTTTATATTTTTTATTCACAATCACACAATTTCCTCCTCAGAAAAATGATAAACTAAAAACTAGGAGAGTATTTATCAGTGATAATTTCACTGATAAAAATAATTTCAGGTTTGAAAAACAAGTCTGATGTAAACTTTAATTAAATTTGAAAACTTTTCATGGCTTATATAACTCAATTTATCAACTAATGCTGCATCTAAGGTTTGAGCTTTTCTTAACATAAAGCTTTGCTATATCAAGTTTTTCTTTATTACACCAATTTGTTCAAATAGGAATTTCAAAACCCTTATTCATATACAAAATATATAGTACTAATCCACTGTTACTTTGAAATTTCTTTTTATTTTTATATAGCCTGTAACTTTCTTAGGATCTTGTTTTTTCTTATTTATTTTTTTCCTGCAGTTTTGGCTATGTTTTGAATTACTAAAAGAAAGAAATGATTAACCTTTGATGGTGGTGGGATGGCTTGCTTTTTGAACCCCCTTTGAAGAGATCTCTGTTTACATGTCCACTTGAGCTAGTTGCAGCTAGTAATGTTATCCGAATCACCTCACATTCCCTTAGCACAGGACACTTTGCTGATGCTGGGCTTCCTGAACTGAGCTCAATGTATGCAACAGTTTTGCAATATCACACACATAACCAAAACATTTTATGGAATAGATGATGATGTTCGTCCATTGTGTTCAAAGAGGACCTTGACACCTAACAGGTTGTAGGCTGTCCACGGTGTGTCCACAGGTGGCTGGTAAGGCCTATAGGGGCACAAAATATTCTGCTACATGTCAGGCAGACATGTGTGGGCACCAGTGTTGCAGCATTTGCCGCTCTGGCTTTGCAGAGTGCTCACTTCTCTTGTACTATGGATTGTGCTCAATCCATCTTGTGCCAGGATTTCCCAGGAGGTGGTGTCAATACCCAGGGACTTTCCAGAGGCTTTCAACATGTCTTTGTATCACTTCCTTTGTCCCCCATGTAATCACTTCCCTTGAGACAGCTCACCATAGAGGACTTTGTTGAGGTAATTTTCTGTTAGGAGAATGAGCGCATACAGGGAGACGTAGTGAAAGTAGTGAAGAATAACACACACACAGCATACAGATACACTGTACAGTTAATGTAGGTTTTTACTTCCAACAAACATTTAAGCAAAGTCCAAACAAGCAGTCCAAGTCATTTACAGGTAAAGCAGTCAGTTTTCAGTTCAGGGACAATCCAAATATCAAAGTCCAATATCAAAAAAAACAGTTCAGTAACAGACTTACATCAACGATCAGTAACAGTCATTAGGAGGAACTACAACACTCTCCAACAGAAAGGAACAGAAACTCACTGAGACAAAACAACTCAGGTTTCTGGCTCCATCTTATGGCCATTTGCGGAACCACACCCAATTACAGTTTTAGCATTTTCTTAAAGATATAGTATTAAAATGTCTATCCTGGTTTATATATTTCCAACCCAAATAACTGTTAGGTGACTTACATTCCTAACAGACTTGTTTCAGGATGTGGTGGTCTGGCATCCTTGCAACATGGCATGCCCAGTGGGTATGGAACAGAACAGAAAAGTGAAAGACGTAAACACGTAATTGTCTACAAGAAATGTTAGAACACAGAATTCCTTCTTTTCTGAGCACCCTCACCCCATATTCTTCAACTAAGTCAGAGGTGGTATTCAGCAGGTTCTGGCCAGTTCTGGTGAACCGGTAGCAGAAATTTTGAGTAGTTCAGAGAACCAGCAAATACCACCTCTGATTGGAGATTTTACGGTATCTTTGCCTTGTCACGCCCACCAAGCCATGCACACAGAACCAATAGTAAAAAAAATTTGAAGCCCACCACTGAGCTAAGTGTGGTATTTCCAAGTGAAGGGGAATAAGACTCATAAACATTCTGGCAACTGAAAATAAAATCCATGCATAACAAACTTCTGCCTTTTGTTTTGATGTGTAGTATCAAACTGTTACAAATATTTATAGAATCTGAACAATTTGGCATAAGACCTTATAGTTAATGAGGTAGACTCATCAAAGGAGTGCTTAACTGCACATTTTATATAATACTAAATTAGGTAACATTTAAAAGAATAAACTGTAGCCCTTAAATGGCAATCAGGTATTTGACATAGTCTTGTCAAAAAGAAATGTTCTTATACTTTGAAAGTATTTACATTTCTTATTTAAAAGGCTCCCGTACATTTCTTGTTGTATTTGGGGGTATTTGCAATGTTGATTTAAAGTCAAGTACAAATATTTATTTGGGGACAAAAAATGGTGTGAATACATTTGTATTAAAACACAGACATATACCAGATGTGGCTGGTATGATAATCTTCCTCCATCTCCTATATTACAACAATCAAAAGACAAACAGGATTAACCCCAAGAAAAACCTGTATTCACATTACATTAAGGAAAACAATAACCTGATACAGAATAAAGTATATACAGGTAGTCCTCTGCTAGTGATTATCTCAGACAGAGACTAGTTATGACAGTTCTAAAAAAGAAGTAACTTTGAAACCAATTCCTACATTTACAATTTTTGCAAGTCTGTCTCAGTCACCTGTCCACCATTACAATCAGTTGTCCTATACCTGAGCCATTTTTTCCCTTCACATCTCCAACAGAAGACAGATATTGTCTAAACAAGTAGTGTCTTCCTGGGCTGCTTTTCTCCACAGCACCGCACACCCCTAAAATGTGCTAATTGAAAATTAATAAGCTCAGCTGTGATATTAAATTAGTTTGGCCAGTTTCAAGCTGCTGCCTGAAAATGACAAGACACTAACTCAGGGCTATCAAACTCCCGGCCCATGGGACAGATGCATCATGTTCTGGCCACATCCACACCCAGTTTAGTGAAGGGGGGAAAGTCCCAATACATCTTGTGATGCCGCTGTGATGACATGAGTTTGACACCTCTTCCCTAACCTATTTCACACTAAAAGCTTTTGATTGCTTCCTAACTCTGCAAATAGCTGGCACTAGTGCATTCCTTTCAATGTATGTTCCCATTGTGTTGCCTCCTTGCTCTTTTGTAATCCCTACCTCTCCAATGAATGTAAAAATGAACATAGGTTCTCTTCTTAAGAGGGATAGAGAGAGAGAGCCAAGGGGAAAAGGCTACAGTATAAGATGGTGAGTCAGGTTCTGGAAACTTTTCCTGCCATTTGGACTCACCCAGCTGTTTGGGGTTGTATCCTTCTTATCCTGTAAACCAAAAACAGCTGAAGTAAAGTTGTAAGCACAGTTTTACTGATGCTTTTTTCCCTTAGTAACTGCTTCACTTAATAACCAAGTTGTTTACTCCAATTGTAATTGCTAAATGAGGACAACCTCTATGTGGTTTATATACAATAAACAATGGTGGATCCCTATCCATGCTTAAACAAAATTGCTTCCAGGACTGTTTGTCCAAAAACATTTCCCTCATGATAAATCTATTTTATAAAGACATTTCTTTTTTCATGCATTAAAAATGTCTTGGTTTTGTATTTATTGAATTTGTTGGTACTCAAAAATATAAAGAATTCCCTAAAAATGTTAATTTTCTATTCAAGCAGAATGCCTTCCCTTGTCCTTCATGTGATATGAATGGAAAACAATATTATTTGACTGTTGAATTTATGAACAAAAACAGTTGTATTTTGTTTCAGAAAGTCCTGCAATTTTATATGTATGTATGCTTGAGTGAATGTATGTATTAGGTGATTTATCAAACTACATTATATTGGAACAAAAGTTAAAGAAAATCTCTCACCTTATTCTGGGCCCACATGGCGTTAAATATCATCCTAAGGCCTGGGAAGCAGGAGTTCCAACAGGTATTAATTTCCATTCCATGATATAGTTCATTAGGGAAGTCACCTTGACCTTCCTCACCTTCCTCAGAGGGTTCTTTGAAGATACAGTTTCTATAAAGCTATGGACTGGGTAAAATTCACTGTGGCAAATAAATACATGAAAGCAGCACTGTTGGTCTATCTAGTTCAGCTTGAGAGGTGATATTGATAACAGCAGTTCCTAGAAGTTAAAGCAATTTTCTAGAGGTACAGAAGAGCACCAAGGCCTTTTGTCTGCCAAACGTGTGCTCCACATTGAGCTGCAACTTCTTGTAATCTTCTGGCCAGAGGATCAACTCAAGTGAAACAGTTTCTCATTTTCCCATTAAATGGGTGTGCCACCAAGTGTGAAGTACTCACCTGGTATGTTGGTTTCAGTAAAATTGCCCATTTGTTTGTCCATCCATTACTTCACTTGTTCATCAGATGCAGATCACAATTGACTTAATCATCATTCCATGAGGGGTGCAGGTCTTTATTGGGGAATTCTTGCCAAATCATCATCATCTGGAGAAAGCATGGCCATCTTGCTTACACAACACTATATGATAGCACTCATTTAATTCTATTTTAGTGACCACTATTGGGTTTGCCAACTTGGTCATTGAGTGAAGTTGTCTGTCAGATCCATGTATCTGTCATTTCTTCAATGGAAGAAGAAAAGGGAGGGAGACTGATAAAGATATCCTTCTTGATGTAACCTGAATATATTTAATCTTATATTGAATTTGTATAATCTACACATGATACAATGGAGAGATGAAAACCAGATGGCCGGAACCTATCACCTCTGAGAGAGACAGCTAGGAGATGAAGAGACCATAAAAATTCCACAGTGAGATGTGTCCTGGGAAACTCTGAAAAAGATTGTTCTAAAAAGGGGGTGGGGGAATTAACATGTTGGCTCTTTGCTTTACTAAATACACATCAGGATAAGGGGAAGGGTTTTAAACTCCCTTATCTATCTCTGCATGCCTGAGAGACTTTAGTCACTGCTTTTAACCCATACATGAATTGTCTCATCTCAATAAAGGATTCCTTTTTGATACGTTTGGATACATTTTCAGAAATTCATTCTAGTTGATTGAATGAGAAAAGTTTTGTAGCCTGACATAAAGCAGTGTCTGCAATAGAGGTCAGCCCGGAGAGGATTTTTTTTAAAAAAAGAAACCTTCACTCTACCAAGGGGACCCTGCAAGAAAGGAAAATGTCTGAGTACAGCAAGGACCAAGGGGAAGCCAAATGCTGGGGAGAAACGTCGACAGTTACCCAGACAGATACTGACTCGGTGCACCCCATCGAAGACAGCGAAGCTGCCCATGAAACCTCCACAAAGCCCCGGTGGCCCATAGGCATAGCAAAGAGAGACAGCTGGGCTGGACGAACCAGGGGAGTAACCTTCACCCAGGGCAATCATAAACCTGGATGGAAATTGGAGCTAGAGGCCCTATCGGATCAGGAAGGATGGGGCAAGGAGCCACTGGCCGATGACTAATTGAGACGGTACATAAATCGCCTCATGAAGGAAGCCCTGGAGAACCTTGAGGTGAGGGATGCACCAGGATACCAACGCAGGAGACTGAGGGAACCAGAAAATGAGAGAACCCGAGCCGCCACCCCGGATTCAGCTGAGAATGATCGGGCAGTGAGACAAGCTGAAGAACCAGCAGCCATACCAGGTATCCTACCCCTAAATGCCCCAGAACAGGGGATTAACCCTGGCCAACCCAGAGACATACAACTGCAGAGGAAGGTCCCACCCCTGGGAGTAAAATCCCAGAAACTGGGATTTTTCCTGGCGCAAGTCCTCACCTACATGCAAGAATATAGGCAGAATTTCCAAACCCAGGGATCCCGAGTACAAGTCATCACCCTGGCCTTTGAAGGGGCAGCAGCCAGATGGATGGTGACACTCCACAACATCAATGGCCCAGAATTAAGGAACCTTGACTGCTTCATGACGGCCCTACACCACTTCTTCGAAGACCCTCTCGCCGATAGAAAAGCCAGAGACCGAATCAGAGTCATAAAGCAAGGCTGTCGCCGGTAGCTGAATACACCGAGGAATTTCGTGACCTGGCTGGCCAAGTCGACTGGCCAGAGGATATCCTAGTCTGTTGGTTCAAAGATGGACTAAATGACGACCTATACGCTGCCTGCCTGGCCTGGGGGCCCCCAAACCTCCTGCATGAATGGTACATGATGGCAGAGGAGGCGGAGATAGACATGACACGTAACCGGTACCGCAGAGGCAAGTTTTGGAAAAGATCCCCAACCCTGGGGAAACGGGAAATTTTCAAACCCCAAACCACCATGACTCCAAGAACGTCTGCTTGCTTTAAGTATGGAAAGGAGGGACACCACGCAGCAGAATGCCGTTCAAAAACCCCAGCCAGAAAGCCAGACCACCCATTGGGGGGAAACCTGGAACATCCAGCCCTCAAGGAAAGAAGACTGGCCTGAGGGGCTGAGTAGATGTGGGATTCCAATCCCCCCCAACCCAGAGGAAGAACCCCCAACACTTCGAGGGGATCTGAGCCAGTCCGAAAGTGATCCAGAAGTCGACCCGCTGGTAATCAACCCAATTGAACCAACCACTCTACCCCTAAGACTGTTTATCCCTAGCCGAGGGAAGGGGGAGAAAGTTGCAGCATTGCTGGATTCGGGATGCACCCGATGCCTAATAAATCCCTCCCTTGCAGAAAAATTGGGGAGCCAACTGAAAGAAATGGAAAATCCCATCGCTTTCTGCCAATTAGATGGAACTATTGTGGGGGGAGCCAGCCAGGTTTACCACAGAACCATTGAAAATAAGACTAGGGAACCATAGGGAGATGCTCACATTCATTGTATCCCCAGGAATGGAAGAGCCGCTAGTCCTAGGTCTCACATGGCTGTGGAAATGGAATCCAAAAATAAATTGGAGGAGAGGAACCATAGCATTCCAGAGACACGTAATATTTGCAAATAGCTCAGAGGAAAGGATAAAGAAAGGAACAGAGAACAGAGAGTCAGCCATGACCAGACAGTCAGCTGAACCCATTAACATCCCCAAAGAGTACCAGGATCTGGCCCAAGTATTTAGCGAGGAAGCTTGTGATACACTCCCACCCCATAGCGCAACACACTGCACTATTGAAATCCTACCAGGGGCTAAACTCCCAAAACCACAAATGCACTGCATGTCTCCTAGAGAACTCAAAGAACTCAGAGCATTTATTGACAAAAATTTAAAAAGGGGTTTCATCGAACCCGCCTGACCAAAAATAGCTGCTCCAGTGTTATTCCACAAAAAGAAAGATGGCTCCATGCGTCTGTGTGTGAATTACCAAAAATTAAACATGATTTGCATATAGAATATGTATCCACTCCCCCTCATGCCTGAGAGACTTTAGACGCTGCTTTTAACCCATGCATGAATTGTCTCATCTCAATAAAGGATTCCTTTTTTATACATTTGGATACTTTTTCAGAAGTTCATTCTAGTTGACGGAATGGGAAAAGTTCTGTAGCCTGACTGTGTTTGCCATTTCACTTCAGCTTTCATTTACTTTACAAACCCACAAAAGTCATAAATGCAAGCATTGGTCATAAGATTACTTTTTCATTATCATTGTAACTGTGGGTGGTCACTTCATGAGGCAGTTGCTAAAAGAGGACCACCTGTACGGCATGACAGAAAACTTTTTCAAATATTAGACTGTGACATTTTTCACAACTATATTTTTTGAGTTGAGTAGGACCTGCTTATATCAACATGAGTTGCTCAGCCATGACCATTGCTGACTCAAGTTTTCTGGGTGGCTGGCAAAGAAACAAAATGAAGATAAAGTTTAGATTTAGAACTGAACTAGTACAGCTATTAAATTACTTTGAAAGTGATAACACCAAACCATTCCCCAGGAGAAGAGGAAGAGGAAGGAAAAGGAGGGAAAGAAGAGGCAGGTTACCAAGCATAAATTCCTTTAGGTATTCTTATATTTTATTTATTTATTTATTTTTGTCAATTGCTTACAAGATAATAGGTGTAAGTAAAAACATAGTTATGAATTCATGGAAATGTATAAGAAAAATAAAAGAAATAAAAGAAACAATAGGACAAGGATGGTAGGCACGTTGGTGCGCTACCAACTGTATTTACTCAAGAGAAAAAAGAGTGAGCGGAGGGGCAACATTTGTTCCGAGTTTCCAAGGAAAGCAGATACATTATAGGAAGTCTGAAAACATAATAATAAAATTCATGGAAACCTGTGGTAGAATTTTGCGTGCAGAGCAATCATCCATGTTATGGAGTAATTTTGTTGATTCTGTAGGATTCCCTTGGTATTTGACGAGGATTGTAAGTGAAACACAATGTGGAACCATTCTTTGTCCCAAGAAAATGAGTGGGGTGATTTCATAGCTAGGCAGAAATACAAATTTCTAAAGCAGGAAAACAAACAAACAAAATGCTCCACTGAGAGCAGTTGAAGTTCTGCAATTTGGGGAAGCTTTATAGAAATTGAGCCTGAACCAGTTGCCTTCCAGCCAAATTCCGCCTGACAGCATTTGTCTTCCACGATTTTGCCTAACTCTCACTTTTCCAAAATAGGAACTGTTTCAAACTGCTCTGAGAACCAAATGGCATCTTTGAGAACATTTGGAGAAATGATGTGCTGTTCCCTACTGCTATTGGGATAAATGATTCTTGGCAGATTTGCCCTTTTGCACAAAAAAGGAGATTCCGGTTTCATCCTGAATATTCTTTTTAATTATCCTTGCAGGTTGCTCACATTCATGGTTTTTTTTAGACGATGCTCTTTCCTATCCCAGCTTTTTATGACCTACGTAGCCTCAGTTACATCAAAATGCTTCGGGAATAGCACTCAGCTTCATAGCTGGGTCTTGTAATGCAATAAAATAAAGCACAGGTAGACCATGATGTAGCCTGCCAATTACGCTCATAAGACATGGTGGTCTTATGGGTGGGTCATTACTTGATGGGATATGATTTTATGAGATTTTTTGTGATGGTTGTTCAACAAATATGGTTCTTCTTAAGCGACATCATGGTTGTCATGCCCTTGCTGGAATCTGATTCTGAGGGGGAGATTGAGCAGCTGACAGGGAGTGGGAGTGTGGATCCGGTGGCTGTGGAAGAAATGGGGGAAGGGCACAGTCTGGCTGGGCATTCAGAGGAAGACCCAGGGTCACCCCCTCTTCATCCTAGGGCATGCAGGGAGGAAAGGAGAAAGGAGCAATGTGGCTTGCGAGAGAGAAGAAGGCCCTGATTCCTTTCATCCATTGCAGCTAGGAGAACAGGATATAAGTGGGGCGTTTGCACATGGCTCTTTGCTGGAAGCAAAGCGTGCATTGTCTTGGTCAAGCCTTATCTGGTTTTTGGCATCCTCCCAACTGTGGGTGCTGCATTATCCTTTGAAAGTCTGCAATTTATCATCCTGCTGTGTTAATTACTTCAGTGTGGTTTGTGTTGGTTTTTTTTATTTCTAATTACTGTATTTCTGTAGACTGTTGAAGAGTTTGTTATCCAGCTGAGGGTAATTGAACATTGGGGCCAAGTTGGAGGCATTAAAGGGAATTTATTCTACTTTTGTGACTTTGTTATTTTTGTGTCATGCCCCAGGGTCATCACAATGGTTGTTAAGAGAACCCATAGTTCACTATAAGGTATTTTTCCTCTTGAAACTGGAAGTGAATGCCAATTTCTCCCCAAAATTGATGTAAATCACAATTAAGTGACCACAGGACATTGCAAATGGGCATAAGTGAAGACTGGTTGCCAAGTGCCCAAAATCTGAGCACATGACCATGGGGGATGGGGAAGATGTTGTAACTTCAGTCCTAGGTCTTAAGTAGCTTTTGGGTAACCATTTAAGATTCTTCCCCATTTCCCTCCTGCTCACCGCCATAATTTCTCCTAGTTGCAGCCCTGAAGAAAATCTCTTAGAGCAGGGGTCTCCAAACCCTAAGTGGTGGACCGGTACTGATACTAGTGTGTGGCCTATTAAGAACTGCACTGCGCAAGCATTGGGCAAGCAAGTGAAGCTTCATCTGCACATGCATCGGATCTAGATTGCACTCAAAACCATCCCTCCCCCAGTCCATGGAAAAATTGTTTTCCACAAAACTGTTTCTTGGTGCCAAAGAGGTTGGGGATCACTGCCTTAGAGGAACTGCAATCTCATTATTCATTGTGGGTTTTTAATGATTCTCAAACAGAATTCAATTCTTCCTACACAATTCATGTTATTTATCAGTAACATAGAGCAGCATGCTGCAAATTATTACAGCAATTTCTCTATGTGTTTTAAATCAAAAACATAATATTATGTTTTATCTCCAGGTTTTACAATGTTCTCTGCTTTAATTGACATTCAAGCCTGAGTCACCAGAAGCACCTTTTTAATCGTTCCACTTGTCTAATTCGACCTGCGCTCAGAGGAGTTTGAAAAGCATAAAGACATTAGCATTTAATTCATTAAACTACTTGGCAGGTGTGGAAGGAATGATTAACACAAAGCATTGAACTAGAGGGATTTACAGGGCAGGGTCAAAAAAGGACTATTAGGTCAAAGTCCCTGTGACATGAGTAAAAAGGGAGTGAAGAGTCAATTGTGCACTTGCACTAGTTACCAACTTAACCCTCCTCCCAAGACTTCAACCAGACTACAATCTGCACATCCCTCCCCCAAAGAATACACTTGTAGTCTTAGAATTCAACCAGTTGATAAGGTATTCTGGACCTGGCCTCTATAGAAGTTATTGCTATCTTCCATATTCATCAAGATTTCAAAGATTCGTTCCAATTATGGCAAGATACACACAGACACACAAACATCTATCAACAATCTATGAGACTAAAAATCCATGGATGAAGAGTACCAATTTGACAAGCTGTTGAAATATCATATAGGTTTCCAACAGATCTGTTGATATATCTATTCAGACCATAGGCAAGGCTCATAGGAAATGCAACTCTAATAGTTCCAGATATCCTGATGTCAGATCCGTTTATTGACCCGCTGATAAGCAATCCAATTGAACCAATCACCCTACCCCTAAGACTGTTTATCCCCAGCCGAGGGAAGGGGGAGGAAATTGCAGCGTTGCTGGATTCGGGATGCACCCGATGCCTAATAAATCCCTCCCTTGCAGAAAAATTGGGGATCCAACTGAAAGAAATGGAAAATCCCATTGCTTTCTGCCAATTAGATGGAACTATAGCGCGGGGGGGGGGGAGCCAGCCAGGTTTACCACAGAACCATTGAAAATAAGACTAGAGAACCATAGGGAGATGCTCACATTCATTGTATCCCCAGGAATGGAAGAGCCGCTAGTCCTAGGTCTCACATGGCTGCGGAAATGGAATCCAAAAATAAATTGGAGGACAGGAACCGTACAATTCCAGAGACACGTAATATTTGCAAATAGCTCAGAGGAAAGGGAAAGAGAACAGAGAATCAGCCATGACCGGACAGTCGGCTGAACCCATTAACATCCCCAATGAGTACCAGGATCTGGCCCAAGCATTTAGTGAGAAAGCTTGTGATGAACTCCCACCCCATCAAGCCACAGACTGCGCTATCGAAATCCTACCAGGGGCTAAACTCCCAAAACCACAAATGTACTGCATGTCTCCCAGAGAACTGAAAGAACTCAGAGCATTTATCGATAAAAATTTAAAAAGGGGTTTCATTGAACCCGCCCGACCAAAAATAGCTGCCCCAGTGTTATTCCGCGAAAAGAAAGATGGCTCAGCGCACTCGTGCATTAATTACAAAAAATTGAATGTAATTTGCATAGAGAATATGTATCCACTCCCCCTCTTGAAGGACATGTTAGCCCACCTCTCGAAAGGAAAAAAAAAATCAAAGTTAGACCTACGAGAGGCATATTACCGCATAAGAATAAAGGAAGTGGATGAATGGAAGATAGCTTTTAATACACCATTGGGATGCTACCAATTTAAAGTGCTCTTCTTTGGACTGCAAGGAGCACCTGCCGTGTTTATGCAATTGATCAATGAAATCCTTCATGAATTTTTATATAAAGGGGTTCTAGTGTATCTTGGTGATATTTTAATCTACACGGAAATGATGGAAGAACACATCAAGCTACTCCGTGTAGTCCTCACAAAACTCTTAGATGCTAAACTATATGCAAAACTCTCTAAATGCGAATTCTAAATGCGAAGAAAAAATTGACTATTTGGGGTATAGAATATCCCATGAGGGAATAGAGATGGACTCACAGAAAGTAAAAGCTGTACTGGACTGGGACCCACCGCACACCCGCAAACAACTGCAAAGCTTCCTAGGGTTTGCGAACTTTTATCGCCAGTTCATTCCAGCTTTTGCAAACATCGCTCTCCCTATCACAAACTTGCTAAAAGCAAAAGGGGTGGAGAAACCCAAACCAAGGCAATCCCTTATCTGGACAACGGAATGCCAAGCGGCATTCGAGAAACTCAAACGTCTATTCTCAGCAGAACCGGTCCTTAAGAACCCAGATCCTGAACAACCTTTTGTCATCCAAGCAGACACCAGTGATGTTGCAGTTGGAGCAGTCCTCCTCCAAAAGAATGGAAGTGGACAATTACAACCATGCGCTTATACATCCAAGAAACTGATGGAAACTGAGCAAAGATGGGCCATATGGGAGAAAGAGGCATATGCTGTGCGGTGGGCAATGCTCACATGGAGACATTTCCTGGAAGGAAACCAAATCCCCTTTGAAGTATGGACTGATCACAAAAATATGGAAGCCCTGAGAAATCCACAGAAACTCTTCGAAAAACAAGCAAGGTGGGCTCAATACTTTAAACATTTTAATTTCACTCTCAAATATTTTCCTGGGAGAAAGAACTTCTTAGAAGATGCACTGTCCAGAAAACCCCAATACAACAGTAAAAAGATTGAGGTTATAAAACCGATGATCCAACTGACCCAACTAGCAGCCAAAGTAATCACCCGGGCACAAGAGAGAGAAAAAATCATCCCTGACTGAAGACACAACGACGTCAATATTTAAGGAGGCACTACTTAAGGACAACTGGCTCCAGGCTAACAAAAACACTTGTTTACTCAAAGATGGACTGGCTTCGATAGAGAACAAACTTTATGTCCCTGCAAGCCAGAGAATGGACCTCATGAAACACTGCCACAACTCCAAAATAGCGGGACACTTTGGGGTTGTAAAAACTCTGCACCTCATCAAAAGACAATTTTGGTGGCCATCCCTCAAAAAGGACATTGAAAGCTATGTTGCGAGCTGCACCACCTGTGCTGCTGCAAACAGAAGACAAGGAAAATATCCTGGACTTTTACACACAGTAGCAGAACCTTCTGCACCTTGGAAAGAGATCTCTATGGACTTTATAGTGGAGCTTCCGGAAAGTGCTGGAAATACTGACATTTGGGTTGTAACTGATCTTTTTTCCAAACAGGTTCACTTTATTCCATGCCAAAAGATCCCAACTGCCAAGGCATTGGCAAAGATGTTTCTAATATACATCTATCGCCTTCATGGAGCTCCCCAACGGATTATCTCAGATAGGGGTGCTCAGTTCACATCCAAATTTTGGCAGGTGTTTTTAAACCTATTAGGCTCCACCCAGAGGTTATTGTCATCAAGTCACCCCCAGATAAACGGGGGTTCTGAACGTTCGAACAGCGTATTAGAACAATATTTAAGATGTTTTATTAATTACCAGCAGGACAATTGGACTGACCTTCTTCCATTTGCAGAAGTAGCATACAATAATTCAGCACGGGGTTCACCCCATTCCAGGTAGCCACGGGCCAAGAATTCAACCCCATGCTGGAACTACCCACCAAAGAACCTGAAATCCCCTCTTTTAAGGTGTGGATAAATAACTTGCAAGCCACGTGGCCAGTGGTAAGATTAGCATTACAGGAAGCTAGAGCAGCTTTTAAAGTTCAAGTGGACAAAAAACACTGCGATCCTAAACCTTTCAAGATTGGGGACCGTGTATATTTGTCCACAAAATTCTTAAAATCATTACAACCATCTAAGAAACTAGGGCCAAAATTCATTGGCCCATTCCCCATCTCCAAAATTATTAACCCTGTGAGGGTAGAGCTTCTACTCCCCAAAACACTTAGGCAGATTCATCCAGTATTTCACTGTAGCCTGCTCAAACCGGAGATCACTTCAAACCTCAGACCCTCCCCTTCCCACACCTCCAACTCCCATCATGGTACATGGGGAACAACATTTTGAAATTAAAGATATCCTTGATTTGCGCACTCACCGTGGATCCATACAATATTTAGTCGCTTGGAAACACCTTCCTTCCTCAGAAAATGAGTGGGTAGCCAAACGACACGTAAAAGCACCCACATTACTACGTAAGTTCCACCAAAAATACCCTGATAAACCTTCCTGAATTGCAAATGTAATGCATGATTTTTGTTTTTTCCAAGTAGACCTATCTGTTTTTTAAGGAGGGCAGGATGTCAGATCCGTGTATCTGTCATTTCTTCAGTGGAAGAAGAAAAAGGGGGGAGGCTGATAAAGAAATATTTCTTGATGTAACCTGAATATATTTAATCTTATATCGAATTTGTATAACCCACACATGATACAATGGAGGGAGAAAAGCCAGATGGCCAGAACTATCACCTCTGAGAGGCACAGCCAGGAGATGAGAAGATCATAAAAATTCCACAATGTGATGTGTCCTGGGAATCCCTGGAAAAGTTCATTCTAAAAAGGGGGTGGGGGGAAATTAGGTATGCCCTGGGAAACCTTGAAAAAGATCGTTCCTTACAAAAGGGGTGGGGAGGAATTAACATACTGGCTTTTGTTTCACTAAATACACATCGAGATAAGGGGAGGGGTTCTAAACCCCCTTATGTACCCTTGTATGCCTAAGAGACCTCAGACACTGCTTTGAACTCCTATATGAATTGTCTCATCTCAATAAAGGATTCCTTTTTGTATATATTTTGATACGTTTTCAGAAGTTCATTCTAGTTGAGTGAATGGGAAAAATTCTTTAGCCTGACGCCTGAATTTCGAGGGCAGGAGAGTCATTTCCAAATAAGGATGGTCCTTCTTAGTATGAAATTGAACTAAATATTTAACAATAATTATGCCCATTACAAAGTGAGACATGAGAGTTTCATTAATTCTCTGCAAATATTAGTATTCCCAATTTTGGACATTTACTGGACTGTACCTAAATTCATATTTTCTTATTTTTTAGAAAGTATCGGAGTTCTTATAGAAAGGCTTGTCCTTTGGAAAACAATATTTGCTTAAGACTGCCTTTCTTGCCCTGGTTTCCAATGTGTCTCATTAATCACTTTGAAAAGGGTGCTCACCATTGCAACTAGCATGTAACTTGGAGGCACTTGCTAAATTGGAGTGATTTGCAGCAATTCCTCCTCCAATCCTTTTTCATGTTCGTCTTCTTCTGACTATTAACATACTGCATGTTTCAGTTCAATGTGCAGTTTTGCCCTGCTATTGAATTTTTTTTTCTTTGCACTACCATTCTACTTCCAGCTTCACCCAAAGGTTTTAAAAGAAGAGCTTCATTTTTCCATCATGTGTGGGCATAAATTAGATCTCTTTCACAATACTGCTGTCTTGGCATGGAAGAGTTAGGAGGACAATTCTTACATGTATTATAGACTGACTCCCTTTGAAACCTGAACTCCTTTGTGTTGGCATGATGAATGAGATCAGTTTGCCTTGACTAATTGGAGCCAGTTCTGGCTAGTGTCACACTGCAGGAATGTCCTCTGTTGGAATAAAACACCATCCCCCAAAGTGTTATTTTTATGGCCATTTTCTTAAACGTTGGCATATTACAACACTTCTTTCCTCTACAAGATATTGCTGAAATGTACATAGCCTTCTCATTTTATCCTCATAACAGCTTTGAGAAGTAGAAGTAGGGGGGAAAAACCATGTGACTGGCTTAACACTATTCACTGCATGTCCTAGTTTTATGAAAAATTGAATTTTAGGGCTTCATAAACCTGGATGGATGCTCTAACCAGGCCATATTAGGGCAACAGTTTCTGGAATTCCCAACATTGTCATCTTTCAGGCACCAGATTAACAGATCTGCTTTATTATTCTACTACTGGTACATAGTCCCCTTTTTAAACTCCCCCCGTATCTTTAATTTTCTGGGTATATTCAATTGCAGTTCAGGACAGATGTGTAATCATTTATATTGCTTGAAAAAAGACATAGCCTTCGATATACTCCTTAGAGAACAATCCAATTCCTATTTTAACTTCCAGAGGCTAACCATGGGCATCTTTAGGAAAAGTTGAAAACCCCAAAGATGATGGCCGCGGCCAGCAGATTATCTTGATAGTTTTTTAGCTCCCCTGCAAACCCTCTGAGGTTGGTATAGCAAATGCAATTTGCAAACTGAAAACACTACTTTATTATTTGCAGCTGCTAGAAAATAAGGCTGTGTGGAACGACATTCCACTTCTGAACTTTTGGGTGTTACCATTTCAGATGTTTGCACCTGATTCCACATCATGCACTGTGATCGCCATGATATAGTCTCGTGAATGTCCTTGAAAAGGAGTGGGATTATTATCAAAGATTATATATATATAATCAGCCAATCAAGACACAAAAAGAGCCACAAAACAGACAGAAGATATTAGAAACACCAATCAAGCAGAACACAGCAAACTCCAAGACCAATAAACACAGACCAAGACTCCCAACCAATCAGGATGAAGAAAAAACCATTCTGGCACAGCAATAGGCAAGCCCCAAATTTCAAACTGAAACCACTGTAAAAGTCTGACTCACAGACGAACACAATACAGAAGCCTGATGATGGCAGATGAGATTCTGCCGAAACGTTGCTACAACTTTAAAAGCACAACTACAATGACGTGGGAAAATACCCAAACAAAGCTGAATACCATACATGTAAGTACCCGTGAAAACTTAAGAAAACACACATACACACACACGTGTGTGTGTGTGTGTGTGTGTGTGTGTGTGTGTGTGTGTGTGTATATATATATATATATATATATATATATATATATATATATATATATATATATATATATATATTCTTAAGTTTTCACGGTATTTATAAGTATGGTATTCAGCTTTGTTCGGGTATTCTCCTACATCATTATAGTTGTGCTTTTAAAGTTGTAGCAACGTTTCAGCAGAATCTCATCTGTATAGAAGCCTGATGATGGCAGATGAGATTCTGCCAAAACGTTGCTACAACTTTAAAAGCACAACTATAATGACGTGGAAAATACCTGAACAAAGCTGAATATATATATGTTTTCGTAGATTTTCACAGGTACAGGTATGTAGGTATAGGTGTGTTCAGGTCTTTTCCCATGTAAGATTAAGAGTATCTTGGTGACGTTTTGGCGAAGTCCCACTCGCCATCTTCAGGCTGGTGCTTTTGGCTTCATGCCAGTGCAAGCAGTGTGTGATTGGAGTTGCCATCTCTCTATAAATACTGGTGGTGGGGGCTGGTGTGCTGGGCTGGTTGGCTGTGCTGCTGCCACTTGATTGGTTGATGGAGTTGATGTTGGTATAATGGGCTGTGTGATGGCGTTGTGAGTTTTGTTGTGGAGATATCCTGGATCTTGTGCTGTAATCTCCTGGGTCGTTTGTTTCGTAGTGGTCTTTTTTCCATTAGCTTCTTGTGTTTTAACGGCTTGAGTAATGGGTTGTGTGATGAGCTTGCAAATTCTTTTGTTGTGGTATCCTGGGTCCTGCGTTGTAATCTCCTGGGTCATTTGTGTTTTGGTCTCTTTTCCATTAGCCTCCTGTGTAGTAATGTCTTGGGTAATGGGTTGTGTGATGACCTTGTGAGACTTATTGCTGTGGTATCCTTGGTCTTGTGCCACAACAAAAGAACTCGCAAGCCCATCCAATAAAAGGAAGTGTTTATTTATTGAAGTAAGAAGCAGTCCAACTTTTAATAATTTGGTCTCAGTCCTGATTATTTTTACATACACGTATCTGCACTGGTCCAGTTTTAAAAGTCATCTTGTACCTCACAATGGTCCCTCATGCTGAAATTGAACTAGAAATAAAATGTCTGCTTGACAGGCCTTCACAAGTGAAACATTGGAGAGCTAATCTAATTTGACATTCACCCACAGACTCCTATATCATTAGTCTGAACTTTTAAAATGCTTTGCTCCAGATATGAGTGTTCCCTGAAGCCATTTTGGGATGAAGGCAGGGAAAATGAGTTTTGTTATGAGTTACAGAAAGAAAGCTCGAGACCAGCCCTGGATTACTTTCTTTCTTTTAAAAAAAGCAGGCATAAATAAGCAACAGAGAATACTATTTGGAAAATTCAACAGTTGGAGAACATACCAAAATTTAGATGGCGAGTTCCTTGAGAAAACAATGGAGAGTGGGAGTGAAGGCTGAGTAAAAACAAATTACAGTCCATAGGCATGTAAAAATATAACTTTCTCTATTTTGTGAGGGAAATTAATAATGATCAGGAAGGAGATTCTGGAGGTACGATAGATATCATCGAAATGAAATCCATCATGGATATCAATGGAGAGTTATGAGGGATATTTCACTTTATATATACACTACATCCTTAATGTGCTTCTGTCAAAATTATAGGCTGTACTACCAATGTTTGTCAGGTACTATACTGTATATGCTAAACACCATTGAAACACTGTGAAAAGAGATTAGAGAGCTGCAGGATGGCAACCAGTGACCCAGCAAAGAAACATCCCTGCCTTTGGGCAGTGCCCAGGCAAAATGCAGGCATTTGTCTAGAAGGAAGTAATGTGCAATAGGCAAATCAGGCAGAAAAATTTCTGCTGGCACAAACTGAATAAAACCCCCAGTACTTTCTACTTGGAACAGAGCAAAATGGCTGCCTTTGCAAAATGATGGGGAAAAATGAAACTTACATTGTCCTTTTCTGCCTTCCAGGAATAGTTAGTAACCTGTGATGGGTTATTGACACAGAGAGGTTGTGTCAAGTAACTTGCCACTTGGACTATTTTGGATCTTCTGAAAGATTAAGACCCTTCTCAAGAAAATAGCTCAACTGGGAGGGCAATAGGCAGAGAAAAGGGTGAGCTAAGAGTGAGGTGAGCTCAACTCCCTCTCATTGGAGCTTGGGCCTGGCCTTTATCAAAACGAATAGAGGCCATGGCAAAGTCCTTCTGAAATCTGGCAGGAAAACAACAAAAACTTCTCCAAGCAATTGCCAGGACTTAACACTGACTCAAAGGCATGCACAAATCCATGCACCTGCCCACCCACAGTCCTCTATGTAAATGATAGATCTACCTATAATCCAGAGGAGGTATTCAGCAGGTTCTGAGCAGTTCTGGAGAACCTGTAGCAGAAATTTTGAGTAGTTCAGAGAACCAGCAAACGCGACCTCTGACTGTAGATTTTACAGTATCTTTCCCCTGCCATGCCCAACAAGCCACACCCACAGAACCGGTAGGAAAAAAAATTGAATCCCACCACTGCTATAGTCAAAGCCCATTTAATGCCAGAATTCACACATATGTATGCCTCTGCAGAAGCCACCACCTGGTCACTCCTAAAACTCTAATGTTGTAAGGACTGAAATGACCTAAAAACATGTCAAATAAGTATGTAAGCCAAACTTGGGAGGTGGGGGCCATGCCTACCATACGGGAAGGTGGTCAGAGGAAAAAGGGCAAATCTCTCTCTCTGATTGCCTCATCACTAATATCATCACTAAGGTGTCATAGACTGTACAAGAAGACTTTCATTGCAAGAAAATGAGAAAGGACATTGTGAAATGGAAATAGATAAATGTGTCTGCATTGGGCGAGGTATAAGACAGAGATACCTCATGAAAATGTGTCCTCTAAAATTGATTAGCAGATCATTTTGTGCTGTAGCTGGCAAAACATGACAATGAATCTTTTGAGAAGAAGAGTTCCAATGATTGCAGTCACTTGGATGAATGAGCTGAAAGGTTAGTAGACCATGGAACTAAGCCGATGAGTTGAGTGCCACTTGACCAAACAATAATACAACCCCTCTGACTTGTGAATTCAATCTTTTCTGGATCATTCAATCCACTTCAGGTCAGTTTTTGTGAAGTAAAATATGTAATTGCGGGTTGAAAGCTGCCTGTCAAGTTTTTATACATGTGAATCTGATGATATAATTTGGATGTCGTAGGGCCATAATCCAGTTTTGGGTTGAGGAGAGGGAAGGGGAACAGATTAAGGTCTGCAAAATTAATGGAACGTAATGGATCTATATTAGAGATATTGCACCTTGTACTTTCAAAACTGAGAAATATATCTGTGGTTTTCTAACAAAGGGGGTACTTGTCACATGGTAATTTTACCCTGTCTTTAACTCTAAAATCTGGTGGCTTTTATGAAAGTTAAAATAGAATAAATTTTCTGTAATTGGTGTTTAAATAACAGGTAATAAACTTTACAGGAGAAGTATTTCATTGCAGAGGAGGTGACCTCAGAAAGATTCACTAGTCCCTGTTATTTTAGGGACAGAAACTTGTCACCCTCAATTTTTTTAATTTTATCCCTCCCAAATAAAAGTTTGCAGGTGCCTGTGCTTCTTTTAGGTGTTGTAGTAAAAAATGATGTATCTGTCTGGTCAAACTCACAAAAAGTAATTTGCCTTCATTTTCTGATACAGTGAAATATTCATTCCACACCCCGTAATGTTTTTTTAACTATTCTGAGAATGAGAAATGCAAGCTGTCGCAGTACGTTACTCAATTAAAGTATTCTTTCATCTCTTGGTAACCACTTTTCACATCCCTTTTGTGTCAGGGGCACTATTTAAAGCGTTTCCAGGTTGAAAGGATTAGCCAATAATTTTTCACATTCTATAATTATTGTTCTATAATTATTGTTACATTCTATTTAAAATGTTCCTATCAACTTCTCCACAGCCTGTGGAGGTGTTCCATAAAATAATAAAATATCAATAAAAACTAAAATAATAATGGACAACATCATCAATCATGCTGTCATCGCTGCCACCTTCACTTTTTGCCCTCTTCTGTGCATGTTCCCCTTTTGCTCTGTTCTTGTAGTGATTTGTCTTTAAAGAAGATTGACAAAACCAATCTGGCAGACTTTCAGAAAGTTGACTGCCCTCCTTAAAGTAAGATATAGTTTTACCTGTTTTTGCTGCATCTCTAAATTCCAAACCTTGGAAATTAAGTTTTCCCAAAGACAAATAAGGAACTGGACATTTCTGCATAAAGACTACATAAAGTAAAAAAAAAGAAAGAAAGAAAGATAGGAAGGAAGGAAGGAAGGAAGGAAGGAAGGAAGGAAGGAAGGAAGAAAGAAAGAAAGAAAGAAAGAAAGAAAGAAAGAAAGCAGAAAGGAATAAAATATATTAGAACTTGTATTAGCGTGTAAGTTTCTAATTTAAATCCTTTAAGTCAGGGGTCGCCAACCTTTTGGACCTCAGGGACCATCAAACTCATACTTTTAAATCCCAAGGACCACTAATACGATTTTTTTAAAAAAGATAATATATTTAATATAAAAAAATCATTTTTATTAAATATAAATTTAATATTAAAAATTATCTATATCTATATCTATATCTATATCTATATCTATATCTATATCTATATCTATATCTATATCTATATCTATATCTATATATGGTATTCAGCTTTGTTTGGGTATTTTCCCATGTCATTATAGTTGTGTTTTTAAAGTTGTAGCAACGTTTCGGCAGAATCTCATCTGCCATCATCAGGCTTCTGTATTGGCAGATGAGATTCTGCCGAAACGTTGCTACAATTTTGAAAGCACAACTATAATGACGTGGGAAAATACCCGAACAAAGCTGAATACCATACATGTAAGTACCCGCGAAAACTTAAGAATATATATATATGGATCTTTGGTTATTCGGGTTTTCTCCCACGTAAAATTGGAAGTGACTTGGCAACGTTTCGACGAAGTGTCATTCATCATCTTCAGGCTTTGTGCTTCTCAGAGTAATGTGAGCTTGCATCTTCTTCTTCCTTTTAACTGCTAGTGGGGGTGTGACTTGATCAAGTGGGGACTTGGCTGTGTTCTGATTGGGTGGAGGTGTGTTCTCATTGGTTGGGGGGTTGGCTGTGTTCTGATTGGTTGGGGGGTTGGCTGTGTTCTGATTGGCTGGGGGTGTGTTCTGTTCAGGTGAGGGCTTGGTTGTGCTCAGGTTGGTCTTAGTTGCCAGGGGAATTAAGCTGGTGAGATGTGGTCCTGTTGTTTGGCTTCGCATTCGTGGTTGTGCCACATCTTCATGGTGGCCGTCCGTGGCATACCACAACAAAAGAACTCGCAAGCCCATCACACAACCCATTACCCAAGCCGTTAAAACACGAGAGGCTAATTGAAAAAAGATCACTACAAAACGACCCAGGAGATTACAGCACAAGATCCAGGATATCTCCACAACAAAACTCACAAGGCCATCACACAGCCCATTATACCAACATCAACTCCACCAACCAAGAGGCAGCAGCGCAGCCAACCAGCCCAGCACACCAGCCCCCACCACCAGTATTTATAGAGAGACGGCAGCTCCGATCACACACTGCTTGCACTGGCACAAAGCTGAAAGCACCAGCCTGAGGATGGCGAGTGGGACCTCGCCGAAACATCACCAAAATACTCTTAATCTTACACTGGAAAAGACCCAAACACACCTAGACCTACATACCTGCACCCGTGAAAATCTATGAAAATAGATAGATAGATAGATAGATAGATAGATAGATAGATAGATAGATAGATAGATAGAGATAGATAGATAGATAGATAGATAGATAGATAGATAGATAGATAGATAGATAGATAGATAGATAGATAGATATGCTTATTTAATTATAACAAAATCATCAATGCTTAATCATAACTGTGGGGCAGAGCGAAGGGAAAGGAGGGGCCTCTCTCATCCTTTTGTGGGGGGAAGAGGGAGGATTTAAGAAGCCACATGGTGCCTGGAGGCTGGGAAGATCTGAACAGAGAGGAACCGGCTCCCCCTCAAATGGAAGAAAAGCAGAGCCATCTCATATCTCCCCCAAGTCAGAGGAAACCTCTCCCTCCTTTGCCAGGTGTGGCTGCCTGGAGTTGGGGGAGGGAAGGAGGGCCAGGCTGGAAGCTCTGATGAAGACGGGCTCCCAATAACCAGGCAACAACCCTCCCATTCGGCATCCACATAAGAAGAGGACTCCCCGAGGCTAAGCTCCAGGTTTCTCCCACCACTTCCAAACAGAGAAGGGTCTCTCCCTGTGCTGAAGGGGACGATGTCGAGTCCAGATAAGCTCAAGCTCTCGCCTGCACAAACAGGCTGGTTATTAGGAGCCCGTCTTCCTCAGCGCTCTTTTGGCCTGGGCATTTGGTCTCCCCCACCCCCACCCCATGCCAAAGGAAAACCAGTCGGGCTTCTCCTTCCCTCCTACCCTTTCCCCTTCCCCCTTCTCCCCACTGAATCCAACTTTGGGACAGAGGAGAGCACGCTGGAAACGTGTGTTGGCATTTCCAACACACATTTCTCCAGCACTCGCCCGCAATTCTTTGCGTTCCTCCAGGCCTGGCTTTCTGAGGGGGGGAAGAGCAACCCTGATGTCTCTGCTGCCCCCGCCCAAGGAAAAGCAAGTGAGCAGAAACAGCTCTCGTTGGGGGGAAAGAGCAGAGATCGGAAGGCATAGGCAATAGAAAGCGGCGCTTTTCAAAGGCGGCAGCTTCCGTCTTCTCTTCCCTGTGCTTTCCTTGATCTCAGCTCTTTCACCAGAAGCAAGAGCTATGTTTCTGCTCATTTTTCCTGTGCTTTCCCCAAGTAGCAACGGCTGGGGCCATGGGGGGGGCAGCAGAGCAGAACACCAAGAGGGACTTGCCCACTCTGCCCTCTCCTACCACCACCACCCGGGACTTTTCCGGCCCTGGGCCATCCCTACAGCCCGTAGCCATCAAGGAAGAGCCCAGGCCAGGAGAGACAAACTGGAAGGTGCGAGAGTGCTGTGCAAATGCAAGTAGCGTAGGGTGGCGCTACTGTACCTTCCAGCCATTTCCATCTCCTTCAGCCTGCCTGTGCTGCCAGCCCCCTCTTGCTACAAGAGCGCCATTACCTTGTCCTGGCTGGTGAGGGCTACACTGCTTTTAGCAGGTTTGCACTTGGCCAAAGGGTGGGGGCCAGCAGGTAGGCAGGCCATAATCTAGGGCACAGCCTGGATTAATTGCTTTGGGGGGTGCTTTCGGGAGACATTTCTCTGCGGCCCACCAAAATTTTCTCATGGACCACCAGTCGGCCGCAGCCCACCGGTTGGTGACCACTGCTTTAAGTGATGACATAGAGTTATTGTATGTCATTACTATGTGTTTTAACTTTCACATGAACTTTACTTATTAAAGTGGGATCACAGATACTTCCTTTTTTATCTTGTTCTTAATCCACCAGCCAAAATTGTACTATTTTTAATTTGCTTTTTTTTCTTAATGATAAAAAAAAACCCAAATTGGCTTATCTTGGCCCATTAAAGGCAGAATTTACTTAAGCTCCTTAATGAATGCAAACCAACTGCTGTAAAATCTCAGGCACAAGAAAAGATTATTTTCTTATTTCACATTATATTAAACCTTTTAATAAAATAGTCCTTTTAAAATTACAATGTAGTTTCATAACTTGTTTTAACCTACTTCTATAATATGTTGTAATCTGTCAGAGTGACTTACGTTGAGATTCATGGTTGAATATAAAATGATTTCACACACATAGTGTTAAAGGATAACGACATCAATGTAATCTAGCCATGTATTAAAAATATGATGTTTGACATTTAAAATAAAATCCACAATAAATATAATCATGAAAAGTGTTTAAAAAGCTATTAATAAAAAATGTATTATGTTGGGAGGGGAAAAACAGCTTTTGCTTGGTTCTCTGCGAATAAAAAAGTAGGTTGGTAGATTGAAGTTCCTGTAATCTGACCTCAGGCTATTATTTCATAGAATTGGAGAAAAGAATCGAGCCTGCAATGGGGAAGGCAGGCAAGCAATTGCAAAGAATCAAACTGAAAGTTTTACCTTGGGAAATAGACACTCTTATGCTATCAAGAGCTGAAGGAAACAATTGGAATGTTCTAGATTTGGGAAAGGGCTGGTGGGGGGATCCCTGTGGGTTGAGATGAGCATGAGAAAGATCCCAACTGGTTTCTCAATCCTCTTTCCATTCTCTAGTGATAGCCATGAAAGGTAAAAAAAAAACAACATAGCATGCTATATTAAATTAGGATCTGTGTTAGTATCACCATTCCACCAGTTTTTTTTAAAACAGCAAACAAATACTAACTTCCTATTTGTAACTGTCCAGAAGTAGAAATGCCATTGCAAGAAATCCATGTTGTTTTCTGTTTATAAAAAGGAAAAATAAGCCACCTGTCCTCCTAGACATGCAGCATTGGAAGAATAGTTTATTCATAAAATTTAAAAAAAAATTCTTGCAAAGTTTGTGTTTCAGAATGAATGATTAACACATCCGTATTATGTAGTTTCCAAAGCCAGAATAAATCATTCTGTCTCACCCCTAGTACAGATAGTTGTGCTCCATCTATTATCTAAACGCTTGCTTTATAGGCAAGATGGACACATTTGAAATAATGAGGTAGGTTTAACTTCTTTTCCCACTCACAGTGGGCAGATATGTCTCATTTCATGTTTGAAATATTCTTCTTTTTTTCCAAATGCACATTCTTTCCATATCATTCCATGTAGTCTGAAATTTAATATAGTCTGCCTCCCATTTCAGATACTGTTAATGCAATTTCCACAAAATGCTTATTTTTGCGAGCAATCCCCATATCTTCAGTTCAGCCAATATTTGTCAGGCTGAATTAGGATTGTCAACACTTTTTCCTGACAAATTGTTCATCTTTAGGGCTGTGCAGGGAGTTAAAACATATTCTTGTGCTTGCTGAAAAATCACTTGTTTCTGGCTGGATCACTAGCAGCATGTATCTCCTAAGGAGGTCAAAAAAGTCAAAGATGGTAGCCATGCTGATGTGTCCAATGCCCTGACCCTTTATCATGCATTATGCATGCAGATAAAGGCACAAGGCATCTTGCATATAAATCTTGATCTTTTTTATTCATTCTACAGAGGTTGTCAGTATATTCATGAACTGGAATAGAGCTTGGTAACAAGGTCAGCCAATGAATAGGCATAGCAACCAAATCAGCCAATGAGGATAGTTTGGAAACTGAAACTTGAAGTAGCCTAGGCTGGAAACTGAAACTAAAAGTAGCCTAGGCTCTTTGTTAAGCTCTGCAACTCTGCAGCTATGTTGAGTTCTGAGTCTGTATTGAAGATGAAACTAGCTTGCTTGCTTGCTGAAGACTGGAGCTCTGCTCTGAACTTGCAACATGTTTCTGTTTGAGTTTGCTCCATTTTGGAGAAATCTACAACTGGTTTGTAAAATCTACTTATGTTTATAAAGATGTTAAATGAAGTATCAGCCATCTGTGTTTATTTTTCTGGTGCTGAATTATCACTGCAAAACTCTCAATAGAGGTCTCAAGTGTCACCATTTCTATGAATTTCCATTGAGGTTAAACTCAATCTTTAGTTATTAGCTGAATCTAGTCCAATCTGAGTAAGTTTTTAAAAGATTATTTTTCCCTTCTGTTTCATAAAAACTGTAAAAAAAAGTTGCCAGGTTGTTCATTCGTAAGCACAGATAGTCCTCAACTTACAACCATTAATTTAGGGACCATTCAAAGTTACAATGGCGGTGGCTGTGGAAGAAACTGGGGAAGGGCACAGTCCAGCTGGGCATTCAGAGGAAGACCCAGGGTCACCCCCTCTTCATCCTAGGGCACGCAGGGAGGAATGGAGAAGGGAGCAACATGAGTTACAGGGGAGAAAAGGGCCTTGATTCCCTTCATTAGCTGCAAATGGGAAAACAGGATTTTAAAAGGGCGTTTGCACACAGCACCTTGCTGGAAGCAAAGTATGAATTATTTTGGTTTGTCAAGTCTTATCTGGATTCTGGCATCCTTCCAACTGTGTGTGTTTCATTATCTTTTGAAGTCTTCAATTCCTTATCCTGCCCTGTCTCGTTAATTGCTGCAGCATGGTTTGTGTTGGTTTTTATTTATAATTTATATGTACTTTGGGTTTAAACTGAATTTCTTCCCTTTAAAAACTGTTCTTGGGAGAGTTTTTTCTCCAGCTGATGATAACTGGACATTGGGGGCCAAGTTGGAGGTATTAAAGGGACTTTCCCAACTTTTGTGACTTTGTTGGTTTTGTGCCAGGTCCTGGGTCATCACACCAAGAATCATTTTAAAAAAAGCTATAAAATTCTGAATATGCTTTTGTTACCGGCTCTGTCCATATACATATACATGGTATACATTAACAATATATTAACAGCACTCCTTTATATTGCCTTAGTAGAAGTGATTTGAGGTTGGGGTTTTTTTGGGGGATAGGGTAGGGGGGGTCATTCTTTGATTTCTGGCAACTGCCTGGATTAGCCTTTTCTTGGCAAGATTTCAGAAGTGGATTGCCATTGCCTGCTTCTCAGGGCTGAGGGAGAGTGACTGAGCAAAGTTCACCCAGCTGGCTATGCAGTAGAACTCCTGGTCTCCCAGTTTTTAGGAGTAGAACTCCCGGTCTCCCAGTTTTTAGCTTGCTTGTTTGTGCTTCTAACCACTATACCAAATTGGTTCTCTAGTGAAAGTAGTTACTCAAGAATTGTAACCAATGATTGCATAGAATATAAATGTCCAGCAGAGCTATCAAACTCCCAACCCACAGGCCGGATGCGTCATGTACTGGCCATGCCCATGCCCAGTTTAACAAAGAGGGGAAAAGTCCCGATATGTCACGTGATACCACCATGACGATGTGAGTTTGACACCCCGATCTATGGTATTGCAGGGAAGGATTTCCAAGTCACCCAATCCTTGTCAAGAAAGGGATTTTCAGGCAGAAATGACGTGCAAGATCTGACCTGCTCAAAGGGTCAAGCCATGAGAAAATCCAGTTCTTGAAGTTCTTTGGCTAGCTATGAAACTTTGTCATTCAGTTGGATGTTTAAAAGTTGGATGAGTTTTTGTTGACTTGGATACTTCTTTTTCCCCAGTTGATGCAAAAATAAATAAGTGCTGTATGCTGAGTAAAAAAAAAACAAGTAGCTTTCAAGAATGCTGATAGTTCTCCCTTCTGCAATTTACTTATAACAATAAGACAGCTTCTCTCACTCTCTCTTTATTTCTTTTCAGCTCACGCACACTAAGGGTTGAGGAACACAAAGCTAAAGAGCATTGAAACTCTCTTCATTCCCCAGGGGGACCTCACACCTCATGACTTGACCAATTTCTTTCTGTTCTCTGCTAAGAGCTGGTGCAGAGGGGTTGGGAAACAGGACCTTCCTTTAGCCTTTTGATGACTGAACAGCTCTACTTTCAATAGCTGAATGACAAGTTAGGAAAAAATAATAACTCTCTTGCGACTCCATATCTAGGACTTAAATAGTAAGGCAATTACTGGATTCCGAGGGGATTAGCAAAAGAAGCAAATTCACACACTTGAGTGGAAATCCAGTCTGAGAAAGGACTGAGGCTTTACTGTAAATGAAGCAACTATCTACAACAATCAACCCTTCCACAATTAAATCAAGCAAGCTTCTAGTGTCATTAGAAATCCTTTGGTGATAAGATCTGCATTTTAAAACAGAGTTTCAGTTAACAAGTAGGAACAATGTTGGAATAAATTACTCTCTCTGATTGAGTACTGTTTTGAGATCTACAGTAGATCCTCAGTCTGCTTGTCCATTGATAAATGTTGTAATAGTGATAACAATTCTTTATGTGGATCATTGTCCAGCAAAATTTAGAACCGATGCGACAATTAAAGCCATCCTATTGTGCCAATAGTTTAACTAGAATAACTGGGATTTAAAATGCTAGCTACAGATAAATGTGATGACACTGATTGGCTCTACAGAATGTCCTCTTTCAAGCTGAATCTGCCTAAACTTGTCCTTCACAATAGTTACTCCTACACTATGATGTAGTTTCTCTCTCCTCATAGGTAAAAGTGCAGAACAACATGGGGATTTTTTTTGCATTGAGGTATTTACTAGTTCCTATCTGATTCCCCTACAGGAAAGTGGTATAAAAAGTGCTATATGGGGAGGGAAGGGTATTTTGAGTTTGGTTTGAATTATCTCCTGTATGAAGAAATACTAACAGATAGATGCTTTTTTTTTACGAGGGAATCAGTTTTTATTGTTTTTAAGTTTGTTACTAAAAGACAATATTTGTATTAAGATTAAGTTATATATTGCAAATCCCCCTCATGCCATTCTGGAGTCTGGTAGTATTCATAAATTAATAAATTTCCAAACAAAGGAATCATTTGGGAAAAAGATGATATAATCCTCTAAATAATTTTAATGTAAATATGAATGTAGCTATTCTATATTCAACTATTCTTCTAGATTCCACTGAAAGATTTCTGGTCAAAATAAATAAATAAAATGTGGAAATCTTAACATCATTTTATCTTATCAGGTGAATTTTCTTCAAGGAAAGGTGATGTTCTGCCAAGATACATGATATATCATCTCTCCTGTGCTATGGTCTCAATAGTCATTGGGGTTAGAAATTCATCATGCTTGTGGTTACTCTGTGTCTTAGCTGGTAGCTTCAGCCATTCCTTCATGGCTGGTTTATCATCATCTATTACTTGTATTTTTATACTAACATTTACCTAAACAGGTAAAATAAAACAATAAACAATGTTTAAACAATAGACCAAGACAAGTCATTTATATAGCTAAATTGAAGAAATGCAGATTTTTGATGACAGACAGACAGACAGGCAGGCAGATGGGTGTTCATCATAGTCTTGAAGAAGTTGGATGCCATAGTTCTGAGGTGACACAAAAAGACCCTATCCTCTATTTCTAGCATCAGACTCTAAATAACAGCACCCTTGTGAGGGCCTGTCATGAGGTTTTAGGATATTGGATCAGACACAATGACAAGAATGTTTTTGTCAACAAGATATGCTTTTTATATTTCTTGGATATCAAGAATAGAGCAACATTAAGGATAGATAGACTATTTCAATCAGATAACCTTGCAAGCTGCATTCAATTATACAAACAGAGCTTCAAATTGCCATTCCTTCTGGCTTCAAAGAATTGCAACAAATTGCAGGCTTCTGGGTTAAGCCCTTCTTGTCGATGGACCGGGGACTGTGACTGTCTGCAGCTCCGGTCCATGCTCTCTTGTTGGAGAGCCCCAATCACTGTGATTAGGGGCTGAAGCTGCCTCGTAGGGGCAGCAGAGTAAGGGGAAGCCACCAGCCAGGTCGAGGGGAGCTTTATCCCCCCTCCCTGGGCTAGGCAATTTTCCCCCCTGAAGACGACCAAGTGGTGGTCTAAAATGGCCACCCTGAAGAGGAGGACTTAGCTGGACTAAGATTTGTGCAGGAGAAAAGAATGAGGTGGACAACATAAGAACCGGGCAACTTGGTGCAACAATTAATTAAAAGGTACCCCAGGACAGTATTTTAATTTTTTTATGAAAGAATAAGAAAGCAGCGGATTTTTAAAGGGAAAGGGAAAAAAAGTGAAAATATCTTTGACAGCTGAGCAGGGCTTCGAACCAGGATTGGAAGAAGCCGGAACAAGATATCCAAACAAATTGAATTAAAATACATTGCTAACAAACAGGCACAATTTAAAGATGGACTTGGGAGTTTTCAAAAAGAAGGGGGACATATTTAAATTGAAGATTTTATTGGTTTGGAATACCGAGGTGTGGAAAGCCCCGAACAAATAAAATGGGGGGGGGGTGAGGACATTGTATAATGGAGAGTGCCATCTGGTGGACAAAAAATTAAGCGGAAAAACGGAAAGTTCCTATTTCTCTATGAATCGGATCTGATACAATGAAAAGGAAATATTGAAACTATATAACAAGTACCCTAAAAAGTGAAAATTGAATTAGAACAAAAGAAAAAATATGGATTGTGGGACTGATTGGTGATTTTGCTATAAACCCAGTTTGGGAATAGTTGTTAATCCAGAAAGTTAGAAGAAGAAGAAAGAAAAAGATTGGTGATTGGTGGATTTTAATGACTATAAGATATAAGAGTGTGTAACAATGTTATCTCTGCGGGATCTAAAAATGGAACTTAAACGTTTGAAAGAACTACTACATGCAAGAGGGGGATCACTTGCCTCTGAGTTAAAAGCTATGGAAATGGCGGTTGAAGAATATGAAGAAGAAACCTCAGAGGAGGAGGAGTTAGTTCAAGAAGAAGCCATCTTAAATAGACAATCAACACAAAGAACACCACAAAGAAGAAGAAAAAGAAGGGGGGTTAAAATGGGAGATTTAAAAAGTAACTAAAATAGGGAATATTTATAAAAATCAGAAAGACAGAAAGAAACAGCAGAAAAGTAAAAGGGGGAAGGAAAATATATATGTAGAGAGGGATATAAATCAGAGGGAGAAAAGATTTGGAAAAACAACAGGGAAGAGAGATAATGAGGAACAGGAACAGGAAAGAAAGAAAGAAATATGGGAATTGTAAAATAAAGGAAAAGTTTTCTTTACCTAGAATACATCGGGACAATGGTTAATGAATTAACAGGGGATTCTGCATTGATATGAGGGGTAATAATAATGTACTTTGCAAGAATTGCAACAAATTGCTTTATGACCTGATTGCTTTACTATTTTGAGACTAATTACTGTATCTCTCTGCTCTGAACAGCATTGTTTCTATTAATATGACCCTGTCCTGATCTATTAAGCATGTAGCTAGTAAGTGAATAAATTCCCCAAACAATTAATCAAGAACTTTATTTTAAACTTTACCGTCAATGCCTTGTGGCTGGTGCAAATTTGATTTTTTAAAGTACCTTTGGATCCTTTTTTCCCAACATAAATCTGTACTATAGAGAGACAGGCCTTTCACTATATTATCATCCTCCTTGATGATTCAATCCACCAGGTCCTATATCCTTTCAGCATCCTCTACTTCATTCCATCATTTCTTACTAGCCAGTTTTCTTCTTGCACTTTGAATTCAATTCTAAACTTACTTGGTTTTCTCCCTGCTCTTTCTCAACTTTAGGTTATTATCACAGGTACACTGGGTAGGTCTGATGGGCAGATAGATCTCCATTCTGTCACAGGAACCCTTCTGTTTATATTAACATTTGGGCAGAGTGAAGCTACCCTTACAGCAGAGGTGGTATTCAGCAGGTTCTGACCAGTTCTGGAGAACCGGTAGTGGAAAATTTGAGTAGTTTGGAGAACTGGCAAATACCACCTCTGACTGGAGATTTTACAGTATCCTTCCCTTGCCACACCCACCAAGCCACACCCACAGAACCGGTAGTAAAAAAAAATGAATCCCACCACTGCTTGGAGGTTACCAACAGGAGTGGTTATACTTAATTAATTGACTGAGACTGAAAGGATCTTGGTGGGAAGTAATGTGGGGAATTAGCTTCTCAAACTGAGGACTAGCTACTGCATTAAATCAGAGCAATACATGAGCTACAAGTAACTCCATACATTAATGTTAAGAGAGTTCCAGTTTGGAACTACAGAGAAACTTCTTGATAGTGAGAGTCGTTAATCAATGCAATGCTTTCTTCCTGGAGTTGTAGGTGCTCCACATCACTGGAGTTTTTCAAAAATGGACAGCCCTTTGACTGGGATAGGGTAAGGCTCCTATCTTGAGAAGGAGGTTAAACTGGAAGATCTCAGAGATCCCTTCCAGCCCTATGATTTTACGTTTTATGTAGTTCTATTATATAATTATTTTATTCTGCCCAGGCAACTCCGTAACTTCTTTCTATGTCCACTTTTCTTCATTCTGTTGGGAGATTAATCTTGTTCTGGCAGAAGAATGAAGCTCAAGGCTGAGTAGGAAGAACCTTTTTTATTGAACAAACGTTCATTGGGTTCCAAATATCAGGGAAAGTAGAACATTATTGCACAGAGAGAGTGAGTTAAGTAGAAAATGTGAGTTCATTGCGAACTAGTGCAATTGTCACGGACCAGCTATTTTTAGGAGTTACAAGAAAGGTCTGCTTTGAGGACTTCCGGTTGCAAGGCTTCGGCGGCGGCAGGAATCCGCTTCTCTGCGGGTCCCTGCTGTGCTTGCCGCTGAGGTACCCCCGATCCAATTGGATTTGGGGGTTGTTGCTGCCCCGAAGAGGCAGCGGAAGACAGAGGAGATCCGGGCAGGGGTCTGGGGATATCGCACCCCCTTTCCCCAGCCAGCTAGACTCCTTTTTCCTGAGGCGGTGGAGCGGCTGTCAGAGATGGCAGCCACATAGGAATCTTCAACCGGATAAGAGTTGTGCAGGAGGAAGAATCAGAAGGAGAAGTTTTCTTGGCTGAACCAGGACATTAAGATACTTTTAAACACCCTGGAAACCTGACTTTTGGATTGATACATTTGTTTCCAAAAGAAGTTGTTAAAACGGCAAAAGTGCTGAAAGGAAAGTTTACTCCCCTTCCTTACGGAGAAAGCAAATGAGCACTGAAAAACCTGCTGCTTTAAGGTAAAAACAAGCTCTTTGTTATAAGTGGGAAGGAGAGGACTAAAAAAAAATCTTTTAAAACTGGTTGGAGGAGACGCTTTGAAGATTATAAGACAACAACTAATTGTAATACGGCTTTAAAATATATTTGGGATTTTGCCCCAGGAGGAAAAGTTGCAAAGAGAAGAAGAGGAAATAATTCCTGGCTGTTTGGATTGTTTGATAACTTTGACATTTGCAAATTACCTTAAGACTAAAAACATCTGGGTTGTTCTTAAAAATTTACAATGGCACCATCTCTGGATCAACTAAAAATGGAATATGAAAAATTAAAAGAAAGAGAACCAAATGGCAAGAATTCATTGGGAGCTGTCTTCCACTTTTTAGAAATGGCGGTTTCTACGTACCAGCAAATACTTGAAGAAGGAGAAGGAGAAGAAGAAGAAAAGGAAGCCATTTTTAATGGACAAAAAAAATGATTAAGAAAGAAAATAGGAAGAGAGGAAGGAAAAATGAGAATTTAAGATTTAATAAAACAACCAAGAAAAAGAAAAATAAGGTGAAAAAAGGGTACAATGTTAGAAAGCAATTGAAAAGAGAATTACAACAGAGAGGGGAAGCTAAAAAGATGGAGGTTAGGAGAAAGGGGGGCAAAAAAATCAGACTGGAGAAGAAAGGGAGGGAAAAAGGGGACAAAAGCCACGGTCTGGAACAAGATATTTTTTTTAGAGATAAAGGATAAAGGATGTATAATTTAAGAAAGATTCTGCAAGAGTACATAAGATAGTATTGTAGTATTTGCATTTGAAATAGTCCATTGGAATATTATATGATTTAACAAAATATTAAAATGTTTTATAATGATAGATTTCAATATTTAATAAAATATCAAAGAGAATGTGTAAAATGATTAATGTTTAGTTATACTATTAATAGAATTAGAATTAGAATGGAAATTATATATTTAATTATATTACAAGTTTATTATTCTTTTTCTTTTCAAAATGCAACATGTAAAATGTACTAAGCAGAATCAGGATAGACATTATGTATTATTTTAAGTGTTACTTTAGGGAAAGGCGTCACACCTTAAAAGTGATTACAGGGGAAATTCTTTTGCTAAAGAGAAGAGATAAATAGATGATTGGAAAAGAACAGACAAAAGACACAAACATAATGATTCTAAAATAAGATGAAATAAATAAAATATAACTAAGAGAGTGAAAAGAAGGGAGAAGTTATATAGAAAATATAGAATGGTTAATAAGATATGAATGGTATATAAGGTGAGCACGAACTTGATTTAGGTCTGTCAAAAAAGATGTAACCCGGGGCTAAGCCACTTTTCAAAAGAAGTTTTATGTTTTGTGTTTTGGTTAGCTATGTTTTGATTGTGAATTAATAAAACCTTGGAGGAATAAAACTAAAGGGAGAGAAATTTGGAAAAGACATGTATAAATAATAAGTAAGAAGGTTTTATTTTTTTATGTTTTGTTTTATGTTCTGTATTTTGTGTGTTTATGCTTGATGGAGAATTAATAAAACCTTGGTGGAAAGAAATATAATTTAATAAAAGTGAAGGGAGAAACAATGAGAAATTTGGAAAAGATATATATGTGTTTAAATGGAAATGTGATAATGTGGAACTATGCTTTAAAAAATAATGCCTTATTTTGCCTTGTTAAAACTTATAAGTAATTTTTGAGAAAGGAGGTTTTATACTTTGATGTCTTATGTTTTGTTTGTCTTTAAAATCAATAAAATTTGTTAAAAAAAAAAAAGAAAGGTCTGCTTTGATTCGATAAGGAATCGAAAATGTAATGGTAGAAAGTTCTTGCTTTGATATAGTCAAATATGGAAAAGTTTCAGTGGAAAATTGTTGCTTGAATCATTGTTCCTTCAGCAACTATTATCCTGTTTCTCCAACAATATGGCCTCCCCCAATAGGAAGTCCCAGCATGTTTTATAGGCATGAAATGAAATTAAGCCCCTCCCTCCAAATTAAGGCCTATATTAAAACATGTGAAATGGGGGGAATGGTGGGGGGGGCTTGCCGTTAGGAAGTACTTTTGTTGCACACCCGGATATGGTGCTGCCTGCGTTGACCCCAATATGAAGTGCCCCACCAACGCCGAGGTCAACATCCAAGCCATCGCTGCCCGCCCGCCTGAAGATGCAAGGGGGGGGAATTAAGTCACACCCGAAAAGACGGCCTAGCCATTTTTGGGGGGCTCAAAAAAAAAAAAAAAGACCCGGCCTTATTATATGAGAAACATGGTAGTAAATGCGTAGGATCTTGGATGAGATGATTATTGCTATAGATCTTAAAACATAAGAGTTGGAAGTGACTCTGGAAATCATCCAACTTCTTTCCAGGGAGAGAATCCAATACTGGAGTATTCATGCCATCCTATAATGTCATTCCATTTTCATTCCTTTTTTATTAATTTCTTTCCTTCCATGACTCCTTTTCCCAAGATCAGTTCTTTACTCTACCAAAAAAGTTGATGTCTCCCACGCTCATAGCCTCTGATCTCCCCTGCATTCTTCACTAATTCATCATAATTACAATGTTATTATAAACGATCGCAGAAGGGGCGACATGCTTTTTTGCTTCATTCCTCTTCTATGTGCATGTATGAATAGATCTTTTGGTTTAAGCATATATTCAGAACAAGCACAGTTTTCCCTAAGGTCACCAAACAGTTATGGACACCAAACTGTTACCATTTTCATTCATTCTTGGCTCTCCAAATAGTTAAGCAGTTCTTGTTCGGCAATGTCTTATTTTATTCCTGTCTATCCATTCCTGTTGCCCTACAGGCAATATATATCACCATCCCTCACCCCAGGATCACATTCATTTAGAAAGTTATTTACTTTTTCCCAGAGCTCATCTCTGATTTCTTGATTATTATCACTCAGTGGAGCATATCACAGCATTAAGCTATCATCGATATATGAATTCCTAGTTTTTATATGCGTCCAAAACTATTTTGTTTTAACTACTTTGTTTTAATTAGTGTAATATAGTGGAAATGCATTGTAATAGAAAGTAAACAAATATCTCAAGATGACATGAATATATACTTTCTGATCTACCTTGTAGCCATTTTTGTTCATAATTAAACTTACAACTATTCTCTCCTAAATATATTTATCAATTCCACTCTACAAGATCTGACCACCTTCATTCAGATCCCTTCCAATAATAATAATAATAATAATAATAATAATAATAATAATAATAATAATAATAATATGTCTGCTTTTTCATTCATTAATTGGTGATGTTTATTATTTCCTTCTCTTACATTCCAAGGTGCAATGTTTCATTATACTGTGGTCATCAGCAAATGGGTTTATAAATATTAACCTCTGCAGCCCACCATGGCTTTGATCAATTAAGGCTTTAATGTACTCTTTTAGGTTGTACATTACAAGTGCAATAAAAGGTCGGATTTATTACAAGCACATTCAGAGTTCCTGTTGTGGTTCGCCGGCAGCTGTGAGACAGCAGCGGAATCAGACAGTGGGGAAGAACGGGGACCAGTCAGGGAGTCTGGAGAGGACTTGGATGAGGGTCCTGTGTCCGATGCAGAGATGGGGCCAGGACCATCTAGGGGTGAGGTGCTGCCTCCAGAGTCTTCGGAGTCTGGCAACAGTGAGGCAGAGGACCCAGGGGAGCCTGTTCCCAGTGCGCGTGTGTGCAGAGCTGCTAGAAGGCGAGAGCAGCTGAAGCAGAAGGGGCGACTCGGGTGTAAGGCTTGGAGGTGATTGCCCCTCCCTTAAGGTATAAAAGACAGGCAAAGGTGACGAAATCTTTGCAGGAAGCAAAGTCATTCTTTTTGTTCAGATTAATCCTTGAAACTGTGTGTGGACTTTGTACTTCGGTTGGTTTTTTTATAATTCATTTGGCACTCCAGTTGTTCGCAGCAATTCAAAGGAAAGAAAGCTGGGTGCTTATCTCAAAGGGACTGTTTGGGACTCATTATCGGCTGGGAATGAAAATAATTCCCAGCATTGAAATAAAACAAGAGTCATTTTAACTAAGTGTGTGCTTAATTATGATCTTGGGAAGCCTTGGTCAGAACACTCCCTTATGCAGGCTTGGATCTGTAATCTAGCAATTACCTTTCAAGCCAACATATCATCTGTGTGACCCACCAACTAGAAAATTATTTAATGTAATAATGACAGAGTCTTAGGATAGTTTAATCAATTAATATGTTAATCAAATGAGGAAAAATGTTTCAGAGCTAAAAGTGATGACTTGGTAGATCCGAATTCAAGTTTAGCTCTTAATCATGGAACTAGCCAGCAATTTTCAGTCAATCGCAATTTCTCAGCATTGATTCACTGGAAGACAAAAGACTGACATTGATATGTTAATCTAATAAATGAAATAAATTACTTTTAATAAGTGAATAATAAAATAATAAAGCACTTTTATTTATGTATTACACATAAGTATCAACCAATCATTACCTCCACTACTAACTAATTACTTCAGCTCTATCTTTTCATTAGAGAAAAGTGGTGTTGAAAGATGTATATATGAACCCATTTATTTCTTTAGTAGGGATTATAGGAATAATCCATGGAGTCCTCGAGGCAACTTAAAAAACACTTTCCAATAAGAGGATTAAAAACAGTACATCAAAATGACAAAGGACAAAACAGCTAATTATTATTGCAACAAACTGGTGCCAGTGGAAATACACAAAAATAGCCCATATTGTAGCCATTTTCCTCAAAACAATCCCCACCCCCCCAAGCTTTTGAAATAACCAGGGGCTTTACATCTTATTGGAATACTAATATTAAAAAAATTACTTTTAGAGTTGGAGGCTGTTACTACCGCTGCTGATAATATATTTTATGAGATCTACTCAAATTTAGCCAGACACTGTAGGATGGAATATCTCTTCTAAAATATTACTGGTTAGTAAAAGTGTAAACTTTAAAAGTACACAAAAATATTCCCCCCCCAAAAAAAAAAATCTATTTAGATGAACAGGGAACAATGATACAATTATAGGATGAACATCATTCCTATATATGCCTGCTATTCAATGAGTTCATAATGAGGCCTGGCGTGGAAGAATGATCAGGATTTTCATCTCCTGCAAAATAAAGCTAGAATTTTGGAGCTTTTTTTTAAAAAAATATTTGATTAAAATACCAGAAATATGTAGACTTTGTTGATACATTATCAAATAATGGTACATGATTTATTGAAGAAAAACAAATTTAAAAACATGCAGTAATTTATTCCTATAACTCAGGAAAAAAAATAAGTTTTGTGCACCAAATATTTAATCATTCAATCAGTAATAATACGTGGTGTGTAAAACCAAGTGTTGTACGTGGAGGTTGCTCTGGGGGAAGGGGTTGGACTAGAAAACCTCCCAAAGTTCCTTCCAAATCTGTTATTCTGTTAGATACTTGTGAACCTCCTCATATGATTCAGACCTGCTGGGAGAGGGAGTAGGGGTCTGAAGATCTTCTATAGATTTATAGAGTCTACAGATCTCGTAGAGAATGCCTTTGAGAAGTTGTCAAGCAGGATGGCAGATTAATAAGTCTCCTCCCTTCTGTTCCTCACTCATGGGTCCTGAAAACCAATCTAGGATTAAGTAAAATGCAGGAAAAATAACTGGCAAAAGGCAAATCTCAGGGCTTTGGCCTTTCATTTTTGCCTCTCATGATGAAACATAGGGCAGGAATGTGGAACTCCGCAAGCATGATTTCTGCAATATGTTGTTGAAAGGGAATTTCACGAAGGCAGTAGTGTCACACAAAAACAGGAAAAGACCAAGGGGAACATCAGGTCAGCCAGAAAACAAACTTACATAGGAAAAGGAATCAAATAAAAAGTATTAAAGAATCCCTATAGACAAAAGCCTAAGTAATTAAGAAAACTAGACAAATAGGAAAAGGAAACAAAAGATAATTTAGAAAACCCTTACAAACACAGGACATACCAAATAAGCAAAACAAACAGACAAAAGACACAAAATATAAATTACAAAAGAAACAGACAGGAGATTGCCGCAGAACAAATATGAAAAACTATCTTAAAGCTAAAAGAGATTACAGAAAACCAATAATACAATCTGGCTACCTCGCGGAGTTTGCCCTCTGATGGAAATAAAGACAAACTCAAACAGGATTTGAAACATTAGGCACAAATACAAACACTCACACAAAATCAACTTACAAAGGGAGAAAAGGGTATAAAAAACCAGCGGCTTACCATAAGAAGCTAGCTAGCCCAGGAACACAGACTTCTCGCTGTTCTCTGCCTTCCTGAAAAATAAAAAGATCCAGCTTTCAAGCAGTTGTCCGTATCCTTGCACCAGAGCTCTCCCAGCGGGAAAATCGAATCCTCGAAAGAAAGACATTTTGACACCTTTCAACAATATCACAAAGTATATGAGTCGCCATGTTAAGATTGTCAAAGTTATCTGCTTTGTAAAATATGTCTTTTGTATGGGAGTTACTTTCCAGATTTAAGTGTGCACCTCCTCAATCAGCATAACCAATTAAGGATTTTTATTCAGATAATTTATCCCATCCATTTGTTCTGTTGCTGGGAATTTAGGATTTCATCATTTTTGCAAAAAAAAAAAAAAATGTATCAAAACGTTGTAGCAGTGAGAATGAGAAAAGGAAATGGGTTACAATAATATAAGAAAAAAGCTATTACAAAACTTTAAGAAAACTGCATTCTTTGAGAAGATTGACCCATGTAAACACTAATATTTGTTATTATATTCAGGACAAGGGAATCGCCCAGGGGTGGGATTCTACCGGTTCTATCCAGTTCTATAGAACCCCTTGTTAACTTTCTAAGCAGTTTGGAGAACCAGTAATTAGAAGCAATCTCCTTTTGTTTTTTTCCACCCTTATTACATTCTTGGCAGACAGCCCAGACTTCCTGTCTGTGGAGCTTCTGAGGTTTGGCTTTCTTAAAGGGGAAGGGTTGTTTTAAGATTTTTACATTGCTATTGGGAGGAAATACTTCCCTGGACAATCAGCACTTTGAAGAAATCATTGAATAATGAAGCAAAGCTTTTAGTGACAGGGAACCAAGATGAGTGACATTCAGCAAGGCTTCTTGGCTAGCTAGAAAGATTGACATTCAAATGTGAGTTTGCATACTCTTTCTGAGTTTTGGTTTAAAACTGGTTTTTAGTGAATGTTAATTCTATGCTTGGTGACATTTAATCCTGTGTTTATTGATGGGATAATTTTCCCTATTCAGCTTCAATAAGCAACAGCTACTGTTAGATTTAATTATGTGTATTGTGTTTGGATTTTTCCCTGCCTCATGGTTTCTTTTTCTATCTGGGGAGGGGGTCTTCCTCACTGCTTTAGTACTACCTGGCACCGTCCTTTTGGGATATACTTCCAAGAGGCAGGATGCAAGCTTGGCACTGCCTTTTGGGGGGGCATGTGACCTTCCCTTAAATCTGGATGATTTCCTTAGGATATCTTGTGAGACCAGCTGGTATTTTTAAATGGTGCAAATGGATCTAAGGATTGCTTTTCCTGGGTGTTTTCTGGAGAGCTTAAATGACCTCTCTGCTAAAGGGTTGGCTTCTTGATAGTTATTACTGCATTTTAACTATTTTCATTCCTCAAGGTGCTCTGGCACCCTGTCTGATTTGTAACTCCGGCTTGCAGGTATTTTTAATCTAATGATTGGTATTTAGGGCAGCTTTTTGCAAGCAAAGCAGCTTTTTGTATTTTTGTACAGGTAATCCTTGACTTACAACAGTGCATTTAGTGACCATTCAAAGTTACAATGGCACTGAAAAAAGTGACTTATGACTATTTTTCACACTTATGACCATTGCAGCATCCCCACTGTCATGAGAGGCCAGGTGAGGAGAAGTGACATGAGTGATGTTGACCCCTTGACATGAGTGATGTTGAGTTGGCCATGCCCACCCAGTCACATGTCCACCAAGCCACACCCACCAACTAAGCCACAGCCACAGAACCGGTTGTTAAAAAAACTGAGTCCCACCCCTGGAATTGCCCCTTAAGATTGAAATATGCAGTATATTGTTAAGAAAACACACTCTGCTAAACAAGCAATTTTCAGGCTGTGACAAAGTGTTATTTTTCTACTTCCAAAACTGTCTAAATAAAAAATTATTATGAAACATTGCATCATTATAGTAAATTGCATATTTAATGTATATTGTGCTGCAGTTCCAACCATTTCATTTTTGAGGCTAATTTTTGCCTTCCATGGGGATGGAAAATATTTTTATCAGGTTGTATTTTGGGGAGAATTTACAAAATGCTTGCTTTTCAATGCCATTCAATATTCATATTTCCCAGTATGTTAGGATGAAGGTCCTCAAAAAAGACAGTCTGTTTTATAAAAGTTATACAAAATAGTGTGAAAACATATATAAAATAATATTTTTAAATATTTTTAAAGTGCTATGGAGCAGACTTAAGAAACTGAAAAAGGGAAGCTGAAATTGATACATCTAGTTAAATCTAAGCTTTGTGCCCAAACTTAATAGAGCAAATTAATTTTGTGTAGCAGATGAATACTGATATTATTCAAACAACTCCTGATGTCTACTGGTGAAATTCTTGCTTGAATTAAGGTTGTGAAATCACCCAAAACTGATTTGCCCTTTGCTTTATTTCTCAAATCAGAACCAGAGGTGCCTCAATAGCCATTGGAACTATGGCTGTCTATGACAGCTAGTACGACAACATTTCAATATATTTCTGTACTTTTATTTTGTGTCACAGTTTCTGTTTTGGTGAAGCGAAAGGAATAGGAAGTTTAATTCAAAACTTAATCCTAAAAAAAAAAATGAAATCCATGCATTTCTCCCAGGAAATACACACCGCATGTGCTATATTAAAAATTATACTGGTCTGTGACTGTAATAAAAAGTTATTTGATTTATATCAAAAAGCTGATTTGAGAAGGTTTGTGCTAGGCTTCTCATTTTTTTTTCTTTTTAGGTATCATGACTTAGCATAGACCAGGGGTCTCCAGCCTTGGCAACTTTAAGTCTTGTGGACTTCATCTCCCAGAATTCCTCAGCCAGCTGACTGAGGAATTCTGGAGTTGAAGTCCACAAGTCTTAAAGTTGCCAAGGTTGGAGAGCCCTGGCATAGACAGCTGTTTCCTAGGGTCATGGTCAGTGGGGTACCTGAGGCCTTCAGGATGTCGCTGATCTATATCTCCAGTAGCTCACTGGCCTGTGTGATAGACAGAGAAACATGTGATGTTGCAAGTCATAGTTTCCACTTCCCTAGCTGTGGAAGGGGAGTGTCATGCCCCTGGTGGAGACTGACTCTGAGGGAAAGGAGGAAAAGCCGACAGGGAGTGAAAATGTAGCTCCGGAGGTTGTGGAGGAGGCTGGGGAAGAGCAGAGGCTGGCTGAGCAATCAGAGAAGGACCCAGGCCCATCCCCTATCCATCCTAGGGCACACAGGGAGAAGAGGATAAGGGAGAGACATGGTCTCCTCAGGAGGAGAGGGCCTTGATCCTCTTCATGGGCTGCAGGTGTGACAACTGAATAAGAGTTTGGACCTGCGTACTGGCAAATGCTGGAAACAAAGCGTGTAAATATCTCTAGTTTATAGTTCCTCTCTGAGTTTGGCGTGCTTCCCAGTGTGTGTTATCTGTGGACATCCTCCAGCCCTTATTTGGCCTGGTTTGTGTTGCTTTTTTCCTTCTTCGTGTAACTGTTTTTGTGGGAGTCTTTTTGTCTTCCATCAAATATATCCGGAGCTTTGAAGCAAAGTGAAGGAATAAAAGGGGCTTCACCTGTTTTCTGTGACTGTGTTGGTTTTGTATCCCACCCTGGGTCATCACATGGGAAGGGGAGAGATTGGCAGTTTGTGATCTCTCTGAGTCCAGTTTGAGAGATCTCATACAGTTTTAGAGTTTCCTTTAAAATGTTGCCACATGATAAACAATGGACATAAATATCTGAAAAGAAGGGCAGTTTGTATTCCCACTCTGAAAGAGGTTAGTACTGGGGGCCATCAACATGGAATTTTCTTTTCATTACTGATCCCCTTTTATGAAATTGTAACACAGAGAGGCCAGGATCAAGTTAGCATCACTAGTACAAGTAGTCCTTGAATTACAACCGTAATTGAGCCCAGAATTACAGTTATAAGTTGTGCTGTTGACTAAGCAGGTCCTCACATCACAGTGCCCAATTTTATGACCGTTTTTGTGGTGGTTAAATGGGATGCTGTAGTTGTTAAGCAAACCCATTGTTTGCAAAGGGCATTTTTTTGTTGGGAAATAGCCAGCCAAGAAGGAAGGAGAACTCAAGCGTGAAATTAGCCTTGAATCATTGTGCAACCTCAAGAGTTTTGAGACTGATCTCCTTCCTGAGTTTTCCTCCCAGTCTGGCTGGTTTTTTCCAATATTTTTTCTGGAAACTAGAAATAAACACTGGTTTCTGGCAAATAACATTGTAAGTTACAGTCAAGGATCGCAGGAGCCTCGGTGGCACAGTGGTTAGAGTGCAGTACTGCAAGTTACTTCGGCTGCAGCCAGCTGCCTACAATTTGCAGATCAAATCTCACCAGGCTCAAGGTTGATTCAGCCTTCCATCCTTCCGAGGTGGGTAAAATGAGGACCCAAATTGTTGCAGGAAATAGGCTGACTCTGTAAACCGCTTACAGAGGGCTATAAAATGGTATATAAGTCTACGTGCTATTGCTATTGCTAGTCTGCAAATGGCCATAAATACAAACCAGTTGCCAAACACCCAAAATTTGGTCACGTGATTGCGTGTGAGGGATCCTGGCTGTTGGAAACCCAGATCATAAATATATTTTTTTTAGATCCACTATAACTTCAATCAGTCACTAAGTGACTAGTCATAAGTTGATGGCTAATTGCATTGGTGTTAGAGAATCGATGAAGACCTTACTTTTTGAGAAAGCGCTTGGGAAGTGCTGTTTTAAGTTCATTAGTTCACTAAGCGATGGCTAATTATTTTGGATTATTTTTATTTGATACGTTACACAATTTATTTTTCATTATATTGTTTATTGTAAGGTGTGTATGGTTATTATATTCTAATTGTTATTGGAGATTATCAATGTTATTGATTTAAAAAGATAATATTATTGCTGGTGCATAAGCTTTACACTGAAATGAATTCAAAAGATTAGATTTAATAGAGTAATTTTAAAAAGAAAAAAAGTATGTCTATAATAAAAAGCCTCCAGCCTCCCCATTGTTTTATCCTCTCCTTTCACAAATAAATCATTAAATATAAAAGTAGCTGCACTCTTGATGCATTTTCTTCTCGAGCTATGTTTATATGTTCTTAAGTACCTATTTAGGTCTTAAGAACAGTGATGTTGACTATGTCAGCTCAAGTAATATTCATCTCTTGGAAGCTTTATGAATAATAAATGCAATTCTTCTTTCCCCTTTAGAATTCATTTCTTTAGGGGAATGGAGTGAAAGTTTCCCCTTGTGTGGCAGAACCAACAAATGCTTGCCTGGAATGTACATGCGGAACAATTGCTCCTTTCTATCCTGCAGATCCAAGGCTGCAGAACAAACAGATCTTATTCTGTTAAGGAGCAGCTTCAGTGGTGGGATTCGACCGGTTCTGTCTGGTTCTATAGAACCGGATGTTAGGGCTCCCTGTAGTTTGAATCCCATTTCTCTCTGCTGCCCAGGAGCCATCTCCCGAAGGGAGGGGACTTGTAAGCTTTTCGCTCTGCCGGGAGAGGCTCTCCCAGCAAGAGCAGGTGAAGGAAGCAGCCTGGAGCCGATCTGCCTGCTCACAGGTAAGCCTGCCCTTCCCCCACTGTTCCCGGGGCTCCCCAGGCCTTGCCCAGCCTTCCTAGCTGCCCCCCCAACATCCCCGGGCTCAGCTGGCTGGCTAAGCTGCCACGCAGTGCTCTTCCAGCTCTCCTTACCACGAGGCAGGCGGCGGACCCAGTTGCCGCCCATAAGCAGCACTGTCAAACGGGAGGCAGCCAGGTCCGCCGCCTCTGCCGCCCACAGAGGTGGTTTGGGAAGGCTGGGGAAAGTGTGTGTGTGTGTGTGCTCATGGGCCTGCTTTAAGCATGTGGAGGTGCTTAAAGCAGCAGGGCCATGAGCACCCCGCTGCCCCAGCAGTCAAACGGGAGGCAGCCAGGTGCTTTGGGAGGGATGGGGCTGGTGTGTGTGTGTTTGTGTGTGTGTGCTTTTATACGTGGAATTCTTAGCCTTCGCCCTGGTCTTCCCTGGTGACCCACTCGGAGCGATGGTTTTTGCTGATGCTAGCGATGGTCAGGAGAATGACCTGTCCATTGCTCCGAGTGGGTCGCCAGGGAAGACCAAGGTGAAGGCTAAGAATTCCACATAGGTGGAATGTCGCATCCCAGAAGTGCCAACAGAGAAGGGGAATGAGGACGTGTGCAATTGGAGCTGGCTTGCAGGAGAAGAGTTTGTTTTGGTGGAATGCTGGTGCTCGAAGCGGCCCACTGACTCCTCTCCTCCGCCGTAGTCTGGTGCTCCATGTGGGTGTAGAGAGCCATCCTTGCCCTCCCTCTTCCCAGGCTCCCTTCCCTGTTTCACCTGCCTGCTCTCCCTCACGTCCTTTCTTCCCCCCATGCCCCGGCGATGGCTTCTTCAGAGTCTCTGGGTTCCACCTGGGGCCTGATCATGAACATTGTGAACAGTATCGTCGGGGTTAGCTTGCTGACGATACCCTTCTGTTTCCAACAGGCATTAATGGTTACTATATAAAATATATAGGTTGAATATTCACCTTATGAGCAGTAGCATGGCTTGCTTGTTATGTTGCTCAAGGTTTATGTTTCATTTTTTTTATTCTTATTTCATGTTCTTTTTAAATTGAGTTATGTTGTCTGTTCTTAGGACATCTATCCTGCATTATTGATATAAAAGAGGATAGGATATGTAAGAGTTCTCTTGGTACATGAATTCCAAGGTTCATTATTTCTTTAATGTTTTCTCTCTCTTATATTGTCTGGTCATATTTGTTATAACCTGGTGCTTAGACACCTATTCATCTGTGTGACTTGTGTGACAGGCACAAAAATATAGAATTTGGGATTAAACTTTGTTTTATAAATTGAGAAATTACAAACTATTTCTGTTTATCATTAAAGTAATTTTATATCTATAGGAGAGTCATATAAACATGGTTTCTTTTTTTCTATTTTTCCTTCCCCCCTCACCATTGCCATGGATGTTGAGAGGCTTTCAGATTGTGGAATCCAATGTAAAGTAGATTTTAGAAACATATGCCCCAGGTTGTTTCATATTAAGAAATTATCTGTGTGTTTAAGCTCCAGATACATTCCTTAGGAGCCATTTTGGTGTAGTGGTTAAGGCATCAGGCTTGAAACAAAGAGACTGAATTGTAGTCCAACCTTACCCTAGTGCCTAGTCCCACCTTAGGCCCAAAGCCAGCTGGGTGATCTTGGGCCACTCACTGTTTCACTAGCCCTAGGAAGAAGGCAGTGGCAAATCCTTTCTGAAATCTTGCCAAGAAAACTGCAGGGATTGTTTCCAGGAAGATGTCAGGATTGACTTGAAGGCACACACAAAAGATAAAGTTTGCATTACATGGCTTTACAGAATAAAGAGCCCTGGAATATGTTTTTTGCAGTTATTAAGAAAAAAGTGAAGTGAAATTGCCTGTCCAATGAATAAGTGGCATATATATTATAATAAATATACATGTAGCTTCCTGAAATTCCCAGCCATTGCAACCATTATTTAAAAGTTGCTCTTTTTTTAATAAAAAATCAATATTTACATAAATGTTTATAATATTTACATACAAGCCACGCCCACCAAGCTACGTGACCACCAAGCCACACCCAGTCAGCAAGCCACGCCCACCAAGCCACACCCACACCCACAAATTAGGCCACAAAACCGGTTGTTAAGAAATTTGAATCCCACCCCTGGGGCAGCTTGCATCTTAGAAGCTGTAGTTTTGTAAATAAATTTAAAGCATAAAAATGCTGTGTGCCATCCTCTCCCAATAATTGACTGAGCAGGGACTCAAATAGCCAACCTCTATATTATTATAACTTCCATTTTCCTCACATTTTAGGCAATGTTGCTCTGAACCAGGTTCCAGGTTCTTCTCAGTCTGATTCTTTTTTGGCATGCTTTTAATTACCTTTTTTGGGAGGGTGGAATGCACCATGACACATTGGCTCATATCCCACAGCTCAGAGGAAAACATATCTTTCTCAGCAATGGCACAATACAATAATGGCCTTGATACAGAGATAAGATTTAAAAGGTAAAGGTTCTCCTCGCACATACGTGCTAGTCGTTTCCAGCTCTAGGGGCGGTGCTCATCTCCGTTACAAAGATGAAGAGCCAGCACTGTCCGAAGACGTCTCCATGGTCATGTGGCCAGCATGACTAAATGCTGAAGGCGCATGGAATGCTATTACCTTCCCATCAAAGTGGTCCCTATTTTTCTACTTGCATTTTTACCTGCTTTCGAACAGCTAGGTTGGCAGAAGCTGGGACAAGTAACAGATCACTCCATTATGCAGCGCTAGGGATTCGAACCGCCGAACTGCCAATCTTTCTGATCGACAAGCTCAGTGCCACCACGTCCCTCATAAGATAAGATAAGATTAAGGTAGTGTAAATCAACCTACAGAAGCATCAATGCATGCTGCTTTGTTTAATCTCTATATATATGCTAATTAAAGATGCTTATTGAGACAAATTACAAATATAGGTTTACAGCTGGGTTAGTAATATTTGCCAAAGCAACTTTCTTACGCTTTTCAACCTAAAGCTTGTTCCACATTTCTTTATTTTTTTTTTCATTTGTGAAAATGTGCTTTAAAGTTTGTCTGGGCTAGCTTTCGCTTTGTATGCAGTGACATTTATGCCTGTGCCTATTCTCTGTGCATTCTTCCTCATACCTTAATCTCTACTTGCCTTTTTTGAGAGGCAAATTGCACCGAATAATTATGGAAAGCTTCAATTTCAGCATATCTATGCATTTTGGCCTGGGAGGCATGAAATAGGTAGGTTGCATTTAAATACATATGAAGCTGAGGAATGTAACTGCAATACATCAGCCAACAATAAAGCAGTGCAAACTTACTTTGAAGAAATTCCTTCAAACAATAAAGTCTTATGAAGGAATAGGGGAACTTGTAGAGGAAATGATGTTTTATTAAGTTTATTAATTCAAATAATTGCAGATGGCAGTATTGTATGAAAACAGTTGTTGCATTTTACAAGAGACACCCAATGCTTAATAGGAAGAAGTCCAATAAAACTGGAAGGTGACATTAAGGAAGTCTTCATGAAAAAATAGCAAAATATAAAATAAAAGTAATGAATTGGAAAATGGAAGTTTTAGAAAAGGAAAGGAAAATGGAAAAAAGGTAAAATAAGAATCTCTAGAAACATTCAATTCAGAATTCAAGTGTAACAACACAGCAGTGTTTTCTTCTGTCAGGATTAAAGTACAAGACATCTTATTGTCCTTTTCTATCTTTGAAAACCTAGATCATTCAAGAAAACTTTGGCTGATCAGTGGCAAATATAAATTAAGAAAATTACAGTATTGTTCAGTCTATAAGACGCTCTGGACCATAAGATGCACATTACCTTTAGAGGAGGAAAACAAGAAAAAAAAAATCTACCTCTGCCACCCAGCGTCCATCTGGTATTCATCTGGCTAGTATCCTTGTAGCAAACAGCAAACAGCCTGGTCAGTTTCAGCACGTTATCGCAGCCTCAGCATGTGGCTCATCAGGGCTCTGCTCTATTGCACCCATCACCAGTCAACTGAGCTGAGCTGTTGCCGCCACCAGGAAACACTGGAGCCTTCATTGCCGATCACTGCCTGTCACCACTGCTGCCGCCGCCTATCGCTGCCTATTCACCACCGCCCATTTGCTGCCACTCGATCGCCATCTGACTGATCGCTGCCCACCCGATCGCTGCTGCCCGATCACTGCCACCCATTTGCCACCACCCATTCACCACCATTCACCATGGCTCGTTCACTGCCATTTGCTGTGGCCCGCTCACCGTGGCCCATTCACTGCCCACCCACTTAGACTTACTATACTGCTCCATAGTTTTTTTTACAGTACTCTCTGAGCAGTTTATAGAGTCAGCATATTGCCTCTAACAATCTGGGTCCTCATTTTACCAACCTCGGAAGGCTGGAAGGCTGGTTAACCTTGAGCGATCAGGATCAAATTCCAGACTGAGCAGAATTAGTTTGCAATACTAACCACTAGCACATAGTTTCAGAAATATAGTGGAGAAATGTGGCACAGCTATGTATATATTGTTCTGTAGTCATGGATGCCTCCAGTATAACCACATGCCTGTTATATTTTCATGAAATTATGCTTTGGCTGATGGAAAGTACATAATTTTTGTCATTTGTGCTGTGATATATTTTGTCATTTGTGCTATAAAGTCACACCCATGTGACTTTATTAAAGTATGTGCAGAACTACTGTGCACTGGAACTGCATTATTGATAGAGAATCTGTATTGAATTCAATATAAATTAAATATTTAATTACTAACTGTTGATGGAATTAAGTGTTTCAGTGAATGGATTTTAGAACATGAGGGAAAAGAAGGAATCCATCATAAAGTTTACAAGAAAGATACCTTGAAATAAAGCTGTGTATGTGCAAGATATTCTCAGAGGTTGTTTTTTTTTTTAAATTTAGCATTAAATTTTTACACGGAAGTTTGTCTGCAGACACCCTGATGGACAAGTGTTAACTTTATGGGAACCAAGGAGGCTTCCAAGTCATACAGAAAAGAATGCAATTTATTTTAATTTATAATCAGCTGACATGTCATGCTCACAAGCATTCAATTCCCTTTGGCAGATCTTCAGATGGAATAAATCAACAGAGCTCTCAAAGAAGTAGGATTGTGAGTTATTAACTGCATAGAGCTGAAGGAATCTACGGCGTTAAATTCATGCTTCTAGTCTGGGACAATGTCTAAAAATCTTATGATAGGTGAGAGGAGAAAATGGGCCTTTCTCTGTCTACATAAATGTGGGACTGAAAGGGAGTTATGTCTTATAAAACTGGCTATACATGAAATGGATAATTGAGACAAAGATGGCCGTCATTTTTAGACGTAATTACTTTTTCAAAGCAGATGTTCTAAAACTATTCTCTTTTGTGTACTATTTCTTCAGAATGTGCAGCTCCAAATTACCTGATATATAAAAGTGTCCTCCATTGTTCCATTTTTTAATTTTAATGCACTTTTTAGATGTTTTCCTCCTCTCTTGTATCAATTCCAAAATTTTGAATACACAGATACCTGAGGTAGGGGAGAAGGGTATTGTGTTTTATCCTCGTAAAAGGAATGTATTTGCAACACTGCACTCAAAAGAATTATAACTGCACTTGCACCAAGTTGACTTTTTTCACAATGTTTCATTAATGTGTGTGAATAATTTCAAGGAGACAGAAATGTGTTAATTGCACTGAAGCTACTGAAAACTGCAACAAACTCTATAATTTCCAGTTTAGATTCAATAGCTTATAAAAACCAAAACATGATCTATTTCCCATAAGCTGTTTGTACTTTATAATTAATCCCAAAACCTTACTGCAAAAGTTTTAATATTCCAAATTTGTTTGGACTGTTAGTCCATTTTTAGCTTTCTAAGATCAAAATCTTATTTAGTGTTTTGCTGTTTATTTCTAATTCTTTAAATTCCTAAGTTTGGAATTTCTTTCTTTCTTTCTTTCTTTCTTTCTTTCTTTCTTTCTTTCTTTCTTTCTTTCTTTCTTTCTTTCTTTCTTTCTTTCTTTCTTTCTTTCTTTCTTTCTTTCTTTCTTTCTTTCTGGATTAGAGGCAGATTCATCAGGTGTTGTTGTTCCAAAGGTCTATAATAGCTTAGAAGTAGTTAATATGCAAAGTGATTAGAAAGTGAGATTTGTGAACTTTATGTCCTTCAAAAAGTCTCCACTGTGGTTGCAATCAAGATGATGGCTAATCCCATGGTCGCTTGCCCTCAAATCTGCAGAAAACCGCTGTCCTGTGATATCCTTGTGGGGAACAACTGTCTGGGGCACGTGTGTGACCAACTCTCCTCTCTTTATCTGAAGAGGTTTTAAGGAACTGATCTACACACCAGTCCCTTGGTCTTTGCCACAGCCATTGGTTCTGCTTTCACAGAGTCATCTTCAGTTCACCATATCTCCCTCACAAGGTCCACAAGAGGCACATTATTAGGCCAGTTGCATTTGGTGCACTTTGCAAATCTTTCTTTCACCCTGGCACACCAAGTATGATTTGCAAGGAGTGTGCTTAGCTTAAGAGACATCACTTCCATCCACAGCACATATAAGTTACTTGAAAATGTTATCCAGTTCCACATTATTTACAATTATTCTAAACCAGTAGAAAGTCAAGATATTCCTCATTACATGAAAAAAAAAAGTTTCTAAAATTATCATTTTTAAAATCTCTGGTTAGTAGGACTTTTACTTAAAGGTTGAGTGAGCAATTAGGTAGCAACATTGTTCATTCTATCTATCTCCCTTCCTTTCTCTCTCTTTCCTGTCTTTAAGTGACAGAAGCTTCTCCTTCTTTGCAGAAGTTAGGAGAGAGGAAGCCAGCCATGTTATGCATCAGGTCAGAATTAGTCATGATGGAATAAATAGCTTTCAGCATGGTACAGTGTTAGACCCAACTGTTCCCCATGCGAGAAATGTAATAATTGATTTCTCAGAACAACTAGGAATACAGTGGTTTTTGTTATGAACATCTGTGCCTGCTTTTGAATTCCAAGTCAAAGATAACCACTTTGCAAGGTTATTTTATTTGAGCTTCAAAACTCCAGGTAACCCCCAGGGTTAGAGATTTCTTTGCTTCTTTGCTCCAGACAAGCGGTCGCCAACTGGTGGGCCACGAGAAAATTTTGGTGGGCCACAGAGAAATCTCACCCCAGAGCACCCCCCCCAGAGCAATTAATCCAGGCTGTGCAGAAACACAATGATGCGCCGGCCACATGGACCACGGGAACCCTCCCCACCCATTCACTCCTTACCTGGCAAACTTGCCTGCTAAATTGCTATTTTTCCTTTTTCCAATCATCAGCTGTTCTGCTGTGCCGGGAGATTTAGATTAGCTAGGAAACAGGAAATGGTTGGATTTTTTGCTTTCTAGCTAGTCTTTAGATCTTTTAAGCACATCTTGAAGACTGCAGGACTGAAGGTTCTATTATTCAGTGCAGACTCACCGCAAGCAAATTTTATGTGACAGACTGAGCTAGCTGATGGCAGATAGATCACTGAATGATTCTGTGAGCAACTCAATCTGCCTGCCTGCTTTGCTGATTTTGGGTAAAAGTTGCTCTTTTTTATAAAAAAAATCAATATTTACAAACATGGTGTGTTGTGAGTTAATTTTGTGAGTTTGCTTGCTAGCAAATTTTATGTGGCAGACTGAGCTAGCCAATGGCAGATAGATAGATCACTGAATGATTCTGTGAGCAACTTAATCTGCCTGCCTCTTTTGCCTGATTTTGGGTAAAAGTTGCTCCTTTTTAAATAAAAATTCAATATTTATATAAATATTTATAATATTTACATACAAGCCATGCCCAGCCAGTCACATGACCACCAAGCCACACCCACAAATTACACCACACCCACAGAACCGATTAGTGGTCCCTGGAATTTAAAATTATGAGTTTGGTAGTCCCTGAGGTCCAAAAGGTTGGTGACCCCTGCTCCAGAGGACCCTTGAACTTTCACAGCCCACATATGGCTCTCTTCAGGTTCCAGGAAGCAAAATGAGAACCCTGTGAATTGTTTCAAGAGTATCACGATGCTTTGCACGTTCTTTATCACTTAACACTGGTGAAAGACCATGGTGGTTAAAAGCACACATGCACGGACTTCCGGTGATGATGTGAGGACGAACAGAGGTGTAGAAGCCCGTCTCCAGTCCTTCTAAATCCTTTTTGCTGTTTGGCGCAACCCCTCGGGATGCATGGTTCGCATAGAGAACCGTGCCGGTGTCAGGAGACTCAGGCTGCAGTGAGAGGGGAGGTCAACCCCTCATCGCAACGAAGAGAAACCCTGCAGAGGCTAACCAGCAAGAGATCGACGGCTTGCAATGGCAATCCCATAGTCCGAACTGTCACCTGCAAAAAGAAGAGAGTGACAGCCTGTGGCGGCTAACAAAGAGGTTTGTGTGAAGATCCTGCAAGAGTGTTCGATTGTTGAATGGTGAAGAGATTTGTTGAGAAGTAACAAGCTGATCAGAACCTGGAAAGAAGCGGTGAAGAAGAGAGAACGTGAAAGTGTTTGAAAACGAAAGGGCTCAAGAGGAGGAAGTGAAGATTAACAGTAGTGACTTACAGGAGAAGGAGGCTTGGATCAGAGAGGTTTGCTATATTGTTGACAGTTGGAGAAAAAAGTTTGACACACAGAGATTTGGGGTGCTTTTGGATTATTTTTTGCTTGGAAGGATTGGGCTGGCTACTTTTTGAGATCGGGAGAAGACTTGAACCTTTGAAGTAGATTAAAGACTTGTGGTTATAGACAATATTAATAACTGATTTAAGTCTCTCTGGATGTGGAACAGGGGTTGCTGGCTGGGGGAGTACTTTAGTGGAGAATTTTGGAAAAACTATTTTTTTGAAACCCAAGACGGAAGGAGGAGTGTGTACTGCTGAGTGTGTTGAGATATTAGGAAGCCATAAACATTACTCAGCATTTTTTTTTTCTTTTTTGCCTGAACGCGAGGAAGTGAAATCATCTAGCTTCAGAGACGGAGAGCTGGACAATTTATTTAAGACTCTCCCCTTTCTTTAATTTTGGATATTTGGATCAACTATTCTATATTTTATTATCTTTTACCTATGTACTGACTGAAGAAGGAGAGAGATTTGATGAGTGTAATTGTGAGGTATTCTGCCGGACCTAGCTGATTTATCAGCAACTTGTCAAGTAACATTGATATTGATAACAATAATCATTTAATATTTATAATATTTACTACATTTATAGTTATAATTGATTAACTACACATTAATATTTGAATATATCTTGTTTATTACTTTAAATAATCAACTGACTTTTTCAGGTTAATCTATTTCTAAATTTTTCTATGTGCATTGATGAATTCTTTATAATATTATAATATAATATTGTTTCATAATATATATAGATATATATCTTTATACATATGTGGAACGGTATAGAATATACAATAGTTAAGATTTGTATATAATTAGAGAGATAGGAGAAGGTATCTATCATTACTTAATAAAAATCATAACTTAATAAAATAACCGCAAAATTCAATTTAAAGGCAATGCAAGATATGAAGAGCAGGGGAGGGATGCCCTTCCAAATTGGGAGTTGTACTATAGTGCGGCCTCCTCAGTATGGTTGAAGGAATGGGTGAACTTAACAAACAAGAGAATATTAGTTTTAGAAGGCCACGACCTACAGAGGGAGTGGCATGCTTTTGTATGGGATATCGGGAAAACCACCCAGAATACTTTCACAGACACTTAATTAGAGATGCATTATTGACTAACTGGAAGAAAATAAGGAGAAAACATTATTTAAAGATACCAATCTGGATTTCAACAATGGAAGCGATGATCCACCCAAATAATTTGGATGTTATTAAGATGATTAAATACAAGGACTTATTGGATGTGCAAGGAAATTTGAAATTGTGGCAAGATCTTCAGGACCAGGGAGTAAAAATCATAGATGGGCATATCTTCAAGTACAGAGTAGATACAAACAGGATAAGAAGGAATTTGGAATCAATAATAAACTTCAGCAACTAGACGAAATTCTATTAGGCCCAGACAAAAAAAAAATATAACAAAATTTTATAATTAACTACTAGAGGCAGAATTAGAGGAAGAAATTGTCAAAGGGAATATGATAGCCTGGAGTAGGAATATAGGACGTAGTATCACCTTAATAGAATGGGAGAAGGTCTGGAGTAGAAATAATAAAATCACAAAATCAGCAGCCTACAAGGAAAATGCCTATAAGATGTTTTACAGATGGCACCTTCCCCCCTCGAGATTAGCGAAAATGCACCCCAACATGAGTCCGAATTGCTGGAAATGTAAAAAAAAAAAAAAAAGGAATTTTCTTCCATATGTGGTGGTCTTATATAGAGGCACAAAAATATTGGCGGAAAATTAGAAAATGGTTGGAGGAAATGACAATAGAACAGATTGAATTTAAACCGGAACTCTTTCTATTAGGGATCTTTAATAAACAAATCTCAAAAAAAAGTGAAGTATACGATAGTACATATTTTGACAGCGGCCAGATTGGCCTTTGCACAATTGCAACCTCATATTCCATCAGAGGATTTGATTATTCAAAAAATAGCAAATTGTGCAGAGATGGATAAATTAACTTTGGCATTAAAAGGAAAAGATATATCAATGTACTATGACAGCTGGAACTGCTGGTACGAATGGATAGAACAAAGATCGATTAAACAATAAAGGGCAGAAGAAGATATGTTATAATTGTAGTAGTGATTATATACTGTATATGTGTGTGTGTGTGTGTGTGTGTGTGTGTGTATGTGTGTATTTGCACAAGGATCAATTGTACAGAGAGTTTAAGATAAGGTTGAAAATAAGGTCCCACAAACTGTCGAGGACGAAAGTGTTTTTAACTGTTTTCTGATCTTTTTTTCTAGTTTTATTTTTTTGTTCTTATTTCTTTTTCACATTTATGTACGTGTTGTTTGTCTATTTTAATTGTAAAATTAATAAAGTTTATTTTTTTAAAAAACCCACACATGCACAAGAGTTAGGTCCTGCTTCACTATAGAAAGGGGAGGACTGGGCTGGAGCTGAGTGATTGTGGGGTAACTTCTAACCAGAGGAGTGGGAAGTTGTATTATGTTTACTTACAAATGTTACATTTTTTATTCAAAAACAAAAAGGTTGCTCCTTTCCTTAAAAAAAATCATAATTAAAGTAATTTGGCAAGTTTCTTCCATTCCATTTTCTAATGGCTTTTTAATGATTTTTATAACTATTTTTTTAACCTATCAATAGGTAAAATTATACAAACTTCAGGTTGCCACCTCCAGTATGTAAAAACTCTTCATATGTGCTTATTCAGACTGAAATTAGTTAAATTTCATTTTCACAGAAGTGCAATTATATGAATGTATGTATATATAATTTGGCTTAAAACGGAAAAGTTACATGTAAATTTCTTTTAAGGGATGGTCTTTGAGATGTTATTGCACATATTGGCTGTTAGAAATGGGAGATGGACAACTAAAAAAATATATCATTGATCTCTGATGTAAATAATCCTAGAACTAAATCTTCCAAACTTTTGCCTCTTTAACATTTTAACATGGAAGGATGGAAGTTTAACTGTATTAAACTGCAGCAATTTCTTGTGTTTACTCATAGAAAATTACTGAACCACACCTGAACTGTATTTTGAAGTCAATGCAACCATTAATCAGGGTGAAAAAAAAAAAGGTCAAGGTTGTAGTCAGAACAGCATGACTGTACTCATGCCACTTTTAAAATTTATGCTTTAATTGTAGCATATCATAAGTATGTATAAGTATGAAGAGGTCTCAAAGAGCAATATTTCTTATGATTGATCTTCTTTGAAATTTATAACCTAATTTAAATTTAGTCATAATCTTTTCCTAGAACATTTTGGGGGATATAATAGTTGTTTCAATTGGACCAGCAGGACACGGAGTATCAGTTTTATCAATCTGAGGCCTTTTTTACCTTTTGGATTATGATTCCTAAAATTTCTGCTAAGGATGGTCAAAGTCTGGGAACAGGAAGAGATGCCCTGTTATGTATTTAAGGAGTCACTGGATGGAAATAAATATAGCACTGCAAGAATCAGCTATGGCTGACTGTCCCCCCTCCCTTAAACTTCCACTGTTCTAGTTTAAATTTGTCATATCATATTGGCTTCTGTATAAGTGTATCCAGTTTCTGTCATTCACAGATTTTTCATTGAGTTCTATCTCTTTTCAACGTACGTATTCTAAATTAGTTAACAACTTTACCTGTTTAGAAACATTCACTTTAGTACCATTCATATATCCCAATGAAATGCAAGTCATAATCCATGTGAGCAAAGAAGCATTGAATGCTAACTTCTCACTTGATTCTCTCACAAAGTAGAGGAAGGCTTAACCTTTTTCTTTGTGCAATGCAATCCCAAATGTGATGTTACATGGATCTGGAAAGGAATGTGCTCTCCTGATGTTAAAAAATGAATTCAAGAGATGTGCCCCCTATTGGTTTTTTTGAAATGTTTTTGGTATTGTAAAAATAAAACAACGGAATTTCTAAATGGCTTAGGTTCAAGAATATTTGACAGGACACAACTAGTTCTTTGTTAATATTATGTGAAACCTTTTCTTTCCAATGTTAATTCACTTTAAGCACCATTATCTATCTACATTTTAAAGTATGATCGCTGGTTTATTATTATGTTTATTTCTTTGGTACGTTATATTTTCATTGTTATATTTCACAATGTTACATTTGTTATAGTTATTATGTGTTATTATTTTTGCAAAGGTTTACAGTAGTAAACCTTACAGCAGTGGCTGATTGTTGTGCAGATCACTAAGTCATCAGTTGGCAGAAAAATATGTCAGCATAAAATTTGCCATCCTCAATCCTCAGCAATGAGGCTGGCAAACAATGCTCAAATCTAGAAGCTCAGGATATGTGTAGCAGAGTCTCCTTAGATAGAATATCAAACCAATTGTATAGGTCCTGGCTGTCCTTAGTATGCTCTAGATCATTGTTTCTCCACCTTGACAACTTTAACATCAGAGGTGGTATTCAGCAGGTTCTGACCAGTTCTGGAGAACCAGTAGCGGAAATTTTGAGTAGTTTGGAGAACCAGCAAATACCACCTCTGGCTGGCCCCGCCCCCATCTATTCTCTGCCTCCCGAGTCCCAGCTAATCGGCTGGGTCTTCTTTTGTTGCCCTGCACAGGAGAACGGAGCTGGAAAGCAGGTTAGTGGGGTGGGGAGGGAATGGGGATTTTACAGTATCCTTCCCCCAGGAGCGGGGAGGGAATGGAGATTTTACAGTATCCTTCCCCTGCCATGCCCACCAAGCCACGTCCACCAAGCCATGCCCACAGAACCAGTAGTAAAAATGTTTGAATCCCACCACTGTTTAAGATGTGTGGACTTCAGCTCCCAGAATTTCCCAGCTAGCCATATATGATTGGGGAATTTCTGAAGTCCACACGAAGTTGCCCAGATTGAGAAACATTGTTCTAGATCTATCAAGGTATTTATAGATACCCTTATTTGGGTCCTGACCATGAAAAGGTGAAACTAAGAAAAAAGTGCTAGGATACAAGCTGGAGAAACAGAGTCCCACGTGCTATAGCTTGACCTTCCCTCCCTCCCTCCCTTCTTCACTCTGCAAAGTGCCACATGCATCAGAAGTATTCCCTGGATACCTAATGTGCGTGATACATTTGCATGCAGCATTTTCTTGGAGAACAATTGATGAGAATAATTTTGAGAATTATAGAAGCTGATGTTCCTCTCTTTTTCCATTACAAGCCATACTAACAATAGGCCTGTCACTGACGAGCACGTCTGACAATGATCAAAGTTCAGAGCCCTGTTACAATACCTGACATCACTGAATGCGCCTGCCTGATTTCAGCATGTATGTAATCAGACTAATACAGAGGAGGGGAAGGTGATGCTGGGCTTGTGTTAATAAATAAATAAAACCTAAAAGCCTGAGGTGGAAATTATTTGGTTATGTTCTTTTTGAGTAAAATACATTTTAATTTTTCCATCTGCATTGCTGCAGTGATTTGAAAGCCAGATCACGTCTGTCCAGTTGCATTATTATAAAACTGGAATTAAGGCACAACCTCCTCAATCCATCTGTATCGTAAAGCAGTCAAAAACATGCTGATGGTGGTTGCACACTTGATGGTTTGCCGGGATTTTGAAATAATGGAGTATACATCATCAATTACTAGGTTAATAATGGATTTATAGAACCATTTTTAAATAAAGGGATAGTGTAAGGAAATGGCTGAATGACTGGTTCATAAGGATTATAACTCTTCCCCTAACATATGTGTGGGCACATTGGCACACATGTGCATACTGAAAATTCTGCAGCATGGAACTCACTCAGCTGTAGGAAATGGTTTATATGTGTTATTGAACAATATATGATATTTTACTAAAGCACACCATGCCTAATTGTTATTCTTTGCTTGAAATTAAGCACTTTTTTCTCTCTGAATGACGTATTCGTTTTCTCTGTTAAAGAAGGTATATATTATGCATGTGAAAAAGAGACAGGGAAAGGCATACAGTGTTAGTTCTCTCTCAGGGATGAGAAAGAACAAACTCCTACAAGAAAATTTGAGATGCTAATGATATTTGGGAAAGAGGATAATTAGTACACTTGCATTCTGACATGAAAAAGCAGGTTTCAGGACAGGGCATGGCATAGAGACAGCACTGATCATGTCTGTGGGCCACTCAGTGAACCACCGGTTCTGTGGGCATGGCTTGGTAGGCGTGGCACGGCTTGGTGGGCGTGGCAGGGGAAGGATGCTGTAAAATCTCCATTGCCTTGCCACTCCTGGTTTCTAGCTCCGTTCTCCTGTGCGAGGCAACAAAAGAAGACCCAGCCAATCAACTGGGACTCGGGAGGCAGAGAATAGGGTATCAGATCCGTGTATCTATCATTTCTTCAGTGGAAGAAGAAAAGGGGGGGGGGAGACTGATAAAGAAATCCTTTATTGATGTAACCTGAATATATTTAATCTTATATTGAATTTGTATAACCCACGCATGATACAATGGAGGGAGAAAAGCCAGATGGCCAGAACCTATCACCTCTGAGAGGCACAGCCAGGAGATGAGAAGATCATAAAAATTCCACAGGGAGATGTGTCCTGGGAATTTCTGGAAAAAGTTCGTTCTAAAAAGGGGGTGGGGGAAAATTAGATATGCCCTGGGAAACTGTGAAAAAGGTCGTTCCTACAGAAGGGGTGGGAGGGAATTAACATACTGGCTTTTGTTTCACTAAATACACATCAAGATAAGGGGAGGGGTTCTAAACTCCCTTATCTATCCCTATGCCTGAGGGACCTCAGATGTTGCTTTGAACTCCTACATGAATTGTCTCATCTGAATAAAGGAATCCTTTTGATACGTTTGGTGTTCAGAAGTTTATTTCTTGTTAATTGAATGGGAAAAAGTTCTGTAGCCTGACATAGGGGCAGGGGCAGTCAGAGGTGGTATTTGGCGGTTCTCCAAACTACTCAAAATTTCCGCTACTGGTTCTCCAGAACTGGTCAGAACCTGTTGAATACCACCTCTGGGGCCACCTGTGATGGAGTCAGAATGGGAAGGTGCCACCATCCTGGTACTTCATAATCTTTCATTATTTTGCAAGACCAACAATAACTGGTGAGAGTAGGAAGCATGATTTCATGACAGTTCTTTCCTCTGGTCAATTCCAATCAACATTTGTAGAAGGAGAAGGCCAAGCCAGAAGGCCCTGATCTATAGGGTTCCTCAGGGCTTGATTCTCTCTTATTCAATGTTTACATGAAGCATCAGTAAGGTTGTCTGTTGACTGATGGTCAAGTATCATCAGCACAATAATGATTCTCAGTTGTACATTCCCAGACCAGCCAAGCAATATTGCTGAAGTCACGATCCAGTACCTGGAGGCTTTGGGGATTTGGAATGAGAGAAAAGAACTCTAATCCATATTGATAACTCTTGGTGCTGGGGACCTTCTATTTCTGTCCTTGAATAAAGTTGAACTCAGATCTAGTATGTAATCTGGAGGTCCCTCTAAATTTGCAGTTTGAAAAGCAGGTGACAGCTGGGCCTAGTGTCTCTTTATTTAGGTTCATCTTGGGCACCAATTATGCCCCTTCCTGGACTGGGAGGCTACAGCCACTCATTCCTTGGTTAAAACACATACAGAATGAACTATATATGAAGCTGACATTGAAAACCATTCAGAGCTAGACCTGCCAAGTACAGAACCCAAGTATATGTGTAGTGATGAGTAGACTACACAATGCCCACAAAACAGCACTGCTCCATGGGCTGCACTGATTATTAGTTGGTTTCTAGGGTCCAGTTACCATTTTGAAAGCCCTGCATGACATAGGACCTGTTATTTAAGAGATATAATGTCTCCTATGTTTGTGCAAAACATTGGAGTTGAATGGAGTAGAGTCTAGACACTTCAGATATGACTAAGTAATAATAAACAAATGAGTGAAGGGTTGGCTGAGAAAAATTATCCCATTCACATGCTACACATAATTTCCCTTTGCTGGCTTGCTTTCTTCTGCCCAACTTCACATTCCCAATGGTAAATGTTTTAATTCAATGTTTCTTAACCTTGGCAGCTTGAAGATGTGAGGACCAACTCTCAGAATTCCCCAGCCAGCCAGAATTCTGGGAGTTGAAGTCCACACATCTTATCATTGACAAGGTTAAGAAACATGCTCTAATTCATTCAGTCGCCTCATGGATGGGATGAGGGCAGGTTAATAACTGATTGTCCTTTTCAGGATACATTTCTCAGTCTTTCCTGGTTCCAGATGTAGATGCTAGGTGATTGTGCACCTGTGGGAAAAAGCAGGGTCAATTTAAGCCTGTGATATAAATATGATTTAAAATCAAATTCTTTAGAGTCAGCAACAATTAGATGGAAAAAGAAAAGATTGCCCGGTTGTGTTTGTTGCTGGTTTCTGCCTTGTTTTAACTGCTGCAACAGTAAATTTGCCTATTGTGTAACCACACTGTAGGTGGTTTCATTCTTTGAGTCAAACAGTAAAATGATCTGTTTTCCCAGGTGAACATAGTAAAAAAAAGTGGGGGGGGGAGTTATGTTGTCCTTCAAAGAGCCTTATAAAAGTTGCAGTAAAAAAGGAGTTGTAAGAAGCGCACAGAGCAAGCGGAATCTTGGCATACCTGCCTGATAATAACATGGATAGAAGGATGTATGTCTGGCCCTAGAAAATCATTTCCTCCAGCTAGAACAAAAAGAAAGGTCTACAAATATCTTTCAAGTTCCCAAAAGCATGTGTCTAGCATTTGCCTGGGGCTCTGAGAGAGTGAGTTGGCTTCAAACCAACATCTGTTGTCATCCAGTCTTTGTGACACCAGCTTTTAGTTTGAATGAACTCCAGAGTTAATAAGGAAAATACAGAGACTCTACTCTTTTTGTCTAGACTGAGAAAGAATTGTCAGCTAAGACTAGTGGTGGTATCCCTGTAGGAAAACATTTGCTGTTCAACCAGTATGCCACTACTGGTCTCTATACCCTGTGTTTATTTCCTGGCATCCCAAAGCTGGTATATTGAGGATGAGCTGGGGTGTGGCAATAAGAACCTTTCAAACTTGCTTTTTATTCTCTCTAGGATATTTTGGTTCATAGGTAGACTAACCTCAACTGCATATAACATTGGGTTAGTGTTTCAATTTCGCAAATAAGTAAGGCAGTTTTCCCATTTTGTAGAATTGTGAAACCGAAGAGACATTTTTCTGAAAGTTTTCTTTAAATAAAAATTAAATCCTTAAACATTACGCTTGGTGTATAAAGATAACATTTCCCCTTTAATTTCTCAGAAATATTTTTTTTCCTTCTTGTTGAATTAAAATATTCTGAAACTTCATATCAGAGAATCCTTTGTGCATAAAGGAACTGATGTGCAATCTGGGAATCTGCATGGACTCACAGTGGCAGCTGTGGCTAGGAAGCCCTTTGCACAGGCCCACCTTGTGCGCCAAGGGTGTCCTTATGCACCAGTTGTAATCAACCTCTGGATTGAGAGGTTCTATTCATGGTGACTTATGCCTTAGTTACCTGCTAGGCAAGTGGTACAATAAAGAAGGTCCACTTTACATCAGATGGCATTGTTTTATGGACAGCCATCTGGAACTGTGCCAACTGGACTAGATTGATCAGCAATGGAATGATCGGCAAATATGGAAGACAAGCGCTCTTTCAACTAATGGGGCAATATCCATGATGGTATTCAGCTGGTTCAGATCGGTTCTAGTGAACCAGTAGTTCCAGAGAGCAGTTGGCTCTGCCCACCCGCCCTTGCCCTTCCTGTCCTATATTTCCCTGTTTTTTAGCTCAACCGATTCGCGGGGCACAGCGGAGTGTCCCGCCTCAGTTGTTTTACTCACCGGCACTGACATGGAAGGTAAGTTTTGAAGCTTAAAATGGGCATTTTTTTAATGCTGCACATGCGTGTGAAGTGTGTGCTCACTGAACTGGTTGTTAAACTGGTTACAACTTTGTGCAACTGGGCACTATGCCTTGAAAGGTTGTAGCTAAAAACCAGCCCTATGATTTACACCCTATTGATAACCAGTGCAGTTCCCAGGACAATGGTGTTATACAATCATACTGAGGTATGATCATAAATGTCCATGCTGCTTTATTTTGGACCAGGTGTAGCTTGTAAGATGCCTTCAGGGGTAACTCCATATAAAGTACATTACAACAGTCCATGTGTGAGGTTATCAGACCATGAATAATTGTGTAAAAGCCTCCAGGTCCAAATATTTTACATTATTAATTCTTTAGCATACATTATCTTCATATTTTACAATATAGACACAATTATACATCAGAAGAGAAAATGGGCTTTGCAGGATGGAAAATGTAGGACTGACACAGGGAAGAAAGGAAACAAAGAGATGGTCAAATATAAGGGAGGCAGCTTCAGGTGAGAGAGGCAGCATATAGGTTTAAAACAAACAAATAATGGATAAATAAATAAATAATTGATGCTTACAGAAAACAGTTGCTGCAAAATAAGGTTGTTGCAGAAATAAGATAATACAAAGCCTGATTCTTGCATATAAACTATACCCATCTTGCTTTCCAAGCTTTCTGTACTTTTATTAAACCATTTGTCTCCAGATTGATTTAAAATGGAGATTGAAATCATGGTATCATAGGGCTGTAAGGGACTTTGGAAGTCTTCTAATCCAACCCCCTGCCCAAGGCAGCAGACCTTATTTCATCCCAGACAAATAGCTATACAATCTTTTTTTGAAGACCTTCAGCAATGTAGAACCCAAAAATCTGGGAAGCAAGATGTTTCACTGGTTAATTGTTTACTGTTAGGAAATTCCTCCTTATTTCCAGATTGGATCTCTCTTTAATGAGTTCTATCCATTGCTCCTTCTCTTACACTCAGGAGTTTTGGAGAATAGGTTGACCCCCTCCTTCCTGTGACAGCCATCATTGAGCCAACAATTGCTATATCTACTAGATATTCGCAAAGGTTTTCCTAAGGATCTCTATTTTTCTGTCTCATTCAAGGGCATTGATTTCAGTAGCCAGTTTTATTCATCTGTTCTTACCTGTCATTGTAACAACCTACCACATACAGTGACAGCAGAGAAGTCTGGATCTTGCTGGAAGTTCTCCAGGGAGACTGCTCTGATATGACTTTTTTCATATTACCTACATGTCATAAATTTCTAGGACATTTTTTCCCTTAGCTATACAAGTCCCAAATGTAAAACAAGACTGTCACATTTTGGTCAAGGGACACGATTGGATTAACAAGCAAAGTTTTAGAAGCTGTAGAAAAAAAGGACTTGATGTGTAGGAAAAAAATATGCAAACAGGAATTTTTTGATAGGTAAATAAAGCAGCAAACTTGGAGCAGGAAATCTAATATCTATACCCTCTCTCTATTGCAGTTCCCGTCATCCCTCTTTCAATGGCTTTGTTTAATGGGTATGATGGAAGTTGAAGCCCAACATATCTGAAGAGCATTCAGGCACTTCACCTACTCCTATGATTACTAATCACCTCCAAGAGCATCACTTGCTCTTATGATTACTGATGTGAAATACCTGGCAATTGTAATGTCATCATGATGAAGTCAAGCTGCATCCATGGTGATGGAACTGGTTTCTAGGGAGATCAACTGCCAATGTCCTTTTGATCCCTGATTCTGTCTAACCTCAAAATGAATGATGCTGCTTCAAAACTTGGTCTGATTAAGACACTGTAGATGAGGATATCTGGAATTAATATCTCAATCTGTTACCAGAAGAATAGATCACCCCCAATAATCCATGACAATATTCCAGTAATAGGGTGTGGGCAGATAATCTGATGATACCTTCTTTCTTAGACTTGCCAATCCTCAACAAGATAGTTCCAGAAAAGATCTCCATAGTTTCAGAAGGATTCAAAGGTAACTACATATAAAATATTTGCTTCTCAATTATTACCTTTATTGTCAGAGCGCAACATGTGTACAATGAGATTGGCTGAGCTTCCCTTCACACACCCCACCCCAAACACAACTCACAGTGAGGACAGAGGTCCCTAACCCATACCCAATCTTATTACACTATGTGACCTTGTTGCACAATGCGCCAGCCCCGCAAGTCTATCATACTACATTGACATGAAGTTATTTTCCATTCAGGAGTCTGACAGCCCACGGGTAGAAACTGTTCTTCAGCCTGTTGGTGTGGCTGGCTATGCTTCTCTATCTCCTACCCGATGGTAGGAGAGTGAAGAAGTGCTGACTGGGATGTGAGTCGTCCCTGAGGATTTTCCTCACTCTTCTAAGGCAGTGAGCCCTAGCGATGTCATCTAGTGGTATCAGGGAACAGCCCACGATGTTTTGTGCTGTGCTTACCACCCTCTGCAATGTCTTTCTATCTGCAGCTGTCAAGCCAGTGTACCACATCGTAATGCAGTATGAGAAGACGCTTTCTATTGTGGACCGGTAAAAGGACATCATCAGTCGTTGTTCCACTTTATTCTTTTGCAAGACCCTGAGGAAATTGAGTCTCTGTTGGGCCTTCCTGGCCACCTGGGTTATGTTGATTTTCCAGGTAAGATCTTCACTGAGGTAGACTCCCAGGAATTTAAAGGAGGAAACTCTCTCCAAACAGCCCCCTTTGATGTAAAGGGTCCTCCTCTCTCTTCTTCTGGAAGTCTAACACCATCTCCTTCTGTTATTCCCATTGGTTTACCAAATGCAGTCATTTCAATATACAATTACTGGCCTAAGTGTGCATTATGGGAATTGAAACTCTACACATCTGGAGGATGTCAGATTGGGACTGGCTGCTTCACAGATGGCTGACTACGAATACTTTACAAACAGCATGATAATGATACAAGAACATTTAATTTTATTCGGAAATAGCTGTCTACCAGCATCTGGAAATTAATAACTTCTTCATTAAAATGTGGTATCTGTTGCCTTTTTAACAGCCAAAGATAATCCTGGGCTTTTTGCAAAGGTTTAAAGACAGGTCTAGTCAGCCATCAAACTTTTGAGAAATACATAAACAGCAGAGATGACAGCGATGATGGGGAAATCAAAGGTCTGTGTTAGTTTAGTTCTAATTTTTGCTGAACAGATAAACCCTTTGAAACATTTTGTTCTGGCCTACAACTGTGAACAATAGCCAGTGGGAAGCAGATGGGCTCAACAAAAAGAAAGCATTTAGTAATTACAGTTTATCCCTTGGGGAGGAGAAAAAGAAAAAAGAGCTAGTGCAGGTTTAATGTGTAATTATCAATATGGGAAATACAAACCCCACATTGACTATCTTAGAGGGTGGGCTTTGACATAAAGGCCATCCAAAATTAAGCCTGAGTTGAGTTGCTTGCAAAATATCATCCTATGATTAGATTACTATACTGACAAAAAGCCACAATTTAAAATGGACTTTCTTTTAATGCATTGGGAACTGTAAAGAAAAGCAAATGTTAGATATTTCAAAGTCAACTCCAAACCCATTTTTATAACCTATGTTGCAGATGATTATGAGTTGTTGGGTTGTTGCAGGCAATCTCCTTGCAGAGTGGTTAAATATCTGTGTAGGGCATCTCTTCTATCTATAATATACTAACCCTTATCATCTCCATGTGGAGGGGGATGCAGTAGCGCAATAATCTTTTATACCCCTACAGGTAGATAGACTTATAAAGATGACTAAAATGGCTCTGAATATCATGTCTGCTCACTTGTTTAGGTCCTGGAAAAAAACAAAGCCTAATGTGGCTCTGCAACAGCGAAATGGGTTGTGAAAATTGTGTCCATTGCCGGGCTCTTGAGATAAAAACCAGGGCGTTGTCAGCATCACCAAGATATAATGCTAGGAAATCCTAAGTGCATTTAGGAAACCATCAAGATCCATCAAATACCTAGACAGGATCCGTTTAACTGTCCTCCATCCCTTCAGAAGCACCTGTGGCAGTCAGATGAATATTGAGCTGGGAGTGATCTGTCTATAACAAAAGAGTTGTAAAGATATCTAGTATCTCCAAGTTATCAATGTCACCCAAATAGAAACTCAGATCCAACCTGTGTCTTGCTGCATGTGTAAGGCCAGCTAGCAGAGGTTGGTGGTTGTTACATAGTACCTAAGTTGCCTGTACAATTTAGGATATTGAAATCTTCCAGAACAAGAAACCTAGATAAATACAATCCTGGGAGTAAGATATCCCCAGCTTGCTCAAGAGAAGGGCTGCTAAGCAGTGGATGATTAGGGGACTGGAGGCTAAAACATACAATGAACAATTGCAGGAACTGGGCATGGCTAGTATAGTGAAGAGAAGAGAAGATTAGGACCAGGGGAGATATGATAGTAGTGTTCTGATATTTGAAGGGCTGCCACGGAGAGGAGGGGGTCTAATGTGTTTTCCAAAGCACCTGGAGGCCAGACAAGGAACAATGGATGGAAACTGAACAAGGAGAGAGTCAACCTGGAAATAAGGAGAAATTTTCTGACAGTGAGAACAATCAACCAATGGAACAGCTTGCCTTCAGAAGTCATGGGAGCTTCATCACTGGAGGTTTTATTTTATTTATTTATTTATTTGATTTGTCAATTGTTTACAAGATAATAAGTACAAGTGTATACATAGTTGTGAATATATGAAATGGGTACATATAAGAAAAATAAAAGAATAAGAGAAACAATAGGACAGGGACGGTAGGCACGTTGGTGCGCTTTATGCACGCCCCTACAGACCTCTTAGGAAAGGGGTGAGGTCAATAGTAGACAGTCTAAGGTTAAAGTTTTTGGGGTTTGGGAAGAGACTACAGAGTCGGGTAGAGTATTCCAGACATTGACCACTCTATTGCTGAAGTCGTATTTCCTGCAATCAAGTTTGGTGCGGTTTACTTTGAGTTTGTATCTGTTGTGTGCTCTTGTGTTGTTATGGTTAAAGCTGAAGTATTCATTGACAGGTAGGACATTGCAATGTATGATTTTATATACCATGCTTAAGTCGGACCGAAGACGGCGTAATTCGAGGTTTTCTAGTTTTAGAATTTCGAGTCTGGTGGCGTAAGGTATTCTATAACGGGTAGAAGAGTGGAGAACTCTTCTTGTGAAATACTTCTGGACTTTCTCAATTGTGTTAATATCACATACGTGATAAGGATTCCAGACTGATGAACTGTATTCGAGTATTGGTCTAGCAAATGTTTTGTATGCTCTGGTTAGTAGTGAGATATTACCAGAGAAAAAGCAACGTAGGATTAGGTTAACAACTCTTAATGCCTTTTTGGCTATGTAGTTGCAGTGAGCTCTAGCACTTAGATCATTAGAGGTGAGTATTCCCAGGTCCTTTACAGAGCTTGGGTCATCAACAAGATCTTGACTATTCAGCTTGTATTTTATTTTCTGATTTTTTTACCAATATGTAAGACAGAGCATTTATTTGTTGAGATTTGGAGTTGCCATATGTTAGACCATTCAGATACATAGTCTAGATCTTTTGAAGGGTAGTAGTATTGTCTGTGGTATTGAACAGCTTTACATCATCAGCGAAGAGAACGCAATTGCTCTTGATATGATCACAAAGGTCGTTTATGTAGATTATGAAGAGAGTTGGTCCTAGAACACTGCCTTGGGGAACACCACTATTGACAGGTACTGGATTTGATAGGGTGTTCCCAATTTTGACCATTTGTTGTCTGTTTGACAGGAATGCTTCTATCCAGTTATTCAGTTGTCCAGAGATACCATAAGATTTTATTTTTAGGAGTAGTTTGTCGTGTACCACTGAATCAAAGGCTTTGCAGAAGTCTATGTAGATTGCGTCTATTGCTTTGCCCTGGTCGAGTTGAGTAGTCCATATGTTTTTGCAGTGTAAGAGTTGCAGATTACAGGATAGTTTTTTTCTGAAACCAAATTGTTTATTGGAGAGTAGGTTGTTTGTCTCTAAATGGAGGATGATGGATTGGTTAATAATTGATTCCATGACTTTACAGGTGACGCAGCATAAGGAGATTGGTCTGTAATTTTCAACTAGGCTTGGGTCTCCCTTTTGAAGATGGGAATGACTGTGGCTTGTAACCATAGGTTGGGCAGGGAGCTGGTTCTGAAAAGATCTTTCAAAGATTATGCTTAGAGGTTTGGCTATGGCAGCGGATAGTTTTCTTAAGAAGTAGGCACATATTCCATCCGGTCCAATAGATAGAGATGGTTTTAGGTTGCGTAGTGCTTTTTCAACGTTGTCTACTGTAAAATCGATATGTATTAGATCATTATTGTTGTCTGTGGTACGGCTAGGAAACATTGGGCATGATCCATTACTGTTTACAAGCACTGAGCCGAAGAATGTGTTAAAGATGTTGGCTTTAATGGTGTCGTCGCTGCAGTCTTTACCATCAGGTCCTATCAAGGGAGGGATGGACCTTGAGTCTTTTAGTTTGTTGTTTACAAAATTGTAAAAAGCACGGTGGAATTGGTGCTTAGAAGGTTTTCCTTCTTGTATAAAGATGACTAAAATGGCTCTGAATATCATGTCTGCTCACTTGTTTAGGTCCTGGAAAAAAACAAAGCCTAATGTGGCTCTGCAACAGCGAAATGGGTTGTGAAAATTGTGTCCATTGCCGGGCTCTTGAGATAAAAACCAGGGCGTTGTCAGCATCACCAAGATATAATGCTAGGAAATCCTAAGTGCATTTAGGAAACCATCAAGATCCATCAAATACCTAGACAGGATCCGTTTAACTGTCCTCCATCCCTTCAGAAGCACCTGTGGCAGTCAGATGAATATTGAGCTGGGAGTGATCTGTCTATAACAAAAGAGTTGTAAAGATATCTAGTATCTCCAAGTTATCAATGTCACCCAAATAGAAACTCAGATCCAACCTGTGTCTTGCTGCATGTGTAAGGCCAGCTAGCAGAGGTTGGTGGTTGTTACATAGTACCTAAGTTGCCTGTACAATTTAGGATGATTGAAATCTTCCAGAACAAGAAACCTAGATAAATACAATCCTGGGAGTAAGATATCCCCAGCTTGCTCAAGAGAAGGGCTGCTAAGCAGTGGATGATTAGGGGACTGGAGGCTAAAACATACAATGAACAATTGCAGGAACTGGGCATGGCTAGTATAGTGAAGAGAAGAGAAGATTAGGACCAGGGGAGATATGATAGTAGTGTTCTGATATTTGAAGGGCTGCCACGGAGAGGAGGGGGTCTAATGTGTTTTCCAAAGCACCTGGAGGCCAGACAAGGAACAATGGATGGAAACTGAACAAGGAGAGAGTCAACCTGGAAATAAGGAGAAATTTTCTGACAGTGAGAACAATCAACCAATGGAACAGCTTGCCTTCAGAAGTCATGGGAGCTTCATCACTGGAGGTTTTCAACAAGAGATTGAACTGACATCTGTTAGAAATGGTGTAGGGTCTCCTGCTTGGGCAGGGGGTTGAACTAGATGGCCCACAAGGTCCCTTCCAACTCTGTTAATCTGTATCTGTATCCTATTAACAGCCCTAATACAATTCTGTCCATCCAAAGGCAATAGCATGCACTCAAATGTGGCCAAATGATGACTGGAGCATTTGATTAGTGAGATGTAATGTGTTTAAACCTTTTTGCCCTCCCACCCTGCTCTGTGAGAGAGATTAAGTCTTCCCTGTCATGTCACTTGCCAGGTTTCCCCATGTTAACATTTGGAAAATAGATATTTTAACCCACAACTGTTAAAGGCATTAAGCAGGAGGATTTTGAACTTGGAGGAGTCACCACTACTGGCTCTCTGACCTCTTGACTAGGCTGCAACCTGGAGGAAGAGAGGTCAGTTGCCATTTTTTTCTGAACAATTTGATTGCAGCTTCCTATGTATTATCCTCTGATGGTCACAATGTTCTTGTTTGTCCCCAGGAGGATGGATTTGAATTTCATGGAAAAAAATGGACTAAGCTGAAAGTTTGTCCAAGATACAATATGAGCTTCTGCTGCATAATATATATAATAAAACCCTGATCTTCTTTTTTTGCTAATATTTGTCCCTTTCTGTAGGACCTCTACATGCATCTTATCAAGAAGATTTTATGGGAGAGAGCAGAGCTGGCGTTGCAGTGGTACAGCATGCGATCTTGAAGCTCTAAGATCGCCGCTGATATCTCCGTTGTGGGACGGTCCCACCGGACCTAAACCATCCCGTAGAGATGGTGACTGAGGAGGGCACATCCTATCAATCCCAGGGACATCACAAAGTCCCTGGTAGATCCAGGAGAAGCCCTTTTTTCCCCATGGTGGAGAGGTAGCCATTAAAACTGCTGAAGCTGGGACAGCTCCGGAACGGAAGAAAGCTGGAAAGAAAGTGTGTCAGTTTGGTGAGATAAATTTCTACTTATTATTTTCTGGAGAGAACACCCTAAAAGACTAAGTTAAATTTAAAAGTGAAGATAAAAGTGGTCAAGCTGTGAGATTAAGCACAAATTAAACCTGAAGGGTTTTTTTTCCTTTTTATTGGAACTTTGGATTTTTGTAAAACCTTTTTAATTTTTAAACTGGACTGGTCTTTCCTTTTTAACTTTTATTTTTTCTTTTTAAAATAGCTCTTTGGAAAAGTTTTTTTTTTGCCTCTTCTTTTTAACAATTTTAGACTCTTTTTTTAAATTCCTGGCTTAAATATTAGCGGGGAAGGGAAAGGAAAGGGAAATAAGTAGTGCTGCCACCTGGAGGCTTGGATACATTATTTTTCTTTCTTTCTTGTTGATACATTTGGTGTTACATTCAAAGACTCTGAGTTTTTCATTGAAAAGATAGTGGGGAGAGCATGTAGATTGTTTATGCAGGTGCTCTTCTGTGGAACTACTGATAGCTGGAGTCTGGAGTTGAAATTGAAAGAAAGAAGATTGAAGTGACCTTGAAAAGAGAACTGGAAATTTTTTTTTTTGATTTAGTAAAGAGCCTCAAATATTTAGTGGCAGTGATTTGCTTACTGACAGAATTGCATTTTCTCTTTCCCTTTTTTTTACTCACCCCAGTTGGATTTTTATATTTGGAATTGAGTCTTTTGATGCAGGAATAAGATTACTTTTTTCTCCATCCTTCCCCCTTTTGCTCTACCTTTTTAGCAAGGGGAATATATAGATTTCTGTCTTTTTAATTTTTTTCTATTTTTTTTTAATTTTTTCATCCTTTCTCCATTTTACTTTTTTTTCTTTTTTTTCTTTTTCTTCCACACAATTGGAACCAATTGGATTAAGGTGCTCAAGTGCTTGAAGATTTTTTTCCTTCCCTTTTTATTTTTATTTTTTGCTTTTATTTTTTATTGGAGTGGCACTTGGCTGCTCTTGCTTTTTCTTCCCATTTTTCCTATTAAGTATTCTAAGATGAGCAGAAAGATACCAGCCTCAGCTTCTTCAATTCCGACTTCTTCCTCCTCACCATCTGGAGGACAACGATCAATACAGGTGATGTTACAACAAGAGAAGGAGAAAGAAGTGACACTGCAGATGATTATGCAAGGAATTCAAAACATACAAGCAAAAACAGATAATATTGAAAAGAGAACGGAAAACTTTGAAAAGAGAACGGAGAATATTGAGCAAAGAACTGAAAAGACAGATGAGAAAATTGAAAATATTCAACAGATGATGATGCAATATGAGGACAGAATTAAGAAAATTGAAGAACAAGATGTACAAAGAGATAAGAAAATTGGAGATATGGATACCCGACTGAGTGAAGTTGAAAGAGACAAGAGCAGATCACTGGGATGGGAAATTGATAGATCAGAATTCTATCTTAGATTTCAAAATATAGAAGAAGAAAAGGGTGAAAACTTTTCTGAAATGATGACAGAAATCTTGGCAGAAGCATTAGAAATAACTAAAGAGAAGATGATAGATGGAATGGACGAGGTTTTTCGTGTCTATACAAGACATGCGATGAGAAATAATCTGCCAAGAAAAGTTCATATCAGATTTACTAAGAAAATAATTAAATCACAAATACTGCAGGTGGCAAGAGAGAAAACACTAAAGTACAAAGTTAAAGAAATAGTGGTACTGAAACAGGTACCGAGAAGAGTGAGAGAGATAAGAAGAGAATATTAATTTTTGACCAAAGAGTTACTTAAGAGAGGAATAAATTACAGATGGCTGATACCAGAAGGTCTCATGTTTACCTGGCAGGAACAAAGACACAAAATTGATACAGTTGAAAAAGCTGAGATATTCTATCTGGAATACTTCGGAGGAAGGGAGGAAGATACAAGAAAAGAAGAGTCATTAATTGAATTTCAAAAGGAATGTATAGCAGTAATTGAAAAAGAAGAAGGAGCCGTAGGTGGTGTACCCAGAGAGCAATGAGAACCAAGATCTACTAGAGCAACAAATCCTTCTTACAAAGTCTAAAATAGATGAGAGAAAATTGATTACAATTAATATAAATGGACTTAATTCAGCTACTAAAAGAAGAAAAATATTTCATAAGTTAGAGAAATTAAAATTTGATATAATCTGCTTACAAGAACTACATATTAAAAAACAACACGACCATATATTTAAACAACAAAAACTAGGGAAATTATTTACAGCGTTGACACAGTGTAAAAAGAGAGGAGTGGTGTTATACATTAAAGATACAATCCCTGTGGAACAAATATATACAGATGATGATGGAAGGATTTTGATGGTGGAGATAATGGACAATAATCTAAAGATACTTTTAATAGCAATCTATGCTCCAAATGATAATCAAGAAGATTTTTACAGGAAATTACACAAGATAATAATTTAAGTGGACTATGCTAATATTTGTCTGATGGGAGATTTTAATGGAATAATAAATGACAAATTGGATTATAAAACACAAAAACTAGCAAAAAAAGCTAGAAAGACATTGCCAAAATCCTTCTTTCGAATGGTAGATGAGATAAACCTAAAAGATGCATGGGGAGAGAGAAATGCGGAAAATAAATAATATACTTTTTATTCAAATAGACATGCATCATGGTCCAGAATACATATGATATGGATGTCAACAGAATTGCTCTCTAACATACAAGACATTGAAATAGAAACAAGTACCTGGGCAGATCATAATCCAATAACACATATATGGAAAGGACAAAAAAAAGGAGATCTAGATGGACTTTAAATAATACAATATTAAAGGAAAAAATTTTTAAATAGAAAATTGAGAGAGAACTTTTTTCTTTAAAGAAAACACAAAAGAGGATACATTACTACAGAACCTCTGGGACACGATGAAGGCTTATACAAGAAGCTTGATAATGGACTATACAAGGAAAAAAAACATAAAACAGAGAAAAACCTTTAAAATATTTGAAGATGACTACAAGAGGCTGGAAAAAGAACTACATAAATTTCCACAAAAAAGGACATTAAAATTAAAATGGACATAACTAAACATAAAATGGGGCTAATGGAAAAAGAAGAAATAGCACAAAAAATTAAAAATGCTAAGCAGAACTATTTTGAAGATGAAAATAAACCAGGCAGATAGCTAGCATATAAATTGAGAAAGGAAAGAGATTTGAGAAGGATAAATCAATTGATAAACGAACAAGGACATGTATGCTATGGAAATGTGGAGAAGAAAAAATTTATTCAAGATTACTATGGAAAATTGTACCATCAAGAGAATGTTCAGGAAGAAAGAATTCAACAATACCTACAGGAAGCAAATTTGCCCCAGATACCCAAAGATATTGAAGTAATGTTAGAAAGTAACATAACAATGATGAAATTAACAGAAGCTTTAAAAAAGCAAAACATTGGGAAAGCACCAGGTCCGGACAGTTTGCCAGTGGAATGTTATAAGACATTTCAGGAAACATTGAATCTTCACTTATTAGAAGTTATGATTGAAGTTATGACAAGGAAGAGAATACCCAAAACATGGTCAGAAGCATATATTACACTTGTACTGAAGGAGACACAGATCCACAGCAAGTTAAAAATTACAGACCTATATCACTATTAAAATATTATAAAATTTTTGCTTCATTTCTGGCAGAAAGACTGAAAAGATACTTAAACAATTTCATTCATTCTGATCAAAATGGATTTCTGCCGAAGAGACAAATTAAAGACAATATGAGAATAATTTTAGATTCATTGGAATACTATGAGGCACATCCTGAAAAACAAATGGCTTTGATGTTTTTAGATGCACAAAAAGCTTTTGATAATGTGAATTGGTGTTTTATACTGCTACAATTGGACCAAATGGGCTTTGGTAAAAAATTTACTCAAACCACAGAAACGATATATTGTAAACAAACTGCAAAGGCTATGATAAATGGAGAGTTAACAGATTTTATAGATATAAGAAAAGGGAATAGGCAAGGCTGTCCATTGTTGCCTCTGTTGTTTGTGTTAACACTGGAAGTGCTGAATAGGAACATCAGAGAAGAAAAAGAAATAAAAGGAATGAAAATTTAAAAAGAAGAGTATAAGTTGCAAGCTTTTGCAGATGACCTCGTATTCATATTAGAGGATCCATTGGAGTCAGCACCTAAACTGATTGAAAAGATAGAAGAGTATGGGAAAGTAGCAGGGTTGAAAATAAATAAAGATAAAACAAAGATTTTAACAAAGAACATGTTAGCAAGACAAAAGAAAGAATTGGAGGAAATTTTGGGGTTCCAGGTCACAAATAAGGTTAAGTATTTAGGGATACACATAACACCAAGATGTAGCACACTTAAGGAGGACAATTATCTTAAACTCAAACAACAGATTGCGACAGACTTGATAAAATGGGAAAATTGACAATTATTGATTGGGAGAATATCTACAATTAAGATGAATGTATTGCCTAGAATCTTATACTTATTCCAGACAATTCCAATCAGACTAGGAAAAGAATTTTTTGAAGATCTAAACAAAATAGTGCTAAAATACATTTGTCGGGGAAGAACGCGAGAATAAAACTTAAGTTGCTACAAGATGCAAGAATAAGAGGAGGATTTGCTTTGCTCAGTTGGGAATTATATTACCAGGTCACAAGTTTGATGTGGATAAAGGAGTGGATAATACTAAGGAATACTAGACTTTTGAATTTAGAAGGACATGATTTGCTGTTAGGGTGGCATGCCTTCCTCTGGTATAAGGGAACTAAAATGCAGGGGTATTTTAGAACAGTGATCCCCAACCTTTTTGATGCCGCGGCCCGGTACCGGCATCAGCTGGGCGCCGCAGCCCGGTACCGGCATCAACTGGGCGCCGCCATCTTTTTGACGAAAAGATGGTGGCGCCAGTCTCCGGTGAGCTTTTCGGGTAGAAATGGCTTTCTACCCGGAAAAGCTCACCGAAGCGCGCGCCGCCATCTTTTTGATGAAAAGTGCTTCTGGTGAGCTTTCTACCCGGAAAAGCTCACCGGAAGCACTTTTTACCAAAAAGATGGCAGCGCCAGCAACCAGCGGCCCGGTAAGACTTGTTCTGGCCCGGTACCGTCCGTGGACCGGTGGTTGGGGACCCCTGTTTTAGAAGACATTATATTTGAGAAGCATTGTTTCTAAACTGGGAGAAGATACAAAAGCAATATTATTTAAAAATTCCACTATGGTTATCTACTATTGAAGCTTTTTCCTATCCAATAATATATAAAAAGGAACAAACAGTTAGATATGGTGAGATATTGAATGAAAAGGGTAAACTTAAATCTATGCAAGCGTTGGAAGAACAAGGTGTAAAAATGAATTGGTTTTCATATTTGCAAATACAATCTAGATTTGATAAAGATGTTAAAACAGAAGGTATCTATGATAAGTTGACTGACTTAGATAAAATTTTGACAGGTACTGATGAAAAAGTAATTTAAAAACTTTATGGACATTTGTTAGAGGAAGAACAAGTAAAAGAAACAATGATTGCATGGGGGAAAAATTTGGATATGGGATTGATCTAGATAAATGGCAAAAATTGTGGCCTCAAAATTATAAAATGACAATGTCAACTACATATAAAGAAAATTTGTATAAGATGTTTTACGGGTGGCACTTACCCCCAACGAGAATTGCAAGGATGTTCAAGAATAAATCAGATAAATGTTGGAAATGTCATCAGATACCTGGCTCATATTACCATATGTGGTGGACATGCTCAGATGCGAACAGATATTGGACTATAATCCACACATGGTTGGAAAAAATGATAAAACAACACATAGACTTTAAACCTGAGATATTCTTATTGGGAATTATACCGGAAATATACAGTAAAAGAATTGAAATATTTGATTGTAAATGTTTTAACAGCAGCTAGAATTGTACCCTGTTTCTCCAACAATACGGCCTCCCCCAATAGGAAGTCCCAGCATGTTTTATAGGCATGAAATGAAATTAAGCCCCTCCCCCCAAATTAAGGCCTATATTAAAACATACGAAATGGGGGGGAATGGTGGGGGGGGGGCTTGCCGTTAGGAAGTACTTTTGTTGCACACCCGGATATGGTGCTGCCTGCGTTGACCCCGATACAAAGTGCCCCACCAACACTGAGGTCAACATCCAAGCCGTTGCCGCCCGCCCGAAGATGCAGGGGGGGGGGGAATTAAGTCACCCCCAAAAAGACAGCCTAGCCATTTTTTTGGGTCTCAAAAAAAAATAAGACCCAGACTTATTATATGAGAAACACGGTATTTGCTAAGAATTGGAAAAATGAAAAAATACCTATGCAGGAGGAACTTATTAAGAAAATCATGGACTGTGCCGAAATGAGTAAATTGACATTTGAAATTAGAGAACAAGAAGATAAAGAATTTTATATGATATGGGATTTATTTTATCAATGGTTAGATAAAAAGACATGGTCAAGAAATAGATTAGCAAGCTTTATAATAAAAGTTAATAGATTGATGTGGAATACAATATAAAATATATAACCATTGGATGAATGTATAAGATTAAACCATAATGAAATTTAGAATATCTCGTATAGAATGATGGAAAAATAGTTTAGTCAAATGAATGATTAATAATTGATATTACATAAGCCCAAATTAGATTGAAAGGTGAGAATTTATATAACTTGTGAGTAATGGTTAAAAAAAAAATTAGCACAAAAGATTGTAATCAACTGACACACTGTATGTATATAATTGCAAGAGGGTTTTATGTTTTTATGTTTTGTCTGTATGATTGTTGTAAAAAACAAAAACTTTTTTTTTAAAAAAGGGGTTTTATGTGTGGTGTACTCTTTTTTCTTAACTTCATAAGCCTGGCTGTCATTCATTTCAAAGAGTCCTGCATTCCTTTTGCTACAAAATGACACTTTCTGCGTTTATTCTTCTCATTATCTCACTCTGCAGCTCACTGGCTGAAGTAGAACAATTCATTTGGCAAGCTCTGGGTTGCACTGTGTCTTCCCTTTTGCTATTGCCTTGCTAAGGAGCCTTGTAGAAATGAATTTCTTTCAAAGGTAGGAAAAAAGAAAACAGATTAATTGCAATAGCTATCCTGATATGCAGAAAAGAGTGTTGGTCACTTTTAAGTTTCTCTGAGTAATAAATAAACATCTTCTCCTCAACTTAAAAGCATAACAAGTGGTGTTAAAACAGAAAGAAAAACTCTACTGGAAGTCAAGCACAGCAGTGTGTTTCATAAATATCAGAAATTACATTAAAACTTTTGAATAGCTAGCGAAAATGAAAAGTTCTAGTCTCTTGCTGGTTTATAATCTTATTCTGCAGTCTGTGTGCTTTGGGGTGGTGACATTGTTATTTGTTGGATGCAGTCGTGACAAGAAAGGGTCACAGAAACTCAAGAAGTATAAAAAGCCATACATTTATAAAGGAATTAGTTGTGTGTCCACAAAGAGTGATTGGGTAGAGATAGATGGATTAGTACAAATCCATTTTGGATTAAGTGTCCAGACTAGGGGTATGTTTTATTTTATTTTTTCTATGCATTTCTTTTCATATCAGTCTGTTTCTTGTGACTTTCCTCTGAAACACAAAAGATTTGCACATATCAGTCTGCTTTAATGTACATTTCCACATAAGTAAAATATAAAGTATTTAATGTATATGTTAAAGGACATTTCTCACATGAGTGTTTTTTTAAAATAAAACTACCTTGATTATACCCTTGTAAAGGTAATATATCCTCAGCCCATACCCAAAATTGTTTCTGATACATATTTCATAGGTCAATTTTTGTCCACCAAACGGCAGGTGACAGAAAGGTCCATTACTACCATTCATACCACAGTGAGTCCAGTCCATATGGAATTGGGCAACCTATCTGACATTGAAACAGGCCATTATACAGGATAAGAACTTTAAGGCTTGCATGACGCAAGATGCAGCACTGTCAGATCCATGTATCTGTCATTCTTCAATGGAAGAAGAAAGTGTGTGTGTGTGGGGGGGGAGTTGGTACAAATAATCCTTTTTGATGTAACCTGAATATCTTAAGTCTTGTATTGAATCTGTATTGCACATGATATACAACTGGGGGACTGGAGCCCAGATGCCTGGAAACTTGTCACCTCTTGGAGAGATAGCAATAGGAGAAGGGGCCATAAAAATTCCAGCTCCAAAAGAAACTTCCTGGGAAACTTTTCTCAACTACATTCCCAGAAAAGGGGTGGGTGGGAATTAACATGTTGCTTCTTTGTATTGATGAAATCCACATCAGACTAAGGGGAGGGGTTCTAACTCCCTTTATCTATGCTGCATGCCTGGAGGCATATTGGACCTTGCTTTGACTAGTACCTGGATAACTTTCTTTTCAATAAAGAATTCCTTTTGAAATACTCAGATTTCAGAAGTTCATTCTTATCATTTGAAGGGGAAAGAGTCTGGGCCTTACAAGCACATTCAATTGATAACTAATCCCCCCCCCCCCCCAGTATAACAAAATACACTGTCCTGATCCAAACGGAGAGAATAGGAGTCAAATCCAATGTAAATCCTCCATATTGAAATCGAGCAGCTAGAATGAAATGGCAGCATTCATGATTGAGAAATAACAGCAAGCAGACCCAGAAGGCAGTTTCTCACATGGAATACGGCCAGAGTAAGTTTAATATTTCTTGGAAAAGTATCAATCACAGTTGATACTGTTGATACACTGGCAGAAGATCACTAGGTTACAGCTTCAATTTTACATGGACAAAGCTAACGTCGGGATTTATTGTTTGCTCTCCAGTACTGTGATAATCTTCACCTGTTCAATTCTCTTATCATTTACATTAAATAACCTAGAGAGGCTTTCTCCCTTATCAATGATCTCCATATTTTGTTCAGAAGATCTCCTGGTCCTCTAAAGAGGATTTTTGGAAGAAGAAAATGACAAGGAACAAGGTTGGGCCTGCATGGAAGACCACCAGGAATCCCAGGCTCCACAGGAAAGGGTAAAAAGCACTTGAGTGATATTATATTACTACCACCTTCTTCACAGGAATGACCACTAAGATTATATAATTCATATTACCATAGAATTCAATCTAATTCAAGACATCTTAAAGATATCCCGAACAGCATCTTTAAATGTATAACCCAGACACAACTTATTGTTCTTCTTATTATTCCTTAAAATTTATATTAATTTTGTTCCAACTCTGAGAAGATAAGCCGACAAACATGTTTATCTCAAAGATATCTGCAGGGTATGGAAAAAAATCAAGACATCCCAATGTGATTAAAACCCCACCTCTTTTTTTAGGGTGTGGCACAGTCAACACATATTTAAAAAATTTTTTGTTATAGTGTGTGGACCCTTCTCTTAGCTGTCATTTTCATAGGTCCATAGATAGTCATTGAAAATGCTTAATGAGCTTTGGGTAAATGGCTTAGGTTATGGTGGTAAGATGGAAGATGGATTCTAATATGACTAGTCCTTGCACATTTGAATAGATGTAAGTAGGTGATACTACAAATATATTACTGCTGTTGCCAATTATGCTTGGAAACACTAATGTATGGGGAAAGACTGAAGACATGCCATTTCCCAACCTCTGTGCTATAGAGGCTCAATGAGATGCAAAGCAGCATCCCAAAGTACATACCAATGAAGACATTTGCAGCCAGAAAGGATAATTTGGTGACTGTCCCTCTTTCCACTCCCCAAGAAGCAAGTTTTGACACTTAAGTGCTGATGATAAAATTCTCCCTGCATCTTTTTGTTGCTGTTGATGAATACATTACTTTGGGAACCTGGCATGAGAAAGGCAGGAGATCTGCAGGGAATGAGGTGTGATTTGTTTTAGTTTCTTGAGAGCAAAGTAGCCATCTGTTTTGGGAAGGGGAGAAATGGTGTTGATGGAATAGCCTAAGCCACATCATTTCTGGGCTGGGTTTTTTTTTTTCCCTTCAGAAAAAAAGGTGGTTAGGAGCAGAGGGGGCAGTGACTTGGGCTTGTAAGGGTCCCTTCTCTGACTTTGGATTCATCTGCTCTCTGTGTTTGTCTGTATGTGTGTGTGGATTTTATTTCTCTCTTCTCTGATTTCTTTTTTCCTTGGAAACAAAGGAGGCATGGAGATCAGGGCTGGTGTCGTCCCCAAAAGCAAGATGCCAACATTAAAAGAACAGCTTTTCAAATCCTTAAAAAGTTATGATACAAACCCTGGGCCAGTGATTTCTCTTTTTCTTTTGGGGGGGGAAAAACAAGCACCAGGTATCTGAGTGGGCATCCCCGGCTCTTAAGAAGGGCCACATTTAAAAGTGGGAGGGGAGTGACCTTTTCTCCCAGAAAAGGGAAAGGAGGGAGAAGAGGGGGGGGGAAGGAAAGAAGGAGATGGGAATAAGAAGGAGGGAGGGAGGAGGAAAAGAGATGGGAATGAGAAGGAGGGAGGGAGGAAGCTGGCCATGCCCACCCTGCCCATGCCTACCCCAGCCACATTCATCCGGCCATGCTCCCCAGCCCCCTGAGGTCAATCACAGCGGTCCTCAATGAATTCAAGTTTGACACTCCTGTTCTAAAACAACAGAGCATGTTTTTTTTTTTAAATTAATGGCACACATTATCCTTCAGAGTTTTGATAGTTAATTAGATAAGTCTAAGTAGCAGAACCAAGTTCAAAGATGCCTATCAACTGTTCTCAGTATCAGATAAAGATTAACAAGGGTTGGAAAGGTCATCTCTTCTTCTATAGCATGATTGATAAAAGTATCACTCCCTACTTCCCATTTAAAAAAAAAAAACCAATAGTGTTTCTCTTGCTAAAGCTGTTGTAATTCAGGGTGTGTTTACCTGAGCCTGTACATAAAAAAGAAGAAACTCCATGACATATAAATGACATATGTCTATATAAAACAGGAGATTTTCCATGGCAGGCTGTTAGAGGTTGCAATGCATGAAAAGAGAAATGAAAGTAATCCATTTAGTATCTGTGACAACACCTTATCTAAAAGGCCAATACACTACATTTTTAAGCTTAAAAGAAAATACAGTGGGGAGGGCAAAAAGGACAGTTATAAAATCAAAGACTGGATTACTTCCTCTTTTACTACCACAGAGTCTTCCATTTTGAGCTGATTACATCTCACGAATATAGATAGTAATAACAAACCCTGTGGAAAAACAGGGTCCAGGGGCAAGCTTGCTCTTCAAGAATTCTGAAAATTAATCTCATCTCCTATCAATGACTTACTCCTATTGCAGTCAAGAGGAGAGACCGGCAGAGAGTGTGAAAACTGAAAGAGAACAAGCATAGTCAAGCAGAGGCAAAATAGAAGTAGCACGAGGCAGATTTTTAAGGATTAGAGGGAGTAAGTCGATGCTTTTCAAACTTAGTAAACTTTAAATTGTGTAGATCTCAACCCCAGAATTCTGGCTTGGGAATTCTGGGAATTGAAGTCCACACATTTTAAACTTGGCGTGAAAAACCCTGGTCTAAGCCTATATAGAACATGCTTGCAGGCAGTACCAGTATTTCAGTACATTGGAGAGCTCCTGGGGTGGGGGAGAAAGCAGAAATTTATCCTATAAGACTAGCACCAGCTGAACTCAGCAAGTCACTGAACAACCTGTGAGCTTCCAGGATTCTTAACAGAATAAGAGAATAATAGAGTTGGAAGGGACCTTGTAGGTCATCTAGTCCAACCCCTGCTCAAGCAGGAGATCTTATACAATTTCAGACAAATGGTCGTCCAGTTTCATTTTAAAAGCCTCCAGTGATGGAGCACCCACAAGGCAAGCCGTTCCACTAATTTATTGTTCTCGTTGTGAGGATTTTTTTCTTTAGTTCTAGGTTGCTTCTCTCCTTGATTGGTTTTTTTACCCATTGCTGCTTGTCTTGCCTTCTGGTGCTTTGGAAAAATAGGTTGACCCCCTCTTCCCCGTGGCAGCTGTAGCTGGAGGGCTACAGCTTCCCTACACCGTAGAAAGAGAAGCAGCAAATAAAATAAGCTATCCCATGCCAATAAGTAAAAGGGAAATGAAATGAGGCCAGAGGATAAAAAATATTTTATATCAGATATAAATTGGTTATGGCTGTTGCCTACTTCCTATTCTTCTCTGGCCTCAGCACAAGGTACACTTCTGAGTAGAATCATATAGGGCTGCAAGGGATCTTGGAAGTCTTCTAGTCCCAAGGTAGGAGACCTTATGGCATCCTGAACAAATGACTGTCCAATCTTTTCTTGAAGATCACCAGCAATGGAGCACCCAGATGCAATGCAGACCCAATGCAGCACCTGTGTGGCAGGCTGTTCCACTGATTAATTGTTCGTACTGTCAGGAAGTTTCTCCGTAGTTCCAAATTGGATCTTTCTTTAATGGGCTTCCATCTGTTGCATCTCATTCTGCCCGCCAGTACTTTGGTCAATCCTCTCCTCCCTGTGACAGCCCCTCAAGTACCAGAAGGCAGCTATCATGTCACACCTAATCTTTTTCTTCATTAGGCTAGACATACCTAGTTCCCTTAACTGTTGATCCTATGTTGATCCTATCCTCCAGGCCCCTTATCATTTTTGTTGGGCTTTGCCGTATTCTTTCCAGGGCTTTGGCATCTTTTTTTTGTATCATGGTGACCAGAATTATATTCCAAGTGTGGCTTTAGTAGTGTAATATAGAATGGGACTATGTATCACTTCCTGTGATCTTGACACTATCCTTCTGTCAATGGGCTTATTGCAGCATTATGTCCCTCCCTTTCCATCTTATTCCTGCTCCATCCATACTCAGGTAAAATCCTGGGAAGTACAAGAAAGCCAGTGTCACTTTCTCAGGCACCTTGATGGTGTGTTTAATGAACTACCAGGGACTGCTACTCTATTGTGCTACTGCTCAAATATAATGATACATATCTATTCGCATAATATTTTATTTATTTATATCACACCCTTATTATTACAAATAACTCAAGGCAGGGAATATATCTGACACACTTTCCCCCTTCTATTTCCTCCACAACAATTCCTCCATGAGGTGAGTTACAGATTACAGAATAACAAAATTGGAAGGGACCTTGGAGGTCTTCTAGTCCACTCCCCTGCTCAGGCAAGAAACCCTATATCATTTCAGACAAATAGTTGTCCAATCTCTTCTTTAAAAAGTTCTAGTGTTGGAGCATTCACAACTTCTAGAGGCAAGTTGTTCCACTGATTAATTATTCTAGCTGTCAGGAAATTTCTCCTAGGTTGCTTTTCTTCTTGATTAGTTTCCATCTATTGCTTCTTGTCCGGCCTTCATGTGCTTTAGCAAATAGGTTGACTCCCTCTTCTTTGTGGCAACCGCTGAGATAGATATTGGAAGACTGCTATCATGTCACCCCTAGTCCTTCTTATCATTAAATTAGACAAACCCAATTCCAGCAACCATTCTTTATAAGTATTAGCCTCCAGTCCCCTAATCATCTTTGTTGCTCCTCTCTGCACTCTTTCTAGAATCTCAACATCTATTTTGCATTGTGGTGACCAAAGTTGGATGCAGTATTCCAAGTGTGATTTTACCAAGGCATTATAAAATGGTATTAACACTTTACATGATCTTGATTCTATTCCTCTGTTAATGCAGCTGAGGACTGCATTGGCTTTTTGGCAGCTGCAACACACTGCTGGCTCATATTTAAGTATTGTCCACTAGGACTTCAAGATCCCTCTCACAGTTACTATTGAGCCAGGTATCTATACAATACCTATGCATTTGGTTTTTTTTCTTGCCTAAATGTAGAACCTTACTTTTTTCACCATTTAATTTCATTCCAAGGTTCAAGTCTGTCAAGATCCTTCTGTATCTTAAGCCTGTCTTCTGGAGTGTTGGCTATTCCTGCCAGCTTCCTTCCATTGAGGACTATACATTTAGTGCAGTTGATTAGCCAGTTACGAATCCATCTGATGGTGATGCTGTCTAACCCAACTTTTTCTCTCTTATCAAATAGTGGGTTGCAGTCTACTTTATCAAATGCCTTACTGAAGTCCAAGTGAATTATATCCAGAGCATTTCTCTGGTCCACTAATTCTGTCACTTTGTCAAAAAATGCAATAAGATTTGTCTGGCATGATTTGTTTTTTGAGACAGAATGTGACTGGTTCAAGGTCATACCAGCTGGCTTTCATGATTAAGGTGGGATGAAACCTCACAGTCCCCTGATTTCAAGCTTGGTGCCTTAATCACTGGACCAAACTGCCTCTCCAAATCTGATGACACAATAACAATCTCTCCTCCCAAATCCATACCTTATTTCTAAGCAACTCATTGCTCATGCATTGAACTAAAGGTGTTCATCTCTGTTTCATCTGCAAGTACCCACCTCTGAAAAATGGTGTCTGGATTCACACATCATTTCAAGATATGGCTTGTTTAACCGTTTTTTGAATAAACAGAACAGCTGAACTCACCTATAATTCTTAATATAAACCAGTTTTCTTACTGCAATAGCCATATTCATACATAGAACAAACTGCAATATGCAAATTCAGCTACGTGTTAGCTCTTGGGAAGCCACTGTGGATGTCTGTCTATGAATATTGACTCTAGAGTACTTCATAACAGCATTAAAATATGATGCAGATAAAAACTCAACATGGTATTAAATTTTAAGAAGTCTTTCCATGGTGCACTGGCTCCAGAGAAATTGGCACTTCATTCTCATACCCACTTTTCTTTTTCTAAAACTGTTATTCTGCTCAAAAAACACAGCTAGATCTTGATTACAGTCCTTATCATTTCAGTTTTTGTATTGCTTATGAAAAGAAATCTGTCCTCTTAACTGTAATTTATAAAGCATTATGCAATTTACTGCTACAGTGAACATGCAGAAAATTCTTTTTAAAAAAAAAAAATGAAAGTATGGGACAACTGATTTTTAGATGATTAGTTTTATTCTTTTTTCTCTTTTCCCCTTCCAGTCATTTTGTAGAACAAATTCTTACTAAGTTGCTTTTTTTTAATTACAAAGTTATAAAAGCAATTTATTTATAAGCAAAAATCTGTTCATCATAGTATATTTAGTCATTCATGAAATGGCATTTTCCCATGGTGGGGTTGATCACTCGTAAATATTTTAGATTCCATTTTAGGCTATAAATAAAATACACCAAACATTTTTTGATTAACAAAAATGAATCATTTAATAATTACGACAGTGATAGGTAGTATTCATTACTTGCACTGGTTAATACACCATAAGTTGCATTGATTTTTTTTTTACGGCACCATACATTTTTTTCTTTTAATTAATTATCTCATAAGTCAACTTTTTTACGCAATGCAGCATAATGCAAAAATGAGTTTCTGGAGAGTGAATAAGCTACTTTGAATAATATTCTGAAATTTCAGTTTCCTGATATTCAATTATCACAGAAGTATTATTTTTTTGTCTCTAAAATTAAATAAAAATGGTTTTATGAGTAACAAAGAATTTTTATCCAGTCCTTTACTTTCTTAAATATCATTCTTAATGTACTTGTGGCAACTATCTACACTTGGCTGAACCCTAACTATTTATAATCCCCTTCTTTGTTGATCAGATCAAGTAATCTTCACAAACATTGTAAGCACACAAAAAGCAAATAGTAAAGTGCTCAAAAGTGGAAAATCCACAATGACTAAAAGTTATTGGGCATACACTCTTCCTAGCAACAAAAATGAAAATGTGCTATTAGCATATTATTAATACAGCAGAGTTGAAAGATTAATAATGGAGCACCAGACAAAGAAGCTAATGCAGTCCTAAAAGCATCAACAGTGAGATAATCTCAAGATAAGGTGAAGGGATAGTACTGCTTTATACAATACAAGGGAGATCACATTGGAGTACTGTGTCCAGGTCTGGTCACCACAATTCAAAACTGATGTTGATGATATGATATCTATAGCTATCCATCTTCCACCAGGCACTTTACCCTGCCACAAGTCATAAGAACAGTCTTTTCTCAAGATTACTTCTTCAGTTAACTTATTTTCAAAAATCAATGCTGGGAAATAATAGATGATATCTATAGCTATAGCTATAGATGATATAAATGATATAGCTATAGCTATAGATGATATATAGATAGATATAGATGATATAGTTATAGCTATAGAGGATATAGATATAGAGGATATAGATATATAGGTAGATATATGGATATAGATGATATAGATATAGATGATATAGATGAAGATGATATAGATTGATACAGATGATATATAGATATAGATGATATAGAATTTCAGGTGTGCAGAACCTGGTGCTGAAAAGAATGTTCTCTGGTTGGGGTTAAGTGAAGAAATGACCCAGTTGGCCAAGCCCAGAAATTCCAGCACCAACACCAGAAGGAGAACCCTTGAGATGCTTGTGAGAGCTTGGAAAGACCAGGAAGGCAGACTGTACTGAATATGGAGAGCCATATGCTGATCAGTGAGTTGCAGGTTTTGTTTGGCAGCAACAAAACAGCTGGAAGAAAACCCACAAGCATCCAGGATCAGTAACTGAGCTAAAGAGGGGTAGAAGAAGACATAATAAAGAATAGGAAGAAAGAGAGGTAAAAAGTCTTGAGAAAAAGAAATTTAAGCAGGTTAAAATTTAAAGATTTATTATATTATCTATATTTACTATGTAAAGTATATAACAACAGTAATATTTTATAGTAATAAAACATGTGTTCTACTATTCTGTACACAGAAACACCTACTGGCTTTGTAACTAGTATCTTCACCTGTATATACAGTATTATTTGATCATACTACTTGACTAGATGGGTATAGAGTCCAAACTAATGACTCTCTCTCTCTCTCTCTCTCTCTCTCTCTCTCTCTCTCTCTGTGTGTGTGTGTGTGTGTGTATTTGGGTACAAACTTGGGTGTGTGTACCAATTCCTATCCAAATGTAAATACCTTTAACTGTTTTATCAAAACAAATTTAATTATCTATACAGCATAATTACTTCTGCTCTGTGAGTCCATCAACTCTGTCTGAGGAGGATCATTCAAGGAAGAAGGAAAAGAGATTAAAGCGTATCCTTAGTAGACTTCTGTTTAAGGCAGAGTCTCTCACAGGCCTTCTCCAAGCTCCTCTCGATCTGTTCTAGTGAGTCAGGGAATTCTTCCCAGAGAACAGCATCCAGAGGAGCAGCTGCATTAGAAGTTTGTACCCAAACAATAGACGTTCTAATGGAAACCAAATTATTGCAGAAGGTTTTATAGGTGAGAATTTAGTTTTCTGTGCAGAATTAAGTGGGCAGTGATTCATAAACATTTTTTTTGCAAAATTAGGCTATAAGTCAGTCAAAGATTTTCCAAAAGTTATTTTTTCTCCCAGAAATATTTTTTCTTTCCAGAATAGTCTGGAGGGAAAAGGAAGAAAAGATCTCTCCCTTCTGCTCTCATTTCTATTCATAACCACCACTACCTCAGTTATATTCTTCTATGCAAAAACTTGTCTCTCATGAGTATCCATGTGTCTGTCCAGGTGTAAATCTGGTACACAGACCGTCTGTATGTAACTTAAAAAGGGGTAAAATAAAGGATGTTTTGCCCCATTTTGAGGTTGTGCAGGAAACATTCAGCCCCTCCTCTAGAAACATATCTCAGAGCCATTTCTTTCTTGTCAGAAACCTTATACACATATACACGTGTTACAGAGATTGAAGGATAAATTAGTTTAAATTCAGAGATTAGCACATTGTTGCTTCCAATGGTATACTAATATTAAATGTTAAATATATTTAGAAGCAGAATTTTTGTCATTAAAATTAGGTGTGAGGCTCATTTCAGATTCTGTTGTCAATAACCTGGTTGTAGCAGGTGACCAGCAAAATTTTTGCCTGAGGTGGTTAATTACCAGGAAAAAGCTTTTTTCTCTTATCTGGAAAATAGTATCACATCATTATTAATGGCCTGTTATGAAATGAGCATTAGCACTTAATTTGATTAATAGACAATGAATCTTTAGATATGTTTATAAATGTAAGCATTGTACTTAATAAGCCTGTCTATTATTCATTTTTCAGTTAATCTGATTTGATTTTTTAAAAATTGTCTTAATATTTGTTTTATGGAATCAACTGTATCTTATGCTGCAGATCAAACAGCTGTACTTGTGGTACTGTAGAAGACATTTCCAGAAATTGGTCATAGATCATAGATGAACAGATGCTAAATGGATTCATGGTAAACAATAGCAATTTTCTTATTTTATAAGCTTCTTGATTATAAAAAGGGAAAGGAAAAACCTTTAGTTATTCTCTGTCTACTGTGTTTCCTTTTGATAATTTTCCCTCTTCTGGGAAAGTTAGGATTTTTGAGTGATTTTTGTCAGTGTGTTTCCTCAAGTAATGGCTTCTTGGCCCTCAAACGCCCAACAATAAGAATTGTAATCTGGCAGCAGATGCCAAACCTGTTCAGAAAGAGCAAGGTATGTTAGGCTACCATAATCAGCAGTACTTATATAAACAACATACCAACAAATAATTTATTTAATGTCAGCTTTCCATCTCACCATGAGCTTTCTCTTTAGTTCTCTGCATTGTTGGAAGGAAGACATAATATTATTCCTTTTGCAGATCAAACCCATTGCTATGCTGTGGAGGAACCTGAAACCCCAGCCCACATACCCCTTCAAGGCCCCTTTTACACCCACTATCATCTGCCTGTCACAGAAGTTCCTTTTGTCCCAAAGACAATCTCACTTAGAAGGACTCACAGCATTTCTCCCAGCTGCCATTGCCCCAAACAGGAAAATGCTGGCTGGGGAATTCAGGGAGTTGAAATCCCTACATCTTAAAGTTGTTAATGTTGAGAAATTATTCTGGGGTATTGTGACATTATAATGGTGGTTGACAACTACATGACACTGCTTGAAGGATTGTTTCTATCACATGCTCTTCCTCATTGTCAATGCTAGCCAAGAGAAAAGGAGCTTCTCATATTTTCCAATAATCAAACCTGGCAATGTCCTGATTATATATGTGATGTGAAACAGTTTTATGTACTGCAGTGTTTTTCAACTTTGGCAGCTTTAAGATGCGTGGAAATGTGAAAATACCAACATAAACAATTCACACATGGAGATTTTCAGAAATAATGAAGCTTTCTTTAAGAAATACTTAGGCTGCAAACATGCAATATGCATGGCAAGGCAAGGTGCCCACAGTGCTTGTTGTGAATTTTCAACTTCCAGGGATCCCTGAGCAATCACCCCTAGCTTTTGGTACATTCTCATTATTTGATTGTCCACCAGCACCCACTTTTTAAAGCCAGTCATATTTGCTATGGACTTTGCTAAAACCAGGTGAGTTAAAGATATCTACACAACATGCTAAACCTGGTGTCAGCTTTAAAAATTCAGCTGCCACATTTTTTAAAAGAGAGTTGGAGGAGTTGAAAAGTTCAAGGTTATTCTGTATGTTGTATTAAGAAATTCCAGTGGCAGTTAACTGGTTCTCGTGATTTATGAAGTGTAGAAGTGGGAGGAGAGAAGGTGGATTCTGTATAATGCGCAGAAATAATTTCATTTGGGAATTTGCCTTTGACATGCCAGATCTGTTTCTAAATAAATCAATTGGAGAGAAATGTCTCGGAAGGATTAATATTATGGATACTTTCTGGATGCCTTACACCTGATTTGTGTTGACCTCGGTATGTTAGTTTTTGTTGCTTAGCCTCTATGCAAACTTGAGGATCTGGCAGTCATAGAAGTGTATTGTTTTGTTGGCAATGCACATTATGGCCTCTTCTGCTCAGTGGATTCCTGGTGATCTGCCCAAAGTCTTCCTGCCAAATGGGATGGTGGAATTATTGCTGATTGTGGAGGGGAAAAAAATCTGAGGATCCTTAGGATAAATGGGTTGATTTCTCAGAGGGATTCTGGACATCCATAGTAATATCACACAATTCATTGTATAAATGGAATTCACAGGAAAGTTTCATATTTAGTCAAAGAGCAGCATTGATCGCTATTTCCTACATGCATTTTTAAAGACTACAAATGTGCATATTTAAAAAGCATTGAACATAAAGTTTAAAATTACCATCATTTTACTAGACAGCTCACTGAGTTTTTTCTAAAATGTTACTGCAAACACAAATAGGGGGCCTGGGTTTGATTTTTAGTGCAACATGAGGCTGATTTTAGAATCCATATTTGCCTAGAGCTCCCCTAATATACATTGTAGTAATTTTTTCAATAAGAATTATTCTTCACTGTAACTTTAGAAAATGACTTGAATGCCTGGAAACAGCACAAGGGAGTGATGTCTTACAAAGGACAGGGAGTGTAGTTAGTAAGTTAATTTGGCACTAAATGTATTAAAATGGAAGGAAAGCTGTGGGGTTGTTTGCTGATCAGTGTCTAACAAGGGACAAAATGCTGTTCATCCTTTTAAAATAAGCCTTAGAAATATTCTGAGGCATGGAAAGGGAGGCTCAAAAAATTAAAATGGCAGCCATAACTGTGCCAAGTTGTGAGATTACATCCACCATCTTGACTTTTTTGAAGGATACTTGGGGGGGAGTCCCTGCAGCTACCCTATAGATGGAAATAGAACTACAACTTTAAATTGCTTCTTGCACTTAAAAGGGCAAAAGGAATCAAACCTATAAATCAAGTGAAGTCTACAACAAAATATCGCAACTGTGAGTTTTAAGACTATTTTCTTCTGAGACATTTCCTCCCTTCAGTTTATTTTCTATGTATTTGATGTTATTTTCTTGGTTCTTCTCTTTGAAAAGTTTGTTTGAAAATTCTATGTTGGTTTTGTCTAAGGAACTTTTGGGGTTTTGAAGGAGTTCCACAGGCTGCTTCCCCACAGACAAAGTCAGCGTGTGTTGGAATGCTTATTTCCAACCCCCAACCCCCACCCCACCCCACAAATCTACAATTCTACATTGTCAGCCAGTGTTTCTCAACCTTTGCAACTTTAAGATGTCAACTATTAAGATGTCAATGTCAACTTTAAGATGTCAACTTTAAGATGTCAACTATCCAAATTCCCCAGCCAGCCATTGTTGAGAAACACTGCTTCAAGCAGCCAAGGACAAATGATTAACTGAGACTATTTAGCCATTCTTGATCATAACATTATTACTCTATGTTACAAAGACCACTTTTATGCCTATGCTAGGTTACTGTAGCTTTCCTGGATTGCCTGAAAATCTGTTGTAGAACTTCCAATTGCAGGATTTGTCAAAGATGTATGAAAACTGCAGGGATTTAGTAAAATGAATCTTATGAAAAGATAGTTATCATTATACCCATTGGGAATTATGTCACCAGCTCACTCTACCTACAACTAAAATTGCCAATAATTCTAATCAGACATGATAAAATACATAGAATGTGCAGATATTGAGCTCAATAGTATTCAAAACATTGAGGAAAAGCAAATCAGCCTAGATATCTAATGGAAGGAGATATAAACATGTGCGTAATAAATGTATAATATACACAAGCTATATCTTTTTCGATGAAATACTAATTCCAATCAGAAGAGAGCTGGAAGGTACCTCAGAGATCTTCTAGCAGGAGACCCTATACCATTTCAGACAAGTGACTGTCCAGTCTCTTTCTAAATCCCCCCAGTGATGAAGCACCCACAATTTCTGAAGGCAAGGTGTTCCTCTGGTTTTCCTCATTATTAGGAAGTTTCTCCTTAATTCCAAGTTGCTTCTCTCCTTGATTAGTTTCCATGCATTGTTTTTTGTCCTGCCTTTTGGTGTTTTGGAAAATAAATTGACCCCCTCCTCTTTGTGGCAGCCTCTCAAATCCTGGAATACTGCTATCATGTTCCTCCTAGTCCTTCTTTTCTTTAGGCTAGCCAAACCCAAATCCTGCAATTTTTCTTCATATGTTTTAGTCTCCAAGCCTTGAATCATCTTAGATGCTTTTCTTTGCACTTTTTCCAAAGTCTCAACATCTTTTTTTGTAATGTGGTGACCAAAACTGGATGCAATATTTTAGCCTTACTAAAGCTTTATAAAGTGGTACTAATATTTCATGTGATTTTGACTCTATACTTCTGTTTATACAACCAATGATTGCATTAGCTTTTTGGGCTGCTGCCGTACACTGCTGACTCCTGTTTAAGTGATTGTCTACTAGGACTCCAAGTTACTGTTTTAAGCCAGGTTTCACCTCATCTGTACTTGTACCTTTGGTTTTTCCTACCCAGGTGTAAATTTGTGCTTTTCTCCACATTAAATTTTATGTTGTTATGGCCCATTGTTCAAATCTATCAAGATTGTTTTGGATCCTGAGCTTGTCTTCAGGAGTGTTGGCTATTCCTGCCAGTTTAGTTCGTCTGCAAATTTGATGAGTTCCCCTTCTATTCCCTCATCTAAGTCATTTATGAAGATATTGAAGAGTACCAGGTCTAAGATGGAACCATGTGGTAGTACCCCACTGCTTACTTCCCTCCATCTAGATGTAGTACCATTAACAATTACTCATTGTGTATGGTTTGTCAGCCAGTTCAAATCCATTTGGTGGTGATTGCTATCTATCCCACATTTTTCTAGTTTACAAAGAAGTAGGTTGTGGTCTATTTTGTTGAATGCCTTGCTGAAATCTAAATATATTATGTCCACTGCATTTTGCTGGTCTACTAAGTTAGTCACTTTGTCAAAGAATGAAATAAGATCATTTTGGCATGATTTTTAAGAAACCCATTCTGGCTTTTAATTATAATTTTATTTGTTTCTAGAGGTTTGCAGATCTGATATTTTTAAATGACCTTTTCCAGTATCTTCACAGGTATTGATGTTAGGCTGATTTGTCTGTAGTTTCCTGGGTCTGTTTCCCCCCTCCCCCCTCTATTTTTTTTTAAAAAGATGGGAACCATATCTTCTCTTTTCCAATACTCAGGTAATTCTCTGTTGTTCCAAGATTTTTAAAAGATATGGTACAATGGTTTTGAGATAACATCTGCCAGCTCCTTCAGAACTCTGGGATGTAATCTGTCAGGTTCTTGTGATTTATATTCATCAAGATCAGACAAGTGTTCTCTTTCCATTTTCTTGCTTATTTTAATTTTTATATGAAAACATGATTTGAATGGCTTTTGCAGACTGAAAGAATCAGTGCATTTCTGTTCATATTTTATTTCCTCAAACATCAACTATTCTACCCCATTTCCACATTCTATTATTAAATGCCTGTCTGAGTTTGTATTTTATTTCTATCTCTTTACATGAAAAAACACAAAGAATATCACAACATTTTGGAAGTGGTAGATAATTATGTTCTGATCAGCCCATCAATCTAGAAAGAACAGATAAAGTCAATTTTTATAAAAATTCATGAAGTTGACCTTTCTTGAGCATGTTTGGTAAAATATTTGAAAACTGTGTCTGTAAGTACCACTTTACACAATTTGATTCTGAATGCAGGGGGAATGTATAGTACATCACTGTCTCAAATAACTTATAATAAAAACACAATTTTTACAATAACATAAGTTCCAAATGCTATTCTTTTAATATGTAATAATACTAAAACTAATCAAAATACAGTTGGAAGAAATATTATTTCCTTTGGAACTATAATGTACTTGAAAACCTTGAATTACGCCGCCTTCGGTCTGACTTAAGCATGGTATATAAAATCATACATTGCAATGTCCTACCTGTCAATGAATACTTCAGCTTCAACCATAACAACACAAGAGCACACAATAGATACAAACTCAAAGTAAACCGCACCAAACTTGATTGCAGGAAATACGACTTCAGCAATAGAGTGGTCAATGTCTGGAATACTCTACCCGACTCTGTAGTTTCTTCCCCAAACCCCAAAAACTTTAACCTTAGACTGTCTACTATTGACCTCACCCCTTTCCTAAGAGGTCTGTAGGGGCGGCATAAGCGCACCAACGTGCCTACCGTCCCTGTCCTATTGTTTCTCTTATTCTTTTATTTTTCTTATATGTACCCATTTCATGTATTCACAACTATGTATACATTTATACTTATTATCTTGTAAACAATTGGCAAATCAAATAAATAAAATAAAATAAATAAATACTGTTCCTGCAGGTGAACAGATTTCATGTTTCAGTTAATAATGACATACCTATGACAGCGAGATTCTCATTAATTTTTCTGTTCTTGTGAGATCTTTCATATCCTAACTGACTATTGGTTTCATAGGAAAATACAGAAAGGAAGACAATGTATACAACAGAATAGTTGTTTTAAAACTTGTCAGACCTGCCCCAGTCTGATCCCTTAGGGAACTAAAACTCTTGACTCCATTAGGTTGAAGTGAAAAGGCACTTTTACTAAGATATTCTGATTGCAGTAAAGTCAAGTGGAATCTACAATTCCTACACACCAATACCAAACTTAACCCCTATGCTTCTCCCCATGGTCCATCCATGTGTAGTCAATCCACCCTCCACCCCCCCAGATGTTTTGGAGAAAAACTGAGGTATTTGAGTCGGTGAAATTCCACTCTCAGGGCAAAGAGACTTGAATATTTTTTTTAATTTTAATTTTATTTTATTTTATGTTTTGTATGCCCTAGTTAGCAATTCAAAATACTGAATTGCTAACTAGGGCATACAAAACCTTTGCTAGACCAGTACTCAAATATAGCTCATCTGCCTGGAATCTGCACAGTATATTGGACATTAATACAATTGAGCGAGTCCAGAAGTATTTCACAAGAAGTGTACTACACACTGCTCGCAACAGAATACCCTACACCACCAGGCTTGAAATTTTGGGCTTGGACAACCTAGAACTACACCTATGGTTGGACTTAAGCGTGGTACACAAAATTATCTGCTACAATGTCCTACCAGTCAATGACTACTTCAGCTTCAACCACAAGAACACACAACAGATACAAACTCAATGTAAACCGCTCCAAACTTGATTGCAGAAAGTACGACTTCAGCAACAGAGTAGTCAATGCCTGGAATGAACTACCTGACTCTGTTGTTACATCCTCAAACCCCCACTCCTTTACCTTTAAACTATGTACTATTGACCTCACCTCATTCCTAAGAGGTCTGTAAGGGGCGTGCATAAGTGCGCAATCGTGCCTCCTGTCCCTGTCCTATTGTCCCCATTTATTTGTACCTATTTCCTGTATTCATTCTCATGTTTATTCTTATACCTATTATCTTGTAAGCGATTGACAAATCAAACAAATAAATAAAAGAAAAGATGTTGCTGTGCCCGCATGAAGCATATTCCAAAACATTCTGTTCTTTCTCAATTGTCAATTCCCCCTCCCAATTTCCCATCATAAAGGTATATAGCTTTATTGCCCATATGTTCCGCCCTCCCTTCCCCAATTGGAGGCAGAATGCAAGAAGGCAGAATGCGCCGGCAAGGCACCAAGCCGAAGCTGGTGGATCTGACAAAACCAATCTAAGACAAGTGAAAACAAAGACTCACAAGCAGCTACTTTTATGGCTACCTGATCAAGTAGGAAAAGGATTATAATAATTAGTGAAATCTGGTCCAAGTTCCAGTACTTTACCGTAATTCCAAAATATGTCATTTCTGAATTTTGAACAACAGTCAAGGGAAATCATGTTCTGTCTCCTCCTTCTCCTGTTGTCATTATAGCCTAAACAGAGTCTTCAGAACACAGAACATAGAATAACAGAGTTGGAAGGGACCTTGGAGGTCATCTAGTCCAACCCCCTACTCAAGCAGGAGAGTCGAGCCTCTACCTGGGATCAAACTCACAGCCTTCTGAGTGTGAGGCGAGCTCCACTGCTAGGCCACCGGAGCTTCAAAACCTTCAGAGAGCATCTGAACCTGAGCAGGAGACCAGGACTTTCTGAAGACACGGTTTTGATTTTCATCATTGTGAAACTTTTCAAATTTCATCGGATTCAGAGAAAGATGCTAAAGTACAATCCACTTGAAAGGGATACCAACATTTGAAAGACATAGAAAAGTAAGAAAAAAGGTCTGCTTAGAAGTAAAAAGATAGTTGAAATGGAGTCCTGTTCAGAATGACAAATGATTTCCAGATGGCATAAAGCTGGGAAGCAGCTTTCAAAAGCTCCTTTAGATCCCAACCAACCAGCATTTCCGCCATCTTAAGACATTGCCCACTTCCGCATAACCTGACCATATAACTTCTTCATTCCTGGATTACTCTGCCCAAGGGAAGAGTCAAGCACGTCATCAGTTTGGAGTCTCCATGACTCCATGAAAGACCCCTCGAAGTACATTGATTCTTATCTGGTGCCAATTTGCCTTGACCATTAGTAGTTCAGATTATTGTGTGTAGGTCGCATGAAATAAACTTGTAATGCTTTTGAACTCTATACTGGTTGCTGACTTCTTGCTCCTAACAACTTCAGATCTTAATCCGTATTCTGTTTCTACTTGATATCTCACTTTTGATCTGAAACTTCTTTTTGATCTGAATCCTGATTTCTGATCTCTGAACCTAAACCAAGAGGGCCTTTCCCAAATCTTAGTACTGATCTCTCATCTACTGATACCCTGCTACCCCTTTCCATATCTGTTGCTGTTATCAGTATGACCACAGAACCTCCTCCTCTTTTAAAAGTAATTCATACGAAAGGTCAATATTTATTATTTTAGTAGAGGAATGACAAGTCTGTGAATGCTATGAATTAACACTGAAGTACAAAAAATAAACATCTTAACGGATTGGGGCAGCTATCCTTTGCTAATGCAGAGCAATTGTTCTAATCTTCTCAACATAGAAGCTCCTGACAGAATTCTGCCTTTCCCAGGAATTTATCTTTTTCACGGATGAAACTTAGAATTGCTAGATGTGCTTCCATATCCTCCACTTTGTCCTCCAGCAATCCAATCCGCTTGTACTTGGTACAGGTATAATTAGAGTCCTCCATGGGCAAGAATATAAACAAAGAACATACCTTGCAGGTTTTCACTGTGTTAGCTTCTTTCTCCATGATATTGTTACTCTTTAGGATTGTGCAGGTGCAAATTTGTTGTAAACTTCCTGCTTTAGAATCTGTGTTGTAAAATTCATGCTCTTAAAAGACTATTATAAGGGTCCCTCTTATAGCGAAGAAATAATTCTATTACCATGAAAACAATAAACTGGCATACAATCAAGTATCCCAATCTCATCTTTAAAGGCTTCTATCCCATCTGGTGTAGATCCCATGAACCTAATCTCTCCCATCTGGTGTAGATCCCAAACCTAGATTTGGATTAGAATGAAATGCATTCACACAAATCAGCTTGTATGCCTTGTTTCAGAACACAGTACACCAGTATGGCCTTGAGGGACATTTTAATAAATGAATAATCTGAATAATAACCCTTTATATACCTATTGCTGTATGATGTATTGATATTAGATATTGTTGATGGAGTTATACATCACCTGTGAAACATTTTGTACCAATTTTCCTTTAAGTTATATCTTGGTATAAGTTTTATACTGTAGATATATTCCATAATTCTTCCCGTTCTTGTAACTGTTTATTTAAAATTTTACATCCACTTTATCATACAACTAGCTGGTAACCTGGCATTGCCCAGGTATTTATTTATCCCAATCCTGTATTAGACAGAAAAAGGAATGAATTATATCTATAGTGTCAAATCAAAGTAACTTTATTTATGGGGTTTTAAAGGTATAAGTAGAGTATACAAATTATAAAGGAAGCTGTAGATGTAACAGCTCTATCTCTCCTATAGTCTAATCAAGCCTCACGGTTGTACTGTCTCAATGTCTAGATGTAGCAGCTCTATCTCTCTTATCCTTTAGTCGGGCCTCATGTTGTTGTACTGTTTCTGAAGTTCTAGATGTAGTAGCTCTCTCACGCAGCATCACAAGTCTTCTATTCCTCTCCTCGGGAGTTTCTTGTCTACACTGGTGTTTCATTTTTGTAGCCTTTGATTGCACTTGGTCAATTTCCTGATATTTCAACCACTGTGGTGAAAATTAGAGATCTAATTGCTCTGGCCAACAGCCTTGGAAAAATTCTACAGGGAACAGCCTTTGAGGAATTAGCAAGCCCCCGCCCCCCCCCCCCGTTTTTTGTAAGAACCAATCCCCCTTACCACAGGGAGCCCTCTTGTGGAATACTGTGAAGTTGTTACCATGGCAACTCCACTGTGCTGTACAATAGAAGCCATTTTAAGGCACACACCTCCACCTGAGGGGTGTTAGGGGTGTCTTACCCCCACAGTATTTTTTTCCAGAGGGTAAGTCATCTGTGTACCACATTTGGTTAAAATTGCTCAAGGTGTTCCAGAATTATGCTGGAACATACACACATACACACACACATCCATTTATATATAGAGAGAGATTGTTTATTGCTTCTGTTTCTGTATCTTATCTATGTAATGGTTTACATATGTACTCTAGCATATGGTGCTAGTTCTATATCAACATTTCAAATTCTGTCTTTTTTCTTAATATCCCTCTTTCTTTCTTGAGATTTGACTTAATCCAACAATTGGTAAATACATCAACCACTGCATCTTCTGGCCTTTACTAAGTAGTTTGAGTTATGTTCATAGAGTCAGAGTAAAACTTATTTGCATATGTAGTTACATTTTTGATGCTGTAATTGTCTCCAGCATCCAAATCATTTGAGGGAGAAGTTGGAGGTAAAGTTGTTGGACTTGTTGAATTCCATGCTTTAAGCAAACTTTGTCTAACAATGTGTCCTTTAAATTTTTTGTCCTCCTTTGTATCTCCATACCAACTATATTGGTTGGTATGATCTAAGTAATTGTTTTGTTGTAGTGACTATCTGTGACTATCACAAAGCTAAAGTTTGGGTTCTTGGGTTCTCTGAGTTCAGTGAAGCTAATGAAACAACCAAACTCAGAAAGAACCAAGAAGCTCCAAGTTTGTAGGGTTTAGGCAACTTCCACAGACTAATCCCTTCTACATCTACTAAAGAGCTTAACAAGAACAGTTCTCCTCCCCATAAGTTTGAATCTGGAGGGAATAATGTCCTGCAGACTTTAATTTGATTTTTTCCAGGAACAGCAGCTGGCTTTGGGAAAGGATATGTAGGTAAATGTGACTGCATCACTTAGCAGTGGGAGTTCCTGTTGCTGTCCTTAAGATCTTGTGTGACCACAACTTCCTGTCAGCTTTCAATAAGCAAAGTCAGTGGGGAAGTAAGAAAGTCCCACTCATGACAAGCTTTTTTTAGGCAGCCCATAAACAACTCAGCAGGCAGGTGTATGTGATGGAGTGTAGGTGGGCAGAGGAGACTGTGGAAGATCACTTAACAAATGGTCACTAGCTGAGGACTCTCTGTAAAGGACTCTAAATAATCTTCCATATTGCTAGATGAAAACTTACAAGTATGCAAGAACAGGTAAAACAGGGGGAGGAAGGAATATTAGGTACATTTGCTGCTTTGAATTACTTATAAAAATAATAAAGATGGGATAAAAAAAATCTAAACAAATGTTTATGGGTTTTGTTTTTAACAGACCACACTGATTTGAGACTTGAGCAGAGTTCTAAACACCCCCAAAACACTTGCTTGGGGTTTGAAACAAAATATTTTTAAATACTTAATTATCATTGATTTACTAATGAAATTACAATATAATATGAACAGTACAAAGTATTAATGTAAAATATCATAAAATCTTTGCCTTCGTGACATATATTATTGCCTTCTTTGATTAGTAGAAAATATTGTATTTCCCAAAAATGATAGTCATACATTTCCTACAACCATTCCTTGACATCTAGAATCATGTTCTGACAATATATATATTTTATTTGGTATCTCTATCTCCATATCCATCTCTATCCAAAGAATAGGACAGGTCCATGAAGATTCAGCTCAATGAGAAGACAGGATTCATGGCATGAAATACTGTATATGTCCTGCCAGTCATAAGATAACCCTTCTGGTATAGCAAGCTGGCAAAAGGAGGATATGGAAGCTGTTGAGATGAAGATCCAGAAGCTCTTCAATGTTTAGAGGTTTCCATTCTTAGTCCAAGAGCCAGACACTAAACACCAAGCTGAAAGAGATTGGGTGGAGAATGATGAGTACGAAAGCCACCATCCTGGACAATATACCAAGAACATCCGGGAGATCAATAAAATGGCATCCAAAAATGAGCCGCTGAGAGAAAACCTGAGGCAGCAACAGACATGGGAGAAAGGTCAAACAGAGGAAGTGCCATGGCAAGACAAGACCCTGTAGGAGATGTACCATCAATATCAACATGGCAGACATTTGGGAAATCCTACCAGTGTCTGGAAAGGGCTGGATTAAAAAACAGCACTGAAGGACTAATTATAGCAGCACAAGAACAGGCACTAAGCACCAGATCCATAGAAACAGGAGTCTACCACACAGGACCTGAAGTGCAGATGAGAGAGAGGGAGGGAGACCCTCACAGCATGGCGATATGCACAACAGTTTCTGACAAGTCCAAATGGGAGATTCCACAGATGGTTGTGGAGAATAACAGGGTTTAGATCCTGTGGGACTTCTAGATCCAGATGGACAGGGAAGTGCTAGCTAATCAGCCAGTCACAGGCCTGAAGACAGTAATGGTGATATATGCAATGGTGCTAAATCACAGCAGCATCAGGAAGGAGTATGAGAATCTGGAGAGGTGTCAGGGCCTGAAGGAGGAACTGGAGAGGATTTGGAAAGTAAAGGCCAAAGTGGTTCCAGTGGTGGTAGGAGCACTTAGGGCTGTAACTCCTAAGCTGGGAGAATGGACCCAACAGATTCCAGGAACAACAATGGAGCTCTCTGAAGAGTGCAATGCTAGGAACAGTTACAATATTATACAGAATCCTGGACCCAAGATTGAGGAAGACATGAAACACCAATAGGGTATTTTATTGCCAGTCTAGTATCATGGCTTACAGTGTGAATGACAACTCACATGACATATCTGCAGTGAACTATTAAGAGTAATTGAATGGTGGGAAAACATCCCTCTTAAAAAGCAGCGATGGTCTAATTTCTAAGACCTATGATTTACTATGAGATCTGTTCTAACAAAAAAACTGAAATGATGCAACTGGAACACAAGTGAATATTAAACCAGATGAATATATTTTATATTGCTAGAACGCTTTGTAATTACAATATCAGCAACAGCAAGCAATTTGATTAGAGGCTAACAAAGAATTCTCATTATGTCAAGTTATTTTTGTAGGAATTTGTACATTCTACTGAATAATCTGCTTCAGGAACCACTTGTCCTTCTAACAATAATAATTTTAACCTTTTATCTTTTAGTGAAATTGCTTGGTGCGTGACTTGTGGCTCTTGTAACACAACTAAGATTCAGAGGCTGTTTTCTCAGCATTCTTACTGTGTTCCAAAGTGTTTGGAATGAGTTGTGGCATTTTGAGGAGAATTCTAGAACACTGGAACTGCTGGAGATACAACTAGGTACATTTAAGGTTGCTAATGCTGTGTTTCAAATTAGGCAGAATACAATCTGCAGAAGACATGGCAGCACTGTGGGTGCTCCAACTCCGGAGGTCTTTAAGAAGATATTGGACAAGGTTTCCTGCTTGAGCAGGGGATTGGATTTGAAGACCTCCAAGGTCTGTTCCAACTCTTATTCTGTTATCTTCTAAAGTGATGCTTCTCAAATGTGGAAACTGTAAGACATGTGAACTTCAACTCAAACTTGGAATCTTTAAAATGTTGACAACTCAAGCTTGTCAACTTAATATATGTACACTTCAACTTTTGGAATTCCCCAACCTTGAAAATCATATTCTAAAGAATGTTCCTTCAGAGATTAGTTTCTTCTAACACATATCACCCTAATTCTACAATGAGTAGTATATAACCCCTTGTAAGTCTGAATGAATTAAATCAATCAACTTTAGCATAAATCAGTTTTCATTGGAGCATGTAATCCAACTGCAACAACTGCAAATGTAGGTTGATTTATTCCTTAATCAGCATTTCTCTTAGGCACATGAGATAACTGCAAAGCAATTATTTATTATAACAATATGGCACCTATAAGTGTCAGGCTACCAATGAGATATCTCCAAAAGAATGCACGCAACCATAAGCATATGGTGAAAGGCAAATTATGTAAATTATATCAGATAAGGATGCAATGCAACATCATGGAAAATTACATGATTTGCATTGCCCATGTGACTGACATTATGTTACTTGTCCTCTTGCCACCCTCTTCCCATAGATACCTGCAATCCCATTTGAAGTTTCCCTTTAGTAATCTAATTGCATCTCTAAAACATGCAGTTTCAGCATCTCACATAAGACTTAGCAAAAATTTGAGTGGGACTGCCAAAAACCTCAAGATTTAGTATTTTCTAAGAATGGGAATGAATTTTGTAGAGCCCTGGGCTTTTACACAATAACACGTCATAGCTCTAGTTCAGGAACTCTGCAAGAAATGGTTTTGTAAAAAAAAGTCCCTTCCTATATTCCAGCATGGAATGTCCAAAGTAGTGAATTGATTTAGCTTCATGTCATAACATGTCAGGTTTTCCAGCTCAAATCCTAAAGCACCCAGCTCAAGAACAATTTCTATCTTCTTTTCCACTCTTCTGGTTCACATACTTTTCTTGTTTACTAAACTGAGTGGATGAATCAGAGCCAAGATAATTCATCTCCAAATTAAAAGTGAAAAAAGATGGGGAGAAGGAGCTACAGCACACCCCCTGTTATATTTAGGGATATTCTATGCAAATGTATGAACAAATAATAGTGGCAGATAGAAGTAGTTGCAGCTGCTGAAGCATTTTTCATGTCTCTCTGCTTCTATAAAGGTGAAAAAATATCAAGCAAATCCACCCACATTAAAATAGGATTTGGACCGTTGATTAAAAGAACTCTCCAAGTTGGGTTGGTGAGATGACATCTAGGACAAGACATATTATGCATTGATTGACCACTCAGTGTTCTGGGTTTTTTTTCCCTCCCTTTTGATGGTTGATAAGATTTTTACAAAGCAAGATCATACCCAGCATGTCAACTTATCAATATACTGAAATAAAAACTGGATAGGTTTAGCCTTTGTTATAAAAAACATATTTATGGTGACAAAAAAGCTTGCATCAAGTGGGATTTAAATGTAAACCAGAACAATAAATGCAATACTGAAGAGTCCATTCTACTGTAAATTGTAAAAAAAAAAAAGTAATATAGTAGGATACCAAGTGCTCATCTTGATTGGATTTAAACTGATCAAACATTTTATGTGGCTCCACTAAACTGTATAGAAGTGTCATATGATATAGAGGAGGAATGTATCCTCGTCTTTGCCTTTCATTGCTTCAAGAATATAATTTCATGTGACTGAAAGGTGTTCATTGGAGGTGTTTTTAAAAAGTCAAGATGGCAGCCAAAACAGGATGATCAAGCTCTTTTTTTTTAAATGTATGACCCTAAATAACAGGTGGAGCTTCAATCAACCATTGCTGCTGCCATCTTGATTTTTTTGACCAGAGCCTGCAGACACCCCTGATCTGTTCCTGATTGGGCCTGGGATTTTTTTAAAATAAATTACCACTGCAGATCCGCAGGGAGGAAGCAATACAATGGCAGTTTGCAGAAGGGGAAGGATTATTAATTTATTTCAAAATCCTGGTGGGCTTGGGTTTTGTTTCACTTTTGTTTGTAGGTTTTCCTTTCCTCAACTTTTAACTAGGCAAAAATGAGTCTTATTGTTTCATTTCCTTGGAGGATTTGGGGATATTAAGAAACATTTCAATGATACTGAAAACATCTGGGATTACTTTGGGTATTTAAGAACTCTGTTTCTAATGTTTTTTTCTCTTTATTTATCCATCTTTGCTTTTCTTGTTATGTGTTTATTATGACTCTTTGGAGGCCATTAACAACTCTCACCTGCTGAAGCTCCATTTCTAAATGTATATATTCAGTTACTGAATATTATAGATAAAAGGGGCTTAATAGTTATTCCTGAGTAAAGATCAGATGCATATTCAGTAATAGATTTTTAAAATACCTTTCCAGTTGGGATAGTAAATAAATGTTATCAATACAATTTTAGATCAGAGCTATTTAGCATTTTGTTGTTTATTTCAGATTCTTTAAATTTTTAAGATTAGGATTAAAAGCTTCTTTCATTCAGGACTGAAATCAGACTCACCTGGCATTTTCAAACTTGCCATTCCAAAAGTTTCTAATATTTTAGAAGTCGTTAATGAGCAATTTCTGAAAGTGATTAAAAAGTGAAATTTGCAAATTTAGTGTCCTTTATAAGCCTTCCCTGAGGGTATAATCAAAATGGCTAATGCTGCCATAGTCTGGCATTCAAATCAACAGAAAACCACTGCCCTGTGGTGTTCCCATGTGGACCAACTCTCCAGATCATATGTAGCTGATCTCCCATCCTCTCCTTATCCAAAGAGGTTTCAAACAACCATTCTACCTACCTAGTCTTTGCTGTGGATGTTGGATCCACTTTTGCAGAGCCGTCTTCAGTCTACCATATCTCCCCTGGAAGTCCAGTTTTTGTTAAAACTTTTAAAAGCAAATGATATCGAACTTTTCAAAATAAATCTGATACAGGATTTATCTCTATATATCCAACATCATATAAAAAGTATGGCTTTAAAAAATAATTTAATGTCTATTGTTAGAAGCTGGATTTTGTCATTGTAAAACTTTGGAATAAAATATGTATATCCCTGCATTAATGGATTTTAAAGCATGATTTAAAAACATTGGCAAATTAAATGAGCAACAGCAATGTTTGAAACATTCTGGAATAAAAATATATTTAATCAAATCTATTATATTATTACATTTATTTTTCTAACAGGTTGTTTCTTAGTGGCACAAATATAATTTCAGGTATATTATAAGTTGATATTAATTTGTGTGCTCTTTTCAACTGTACTGTATTAACAATTCTTCGCCCCAAGGCATAAGCTTTATTATTATTTTTTCTGATTCTGCTTTTGGGTTGGTTTGATTTAGTTCATTTCTTATTATTGTACTTGTTTAATTTAAAATATATACAACAACAGAATAAAGAATAAGGTTTTTTTTTATCCCACATTTATTTTTGGGGACAAACACACCAATTTTCCCATTTTCTCCACAGCAACAGCCCTGTGAAGTGATTTGGCTGAGAGTGAAAGTGTCAGCCTCCAAGAATTCTTCTTCTGTTTGTCTTTCTGGCTGCCATAGAAACGGGGAGGGAAGAATAATTGGGTTTCGTGGGGGGGAAGGGTGCTAGAGGTTTAAGTTGGTGAAACGTAAAAGTTGGGATGTTTTCTTGAGTATGCTTATTTGCTTACTGCGCAGATGTAGCCTCTTATCTCTCTAGGCCAAGGCCAACTGTCTCTGCATACCAGATGTGTGAAACATCACCTGAAGACGCCCCACATGACATACACATCTTAGATTGGATGGCCAGTTTGGGTGGGAACATGGGAATAACTTTCTATATGTGATTTTCACCCCTATTGCCTCAGATCTTGTATTCTTCTGACACTACCACTTCAAATTCAGTAAAAGTCCCTTTCTCTATAACAATGGAGTCTAAGGTTTTCTTTCTTGGATTTTGAATGGAGCTACACCTAACAGAAAGAAAAGCCCAAAGTCACACAGCTAGCTTTCATGCCTAAAATAAGACTAGAACTCACAATCTCATGGTTTCTAACTTCATAGTCCCTTTCTCTATAACAATGGGACTAATACACAACAAACTGAGTCTCTAGATTAGGGGCGGTCAAGCTCACAGCCTGTGGGCTGGATGCATCATGTGCTGGCCATGCCCACACCCAGATTAGCAAAGGGGGGAAAAGTCATGATATGTCACATGATGATGCTGTGATGACACGAGTTTGACACCCCTGTTGTAGATTATGTTAGGAGAGAAGAGATAGTCTGTGTAATTTGTATAATCTGTGTAATTTCTAGGATATCATCATCAATTAGGACTGCCAAATCCTAATTATTTCACTCTTCATTTTAGTAGATCAGAAACAAATCACTTGTAGCCCCAGGGACACAGGACTCCTTGTATACCTTCTGTCAGAGATACCGGGAAAGGAAAAGCACAGCATTCTGTCCTTTTGAGGATGGAAATAGTTACAACTCTTGTGGAAGTTGTAAAAGAGAGTATCCCTGTTAAAAATAATAAAAGACCCCAATGCCTCACCCAAATGTTGTGTGCCTATGGGCACCAAATAATTGCAATTCCTATTTTAACATGCACTAATGAATTGAAGAGAAGCTGAAGGAATCAAGAATGCATTTTTCATTCTGGAAAAAAAACTAATTTCTGTATCCTATGCATTAAAAATATCTTAATTACTAGGCTGCAGTTAGTGGTTCTCGTGCTACCAGAACCAAGCAAAAAAACCAGATGTCCATGTATTCCAATGCTTCTAGAATACCTGGCAGGTTTTGTTTTGTTTTTTTGTAAGAAGATAAATAGCAACAATAACACTCCAATATATAGCTGAGAATCAAGGGAGCTGTGTTTCTTCTCTCTTATAATCCTCCACCTCACAAGGCTACTACTGCAGAACAATAAGGTTGCTGCACACAGACCCACAAAGTTAATATTTCAATTCATGCTGTTCTAGCAGCATTTATACCTACAAGGTTACGTGAATGGGGAGCAGAAGAAGAGTGAGCAGCAAGTTCATGTTAGATATAATGCAGGCCTGACTACCTTTTATTTTTCCAGACTATTACAGCCATTATCAAAACCTTGACCATTGTAATCATCAAGAGAAATGTCATGGTTTCTCAAGCTGGTAATGATTATTTCAGCTGCCTGTTCTCCGCCAATGCACTCAATAAACCTTTCCTTAATGTTGAATGTGCTCATATCTTTGTAGCAAATTATAAATTGGAATAACACATGTTGATGGGAGATATCAGGAGTAACACCAATCTGAAGTAGTAATGAATGCCTTTCTCCTTCCCTTAAAAGAATGGCCTTCTACACACTGTCATCAGAGTTCAATACACTCTCATTTTCACAAAAAGATAAGGACCTCATGTTTCCATCATTTTAGCCTCTGCTTCTGTTTGACATTGGCAAATGCTTATGAGTGTTGCCATCATAATAAACTATTAAGAGTTTCAAGGAAATGGCCTTTGTGTGAGTTACAATGATTATCAGATTATTGTCTGCAAGAAATACTAAACCTTTTGAAGCAAGATAAAGTAAAATATATTCAATATTTTTTCCATCTCACTGCTTCTCTAAAGATTTGTTTTTGAACTTCAATGTCCTTTCCATGATCACTTGACCATGGATGGTGCAATTTGTTCCATTAGTAATGTCAAGTTTTATCATCTGTGCTCTTTTGTCATTCAAAAAATTTGTTACATAGCCAATGTCCTTTCTTTATGTTTGCTACACATTCTTCCTTTTTTTTTTTTTTTTTTGCTAGCTGCCTGCTGTTTTTGCTTCTATCAGGAAATAAACATGATGGGAAACAATACACCGTTTCATTGGTGGACCAATAAAGGAGTATATTTGTAACTCAGGTTGAAATAAGGGGTCCTTGGTGCTCTCTGAGCTTGGTTGTTTGCTTGCAGGCTTTTCATTACCAAACTAGATAATATCAGTGCACCAATCAGTGCACTTAGCTGGGTAATTGAAACACCTGCAACAAAACAACTGAGGTCAGGGAGCAGCAAAGGCCCCTGACTGGTGGGACTGCAAAGAAGCCATTCTCAGTAATTATTCTATACTGAGAGCCTTGTTTTTTAAAAAAATTCTAAATAGCATCTTATGGAGTTGATTTTTCTATTTTCTGCATTTCAAGTGTCAGGATGTCAAATAGAGGCATTCAGGTTGGACAGGTTCTATTTTCAGTTTAAGACATAAACCTGGGCCTAGGTTGTCCTGGATTTTGCAAGTCTTCTTGTTGATGGTAGAAATGGTAATGATAGCGACTATCTTTTGAAAGCTTTAGATTAAAGCCATATTGCCCATCTGGCACTATGTTTCTATTGACAGTGTAGAGACATTACATATTAAGATAATTTCCATCTCGATTGTTCCTTCCATCTCACCTAATTCAGAAAGGTCTTGCCTGATTTGAAAAGCAGGACTGAACTTTTTTAGCTTTTTTACCTTTTATTTTGCCTGCTTTGGTTTCTGGCTGCCAGCTTTGTATACGTTGCCAGGCATTATGAATGCAAGAAGAATTTTGGGCAGCTGTTTCTGAGATCAGTTTTCCTTGTAATGTGATTGCTTGTTCCTCTCCTGTTTCCAAATGCACAAGGGACCCTGAGACTATTTCTTGAGATAGAATGACACATAAGGAAGCCTTAATTTCTTTCTTTCCTACTACATCCTAGATTTGTGTGTGTGTGTGTGTGTGTGTGTGTGTGTGTGTGTGTGTAGGAAAATAGAGATGTTGCTGCACTTGGTGTACATAGCACAGTAGAGATAAGTAAGTATTTGGTGTATACTTTTCTAATATGATGCATTCTTATCTTACTATGACTTCATCTTTATCCTTATACAGAGTTGCTTGCCACCTAACTTGCAATCAATAATCTGTTTGTAAATTGAGGCTCTTTGTTCCTATACAACAGGGCTGTCAAACTCCCGGCCCACGGGCCAAATGCATCACGCACTGGCCACGCCCATTCCCGGTTTAGCGAAGGGGGAAAAAAAGTCCTGATACATCATGTGATGCTGCCGTGACGATGTGAGTTTGACACCCCTGCTATATAATATAGTAGACATGCTATAAGGGAACCCAGTTTGATGTAGTGTTGAAGGCTACAAGGGATAATAACTTCTAATCTCACCTTAGTCACAACCAGCTGGGTGACTTTGGCCAATCGCTCTCTCCCAAAGGACTTGAAAGCAGATAAGTGCACACCACTTCTAAATCTTGCCAAGAATATTGCAGGGACTTGTTTAGGCATCCAGAGGAGGAATGAGGAGGGAGAAGAAGTGGTTTGGTGAAGTCTGTCTTTCACCTTGAGAATGTTGTTCATGTCCTTTGTGTGATAGATAAGGCTATGAAAACCCTTTTAAATGAACTCTTTGGAGTCTGGTTCTTGGATTCATGATCTTGACTGAGCAGACAAACAGGCTGTAAAAGTGGAAAAAAGTGAGAAGGAGCTGAGGTTCTTATGATTTGCTCCAGCAAACTAAAGTGATCCTTATAGAAAGGTCATACATTTTTCCCGTATATATCTTCAAGTATAACTTATTATAGTGTTAGTTAATTCTTTCTTTCTCTCCTATCCCAGTAAAGGGCATATTTTTTACCCCATAAGCTTGAGTCCTGTAGGGAAATAAATCTGATCGTCACATGACACATATGCTTTTGTTACTTAGGCATGGTTTTATCATAGCCAAATTTACTCTGTTTGCACAAAACATAAAGAGTAAGTAGGCTAGTTTTATACAATAAGTGCTGTTACTGCTATTCAGTTCAGGATGCAAATGCAGCTTCCTTTGACACTTTCCTCTGGCATTTTTTTCTGACCCGCTCTTTCCTTCTGTTTTCTTCTCCATCAAGTAGGCTTTTATCAGATATCTGAGTGCAAGATTTGGAAATTTACAGTTTACCCCTGCCATATAGAGTCCATCATGCTAATTCCAAAATGTCACCACCTCGAAACCTCCCCTCTCCCTATATTTATGTGATGGATGACAAATAACAAATGGGAAAGACATGGAATAGATTTGAAACGATCTGCAGTTAAAAAGAACATCTATACCTTTTAGGCCAGGATTTCTCAACCTTGGCCATGTTAAGATGGGTGGACTTCAACTCTCAGAATTTGCCAGCCAGAATAGCTGGCTGAGGAATTCTGGGAGTTGAAGTCCACAGGTCTTAAAGTTGCCAAGGTTGGAAACCCCTGGAATAGGCTACACCCAATCAGGCTAGAGAATATAATCCACTGCTTAGTGTGAATATCCAAATTAAAGCATTTCCAATAAGTGACTGTTTACCTCCATTTGAAAACATCCAGCAAGGAATTGCTTATCATTCTTGGCATAACTGATTTTATAACCCAACTGCCCTGTTAAGGATTTCTTTTCCTTAACACTCCACTAAGACCTGCTTTCCTGTAATTTAAAAATATTATTCCATCTTCTGAACACTTGAAGGAGAGACAACACACATAACCTTCCTCTCAGATAACAGTAACATCCTTTCAGAAAACTGAACAGTGCTTCAATCTACTCTTCTCAAGGTCAGATATGTTCAGTTGCTTAACTCTGCCTTCTGGTCCTTTGATCATCACTCTTATCGTCCTTCTCTGAAACTATTCAAGTTCATCTGAATCCTTCTTAAAGGGGGCTGTCCCAGTGGTGGGATTCAAATTTTTTTACTACTGATTCTATGGGTGTGGCTTGGTGGGCGTGGCGTGGCTTGGTAGGCATGGCAGGGGAAGGATATTGCAAAATCCCCATTCCCTCCCCACCCCACTAACCTGCTTTCCAGCTTCATTCTCCTGTGCAGGGCAACCAAAGAAGACCCAGCCAATCAGTTGGGACTTGGGAGGCAGAGAATAGATGGGGGCGGGGCCAGTCAAAGATGGTATTTGCCAGTTCTCCAAACTACTCCAAATTTCTGCTACCAGTTCTCCAGAACTGGTCAGAACCTGCTGAATCCAACCTCTGGGGTCTCCAGAACTGGAGACAGTTCTCAAAGTGACATTTGATCAAAGTACAATAAACAGCACTATTACTATTTGTAATTTGGAAGCTGAATTCCTATTTATTCAGTTTAAAACTGCATGGCCTTTTTTCTTCCGCCGCCCTCTCTTACTGCTGATTGCGTTTCAACTGACAATCAACCCCAGGTACTCGTTGCTTTACAATCATTTATTTAGTGATAATTTGGAGTTACAACAGCACTAACAAAGTGAGTTTGGCCATGTTTCAGACGTCCAACCTTTGCAACATCCCCATGGTCATGGGATTGAATTTTGGAGCTGGCATGTCTTTATGACAATTGCAGGGTCCCAGGGTTATGTGGTCACTTTTTGGCGACTTTCTGACAAGCAAAATCTATGAGGAAGCCAGATTCACTTACCAATCCCATTACTAACTTAACAACAGCAGTGACTCACTTAACAACTGTGGTCGGGAAGGTCATAAAATGGAGCAAAACTCATTTAACAATTGGTTTTTCTTAGAATGGAAATTTTGGGCTCAGTTGTGGTCATAAGAACAGGACTACCTGTACTAGTCTAACGTTATATTTTCTCAGTTACTTTTGTCAAAATAGGTATTCCCCATCATTCATATATCTATATCTATCTATCTATCTATCTATCTATCTATCTATCTATCTATCTATCTATCTATCTATCTATCTATCTATCTATCTATCTATCTATCCAGTATATAACATGTGTGCATACATACTGTATAAATATACAGTATATATACACACATATACACAGTATACACCGTATATATAAAGTATGCACACACACATACATTAGTTTTGGTGAACCTTTTCAGCACTGAGTGCCAAAATGGGAGCACACACACACACACACATGTGGGGAGCACTGAAAACTGGAAGACCTGCTCCCTGGTGTGCATGCGTGAGAACGCTGGGAAGTGAGCTTCCAGTTTCCGGCTCATGCATGTGCACCAGCCACCTGGTCTTCCTGTTTCCGTGCGTGCTGCTCTTCCAGTTTCCGGTGCTCCCACATGCGTGAAGACCTGCTGGCCAACATGCATGTACACACCAGAACCCGGAAGAGCAACTGCGATGGCTGGCCTTTCCGGAGAGATGGCTCTGCGTGCCACTTCTGGCACCGGTGCCAGGGGATCGCCACCACAGATCTATACAGTTTATACACACACACACACACACACATATTGTATATGTGTGTGTATGTATATGTATATGTATATATGTATGTATCCAATCTTTCTATTTAATTTATTTAAAGTATTTATATTTATTTAACACAAATGCCATTCTGTTATTTCACCCAGATTTTGAATTTTATTTCTGTCTTACATGATATTGGATATCTCACTCAGATATTGTCATCTGCACAGTCCACCTTTGCATCTAAGTTATTAAATTTTAAAAAAATTGAATGCATGACCCCATTCAGCATCTTATTCCAGTTTGATGAGAAATTATTGACAAGCATTCTTAGGTATTATTTCTGAGCTACTTACATACCCCATAATTATGCCATTAATTAGCCCACACTTAATTAGCTTGCTAATCAGGATGCCACGGGGCATTTTGTCAACTCTTTTGCTGAAATCAAGATACATTACATCTGCTGCAGTTCCACATTTTTATTTGAAAGTTCCCCTGCCAATGCATAAGAAAAGATTAGTCTAGCAAAACCTATGTTTGTTGATATGGTAATTATTATGTTTTGAAGGTATTATGGATAGGTCTTTTTTAAAGTTTTGCTCTTGAATCTTCTCGTGTATTAATACTAGCCTGGTCTATTGTTTCCTGGATCCTCCTTTTTCTACTTTTAGGAGAAAATATATGCTGTTCTCCATTCTCCAGGATTTTTCAAGTTAATATATAAGTTTTTGGCCAGAACGCCAAGTAGATTCTTCAGTACATTAGAATGCTATTCATCTGAGTCTGAAGATTTAAATTTAGAACATAGAATAACAGGGTCTGAAGGGACCTTGAGGGTTTTCTAATCTAACCCCTACTCAAGTTGGAGATTGTTCTGGACAAATGGCTGTCCACATTCTTCTTAAAAACCTCCAGTGATGAAATATCTGCAATTAATGGTTCCACTAATTGATTGTTGTCACTGTCAATAAATTTCTCTTTAATTCTGAACTGGGTCTCTCTCAACCTAGATCCCTCTCATAGTTGCTATTGTTGAGCCAGTTATCACTTATTCCATATCTGTGCATTTAATTCTTAAGCATGTTTTTCAAACATCAATCTTGTCCTTTCATCAACTTTTTACCATTGCTTGGTGAAATGTACACCCTCTTCTTGGAGAAAATAGAATCCAAATAAAAATTAAATAATTCTACTTTATCTTTGTTGCCGTTTAACACTTTAGCCTCTTTACTGACCAACCTCCCTTCTGTTTATTTTGGATTGTCCTACAAAAGGCCTTTGGGATTTTGTTAGCATTAATCAGCTATCTAGATCTCCTATTTCTGCTCTTCTGTTTATCTTCTATGGGTGGCTTTGTTAAATGAATATGAACATGAAAAACTGGCTATTCACCTGCTTTCACATTGTCTAAATGTTTTAAGCCATGTCTCAGCTATAAAGAGAAGGAGATATGAAAGAGGGAAGTCTTAAAATGTAAATGATGATAGAAAAGAATATGCATTTATATTACAATAGGCCAGAGATCCTCAAACTTGGCAACTTTAAGACTTGTGGACTATGCTAAGCCATGCTGGCTGAGGAATTCTGGGAGTTGAAGTCCACAAGTCTTAAAGTTGCCAAGTTTGGAGACCTCTGCAATAGGCTATACTTAGGCATATTCCTGTTGCACACAAAATTTCCTTCTGTGACATAACCATATTATCCTTACAAAAGTGGAACTACTATGCAAGTCAATTTTAATATAGATAGAAAAACCACAGAAGAAATACAGAATTTCTCACTCTTCCCACATTGACTCAAAAGTCACTTTTAAGAAATATGCACTAAAATGTTGAATTAATGAATATGTTAAAGATGAACCAAACAAGTGACAGAACTCAATATAGTAATTTTAGATTAAGCAACGAAGTCCTATTTCCCACAGCAGTTTTAGACTCTTTTGACCCTTTACTTCCTTTAAAAAGGGAAGGAAAAAACAGTAGCAAAATACTAAATTACCAAGATGCTGTGTAAATGATTACATGTAGTAATATCCTGGTCAGTTAATATAAACCTGTGACAATATTAATTTACTCAAACAAGCAGATCAAGATATTAATTAAATAAGACAGAACTTATACTTTAACATGAATGCCAGTATGATTTTGGAAAATTAAGAAATGATTGAGGGGAAAGGCCATATTGACATTACCTCATTTTCATGTACAGTTTAACAAAATATTGTCTTAAATATCAGCTGGCTACATAGTTGGTATTATTGAGAAGAATTTAGATTCCATGATAGTGGAATATGGGGTGCTTATTAAGGTCTCATGATAAAAGACTACAGTTTCTGAAGGATTAGAACAAAATGTATGGCAGGCAACTCTCCAATCTCACCAGGAGGATATGAAACTAGAACAAAAAGCCTAAAACTGAATATGAGGTATCAACTGGAAACAAGAAGGAAGAATATAAATGGAGAAGAAGGAGGTCAGGATGAGTACTCAGCATTTTGCAGGAAGTTACAAGGTTGGTATATGATGCCACTCAAATGTTTGGCTTTTCCTAAACTAATTACAAAGTATGGGAAATAAACAAGGAGTATTAGAAATCCTAACCAGGAATGAATGAATAAATAAATCAAAGAACAGTGAATGAATGAATTATAAATGGATATACTGTATATTTGTATATGGATATATATTCTGATAATAAGCACATAGAACTGGAAGGAAATCTACCTAAAAGAAGTATTTAAAAAACCCAATATACAGATTGGGAAATTACACTGTATATAAATAAAATATACTTGCACAGAAAATCAGGAATCACATTATGGAAATTCTATTCAAAGTTTTTGGGTTATAATAAACAGAGAGAAAAATAAATGTGAAACTATTAATGGATTTTTTTATAGACTGTCTGGCAAATGACCAGTTTTTGAAAGAGGCAGGCAATATAATTATAGGGAATTTCAATTATTTTGGCATCAGCTAAAGATGTAAGTCTGCCAGGAGTCAGAGCTCATGCAATCTCTTCTCCTCTCTTGCTGACAAGTTCATTTGTCATAAGATGGAAGAAAGAACAAGGGGTGTGTGTCTTCTGTTCATGATCCTAACCCTCAACAACAGAGAAAAATTGATTAAAGAGGTGAAGGTGGCATCTTGGAGGAAAAATATCGTATTATCTTTGAATTTATGATACCCAAAGAAAGAACAATTTACAACAAAGAATCAAATATACACGCTGAGCTTCAGAAAAGTAGATGTTGAATGACTTGATTAGGAAGATGTCAGAACCAATGGCTTGAAATCCCTATAGGCAAAAAGATGGGGGAGATCCCAGAAAGAGGGGAAATCCCACAAAATGAGATTTCCAAGATAGATATCTATATTTCTTAATCCATTGTCCAAGTAATTTAGACATACATTAAACATCACAGACCCTGGAATGGAACCATGTAAAATGCCTTTTGATCCTTCCTTCCTTCCTTCCTTCCTTCCTTCCTTCCTTCCTTCCTTCCTTCCTTCCTTCCTTCCTTCCTTCCTTCCTTCCTTCCTTCCTTCCTTCCTTCCTTTCTTCCACTAAATAAGACAAAACTGATCATGATATGAAAACTGTGATTCTATGAATGCTGCTTTAAGTGACACTAATATTTTTCCACTGCATCAGCAGATAGAGATGTACTATATATTCTTTTTTTCTAATATACTTGATTAAGCAAAAGGAACAACAACAATAATGCAGATAGAATAACAAATATAATATTTAATGTGATATCTAAATGATTACAGAAGAACATGGCTTCTGGAGATTTTACTACATATCCAATAGCCTTTTCAGCAAACATAATGATTTGCACCGCCTTCTTCCAAGATATTCTGCAGCTTTTCAGTTAAGACCATAACCCAACTCACATTCATTGATGGTCTCCCATTCAAGTACTGAGCAATTTAGATTCTGTTTAGCTTCCACTCCAGAGAGCTTTGATCTGATGTCACCATCCACTGAGATAATCTCAATCACTTTGTCAATCTTCTCTGCTTAAAACTGTGTGGATTTCAGCTCTCAGAATTCCCCAGCCAGCATGTGGAATTGAAGTTTACACAGCTTAAAGCAGCCAAGGTTGACCAACAGTGCTCTAAATGAACAGACTCTCTCCTTAATTTTATAGTATATATGTATTGCTGCTAATGCCTGTCAATGCATATGCATGTGCTCAAAACATGGGAAGGAAAGGGAAAAAGTATCTGTATACATAGAAACCTGGGTGTTTCCTAATATGTCATCCATCTTTACATACAATTCTTGTGAGCAAAACTGGTTTCTTCACCTTGAAAAAAAATATTGAAGTCTCTCAAGCAGGGACCCAGCCACATTCTGTTTTCTAATCAAAATCTGTTGTAATGACGAGGCAGTCGAGTTGCTTGATCATGATCAACTGAATCATGATGAACTTTATTGGAGTCTAGTCTTGCATTTATACACATTTTTAATTATCCTCCAACATTGGTTAACTTTGGTTACTGCTTAACTTTCATTACTGTTTAGCATAATAGTAATTAACACAATTAATTATCTCTAGTTAAAGTCTAACATATGTTTACTTCCTCTCTCTAATCCTCCTTTAGATTAGTGACTTTGTTTGCCTGAATTGTATTTGCTTATGAACATTCTTTATCTGAGGTTTGCCATCCGAGATAAGAATATTCCTGCAATTACAACTCTACAAAAATCATCTTCTAGTTTAGTTTAGTTTACTTTACTATTGTCATTGCACCTCATACAATGAAATCAAACACCATCTTCAGTGCACATCATGACCATGAAAATAAACACAAACACACATCCTTCACCCTTCACACACTGAACTGAAAACCTCCGACACCACACTAACACTGCACTATTCAGTAGAATTCAACAGAGCTACTGCCCTGGGGTAGAAGCTGTTTATCAGCCTATTTGTCCTTGTTTTTATTATTCTGTACCATCTGCCAAATGGTAATAGTTCAAAACAAGGGTTCCCAGGATGAGATGGATCTTTGAGAATGTTTTAAACTTTCTTAAGGCAAGGGGAGCTATAAAGCTCTTCCAAAAAGGGGAGAGGGCAACCAGTGATATTCTGGGCAATGACATTAACCCTCTGGAGTGCTTTCCTATCTGCCACTGTGCAATTGGCAAACCATACAGAGGTGCAGTATCAGAGATGCTATTCAACTGATTCGCACCTATTCGGGCGAACCGGTAGCGGTTATTTGGCATGGGTTACCGAACCGGTGGCAATCCCTGGCTGGCCACACCCCCAACCTGGTCGCCCAGTCGCTCACTTGCAATCACTCTCCTAGCTTTCCATTCCCAACATCCTCTTTCTCCCAGGGGAAAAGGAAGAAAGGCATGGACGTTGCAAGTATAGCTTTCCCCTTGTGAGTTAAAGTGCTGGAGTGAGAAGGAGTGCAGTCTGACAGAGGGGATGGGGGAATCCACTCCAGCCTTGGAGAAATTTAAAGGAGCTGCTTCCAAAATGCTTGTCTGTTAAGTGCTGTGTGTGTGTGAGAGAGAGAGGAGGGGGGGAGAGAAAGAAAGAAAGAAAGAAAGAAAGAAGGAAGGAAGGAAGGAAGGAAGGAAGGAAGGAAGGAAGAAAGAAAGAAAGAAAGAAAGAAAGAAAGAAAGAAAGAAAGAAAGAAAGGAAGGAAGGAAGGAAGGAAGGAAGGAAGGAAGGAAGGAAGGAAGGAAGGAAGGAAGAAAGAGGAAGGGAGAGAAAGAAAGAAAGAAAAAAAATAGGAAGAGAGAGAGAGATAAAACTCTGTGCTATTATTTTTAATTGTCCCATTATTTATCATGTGTTAATATTTTACACTGTTCCTACACGTAGAGTGATTTTTCTGCCTTTCTTTTGCCCAGGGCTACCACATATTTTTCAGGGTTTGCATGCATTCAATGTCAATAGTCCACAGCATAAAATACACATGTGTTTAACAAGAGTTGAAAGGGACCTTGGAGATCTTCTAGTCCAACCCCCAGCTCAGGAAAAAAAAACAGGATGCCAAACTCTGAGTAGAAATCCTGGGAAAGGGAGACCCCAGCCTAGTTGAAAATTACAGACCAATCTCCTTATGCTGCGTCACCTGTAAAGTCATGGAATCAATTATTAACCAATCCATTATCCTCCACTTAGAGACAAACAACCTACTCTCTAATAAACAATTTGGTTTCAGAAAAAAAAACCTATCATGTAATCTGCAACTCTTACACTGCAAAAACATATGGACTACACAACTCGATCAGGGCAAAGCAATAGACGCAATCTACATAGACTTCTGTAAAGACTTTGAATCAGTGGTACATGACAAACTACTCCTAAAACTAAAATCTTATGGTATCTCTGGACATCTGCATAACTGGATAGAAGCATTCCTGTCAAACAGACAACAAATGGTCAAAATTGGGAACATCCTATTAAATTCTGTACCTATCAACAGTGGTGTCCCCCAAGGCAGTGTTCTAGGACCAACTCTCTTCATACTCTACATAAATAACCTCTGTGATCATATTAAGAGCAACTGCGTTCTCTTCGCTGATGATGTAAAGCTATTCAACACCACAGACAATACTGCTACCCTTCAAAAAGATCTTGACTATGTATCAGAGTGGTCAAACAAATGGCAACTTCAAATCTCAACAAATAAATGCTCTGTCTTACATATTGGCAAAAAAAAATCAGAAAATAAAATACAGGCTGAATAGTCAAGACCTTGTTGATGATCCAAACTCTGTCAAGGATCTTGGAGTACTCATCTCAAATGACCTAAATGCTAGAGCCCACTATAACTACATAGCCAAAAAGGCGTTAAGAGTTGTTAATCTAATCTTACATAGCTTTTTCTCTGGTGATATTACACTAATAACTAGAGCATACAAAACATTTGCTAGACCAATACTTGAATACAGCTCATCAGTCTGGAACCCACATTACGTATCTGATATTAACACAGTTGAGAAAGTCCAGAAATATTTCACAAGAAGAGTTCTCCACTCCTCTACTCATTGCAGAATACCTTATGACACCAGACTTGAAATTCTAGGCCTAAAAAACCTAGAACTACGCCGCCTTCGGTCCGATCTAAGTATAGTATATAAAATCATACATTGCAATGTCCTACCTGTCAATGAATACTTCAGCTTCAACCATAACAACACAAGAGCAAACAATAGATACAAACTCAAAGTTAATCGCACCAAACTTGATTGCAGGAAATACGACTTCAGCAATAGAGTGGTCAATGTCTGGAATACTCTACCTGACTCTGTGGTTTCTTCCCCAAACCCCAAAAACTTTAACCTTAGACTGTCTACTATTTACCTCACCCCTTTCCTAAGAGGTCTGTAGGGGGTGTGCATAAGCGCACTAACGTGCCTACCGTCCCTGTCCTATTGTTTCTTTTATTATTATTATTATTTTTCTTATATGTATCCATGTATTCATAACTATGTTTTACTTATACCTATTATCTTGTAAGCAATTGACAAAAATAAATAAGTAAAATAAAATAAAAATAAAATAGTGACCCATCACTTAAATATATTCAATATAAAGAATGCACTTAGGCACATGCAAACTTCTTCACATACACATGAACTGACATATATTTAGAAAATATTTGGTTATCATGCAGAAAAACAAAGTCTGGTCTTCGTCTATTTCTTTACTTATTTTCCACCAATCTATTCATATTATGTTGCTTGGGAGGTGAAGATGAGGGAATTGCAGTTTCCCCTTGCTACATTCAACCATACCTATTCTTCAAACATAATTACCCAGGAATTAGTTTTTTGATTGGATTAGGAGTACAGCCCATTTTTTCAAAAAAAAAGTACACAAGGGACATTTGAGTGAATTGACTCAAATAAAGAAACAAAAAGCTCTTTTATTGGGTAACCATTTCATAGCATAATAGTTGCCCCAACGATGTACATGTGCCACGGCCATCAGTGGAGAGTTTCAGCAAAAAAAAAAAAAAAGAGGCAACATTAAATGGCTTTGCATTCTCTTGACGTTGCAGCGGGCTTTGTTTTATATGCCAGGCCTGTAGTTTGGTGATTGCACAATCTCCAAATTTCTTTCTACATTCTGAACAGAGGAAGAGCTTAGGCGGGAGAGGGAAATGGCTGGGGATTCAGAATACAGTCAAGAATCCTGATGTGATTATATTCACAAATGCCCGTGTTAGTTACTGATGCTGTGAACTCTCTGCTTATGCTGCTCAGTGTGACTTTTCCAGAACAACCACAGAGTTGAAATGTCTGTTGAACATATTGATGGCCTATTTCCATAGCCCACCATGTGACATCTACCATGAAAGAAACATGTGAATATGGTTCATTATATTCATGACCAATATTAAGGTGCTAATGCAATAGCACCCTGTGTTGCAGATGAAAGAGGTATATCTTTCAAAGGTTAAACAGATTTCTCTGTGTGTTTTAGGCTGTAGAAGTATCTGCTTACTCTGTTGGTAAAGAGAAAAATGACAAAACCTTACCATGTGGGTGAAAAAGCTTTGATATGGAGAAATGGACAATGCCTCAAGGCTTTTTTATATGGCTCCTATCTATATTTACTATCGAGTTTTAATCACTAAATTGAGATGAATCTCAGTGATTAAGATGGGGTTCAATGGAAGGTGAGGTTCTCTCCTCCTTTTGAAAATATATATACTTGGGAAAGAGCTTCCTGGGCTCCTGGAGGTTAAGCCTATGAAGAACAGTTGCAGGAATTGGGGTGTCTAGGCTAATGAAAAAACCATTGATATAATAGAAGTCTTCCAACATCTAAGAGGCTTCCACAAAGAAGAGGGGGTCAACCTATTCTCCAATACATCTGAAGGTAGAACAAGAAGCAGTGGATGGAAACTAATCAAGGAGAGAACTAACCTAGAACTAAGGAGAAATTTCCTCTCAGTAAGAACAATTAATCAGTGGAGTGGTCTGCCTCTAGAAGTTGTGGGTACTTCATCACTGGAGGTTTTTAAGAAGAGATTGGACAGCCATTTGTCCAAAATGGTCTAGGATGTCCTGTCTAAGCAGGGGGTTGAACTAAAAGACTTACAATGTCCCTTAAAACTCTGTTATTTTGTATTCTGTCTTTTCATAGGTTTTCTGTTTGATTTTGTTGCCCCCTTTTTAAGATGAATAAGTATGAATCAGTCTAAAAAAATAGAGAACACAAGTGACTTCTAAACCAACAGACCCAGGAAACTACAGACCAATCAGCTTAACATCCCAGTATCTGGGAAGATACTGGAAAAGATAATAAAAACAGATCTACCAATCTCTAGAAACAATTAAAATAATAACTAGAAGTCAGCACAGGTTTGTTAAAAACAGATCATGCTAAACCAATCTTATTTCATTATTCAACACCGTAACTAAACTAGTAGACCAGTGAAATACTGTGGACATAACATACTTAATTTTAGCAAGGCATTCAACAAATTAGACCACAACCTACTTCTTGGTAAGCTATAAAAAAGTGGGATAGATAGCATCACCATCAGATGGATTTGTAACTGGCTGACAAACCATACTCAATGAGTAGTCCTTAACGGGTCTTGTGGCAGTGGGGTGCCACAAGGTTCTGTCTTAGGCACAGTACTCTTCAATATCTTCATAAATGAATTAGATGAGGGAATAGAAAGGGAACTTACCAAATCTGTAGATCGGGGTCCCCAACCACTGATGCCCGGACCGGGACCAGTCCTTGGATCATTTTTTACTGGGCCGCAAAGCTTGGGCGCCACCATCTTGTTTCGATGGCACTTCCGGGTTTTCGGTTGCTTCCGGGTTTTTGGTTGGAAAGTACTTCCGGGTTTTCAGTTGGAAGGCAGCGTTTGAGTGCTCGCGCCTTAGTTTCATCGAAGGGGGGGGGCTTTGAATGAAGAGCTGTCCCGATGGCGGTGGAGTCTCGCATTACTCAGGTACCGGTCCGTGGAAGAATAAATAATCGTGAAACCAGTCCCTGGTTCAAAAAAGGTTGGGGGCCACTGTTGTAGATGATACTAAGCTGGCAGGAATGGTTAACACTCTAAGATAGGCTCAAGATCCAGATGGATCTTGACAGACTTGAACACTGGGCTGTGTCTAACAAAATGAAATTGAATGTAGAGAAAAGTAAAGTCTTACACTTAGGAAAGAAAAACCAAAAGTACACATATAGACTGGGTGAAACCAGGTTTAATAGCAGTAACAGTGAGAGGGAGTCTTAGTGGACAACCAGTTAAATATGAGCCAGCAGTGTGTGGCAGCAGCCAAAAAAGCCAATGCAATCCTAAGTTGCATTAACAGAGGGATACAATCAAGATCAAGGGAGATATTAATAATATAAAGCCTTAGTAAGACCACACCTAGAATACTGCATGCAGTTTTGGTCACCACACTATAAAAAGATGTTAAGACTATAGAAAGAGTGCAGAGAAAAGCAACCAAGATTATTAAGGGACTGGAGGCTAAAACATATGATGAATGGTACTCAATATGGCTAGTCTAGTGAAGAGAAGGACCAGGGGAGACATGATAGCAGTCTCCCAATATTTGAGGGGCTACCACAGAGAGGAATGGGGTCAAGCTATTTCCCAAAGCACCTGAAGGACAGACAAGGAATAATGGATGGAAACTGATCAAGGGGAGATTCAGCCTGGAAATAAGAATAAATTTTCTGACAGTGAGAACAATCAACCAATGGAACAGCTTGCCTTCAGAAATTGTGGGAGCTTCTTCACTAGAAGCTTTAAATCATTTCTGCCATCTGTCAGAAATGGTGTAGGGTCTCCTGCTTGGGTGGGGAGTTGGACCAGATGACCTACAAGGTCCCTTCCAACTCTGTTAATCTATTAAATGTAGGTGGCTTTCTGTGGTAGCAAAGATCCTGTCTGACCCAAGCAGGAGACAGGAGAGTTCATACTCAGACAGATGCCACTTTCACCACACTTCCATGTGTTGGCTACATAATCAGAGACTCTTCAAATGCTACGAACTTGCTGTTCACAGAAAGAAAGTTTGATGTGAAATAAATATTTCAATGTTTAAAAAATTAATCCAGGAACATAAAAGGATTCCTGGAGAAGTAATATTTGAACAAAAACATTCATAATTCATTTACCCAAAGGGTGTCTAGTGACACATATAATGAAGGTCCATTTCCCCTAACAAGCCTCTCTCTTGGAAGATGCAAGAAATGTTGCAAGTTTATGGTTTTAAAAAGGATGTGGTAATGGTGAGAATGCTTTGTGTTCATCCATTCCCAGGTTATACTCTCTGGTTAGACCAAGAGCAGTTTTGGGTGAAAGAGCAAAGGATCAGGAGGAGCAATGAGAAGCCATGTTCACATATTAAACCTAACCCCATTGGGATGTTCCTTTAACAGTCCATTGTACAATTCAGCCTGCAGACTTTTTATCATCTTAATTGTTCTTCTCTGCACTCTTTCTAGGACCTCAACATCCACCCATCCTACTGTCTTCTGCTGTTTTGGGAAACTTCCGAAGGGATGACTGAATGGGCACAGAATTATGCCAAAGTTTGTTAACCTCAATAAAATCAAGTTCCCACCTGAGAAGGAAGTGTCGAAGCTGATATAGCTACAGTAAAAGAATGTAAATTCCCCTTAAAATGCTCTCATTTAATGTAGGAAAATCTTGGATGGAACAAGTATACTGAAAGCAATGTATATTAAAATGAACAAAAGTTATTTACTTTACTGGCCATGTTGATAGAACAGAATGCTACTTTAGAGGGTTTCATATTGACATTGTCAGTATATCCTAATTACAATGGTCTTCAAACTTGGCAAGTTTAAGACTTGTGGACTTCAACTCCCAGAATTCCTGAGCTAACATGACTGGAGGAGGAATTCTGGGAGTTGAAGTCCACAAGTCTTAAAGCTGTCAAGTTTGAAGACCCCTGTCCTAATATATGGACAAATGCACTTCCAATTGATAAACTGCTTAAGAAGCTTTGCCCTGCTTGTTATGTCCTGAGCATGGGCCCAAGGAACGGAGACGAGGCATTGAACTGTGACTTCAACTCTTTATTAGTGACTTCAGAACAGAGCAAGATTATGGCGAAAGGAGACATCAGCCTCGCAGATGTCATCACCGACGCTACTGCAGCCACAACAACCAATGATTTAAGTTACCTGCGCTAAAAGCGTCCAATCCGGGGTGACCCGCTGTCAGCCAATCAGATCAGCCAGAGATGGCCAATCACAGCTCGCTATTCGCAGGCCAATCAGAAGTGCAGGTTTACAAGCCTGCTGTAGGATAAAACTATTAGGGTTTTTAAGCTAACGTGTTTGCTTGAGTTCATAACACTGCTTGTTTTCTTTCTTTTTCTTTTTTTTAAAAAAAGTAAGTCAAATGAGTTTCATCCTTTGATTTTTCAGAGCATATCTTTGTTCAGACATTTTGCTTTTACGAGTATGTGAATTTTTAATGAGGCTCAGATCAATCCTACTGCATCTGAATATTGACCTTCACATGAGGGAATCCACGTTGGGATGGTGGCAGTGCCACAATATTTAGTATGACCACACAATCAAAGCCCTGCCCCTTTTTATATCCTTAGTGCTCATGCACCCATGTCAAAAGTGGGTGGGGCTTTGTTCATGTGGACATTTTACTGAAATGCTACCTTAGAAGACAATTTAATGACAAAGAGGTTTAAATCAGGTGTCCCGTTCTTTCCCTGAGGCTTTCTTTTATGAAATTGCTTTTTTCCTGCATGCTGGCATATACAGGTGAAACTCCTACTGACCCATGGGGAATGGCTTGGTTTTTGCCAGAAGAAACCACTAGAAGTAGAACAGGAAAAGACATGTTCAGGTTCTCTTTTTGGTGGCTCAGGACTGTATTGCATGAGAAAATGACTAGTTAAGAATTATACATTTACTTCAAGGAAAACAAAGTTTTAACTAGCTATACTACAGGTGAAACTCGAAAAATTAGAATATCATGCAAAAGTTCATTTATTTCAGTAATGCAACTTAAAAGGTGAAACTAATATATGAGATAGACTTATTGCATGCAAAGCAAGATAGTTCAAGCATGATGTGTCATAATTGAGATGATTATGACTTACAGCTCATGAAAACCCCAAATTCACAATCTCAGAAAATTAGAATATTACATGCAATCAATAAAACAAGGATTGTACATAGAACACTATCGTACCTCTGAAAAGTATAAGCATGCATATGTACTCAGTACTTGGTTTGGGCCCCTTTTGCAGCAATTACTGCCTCAATGCGGCGTGGCATGGAAGCTATCAGCCTGTGGCACTACTGAGATGTTATGGAAGACCAGGATGCTTCAATAGCGGCCTTCAGCTCTTCTGCATTGTTCGGTCTCATGTCTCTCATCTTTCTCTTGGCAATGCCTCAGTCCACTCCTTGTGAAAGTCCCCAACACTTTTGAATGGCCTTTTCCTGACAATCCTCTCCAGCTGCAGTCATCCCTGCATACCTTTTTCTTCCACACTTTTCTCTTCCACATAACTTTCTATTAATGTGCTTTGTTACGGCACTTTGGGAGCATCCAACTTCTTTTGCAATTACCTTTTGAGGCTTTTCCTCCTTATGGAGGATGTCAATGATGGTTTTCTGCACAACTGTCAGTCTTTGCCATGATTGTGATTCCTACTGAACCAGACTATGAGACCATTTAAAGGCCCAGGAACCCTTTGCAGGTGTTATAGCTTAATTAGCCGATTAAAGTGAGACACTGTGAGCGTAGAATATTGAACCTTTTCACAATATTCTAATTTTTTGAGATTGTGGATTTGGGGTTTCCATGAGCTGTAAGCCACAATCATCTCAATTATGACATATCACAGCTTGAACTATCTTGCTTTGCATGCAATAAGTCTATCTCATATATTAGGTTCACCTTTTAAGTTGCATTACTGAAATAAATGAACTTTTGCACGATATTCTAATTTTTTGAGTTTCACCTGTAGTATAGCTAGTTAAAACTTTGTTTTCCTTGAAGTAAATGTATAATTCTTAACATGTCTTTTCCTATTCTACTTCTAGTGGTTTCTTCTGGCAAAAACCAAGCCATTCCCCATGGGTCAGTAGGAGCATTATAACTCTCCTTCCTATCAGTCATCTCTCCAATTCTCCTGTCCCACAGAGAAGTGTTGTGGGATCAGACAACTATGGGGGCGGGGGAGTATTAAACCCATAGTTGTCATGTTTGAGACATAACAGAGAATTCCTGGTTTTTGCTCATTCCATTAAAACTCAATCACAAATTTATTCAGCCATTAAAATATTTAAGTAGAAACTATCTGGATATTGCTTTCAAAATGTATATCAGTTTTGGTGCAATATTGATTTTCATCACACTGATTAAACTATCTCTTAATGGCCTCTTTCACACAGATCATATAAATTGAACGTTAGATCAGATAGCTTCTTAAGCATGTTGAATAGAATTTGAACAAGAATTAAAGCTTAATGTTTTATTTATATCTTTAAAGACCCTTTTATCAATAAACACAGTATTGCACTTGTTCCAGTTTATTGTATATCCAGTTTATTTGCCATGTAGCTGTAACATTTCTACATATTTAGATAGAGATAATTGGAAATCAAAGAAGACAAAAAACCAAATAATGTGATTTGCATATAATAGCAACTTATATTCAAATTCAGTTGAATGCATTCCCTGGATATCATCAATTTGTTGTTAGGCATGCCAAGAGTTCCCACAACAAATAGAAAACTCAGGGTGATAAAATGTATCCTTGACATGTTCTGTATGTAGGGGTCATAACTGGCTCTATAGGCAAAAGAGGAAAATGCACATCCTAGGTGTTTGTCTGAGCTAATTTTGTCAACCTTTTGTCTGTTGTTTGTCTTGACCCAGTCTTTTTGAATGGCTTACCAAATCTGCATTTCTAAAAGCTGGCCTCCTCAGTTTCTGCTTGGGGCAGGAAAACTAGGGCTGATTTCTGCCTCCCTTAAGATTTTTTTAAATTTCTCCTTTAGGGGAAATATTTTATCCTGCCTTTTTAATATTTATCAAAATATTTCATTAGTCTGTGTGTGATGTGGGGGAGGCTTCCTACACAACAATGTCAAAATTTCTTATTCATATTGGTATGTAAAGGTATTATGAAGACAGCCAGTTTGGTGTAGTAGTTAAGGCATCAGTCTAGATTGCCTTCTTCCTAGGCCTTAAAGAAGGGACAAGCCAAAGGTCATCCATCTGGTTCTGTGCCTAAGGCAGACTAGAACAGGGGTCTCCAACCTCAGCAACTTTAAGCCTGGCAGACTCCAACTCCCAGAATTCCCCAGCCAGTGGTGGCTGGGGAATTCTGGGAATTGAAGTCCACCAGGCTTAAAGTTGCTGAGGTTGGAGACCCCTGGACTAGAACTCATGGTTCCTGCTGTTTAGTCTGCTGCCTTAATCACTACATTGAACTGGCTCTCTAATTAAAAATCAGTTGCATTCTAATCACTATGAATTATGCCCACAGAAATCCTCATCATAAGCAATATTTGTTTTAAATGTTTCAAATGAGAAACCAGTAATTTCCCAGTGGTTTTTCCTTCCTGTTTGCAATACATCTGCTTTATTTGTTTTAGATAATGGTTTTTATTCAGGACATGTAACTGATCAAGCTCCACATTAATTGACCCAAAAGCATCCAAAATCTGATTTCTAGCATATATATTTGTTTGCTTCATTTTCTAATTTTCTATGCTTTAATTCATATATTTTTTTGGAGGAAGCATATGTTATTACCTCAAACAACAGCTTTAAACACATTCCAAACAATTCCCACTTAATGTCTTTCTCTATTTCTTACTTTATCTTCCTTGTTCAGCAAACTAAGAATTTTCCCACAAAAAATGGTTGAAGGACAAATTCCATTAGTTTTTATTAGTTTGTTTCTGCAAAAACATTATTACTACTGCATGAACAGAAATTAAAGAGGTACCAATATTTCCTTTTGAATTAAATTGGTCATTGACTGAGATATTAGAAAATATTCCAGTCTTGAACATATGTCACATGATAAATGCCAAATTATATGCTTGTATATATGGATTTAATTGCCCCCATACATAAATGGAGAAATAATAAATTCCTGATGTACACATGGAGAATATTCCAATTCTTAGTTGTTTTATTTTTAACCTTGAAGTGAATCCAACAATGAATCCAAAATTAAATGAAAATCACTAGCAACTATTATCTGGTTAAGTTATAACTAAAAAAATAATTACAAAACATTTAGGACAAGTGTAAGATTTATTTCTAGTAGGGCCATAAAAATGTATCCATACAGCCCAGCAACTTCTCTTTTTAATACCAGAATTATGTAATATTCTCTAGAAACTAGAATCTCATCTTCATTTCTAATTTTAGACATTTTAAATAAAATCATAATTCATCTGGCAAATTTTTCTTTTTCATTTGTATGTTTTGTTCAGAAATAAAATGAATTGAAATAAAAGTTAAAAAAATCAGTTTCATTGTCTTCATCTTATTAAAGCAACTATGTTTCTCTCTGTTCTTTAACCAGAGGACGGACGGAAGGAAGGAAGGAAGGAAGGAAGGAAGGAAGGAAGGAAGGAAGGAAGGACATCTTCTTTTGGGAGATAAAAGAGGCCTCTGCACATCTCCTGTCTGAATTAGGATTTCCCCACTTGACAAGCAAGCTGGAGAATTACTCACTTGAAACCCAATTCCTCCATTCTGTAACAGCTTTATAAATCTAATTAGTATTTCTGTTAGCAGTTCTCCTCTCAAAGGTCCAAAGATATACTTTTACAACTTATGGAGAGAGACAGAAGCAACTGTGCCTTTCACATCACCATATTGCCTGAACCAACCCGAACTTCTACTCTATAATAATTTCACTTACAATATTTGAGAAGAAATATGGAAGTGTGATATATGAAATAATGAACCAACTTCTGACATTTCCTGTAAGTCTCTCAGCTGCTCTGAGTGCCACTGGCACATATGGGATATATCCTGACTATTTTTGCTAGCTGTTTGATAGGTAAGACCTTCATCCTTAGAGTATATTGAAGATATTTTGTAGGAAACAAAGCGTTTAGATGCAAACTAAGATTCAGTCTTGCCATTGTTCATGAGACATTTCAGCTCTTTGCCATAAACAACCTTTATTTTTCTGATATAAATTCTGCCTCTTGGTGCTGTTCCTCAATAACAAAGTAAAGTATCTTAAATATCTGCTCCATTGTTCAGTAATAGCTTCAAAATCAAAGCATATGATAGTCAAAATACAGGTAGTCTTCAACTTATGACTATTTGTTCTGTGACTTTTTGAAATCATGGTGGCCCACACTCACCCACACATCAGGGTTGGTGTAGAGAGCTTTATTCAGTCTGTTCTCCCAATTTCAGGTTTTCAGTCAAAAAACTTAGCACTTTAATAGCTTGCGACCAAGTAGATAACCAAAAGCAAAATAAATTTACAGCCAAACTGAAAACAGTCTTGAAAACAAAGGTTTTGCCTGGGTACTTTCCAAAAATAAAAAGGCCAAATTCCCTCTGAGGTCCGGGGCCTCCACTGTGGTTTGTTAACAAGTCCGGTGGTCTGGTTTCAGGGCTTGCAAGGAGAAGTCACAGGAATCGTCCAAGCCTAAAGTTCAGGAGATCATTTTTCAATGAAGCCAGCCATGAACAAGCTCCAGACTAACCTTCTGGGAAATGGCCAATTAGTTTACCTGACAGATAACCAGCTGCTACAAACACGAACATAAACACTCTTCACAACTGAATTAAATCCCCGAGCTGCAGAGCCCCGGAAACACAAACAACCACCTGGCCACGATCCACACATGTTGCTTCCAGCAATGCCTGCCTGCTGTGCTAAATAGCTCATCCCAGTGCAGTCCATTCAGAGGGGTGAGGCCTTTCCCCCATCAAATCTCCGCCTCTCTGCCCTGCACACTGCAGCATCCACCAAGCTCCTTCCCGTCTTCCTCATTGGCCTGCGAGCTCTCCCCACCTGAGGCATATTCTGCCAGCAGCTCAGGGTCAGTAATAGTGGACGTGCCAGTATTCTCCCTAAAGGCTTCTGAGGAAGACATGGATGAGCCATCATCCACAGAAGACATCACTGGTGGTGCTGAATAAAGGGACATGGGACTTGTCTCTGAAGTTATGAGTGTTGTTGTGCCCCCACAGTCACATGATCAAACTATGGGTGCTTGGAAGCCTGCCCACATGATTGCACAGGCCCTTCAAACTCCCCCTACCTGCCTATCTCCCCCTGCATCCTATAGCCCCACCATCCCAGTTGACCTTCCCTGTCTTATTGCTCCTGCTGCTGGCCAAGCATGCCCAGCCTGGCCCATCATGAGGCAGCTGTTGGCCGCTTAGGGCTTTCATTCCCAGATAATATGCAGTGGTTCCCTCAGAAGACCTGAGGAAAATGGCAACCCATGGCCAATAGCTGCAAAGGGCCAGGTTGGGCATGTCTTGTCAGCAGAGAAAGTAAGAAGACAGTGAAGGTCAGCTGGGACAGTAAAGCATAGGGTGGCAGGGAACTTGGAGTGTAGGGGCTTTGGAGGGGGATGATGGCTGGGACTGAGCTGGTATGGCTACAGCTTTGTGGCATACTACTGGGCAAGGCTGGACAGGGCTTCTTGTAGTCCCAGAGCTAGAATATGCCACAAACCCATCTGAAGCATGGGAGCTGCCCCTGAGCTATGCGGTTATGGGGCTGGTTGCCATCCCCACAAGGCAGGGCATTGGGCAGCCAAAAGGGCAGAGATGGGGAGAATAGGCAGTTGGGGGAGTTGAAGGGGAGACAGTCTTTTACCTTACCTTAGACCTGGGAATGGATCGACTTAGACTTGGGATCAGGTCGAGAATGGGTTGAATTGTGGTTGGATCCTTGGTTGATGACCAGACCAGTTTGGTTAATGAGAGCAACTGAGAGTACTGGGATTGACATCACTGTGACCAAATGATGCTCTATGACTTTATCATTTAGCAATGGAAATGCTGGTGGTTCCCAACTGTGGCTGTAAGTCAAAGACTTCTGTTCTGACACTAGGAATGAAGTCCATTGTTTTCTGTAATACACAGCTTTTTATTTATTTGTTGTAATAGATAAATTACTATCTCGCCAAAATTTCAAAGGAGCTTATGAATAGTAAGAAGATAATATAAAAAGTGATATAAAATTGTAACACAAACCAAAATAACCAATATTGATAACATTCTCCAATAAGAAAACTATTTCAATAACAACCATCACTTTCTTATAATAGAGCACCCATCAAATTACCAATATGGAAAAGCTTTCTTTAAAAAAGGCCTGTTTTTAGCAGTTTAGCTCTAAAGTATAACATTGCCATAGACCAAAATGCCCTTTAAACATGCCTTTTTTTTAATGCCATGATCCACTGAGCTAATAACATCTAGCTTTACCTACTAGAACAATTTATGAACTGGGACTCCTTTTTATTTTTATGTAACTTCCACCATCTTTAGCAAAGCAAAGCTGCTAGATGTGTCATACTTTATTAAAAGAAAGTATACCACATTATTGTAGAAACAACTAAATGCTGTCTATAAGCCTGGGGTTTATTCAGTTCACATTGTTTAATTCTGCACACGCACAAAAACAAAGCTAAAAATATACTAAGGATGTGTAAAGGATTTCAGGTGGCAGTTTGTAAGCTATGTTGGCACAAATATCCCTCACTGAAGCACAGCAGCAAATACTGCAAGAAACTTTTCCAGATCATTTCTTCTTGTCTGTTTCTGCCCAGCATTGCTTCATGTTCATACCAAAGTAATTTGCAAAAGCTCTGAACAGCAATAAAACATATTGTGCTATTAAGCACTGCCTTATGATTCCAAAACTCTTTCCATCCTGCCAAGAGCCAGGGCATATTAAAAAAAAGTGAATATTATGGATGCTCGCATCTTACAAATAATGCAACATGTTGAGGATAGTTTTATCAGTGTTGATTTTAGTCCCAGAAACTCCTTCAGGGTGTTTTATGTTACAAAATGCATTGGGGAAAATTACTTTATTAAAGTAATGTAACAAATTCATGTTAAAAGAAGAATGCCAATATTTTTTTCCAGTTTAAAAAAAACAACACATCAGGGCAAATAGAGAATAAATAAATACATAATAATAAATAAATTGGTAATAATTTGTAATAAAATTGTTATCCACTAAAACTTTATATTGATTTTCACTTTTCTGAAATGTTGGCATGGAGAATGTGTTTTATTTATTTATTTAGTTTCAATTTATATAGATGTCTCACGTGATTCTGAGCAGCTCCCAGGTTAAAACAAATTAAAACAATTAACTTGAAACATTTCAAAAAAAAACATGAGAGAGCATCAACTCACAAGCAATTGAGCCCTCTTGCAGCCTCTATATCTTCATGGATTGTTGACACAGTTTTGGCTTAAGAGACTGGACAAGATTCAGTCCAGTCTAAACTCAGGGAGGGGGAGAGATTTTGGGTACCATGGCAGAAAAGACTCACCTCCCAAGTGCCAGCAGATGGGACTCCTATTTAGATGAGATTCACAAAATGACTTTTGTGCCAAACCTGATAGGATGGGTAGATATGATTGGGGAGGGGTGGTTTCTCAAATACCCAGGCCCCATGCCAAGTAAGACTTTTGTAGTCATTACCAGCATTGTGAATTGATAATGAAGAAACTGGCGATCAGTGCAGTTTGCAAAGAAATTTGCAATGTGCGCTGATCTTGGGGCAGACTTAACTGCCCATGCCATTGCATTTTGCACCACTTGTAGATACTGGGTACTCTTCAAGAGCAGCCCCTTCTAGACCACATTACAATAACCAGGAACAAGTGCAACTAGCATACAATCCAAGGTTGTACAAAACCATGACTGCCAACTGCTTCCCAGGTAGAAGTCATGACTTCAGAAGCCTCCACCCCCATTGCACACAGGGTGTCAGGCCCAGTGGTGGGATTCAAATTTTTTTGCTACCAGTTCTGTGGGCGTGGTTTGGTGGGTGTGGCAGGGGAAGGATACTGTAAAATCTCCAGACAGAGGTGGTATTTGCCGGTTCTCCAAACTACTCAAAATTTCCACTACTGGTTCTCCAGAACTGGTCAGAACCTGCTGAATACCATCTCTGGTTAGGTCCCATAGATCATAGATCCCTATCTGGATGTTGCCATTCTGGTGGGGAAGGGGCCTGGAGGCATTCCTCAGTTTATAACCTTCTTCCGGGTGCCTGCCTATCCTATTCTTTGATTTACTTTCCTAGGAATGTAAGGGGGGGGGAGGGCCATCTGTTTTGTCTCAGCTCCAGAGTCTCCATCAAGCGATGTTTGAGAACAACTTCTTATCACCTTCTCAACCTGCAATTCTCAAAACATCTTTGCACCTGTGGATTGGCTTATTCAGCACTGGACTGAGGGGAGGGGTCTCTAACTGTCTTAATGTAACAGAATTGCACAGAAATCCTCAGATCTTGCTTTCCTTGTTATCACTTTCCTTTCAATAAAAGTTTCCTTTTGAAATGCTAAGTGCTTCAAGAGTTCTACTTTCTTGATCGGAGGGGAGACCAAAGATAGTATGTCTCCAGATCCTGGAAGCCCCAAAATCCAAAGGCACTCAGTCTTACCAAGGTTGGGCCGAAGCCTGTTGTTAATTACTTACAATTAATCAGAGATATTTACTACTTAGTAACATGAAGATAGCCTATATTTGAATTCAGTGTTACTTTGTGCTAACTATCATTGAGTAATTATTAACCATCATCAATCACATTTGTCACAACACAAATAAAAATAATAACAGTATGAAGAGAGCACAACAGAATTAAGACAAAGAAAGTAAGAAATCAGAGAATCTCAAAGAACAGTACAGAAAAAACTCTGAGATACAGAAAGACAATCTAGAGTCCTATATCCTAAACAACCTATAGACTGCAGCATTAAAGACCACAAAATTCAAACTCTCTATGCTGTGGACAGACGAACACAATACAGAAGCCTGATGATGGCAGATGAGATTCTGCTGAAACGTTGCTACAACTTTAAAAGCACAACTATAATGACGTGGGAAAATACCCGAACAAAGCTGAAAATATTTATATTTATATTTATATTTATATATTTTATATTTAATATATTAGCTTTTTAAAAAAAATCGTATTAGTGGTTCTCGGGATTTAAAAGTATGAATTTGGTGGTCCCTGGGATCCAAAAGGTTGGCGACCCCTGTTCTAGTCCAACCCCCTGCTCAAGCAAGAGACTATACCAAGAGCTGTGGTAGCACAGTGGTTAGAATGCAGTACTGCAGGCTACTTCTGCTGATTGCCAGCAGTTTTGCAGTTCAGTTCCCACTGGCTCAAGGTTGACTCAGCCTTCCATCCTTCCGAGGTCAGTAAAATGAGGACCCAGATTGTAGGGGCAATATATTGATTCTGTAAACTGCTTAGAGAGGAGCTGTAAAGCACCGTGAAGCAGTATATAAGTCTAAGTGCTATTGCTATTCTGGATAAATGGTTGTCCATTCTCTTCTTGAAAATATCCAGTGATGGAGCACCCACAACTTCTAAAGGTAAGCTGTTCCACTGGTTAGTTGTTCTCACTGTCAGAAAGTTTCTCCTTAGTTCTAAATTGGATTTCTCTTTAATGATCTTCCACTCATTACTTCTTGTCCTGCCCTCAGTGCTTTGGAAATTAAATCTACCCTTTTTTATTCTGGGACAACCCTTCAAGTACTGGATATGACTGCAATCATATCACCCCAGTTTTTCTCTTCATTAGGCCAGGCACACCTTGTTTCCTCAATCGTTCATCATATGGTTTAGCCTCCAGAGCACTTATCTTCTTTGCTGCTCTTCTATGCACACATTCTAGAGTGTCAGCATTTGTTTTTGTATCTTGGCGACCAGAACTGGACACCGGATTCCAAGTGTGGTCTCACCACTGCAGTATAATGTGGTACTATCAGTACTGTTATATTGTATATATCCTGGATTGCCAGAAAAGGGCGAAAAGACATAACTAATTTCTCCTCTGACATTTTCAGACTATACTATGCTTCTGTTAGATTCCTCTACAAGAAAACTGAAGGTACATTGAGGAAAAAAAAATGCCTGGGCCATTGTGACACTATTGTTTCTGCATATATAAATTCACTTTGAAAGCTGTAATATTGGCATAACAGTTGAATTTTGTGGCCAAGTGCTTTTCCCAACAGCTTGCAACCATGGTTGTAGGTTTCAATGTACAACCACTTGGGTGGGGAGAACAAAAGGGAAGAATGGCTTGACTTGAACCTAGAGGCTGAGAGGCAGGCTAAAAGAGGGATTCCCTGCACATGGAACTCAAACCCAGCATCTTTTGTACAGAAACTGTGAAACTGATGAGAAAGATTAATCTCATTGGTAAGGAAATGAAAAGAGAGCATCGGGGTAAGGCAGCAGAAGGACGACATCAAATCATATGCACAAATGAAAAACAGACAGCATTCAGTCCCCATGGAGCTCCGGCACTGCTATAATCTGCTACAGTTTAGTGGCCCAAGAGGCCATTGTGAAATCAGCACAAATACCATATGCCAAGGTGCAGTGAGATGATGTCTCAGTCCATGAATATCTACATTTTATGTAGGTTTCGTGCCTAACAGCCAGGAAGACCTTCCCTTTACATTTAAATCCAGTTTTAAACATCTAAGCTGATGATCACCAGCACTTTGAACAGCTAATTCCACAAGCTAATTACTCTTCCTGTCTCGGTTTTCTCAGACAAGAAATACAGACTCTACGTGGCTTTGTAATTAAAACAAGGAGGGCTGGTGGCAATTCCTATTCTGAAACTGTTCCCTTGTCTTTCTAAAGGGACAAACATTACTTGGCATTCTGCGGAAAAGAGGGAATAGAGCAAAGGACTTTGATGATAGAACAGAGCAATCACTTTTAATAATTTTACATTCCAAAGACTTAGATTTTAGCCCTGTGAGTTTTATCTGAAAGTTACAAGTTTGATATTGTGTCATGGTTTCAGAAAGTCCCAGGACAATTCCATTTAAGGCAGATCTTTTATCTCACATACTTGCCCAAAGCCTCAAGGAGTTAGTCAGGGTTTTCAGCTCTAAAGTGGAATTTTAGAGCCAATGTTACATATTGTGTGGCATAAGGTGTTCCCTTTTATTTTATTTCATTTAGTTAGGCAAGACAGTCAATTTGGGGCCAGGGAACTGTAAAGAGAGGAGACATGTACAGACAGGGGTGGGTTTCTACCGGTTCTGTCCACCTCTGTACAACCGGTAGCTCTGAAGAGCAGAAGACATAGAACCGGTTCTATGTCTGCTCATGCTTTTGCCCACCCGCCCACCCGGGCTCTTACCTGATCTTTATTTTCTGATTTTTCAACTTCAGCTGCTGAACGAGCCACAGCTACAGTTAAAAAAAGAAAAAAAGAAAAGAGGGCTGTTTCAAAGACTGCTTCTTGGCAGGCAGCATGCTAATGACGTGCTAATGATGATTTATGACGATTTACAGGCTTGAGGCTCACAGCAGGCAGGGAAGCTTGTAAATCCCAAACTGGTAGTTAACCCTTTTGTATCCCACCCCTGTGTGTGGAGAGAGAGAGAGAGAGAGAGAGAGAGAGCTCTTACATGATATGAGTGACACAAAAGAGTTTCATTCACCAAGAATAGCTATTTCAATTGGAAGCAGGCATGTGAATGGATATATTTGCAATCGAAGCTGCTGTCCCCCATGTGCTGTGATGCCCTTCCTTATATTTCCATAGCAATTATTTTGAACAACATTAAAATGCAAAACAGCACATTTATGCAATAAATATAACAGGCCTTGATTCTTTAATCTGAAAGACCAGGATCAAAATAAACTTTCTTCAGATCTGAGTAACCAAGCGGAATTGAGATCAGTTGTGATTCTGATAGCTTTTTAATTTGTTTTGCTGCTGGTGGTGATGGGGATGCTTTTACTCCTGGCAACTACTTGGACAAGTCCCTGGGATTTTCTTGGCAAAATTTCAGATGTGGGTTGACATTGCCTCCTTCCCTGGGCTGAAAGAGAGTGATTGGCCCAAGGTCACCCAGATAACTGCCTAAGACAGAATTAGAAACCCTATGTCCCATGATTTCTAATTAGTTAGTGGTGAAAGCATCAGTGATGAAAGCACGGTGCTTTCATGAAACTGGTTCTCAAATTCTGAGGCCCTCTGAAATCCACAGCCTCACTAGTCATATTTCTGGCCTCTTTGCTGTTCCAACTGTGGCTTCTCCTTCTTCACACTGCTGTGCCTGCTAACAGTAATAGAATAACAGAGTTGAAAGGGATCTTGCGTGTTGGAAGGGACCTTGGATGTCTTCTAGGCCAACTGCCTGCTCAAGCAGGAGACCCTATATCATTATGGACAAATGTATCATTATATACAATGGCTGTCCAGTCTCTTCTTAAAAGCTTCCAGTGATGGAGTACCTATAACTTCTGAAGGCAAGCTGATCCACTGGTTGATTGTTCTTACTGTCAGGAAATTTCTCCTTAGTTCTAGATCACTTCTCTCCTTAGATAGTTTCCATCCATTGCTTCTTGTTTTGCCTTCTGGTACTTTGGAAAACAGGATGACCCCCTCTTCTCTGTGGCAGCCCCTCAGATATTGGGACACTGCTATCATGTCACCCCCTAGTCCTTCTTTTGAATAGATTACACACACTCAATCCCTGCAACCATTCTTCAAATGTTTTAGTCTCCAGCCCCTTTATCATCTTCAGTCATCAGGATCAAATGCACTTGGAAAAAAGATATCTTGCTTGCTGCTAGCAGGCACACTTTGATTTGAGGTTCTCATTGAGAATATTCCTCATCTAGTCAGTACCCTAACTAATAAAATGATGATGAAATTGCCATCTAATTTATACTGTATTTATATATCTATAAACTTTTATGAAAATTCTGTTAAAGATGTAGTTGTTTTAAAATGATAAAAGTTATATTTTTGTTACTTGTAAATTGCTTGATAGATACACAACATTGAGGTCTGGCTGGGTTCTTTTGATGATTTTGGTTAGCCTTTGTACCCATAGGTAGATATGTAGGTAGATGATATCGATAGACAGATGGACAGATGTATGATACATGATTGAGAAACAGCTAGAGATAGATAGCGATAATACTGTAGGTGGAGACAACAGATTGTGTGTGTGTGTGTGTGTGTGTGTGTGTGAGAGAGAGAGAGAGAGAGAGAGAGAGAGAGAGAGGCAGAGGCAGAAGGAGGGAGAGAGAGAGAGATGATACAGACAGAAATCCATAAAATTGAGGCATTTTATTTTAAAATGCAGACCAATGAAATAGCAACCAAATAGCCTAGAAAAAAGCTAGTTTAATTTATTTCATCTAAAAATTGGTCCAAAGAAAATTATCCATGTCTATAAAAAATTTTTAGTCCTACAGCAACATTCTGCTCCTTTATATATTTGTATCAAATTTAAATAGACTATTCTCAAGAAAGAATATGTTCTCCTTCTCCCTTTCTGAAACATAATCTCAAATGTGGTGTTTGTGTGTGTGTACGTGCATGCACAGAAATGCTAGTTCAAATAGGGCATTTAATAAATTTGTTGAAGTTATAAAAATAGGGGAAAAGATTTCGCAGAAGAATATGTATAAATAGGAAAGCTATTTTTAAAAAAAATCCAGGCCAATTCGTATATTACAAATTTCATTATAGCCAATTCTATTATAAAATCCATTCGCTCAGTATAGCCAATAATTGGAAAATGAAAAGCCAACTGGATTTAATAATTCATTCAGTGGGCCCTTAAGATACTTACGTTTGCCTCAATGTAATATAGCAATTACGGAAGAGATACAATAAGAGACCATTTTAAATGTCTATGCCTAAGGAGTTTTCTCAAATATGTTATTTTTAGGCTCTGTGCATTCGATACACTCCCATATGAAAATAAAATAATTTGCTAATGACTCAGAGGTGAACTTCTCTTAAAGCCACCCTTTCATTTATCCAAGTCACTATGCTTATAGAGTATTTCAGCGTTTTGCTAAGCTAAGAGACAGATGGCACATAAAAAAGAGGTTAAGCAAAGCACTTTGGTCATTTTGCATCATTGCAAAGGATTTAAAGGTAAACAGGGGTTAAGAAAGCCAGATTTCTGCACCATTATAAACATTTTAAAGTTGAGCAGTGGAATTAGCTTAAATTCTGGATTATAAGGAAAGGCAAGTTCTTTTTTCCCAGAACTTTAGCAAGCCATTAATGGCAGATCTGGAAAATTCTGCAGAGATGCTCCATCAGTCTACTTGCTTCTCTAAGCCATTAAAAGATGCTTTTAAGACACCTTTTCCCCCTCTGCAAATGCAGTTGAACAATTTTTTCTCACTCTTCCCTGCACCAAGAAGTGATAAGTTTCATCTCCACCACTGCCAACCTCCTTGCTTTGCTTATTGTGCATTCTTTAAGAAAATGAGAAAACTAAAAGCTATACTATGAATTAGAAGGCCATTCGGAGGAAGCATGCAGGCAGCAGAAAGTTATATATGTTTATATATGCTTTTGACTCTGAACAAATATTTAACATGGAACTGAAATTATTGGCATAAATGCTAATGCCCAAGGAAAAATAATAATGAGAAGAAAGTAATAAACATAGTGGGAATATTAAAAACGGATAAGGATATAGATCTGTGAGGGCGAACCTATGGTACATGTGCTGGAACTGGTATGCAGAGACATTTCTGCCTGCAAGCGAGCTGTTGCCACTGAGCCACTGCGCATGTGCACACCTCCTGACAGACAGTTGAATTTTTAGTTATCTGCTGCGCATGCGCAGAGTTGCGTGGAGCATGTGGGGGGGGTCGCACATGCATGCACAGGGGGCGGGGAGTCATGCACACATGTGCAGAGGGTTGCACATGTGCTGTATTATGGATGCAGGTGCATGCGTGCGCATGCACTTTTGGCGCGATGATGAAAAGGTTAGCCCTCGCTGGTATAGATAATAATATTTGTTCTTGAACAGTTTCTAAGAAGTTTCTGTATGTGAGAAACTTTATTATTATTTGCCTGTTTGGAAAAGAAGTGAATAGGCTGGAAGAGTTGAATGGTTTTGTATGTACAGTATGTGAAATTGAATAAAATAAAAGCAGTTTTGATTGATTAATTGATTATGTGCCAACAAGTTGTTTTTGACTTCACACAGATTGATTTTCTTGATTGAATGACTTGGTTATTGAAGTCTTCCAACAATGCACTCATTGCCACTATAACTGAGTCCACCCACCTTACAGCTGGTTCTCCTCCTCTTTTTTTTCCTTCTGTTTCCTATCATTAAAGCCTTCTCCAATCTTCACATAATGTGTCCAAAGTAAGATATTTCAAGACTGGTCATCTGTACCTCTAGAAAGAACTCTAGGTTGATTTATTCCATGATCCATTTGTTTGTTTTCCTGGCTGTCCATGTTAGTCTCTGGAGTTTTTTCCAATACCAAGAAAAATTCAAAAGTATCAATACTCTTTCTATGCTGTTCCTTTAAAGCTTTCACTTCCACAGACTACCATAAAAGGATACCATGATTTGCACAATTCTGATGTTTGTAGGTATCAAAACAACGCATGATGGAAATAAATAATGCATCAGAACAGATGAAATGCTTAGCAAATGGTTCAACATTGAACAGAGAAAAAAGCAATAATGTGTGTTGGATTCTGTTGCTTAATTATGAATAAATATATAGGGAACATTTGTAGTGTGTCAATCACTAAACAGGAACATAAATATATGTATACTTTTATATGGAGACAATGACATGAACACTAAATGATTTATACAAATAAATGTACCGAAGCTCAAAATAGTTGTGTTTGATAGGGGAAACTGAGTGAATAATTATGTCTGAGTTATGAAGAATTAGAATAAGTAGAGGAATTTCTGTACCTTGGTAGAATGTTTCCTAAAGGATAAGAAGTGTAAATGCAAAAGAAAGATAGGCAACATGTGGTTTGCTGTAAGGAATGAATGTTTGTCAAAGGAAGTAACTTTGTACAAGATGTATTTCTGCCCATTTAATGAGGGTTGGGGAATCTAGAGATACATGTATATTGAAGGGCATGATAATTTAAGAAGTGTGCAAAGTATAAACAAGTAAAAAAAATAAAAATGAATAGTCTGGTCTGAATATGTCCTGAATGTATGAGTTAAGGATGTTGAAGTGATTCAGTCATGCAGAGAAATGTAATTTGAAAAGATCAGATTACAAAGGGAAAAAACTGACTCATGTTTGAATGCACAATGTAATTGTTAAACTTGCATAAACTTGGCAATAACTAAGCACTGCATATCTAAACCGTAGCTATATGGATAGCCACTTGAGGGCAGCAATCAATTTTCCTGTATTTCTCTACTGCCACTTAGTGGTCACGTGTATCAGCACAGATATACATTAGAACATGATTGTTCCTCCAAAATCCATTGTTCATTCAGAAAGAGTTGGACAAGGCTAAAGAAATGATCAGGTGATATCACCCAGAATGAGCTAAATCAAACCATCTACTGTAGATAAGTTGGGCACTCGGACAAAAGTTTTCCTCTGAAAAACACATTTCCTTATTTACTGTAAGTATGATTGGCTGTACTCAAAAGTCCATCTCCCTGACTTACCTTCAGTAATGCTAAAAGACAGGTTTAATCAAATCCCAAAATTTCAAACTATAACCATTTGTGACTGGATAATAAAACCTATACAGCATGGGGTATTTTAATATATTGTGACTTTTATTCTGGCTTGAGACCAAGGCTGCTTTGACCTTTAATTTTTTTTAAAAAATCCTTGTTTTTATTATGGCTTTTACATAACTTATCTTCTAACAGACAGAAGCCCTAAGGCTACCAGTATAGTCACAAAAATTTGCATGCTAAGAATAAAAATATAATAAGCTCACAGTTCTGCCAGAGAAATAATTAATACAGACAGACAGAGAATTTATTTTAAATTGGATGTGTGTAAGTAAGTGAATATCGTATTTGTTGACTGCATGTAAGGGCTGTTTATTGAAATTCTAGTCTATAATAACATTTTTTAAAAATAATTATTAAGTATTATAAATAAAGACAATACAAATTAATATAAGTTACAAAATATACGAACAGAAAAACACAAAATAAATAAAAAGGAAAGCTAAATAGAAAAAGAAGGAAAAAGGGAATGAGAAAAAAACCAAAAACCAAGTAGCTTCCTGTTTCATCCCAACAGGTAAAAACATTTTACTGTAATAACTTATCACCATCACTAAATAAAACATAATCTTTCTTCTTGCCATAACTCATAAGGAAAACAAAGCCCAGATGCATTAATCAATCTTTGTCAGCAAAAGTCCATTAAGGTGTAATTCTTTTCTTCTTTTAACCCCCTTATAAATCTTCTCTGATTTTGTTTAACCTCTTTTTAAAAAAAGCCTCAGAAGTAGTTTGCTACTCAGTAATAATAAGTCTTTATTGATTAGCCCTTGGGCCACATCAAAGTGCAAAGTTCCAGCAACAATTTGTTACCAAAATTCAACAAAAGCAATTCAAAATGAAATTTGATAAAATACTATTTAAAATTGAACGATAAAATACAATTTAAAATGGAATCTAGACATAATACGACTCAAGATGAAATAGTAATAAAATACAATCTAAAATAAAATTGTAATATTGTACAATAATTTAAAATATAGATAAAATATAATAACACTATATTTCGGAGTCGCCCTTGCAATCTATCCCAATCAGTCCCACATATGCAGATCTCAACCGAATCATTTTTGCTTAAATACTGTGCTACTTTAAATGTTATTTTTAAGTTCTGGCCAGGCATAAGGTAAGTTATGTTGATTTGAGTATCCCAATGGGTCCTTCGTCTGATATATAGACCAAGATACCTGTCTCTCAACCTTTTATACAGGCAACAGTCAAATAGGATTTCTACTCATCTTTGTTTCAAAGTGAAAGTCCTTAGGAACTTTAGCAAAATTTCTTTTTTTTCTCTCAATAAAATTTTATTCTTTTGTTTGTCACTTCAAAAAAGCATTTCCAAATCTTAGACAAACTCTTTCAAATATCCAGAAGGAAAAAAAAGATATCCAAATCAGTTTCTTAGTTTAATATCTATTTATGTACTTAAGGGAACCAGTCATCCATCAAATCCATTTATATAATGTTTTAAATCCTTCTTATATTGATTTCATAGACATCTATTGTAGCTTGTTCTTCTTTTATAACTTCATTAGAACCTGTTCTGTCAATTTTATCAAGCATTTGATCCATTCAGTCTACTTGACTGAAAGATATTTAGAGGTTTGCACTAAGGATTTCTACTCAATTTTCAATAATAGCCTGTAATTTCCAGCAAAACAAACCCACCAAAATACAAAAGCAATCTCCATTTTCCCATGAGAAAATATCATCTAAATCAGGGGTCTCCAACCTTGGCAACTTTAGGACTTGTGGACTTCAATGCCCAGAATTGAAGTCCACAAGTCTTAAAGTTGCCAAGGTTGGAGACCCATGATCTAAATAATTCAAAACTACCATTTCAAATCCCTCTGGGGTTTAATCTACTATTAACTTTCCAGAATCCATATACTAAGCACTGCTTTGCTACATAATCATGAGTAGCAGCTGTCCAGAGTCACAAAGATGATGTTAAAGGTTTCCCTTTTGTTCTGGAGAGATTCCATGACTACATAGCTCAGATCTAGCATCCAAAAACAGTCTTCTTAGCCATCAAAAGCCAGCAAGGCATCAGCTCACAATGGCGCTTATAGGAAGTATGTCTGGCTACAATAATTTTTTTTACTGTTGTGATGCATTTCCATTTGTCTATTACATATATATTGAAATATATATTTAAAATGTTTGCTAAATTTATATCCCCCCCCTTTTTTAGATGATATTTTGTATTACTCCTCCGTTTTTTCTTCACAACAACTTATCGGGCATCCTGGGCCTGGCAGAATGAATGAACTGACTACTTCTGTGGCTGGGGGTGATTTGATGCTGATTGTCCTTGATGCAAGTCCAACCTTACCACAAAACTAGGCTGGCTTTCTTAAAAATGGTTCCAGAAGAACATCAAAATGCATCAGCTCATTGTTAGAAGCGTCTCCAGCTTGTCAAGTTAAACAAATGAAAATCCCATGTGGACATAAAAAGGACTCACAAATCTTTAGGGTTTTCAATCAAATAAAAGCAAACGTTAAGGAGTATAAAGTGCAACACAATTGCATTCTTCAAAGATCTGAAGGCCTGTCATGCAGAAAATTGAGCAAAGTTGTTTTGTGTCGCTCCAGAGCACACAATTGGAATCGGTAGGTGGAAATCGCAAGGAAGCAAGCTTCAGTTTATGAGACCCTCTCTATTGAAAGAAGTGCTCGGCATGAAGATAGGTTCAGTGGACATATTAAAATAGAGGCTGTTGAACAGTCACTTTTGAGTGATATTGCAGCACTGATCACCTTTTCAATCCTGTTTTAAGGTCTCTCCCAATTTCATTTCTATATGAGGAAAAATGCCAATAATCTAATCACAGTACTTCATCTTTAACCTGTAAAATATTTGCAAGTTATTTTAGGTTTGGTTTTCAGAAATGATTTGTCTTTCCTGAGTGACCAAGAAGGAAACCATGAAAAACGTCAAATGTTGCCTCTCTTGAATTCCTCCTGATTTTCTCCTTCATGTAAATCTAAGTCCTCCTAGAACAGGGGCCTCCAACCTTGGCCACTTCAACTCCCAGAATTCCCCAGTCAGCTGACTGGGGAATTCTGGAAGTCCTCCAGGCTTAAAATGGCCAAGGTTGGAGACCCCTGTCCTAGAAGGTCCCTTCCAACTTTATTCTTCTGTGTTCTAGGTCTGAAAATTTTAGCTTTTGTCACACAATTATATTTATATAATCCAATACTTTCTTCCAAATGGGGAGACAATTGTAAAAACATGTTTTAAAGAAGTGTTACCCTTATTTACATTTCCAAGAAAATGGTGTTTTTGACAGTCCTTTTCTATATAAACATAATAGAGTCCAATACATTCTAAACATCACTTTTTATTGTATGTCATAATTTGAGGTCCGTTTGCCACACATTTTAAAGAATGTTATTACAATTATCACAATATGAAATACAACTGGAAATAAAGATAGGAAAATCAGAAATGGGAAAAAAGGGGGAAGAAAAGTTTACATAGTAGAATTTAAAAAAAGCATTGTCTTCCAACTTTTTTAGCACAGTAAAATGCAGAATAAAATTACAGCCTCAACTTTTTAATTTACCAATTTAACAGATACTAGCATGTCTATAACAACAGACTGTATTAATCGGCAAAACTCAATGTCAAGAGTTCATTTTTTTCTGTTTTGAGCACAAAGTCCAGAAGTGGTTTCCAAAGAGAAACAAAGCTGATATATCTTTCCATTTCTGTACATATAGAATTCTTGGTGCAATCATTCTACTGTATACAATAACGAAGTTTCACCTTGGAACCTTTTTCCAGTCCATTGGCACTCTTGCTATAGAAGAAATTAAAATACTCTCACGTTGTCGAGGCAATATATTGGTATATATAGCCCTAAATGTACGACTATGACTATGTGAAATGATGTCAGAGAGGTTCACCCTGAAGTTTGACTTAAGGGAAATATGGTGATCTTACTTACAGCACAGACCTTCTGAAATGAATGAAACTCATTCACATCTATCATTCCCCACTCAAAAAGTGTATAACCAAACCTATATAGTTGAGAAATTCCTCCAAAAACCATATAAATTGGAGGAAAAGGGTCAAGGAAAGCCTTGTCTTAGCTCTATTAATAATTAATAGATTATTATTATAATCTAATTATTATTAATAATAATTATTAATTATTAACATTAATAATAAATTAATGTTTTTGTGACAAATGTTCATTTACTCTTATCTAGTTATATATAAATGCTCTCAATCATGTAAGAAAGTTCACCGTCTTCAGGGCTGAAAATGTACACAGCCATTCTAAATTATCAAAGGCTTTCCCTATATCTAGAAAATAATATAACCTCTTGCTTTTCTGATTTATATTATGAATAGCATTCAAAATATATTTAGTGTTATCTCTTGGGATTAATTCAGTCTGATCAGGATATATTAATGCAGTAAAAAAGCTGCTTAATCTCTTTGCAAATGATGCCATTAAAAATATTTCCATCTATACTCAATAAAAAATGGATCATATCCCTGTTTCTAAATCAAAGAAACAAAACTTATCGAGACGGAGGGAGTACTTGATATTGTTGAATGTCATTCGTTACTCGAGATAATTGTTTAAAAAATATCGTTCATTACTTAAGATAATACTTTAATTCATTTAATTTCAAAATTATATCGCAAAAATAGCAGTTGGCCTTGGGGATTTGTTCAATTTCCATTTTTGCACTGCTCCTTTTGGCTCATCTTTTGAAATTGATTTGTTAAGGGTTTCTTTTTGTTAAGCTGTAAATTGTGTAAGCTGTATTGTATTTAAATTCCTTTTGATCTTTAATGTCTGTTTACTATATAACTGATAGTAATCTTTAACAATTGATCCCTTATATCCTCTACTATTAAAATACTCCTGTTTCTGTTCAAACAGTGTGAATAATTATTTTCTCTTATTGTTGGTAAGCCAAAAGCATGTTTAGTTTAGTACCAATATTTATTGCTAGCAAAATTCTTGTTCTTCAAAGTTTCACAATTCAGTTAAACCCAGTTGATTATGAATCACTTAAATCTTTTGTTCTATATCAAAGACTCGGTTCTGTTTATTCTAATTTCTTCAATTTATCAGTCTTCCTTTTGTCTTCATAGGGCTTTCTTTCTCTCGAACAGTCCTCTCATGTTTTGCTTGAACCCCATATTTTGGCTAAGGAAGCATCAGGAGCTGGGATGACACTGACGTGGGCCAGATTATCATTCTTCAAGACAATGATGATGATCAATGGAGCCAAAGCTAGGAATTCTGAAGTTCTGTTAATTTCAATAGTAGACAAGCATGTACTAAAAACTTCCAATGAATTGGCATTTCATCTGGGTTAGATTGATTGTGTGCAAAAATAGTGGTAAGGTAAACAGATTCATTTGTATTATGTTCTAGTATTTATTTTCTTGGCATTGTAAATTTTAATACACAATTATATGTCACCTTTCAGGAGAGTGGTAGACATGCATATGTGAATGTAAGTATGAAGAAGTGAGGGGGAACAAAAAGAAATATGACCATCAAAACATTTTTTTTCTTTGGGTTTTGATTGCCAGTACATCACTTTTATAGCTGCCTATAAATCCTCGTCTGAAAAGAAGCTGAATAATGTTTTATCTGCTCCATTCTATTGATGTACAGCTTAAAAAAATAGGCAGAGTTGATGTAAATACAAGATGATGAATACATGCCACTCACGTTTGTGCTGGCACTGTCCAAAATACTAAACAGGATATCTATTCCTATTCAATGCGAGACTTGTTCCCTCCCCATTTGCTTCTTTATAAGAGCTTCAGGTCTCCTGGGCCAAACCAGGTGATGATGATGTTGATCCCACTGACTGAGAAGGGATGCTGCCTTAGTTGAGCTGGTTTTGAAGTGGACAATCAATGTCCTTGAAATTTGGAATTTGTAAATGGTTGATGAGAATTAAGCTATCCCATTTGTCAAGCCTGAAATTGACATATCTGTAGCCATTTTAGTTAGGCTTAGAATATATTATTTTTCTTACTTTCTCCGTGGCAGTCATAGGGGAAGGGTTTCAGGCTTGCCACATTCCTAAGTGGGGGAGGAGTGGAGATAGAGAGAGTTGTTTTGGCTAGGTGATTCTTTTTCCCATGGGAAAATGAGCTGTCCATGCTTAGGCCTTTTGAGGTGGAGATTTATGACATCAAGCAATGTTGAATTATTTCTATTGGAGAATGTGGCTTTTGGGGGTTGTTTCTAACTTTTAATATTGTGGGATAATTCCGGGTTGTGTCAGATCCGGAATTACCATGGACTTTGCCAATTTGATGCTTTCCTAAATAAAAGAAATTGTCTTGGAAGATGGACTTTGTTCTTTTCTTTTTAAATGGATTTCATCACTTGAAAACCTGATACCATTTGCTTGTGGAATCTCACTTCCCAGAAATTCCGCCTATCCAATTTGTCAATTCTGCTTATAGAAACTCTATCCACTGGAGATATCAGGTTTTCCACAGTTTTTTGTGGTTTAATAGATATTGAAATTGAATGTATATAAATTTCAGCAATTATATTTTTGATGAAGAAAATGGATGAGCTCTAGGAGAACTCTAAAGTGACTGATTTGATTCCACTCACTAATACAAATCAACTACTGTAAGTATACCTCTTCACATGGCCTTGCTGGACATTAATTGCAGTACCAAATATTGGGACCTTGATATTCTCTAGTATATTGATTGTAAAATGATTCTTCTAACACAGCAAATGATGGAAACTGCAGCCCATTCAGAGATGATTTCAACACTGTACACAGAATTGTCTTAGGAAATAGTAACACAAATGTCACTGGGCATGTGTTGATGGTTTGTTGCATATAAATAATGTTAAGCTTGGCATATGTAAAATACAATTTGAGTGATATCATTATGGATTAATCTCTTATCTTATTTATAAGAACAGCATTTTGTGATAACTGCAACCAAAGAAAAAATAACAAGCCAATAACTAAAAAAGAGCCTTGGCACAGAGATTACTTGAGAAGAAAATTGAAGTATTTACTCTCAAAGAACAGGAAAGAAGCTGAGGACATGACAAATGGACTTTATCAGAAGTGCATTGAGGTAGAGAGACACAGTTTTTGGGACCTCATCTGGAAACATGGACCTTAGAAGAATTGATAAACTGATGGACAGCACCAGAAAGTTGGATGGCATCTGAGGAAGCCAATGAGGAGAAACACTAATTTGAAAAAAATGGCCCTGTTCTCTTACAGCTTTGTTTTGACTTCCAATTTCTACATATATTAATACAATTTTTGGAAGAAATACTTTAGTTATTGTAATATGCTGTTAAAACAATGAATTTTTCATCTCATAAAGACCTTTAGCTCCACTGGGTCAGGGGAATTCAGGATAATTTTATGTAATTGGAAAGAAGAGTATTCTTTGGTATTAAGGAATGGCTCCAAGATACGAGTACATTATCCATTTTTTAAAAGTCTCTGTTTTAAAAATGAGAAAGCGATACAGATATATTGCTAAATTTAATAAGTGTGATGTCTAATTTATAGTTATTATATATATCTGTATTATATTAGTATATACAGATATATACTGTAGATTTCCATAGGAACAACAATCCAGCGATATTGGAACTCCTGCTTGCATAGGCATCTCTGTATATGTGGCTGGATACATGGATATCAAAGAGAAGGGCTTTGTGTCCTGTTCAAAAGAGAGTATGACTACTCATTGCCAGGCCTAGCACTTGGCACCAAGTCAGATGTGCCTGGTTCTGTCCTTGGATGTGAATTACGCAACGCTTTCTGAAGCTTTCTGTGTGATCACAATTGTTGGGGATTGTGTCTTGCATTTCTATAGCTGAAGGGCAGCAGGCTATAGGATGTAAATCTAAGTAGATAGGAATCACTGAACAATTTTATCTAACTTTTTTACTTTCAAATCCAAGTGATTCTATCACCTTAAGTGTGCCCACAATTTTGTCAGGTGAGATATAAGATGCACTACAGTCTAACTCTGACTGACTATCTAATTGGATAATAAATATTACCTACATGTATGTAATATGTTTTATGGGCTGGACTTTGACTACAGTAAAGATTTTTTTGCCTTTTGTCTGGGTAGAAATACCCATCAGGTTAGTATGAAATTATTTTTGGTTTCTTTTCTCCTTTGCATTAGTTTGGAAATCCACTGATGGTATAGAAATTATCAAGATAAGTTTTTTATTCCATTAATCCAAACTTACAGTGTGCCAAACTTCTTACAACAATATTAATCTGACAGGTGATTCTGAGAATAAAACTATAATTACTCAAATTATTGTGGCCATTTTGCTCTTGTTCTCTTCTCTTTTACAGGCCAATATTGTGCGACTGAAGGCAATAATTGAAGGGAATTATATTGATCAGGATTCAAGTTCTATTCTCCCTCACCCTCTATCATCTGCTTTTGGAATACTGTCTTCAGTATGTGTGGTTGAAAAGAAAAATATATTTAGAACATCCCAGCCAAGTGGCTGAGGTGAAATGTCTTAAGTTATTGCCATGTGCAAAATAGGAAATGGGAGCACAGGTATGTACACTGTCTTGAATTGACAAAAAATAAAGGCAGGAGAAATAGAAATAAATAAATAAAAACTTGTAGATGGAGATAACCAGCTTATGAAACTAGATAAATCTAAATTTGATTTAAATTATTCTCTCAACTTTTTTTGTTTGGCATTTGTTTGGCTTTGGCATTTAAACTAATCTACCATAATTGTTCTAAAGCAGGGGTCCTCAAAATATGGCCCATGGGCTGGATATGGCCTGCCAAAGCCATTAATCCTGCCCTCGCGAGACCATGAGGCTGCCCTGCCCACATCGCCCCACCCACCCGCTGGCCCCCACCCTTCACTGACCATAGGACTTACCTTCGCGAGCTGGAATTGGAAGGTAAGGCAGAGAGCTACTAGAGGCAGGGCCTCTGAGGTCCAGGAAGGCTTCTTAGGGCTGGGAAGGCTGAAAACAGGGCACATGGATGCCCCGGGAGGCCAAAAATGTGCCTATCTTTGGCCAGCAGAAGGCTTCTGAAGGCCAGGAAGGCCAAAAACAGGATGCGTGGATTCCCCCAGAGGCAAAAACACACCTATTTTTGACTGGCAGAAGGCTTCTGGGGGCTGGGAAGGCCAAAAACGGGACATGCTGATGACCCGGGGCACCTCTGTGCCTCCCATTTTTGGATGGCAGACTTTTACTGGGGGATGGGGAGGAGGCCACCCACCCACTACCGCTGCTGCTGCTTAACTGCCCATCCTTCTCCTGCTCGGTGCTTGGCAGTTGGAAGAGGAGAGGGAGGGAGGAAGGGCTGGCTTGCCAGCAGATGCGCTGCTGAGCCCCTGCCTTGGAGCTTCCTCACCAGATCCATTCTGAGCGATGCCTGCCCAGTCCGATTTTGCCTGCCAGGTATGTGGAGCCCTTGCTGGAGCCTGTTGTGCCCATTCAGCATGTGTGGAGGAAGCTCTGGGATGGCCAGAGAGATTCCAAAAGTGGACTGAGACCAACGTGATGTGAGTAGAATGGAATGGAATGGAGTTAGAAATAGGAGAGAATGGAATGGGGCTAGGACTAGGACTAGGAATAGGATGGGATGGGATGGAATAGCAATAGCAATAGGGTGAAGTGGGAATGGGAATAGGATGGAAAGGAATGCAATGGAATGGAATGGAATTCAGCAAGGTATCCCAGATAACTACCAGGTTTGAAGAGGATCCTGCAGAAGACGCCCCAGGAGCCAGTCTCATCTCTGCACCCATCAAGCATTCCATGTCCTGGTTTCTCTTCCCCACCCATTTGCTCATCTTCAACTTTAGTTGTACTTAAATTCTTTATTGAGGGGCTCAAATAGTGGAAAGGAGAGATGGAGGGAGGGAAAGAGAGAGAAAGAGGTTGATTGTAAGCTTCTTGGGGCTGAGAAGAATAGCTGCAAAAGTGAGTTTCCTGAAGTGGACCACTAGACTCCTAAACAACTTAAAAATGATCTAGTAAAAAGAAGTCAACCAAAAGAGCAACATGCAAAGAAAAGCAAATAAAACACCCCCAGGAGCAAAACAAATTGAAGTTTAATTTGTGTGTATTGTTTAATGGACTGCTAAATTGCCCACACCCACCCAGTCACATGATCACATAGCCACACCCACCCAGCAGGTCCAGCCCCCCAACAGTCTGAGGGACCCGTGAATTGTCCCTCTGTTTAAAAAGTTTGAGGACTAGAGTAGCCTTCCCCAATGGCAACCAAGTATATTGGAATTGAATTCCTAGCTAACATGAACACCAGTTCCTTAAGCAAAAAAGTACTTGGAGAACTAATTTAACATTATACTGTCCAATGTGCTTTTTGTGACATGAGTATGCCCACCAACTCTTCCCTAAGCACCATCTGTTCCATCTGATTTAAAGAAGGAGATAAAGAGAGAGAGAGAGAGATTTCTATTTAAAAAAACAAACAAAAAAAAACTGAACTGAAATGGGAAGCTGGCATGCTGCAAATCAAAACATCAGCTAACAGCATTAGCTACATTTTCCAGAATCTCCCTCAGGGTGGTCCCTAGGTATTTAAAACAACAACAACAATATTTGATAGCTTCTTTAGTCCTTTGCTTTAAAAGGAAAAATGTATACCTGGAGTTCCTCTGTGAAAGAGATGGATAGTTTTAAAGTCTGATGAATGAATGAATGAATGAATGAATGAATGAATGAATGAATGAATGAATGATTGAATGAATGAACGAACAAACAAACAAACAAACAGAAAATGGACAAAGAAAAGCAGAGGGGTGGAGTAGGGCATTTCAGAATATAAAGGCTTGCAGGAGATGTTAGGATCCATCTCATTGGATGCCTTCTGGATAATGAATATTTTTGATGTGCCTTGTTCATCCTGGCCAGAATTTTGTGACAAATATCTCAATACACTCCTCAAATCTCTCTACTTCAGCTAAGTGAGCCCCCATCAAACTTGCTCACTGTCCCCCATTCCTCTATCTCTCCAAAGCAATAGGAAAGGAAGACATCACAGAGGGAGATCCTAATACTCACTTCTACTGTTAACAAATTTTGACTGAAATCACCTAGTTGCAGGCCTAATACTTTTCTGAGTCCTTTGGCAGCTTGGGGATTTCCTTACTTACTGCATTCTTGTTTAGTGGCACCATCACACCAACTCTTTTCACGAAATTTGCAGACCTTGCTTTCTGCGGAGATTTTGTCTGTAATTATGGATTGCATGTTCTTTGATAAAAATGGTCACCCTACAGTCACCAATGGAATGCTAGTGAAGTGCAAAATGAACATAATTCATTTTTAGTAAGCTTGATGTGTGTTTTTTTGCTTCCTTGAAGACATTCTGATTTATGAATGATAAGTCTCATCATTGTAATACTAATATTGATGAAACCACAAATAAACAATTCATTTAAAGGTAACTGATATAATAGTGTCCAAATCTGTTAAACCTTTTCTGAAAAGAGTTAGAAAATAAATTGCCACACGTATTAGATGTGGCATGTAAGTAAGAATATAAAAAAATTAGAACTGCAATTCTAAACCATATTAAAATAAATATAAATTCAAAGTTTCCCTCCTGCCTAACTATAGATGGACAAATGAATAGTCTAAATGAATATCTTCAAGAAGATGAAATGCTGCTTATGAAAGCACTCAGAAAACAGTTTCTTGCTACCTTGGTGGGATTTGTGAGTATACTGAAAACCATCATTTCAACACACGTCCAAATATAAATCATGACAACTCATGCTTTCTCTATACACTCTGTTCTGCCTTTATTTCAGGTATCAGAATGGAATGAAATTATTTTTAAAATAATGCCTTTAACAGTTGTCAGAAAGAAGACATTCCAGATGAGCTAAGTGTGGTGATATCCTTCTTGAAGTGCAGATGGATATTAAGGTATGGGCCCCTAGCTGTAATTTAGCTTTCAACACTTAATTTTAGTCTAATCAGTAACCAAAATTACTACACCGAATTATTATTGTGGAAAAAGATGGAGATGAGAATGCTATGTCTGTTCAGCTTGAGCTCTTGGAGGAAAATTAGTTTACTTTATTGTCATTGTACCTCATAAAACAAAATCAAATCAGGTCATACGTTTACTGAATAATATTTATAATATGAAATTTATGTTATATTATCATATTATAATGTTTGTTACGTTACTTGTAAAAAATAAGCATAATAGGCAATAATTCATAAGTTCAGGAGTCTGGTTGCTAGTAGTCGCTTCCTCTCATGGAATGGTTGCAGAAAATTGAAATCTCAAGATATTTTAGAAGGCAAAATGCTGGCAGAGAGCTAAAATGGAAACCATTGACTTTAAACATGCCTCCCACAAGCCCATGTTTAAAAAAAAAAAATCCAATTGTCAGTGTTTCTAGCTACTTAGGTTGCTGAGAAAATTGGCCTCTGGAGAGCCCACCTTCAGCTCAACAGCTGGCAATCAGATGTTAAATTGCAGTAAATTAGTGTATTATTAAATGCCGGATCATCAAGTTTTGCAAAGTTCAGACTAGTTCCTATGAATATGTGCAAACAACTGTTACTTCCCAAGACTGACAGTTGCATACTTGGCCTACTCACCCTATTTTTGACTGAAATATCAACTGCCACCATTTTAAGGTTTTATTTTAACAATTATTGCAATATTTGGGATTCTTAGAGTCTTTAGCATATTTATCATCACATTGCTAATTTGCTACCCTTAGCTTGAATACCCCTTCCTCTTTTGGGATTTATTTTATTTTTGAACACTAAATATTAGACCTATAGAATATTGATAGTGTTGTATTATTTATTTCTGCATGTTAAATTCATGGTGCCCAGGGGGATAGTTTTTGCTGTGTTTTGTTTGCCTGCATTATCTTTTTCTGGTCATAATTTCATTGGCACAAGAGCAAAATTTCACCCATGCATCAAAACAAAACAAGAGCTGTAGGTTTTATAGGGCACGGAAACCAACATATTCAGCTGTGTATCTTGTATTTGTTTACAACGTAGCCTCTAACCTTCTTTTACTTGCTCTTCCATCTCCTTGAGGTCTGGGCAATGCTCATTGAAATCAGAGATCAGATTATCTCACCATCCCAGATTGCATCAGCAGTTCCTAGAAAGTCCTTCCGAGGCACTTCACAGTGAATGACATATACGTCCAAAATTTGGGGTGCTCTGGAGCAGCGTTTCTCAGTCTCATCATCTTTAAAATGTGTGCACCAACTCTCAGGATTCCCCAACCAGCATGCAATGCAAATCAGAGTGACGTGAAACTATTCATGTCTTGAGATTATTGGTGAAATGTCAATTAAATCCAAATATACCATAAGAAGCCCATAATAATAAAGATCCCTATATTGCTTAGATATAGATAATTGGGGATTTGGTTTAAATAAAAATAGAAATAACTGAGTGACGATTAAAAAAAAAGAATTTGTAGAAATTAGAAGGCATTAAGAAGATGTGAATCTTTGTTTCCAAGGATAAAAACTCTTACAATTTCTAATATTTTTTCCCTGTGGGAAATTATGGAATTTTGAAACAAGTCCTTTATTCTTTTGTTTTTCACTCTGTAGCCAGAAGAGGTGTTGGGGTGAGAGATCGTGCTGACTACTGCAGGGTACAAACTTGCAAACAAACAAATAAATAAATAAATAGCCAAAGAGACAGACGGCTGTGCTGCCACTCAGGAGAAAATTCAGTCTATTTTCCAGAACCTGTCAATCAGAAACCCCTCACCCTTTCTTCTGTGACACAAAGCATCTTGTAGGCCAGGGGTCTGCAATCTTTGCAGCTTTAAGACTCGTGGACTTCAACTTCTGGGAGTTGAAGTCCACAAGTCTTAAAGTTGCAAAGGTTGCAGACCCCTGTTGTAGGGTATAGATTTTGAATGACACCATAAATGAAGCAGTTAGCCAACAGCTAGGAATATATTTGCCCAAAGCTACTTTCTGTTTTGTTTTTAATTCCCCCAGTTCAACTTGGAGGCAAATTTCACTTCACTTTATTATATTATGGACAAGCATCCTTCTCGCCTTGGGCTAACCCTGTTAATTGCCGCCTTCCCTCTACTCTCCCTTATCCAAGATTTCAAGAGGAGGTCTTTCTTCCTAGGCAGATTTCTGTTTTGCTTCCCATTCTTGTTCCAAGCCCACAAATATTGCTTAACCTCAACAAATGCCCTTTTCATCAGGCAATGTTTAATTGTTAACCCATTTACATTTTACATCACAAACCCCAGAAATGTCATGCCTAAAAGAAACACAAGTGGGCCCCTTGCATATGTGCCAAATAATATTTATTATACCTGATTAGATACTGTGTTTTATAGCACGGAGTTATTCTATGATTCATAAATATCAAAGTGGAAGGAAACAAAGGTGTTCCCCAAGAGAAATCTGAGACTTTAAATAACACAACTGAACAGATACAGCAGATGCTTCCTTGAGAAATTCTAGAGTTTGTATGATTGCTTGTACGCATATTTGCTCCAGAAATCAACTTTGACTTATTTTCACTCTATGGAAAATGATGCTGAATTGTTTAAACCAGGGGTCTCCAACCTTGGCAACTTTAAGACTTGTGGACTTCATCTTCCAGAATTCCTCAGACAGCAAAGCTGGGAGTTTCTGGGGATTCTGGGAGTTGAAGTCCACAAGTCTTAAAGTTGCCATGGTTGGAGACCCCTGGTTTAAATGATGTCTCTGCATGATCTCAAACAAGTCTGAAATCAGGAGAGAACACTCCCCATAAGACCCACTGATGTTCCCTTTCTGTGTCCTCCTTATAAAATAATTTTGATCATCTGATCAGTGAGACATCTGATCCAAGTATCCTCCATCATCAGAATTTGCTGCTTGCTCACTTGATCAGGAGTCCCACTTGAGGTATCCTGCCAACAATTTTCTCCTGACCTGGAAGCCAATCTCCAGCTCCATGAAGTCCAACGCCCTTCAGCAGTAGTTCCATGGAAAATCAGAAATGGGGTTATCAGCTGGAGGCCAATCCTTAACAAATAAGATAATGTGGATATTTGGGGGAACCACTGCTGCTTTCTCCTACATGATAAGAGTTATATTTCTGTAAACTGAAAAGTCAGCACCATGTCACTCAGAGTCAAATGTTTCCCCAAGGAATATAGGAATACTAACTTTTCATTTATCCTAATAGACTCATGGAATGGGAAAGAGGTACGGGAGGAAAACTGTGTCCCAGTGTCCTTGACACAATACCATCCCTTCCTCTTCCGCTCTCTCCCATGGCTGGAAGCAACAGATTTAATATTTCTTCATTCTCAACCAACTTCTACTGGCTGCTGACTAATCACAGGAGCATTGAGGGCCAGCACATCTATTACAATTTCTAGAATATTGTTATCAGTTTCCTAGCAACCACTGTAACAGATGTAAAGCTTTGTTGTGCCAGAGACTTAAAAACTCACAGGGAAGTGTTCCTGTAATCTGCTTAAATTGGAGAAGGTAACTATTGTATTCTGCCATCCATAATAGCGTAACCTTTTCACCCTGTGGTATGTAGTGTAATGAAGAATCTGCAAAGAGGCACCTGCTGTCGTATAAAGACACAGAACAGATGAGATGAGAATAGTCATCATTAAACAGAAAAATCAGCTAAGCCATTAGTCTTTCATGCTAAAATCAGTTATGCATAAGTTATGGGCGTATGGCTGGTAGGGGAGTGAATTAGGTATAGTTACTGCCAACCTTAGACGTTCTCAGGAAACATTTCTCATAGAATATCTCTTAGAAAAAGGAAGTAATCAAGTAATGCCTCTAGGTAGTTTTACTCTAATTCTTTCCACAATTTTTTAATTATAGTAATAGGGATGTCTACAAGAGTAGGATGTGTCTATCAAAAAAGTGCAGAAAATGGTGGCCACAACCACATAATTGAAGCCTTGTTCTTTTATTACATTTTCTGTGCCTGTCGCATGGATTAAAACAGGGTGGTGATCAGAGAGTCATAGCTGTCGTGTTCAGTAATTTTGTTGACTCCATCCCAAAAGATGCCCCAGATTTTCCCCAAGCTGCAGAAAACCATGCATTAACAGAAATCCTCTTGCCTCCCTTGCAGAGAAAAGGGGGCTGGATTCCCCTAGCCTGGCCCAATTGCAATTAGGGTCTTGGCAAAAGGAAAGTGTGTGATATTGGCAAACACTTGCCAATGTCTTCTCTGCGCCTTTCTTCTAGCTCTTGCAAGGATGACAAGGCCAGGCAGCTTGAGGACTCTCTCTAGAGCAGCGGTCGCCAACCTTTCGGACCTCAGGGACCACTAAATTTATAATTTTAAATCCTGCATACCACTAATATGAATTTTTTAAAAAGTTAAATAGCATTTAGTGCAATATAAAAATGCAAATATTTTTTTTCTGTGGACTACCAAAATTTTCTCATGGTTGGTGACCTCTGCTCTAGAGTCCTAAAGCTCAAGAGGGAGGAGGAGGGGAGCCAAGACTTTTCTCCAATGGAAAAACTGAATCACAATCTCCCATCCCCAAAAAACAATCACCTTTTTTTTTTTAAAAAAAAAAACAATTTTACCTTACATTGGAATAAATCAGCTCTCTTCTTTAAGATTACTGACATTTGCAGTGATGACTTACAGCATCTTTGTAGCATCCCACAGTCATTACTAAAGTAGTGTAAAGTCTGTGTGCATTGCTATTGTTTTGGCACAATAATGGTTGAAAGACACTATAGACCACTATGACAGCTTTAAGACTTATGGACTTCAACTCCCAGAATTCCTCCTCCAGTCATGTTAGCTTGGAAATTCTGGGAGTTGAGGTCCACAAGTCTTAAACTTGCCAAGTTTGAAGACCCTTGCTATAGACTTTAATTATGGAACCCTGAAACCTGAAGCTGCTTTCCAACCGGTTTAGGATCCTCATATGAAAATGCCTTTAGGTCCATCTTCATGATGATCCAACAGGGTGCTTGCTATCCATAATGGTCTATCCAGGTGAGGGAGGGCAGGAGAATGATAAACCTCAGCTATTTGTTTCTTTCCGTGCTATGTTCAGAAAGTCACCTTTCTGGTTTCAGAATGTTACAGTGGTTAGTAACATGGTGGATTGACAATGAAATCTCTGACTGTTTCAACTACAGGATTGAATAAAGGATTTTAAAACCTTTCATCTTCAATACATGCTTTGAAAACACATTCATCTAAACAGTTTCATTTTTCAAACTTCAAATTTTGACAATCGGGACACCTCTGCGATGTTATGTTTTCAAAATGTTAAGAGGTTATTTTCATGTACTTAAATATATTTTGGAATCACAAATAATGATCTTTTTTTTTCCTTTTAATGGTCTGTGTATAAAAATCGGTGCAAAATAATCATATTTTTAATGGAAGGAATTTAGAATTGAGGAGGAAAAATTACAGTTCCAGAGATGATATTACATTTCAATTAATCAAATATATGTTGATGATTAAATGAATAATATTTCTTTAGTAAATACTAAGTTTGTTATCATGATTGAATTGAAATAGGAATTTGGTATTTTGGGATGAGAAAGAGAATTATAGTATATCACATACTTAGCAACTGGATTGTGTAATTAATATCTAAAACAATTCTTTAGCTGTTATGGTCTATGACATAATCACTAGGGATGGAGAAAATCTAGCAGGAAAACAGAAAAGAAACCTACTTTAAATTAAAACTGTATGTTCACACCTTTAGCATCTGTTATAGTAATATAGCGCTGAGAACTATAACCCTGAATTGTTGAGCTCAGGATGAAATGATGCAATCCTGATGCAGTCATGTAGTTCAATAGAAGGTTTGGGACCAGTCATGAGAGCCAGTATTCACCATACTAGTTAAGGAGTTGGGTTGGCATTAGGAAAACCAAGGTTCAAATCCACCCTCAGTCATGGAAACACCTTGGGTAGTTTTGCACCACGTTTCTTCTTCCCTGCTTTATTGTGCAGAAGATTAAGGTGTGTGTGTGTGTGTGTGTGTGTGTGTGTGGGCATGTGCCTCTAAAGACCAGTTCTTCTTTCTGGTCTTGAAGCCCTGCAAATTCTGTGCCAGCATCCATTACTAACATTTGAACAGCTGGACTAATTACACATGAAGCTGTTGAGTTTTTATCTTTTTTTTTTCTTGATGTGGGATTGTAGCAATTCAACTCAGCATTGAAATAAATTGTTGGTGAGGAGAACCAATTTGTCCCTAGGAAGGAGAAGAGAGGAAGGGGAGGATGCCCATAGAATCCTTAGGAAGCAAACAAAAATATTTTTTCAGGAGATAGTTCAGCCTAGGAATGGAAAGAAGAGAAATTTGAATTTGAATATTGTGGGAGCAGAGAGAAATTGAAATAAACCCCAGACAAAGGCTGTCCTGGAAGGACATCATGATGGAATAATGCCTGTCACAAAGAGATGGATCAAGATTGCTGTTTTAGAGAAGAGCCTGAAGTTTCATTGCTTCCTCCCCCTCCGATTTTTATCCTTGAGGGAGGAAGAGTGAAGGCCCTTCTTCCAAGATTTTGGCTGTCAGCTAAAAAGATACTGCTTTGGTCTTTTTAGCTCCCAGAAAAAGAGAGTGGGGGAGAAACTAGGCATTTCTTAAATGCCTAGATAATCATCCCAGTAGCTCTAAGTTGTCAGAGCATAAGAAGGTTATTGGAGAACATGATGGATGACTCTTGAAGACTGGTGTGTCCTATTGGAGAAGTCACATCCAGGGGGTGGGGGACAGACCAGGGTCAAGGAGGAAATGTATGATGTGATTTAGTACCAGCTGCACCCAGCCACGCACCAACATGGCGATTTCTATTAAACCAATTTACTTTTTCTGAGATGCAGCTAGAGACTTTTGCTTTGAATGAGGGGGATTTGTTGGAGCCCTGACAGTGGCTCTAGATAAAGTCACCCATGGGACCAGAAATTGGAATTGAAAGGGAGAGTCTCAAAATGTTTGTTTGGCCAGGAGAGCTCCCAATCAACCAATGATGGGCACCCCAAGACCACTGAGGGTGCAAGATAAAAGTGCTATGATCCCTTCACTAGTTTTTTTAAAGCACTCAGTAATCTTCTAGTCAATATTTAATAAAATGAAACAGTGAGGTGTATTAATTGTCTGATTGTCTGATTATGTGTCATCAAGTCAGTGTCAGTTTTTAGAGATTGCATAGAAAGACTTTCTCCACAGGATGATCTTTTCCCCAATCCAGTGCTTAAGATTTTCCAATGGAGCATCCATTCCTACTGTAACTGAAGCCATGCATCTTGCTGTTGGGTCATCTTCTATTTCCTCTCATCATTCCCAGTCTTTTCAAGGGAACAGTCTTTTCTATTACGTCTCTATTACAGTCTTTTCGAGGGAACGAGTTTTCCCATAATGTGAAATGTGCCCAAAGTAGTTTAATTTTTGCCTAATCTTTTTTCTGCCCCAAGTGAGAACTCTGAATTAATTTTTCTACCATGCATTTATTTTCTTGCCTATTCATGCTAGCCCCAGGAGTTTTCATTGACACCAAAGTTCAAAACCAGTGGTGGTATTCAGCCAGTTCACACCAGTTCACATGAACCGGTAGCAAGGATTTGGCATGGGTTGCCGAACCAGTAGTAAGTTCTAGCTGGCCATGCCCCCGAACCAGTCTCCCGGCCGCCGCTGGCTTGCTTGCCCCACCCACCCGATGCTCACTTACCCCATCCGCCTCATGCTCGCCTCTTCAGATATTTCTTTTTTTCCTCCCTCCCGACAACCAGCTTTTCATACGATCAGCTGTGCTGGGGTTCCCCTAGCTTGTCTTACTGCTTCCCCCAGAAGGATTCCCTGAGGCCCAGGAAGGCAAAAAAATGGAGGGAGGGGTGCAGGCCCGCCCTTTGTTTTTTTTCTTCCTGAGCCCTAGCGGAGCCTACTGGGAGCAAAAACGCCCCCCAGGAGGCTCCTCTGAGGCCCAGAAGGCCCCAAACAGAGCAAGGGCAATGCTGCGTGCCTGCTCCAGGATTAGTTTCTCTTCCTTAGCCCCAGGGGAGCTTCCTGGGAACAAGAAGCCCCCCAGGAGGCTTGCCTAAGGCCCAGAAGGCCCAAAAATGGGTGGGGGTGGCTGCAAAAAAAGGAAAAGAAGCCACGCCCTCACCCAGTCACATGACCATGCCCACCTAGCCACGCCCACCAAGCCATGCCCACAGAGCCAGTAGTAAAAAATTTTGAAGCCCAGCATTGTTCAAAACCATCAATAATCTTGTTGTTCTGCTCCTTCAAAATCTAACATTTGATTCCATAAAGCAATTCTCAGAATTCCCCAGCCGGAGTATCCAGGATGACAAAGATGACACCCAAAGATGAGCTGCAGAGAGAATGGCTGAGGCAACAGCAGAAATGGGAAGAAGCTGAAACAGAGGAAGTGACATGGCAAGACAATGTACGGGCCAGACCCTCTCAAATGCGAGGTTCCACAGAAGGTCATAGAGAATAAGAAGGCAGTGGCAGAAAAGGACCAGAATACCATGGGGGGTGATAGATGTTGCAGTGTCAAATGACAGGAACATTAGGAAGGAGTATGAGAAGCTGGAGAAGTACCAGGGCCTGAAGGAAGAAGTGGAGGATGTGGAAAGTAAAGGCCACAGTGGTCCCAGGTCCTAGGACACTGTGCCAAACTCATAAATTCCCAGATCTCTGGTAGAGTACCTGAGATTGAGGAAGACAGATACCATCCATAGTGGTTAGAAGTGAACCTTTTATGTAACTATTCCCTTCTACACAATGTCAGTCTCCCAACCAGACTTTTGCTAAGAAATACTAAGATATGATACATGTGAGCAACTTTAAATTTTGAGCAACACTTCCCATGATTAAACCTGGCACATTATGTTCAATTAGTAGTGCAACATATGTCAATATTTTTTATGTCAAATGCAAAATGGTGAAATGCCAAACACACCAGTGAGTGATCAATACAAAAAACACAGTTAAACTTTTAAAATAATGTGCTGAACGTTCCTCTTAACTGGATAGAAATACTCTCAGATCCTTCATCGCCTACAAATGAAGTGCCTTAATGCAACACAAAGTTAAACACACAAATGTGAAATGTTAGTGCATTCGTGGCATTAAAGTAGTGGGGAAAGTAAGGGTTTGATCTCAGCAGCCTCCTCATCTAGGCAAGCTGTGCAATGAGCAGAATAACAATTTCAGGGTATTTTTCTCCCTCTGAATTCACTCATGATTTGAATGGGGTGGATCTTCTTCTTAGCTGAACCTTTCCTGATGGCTGCATAGATTTCCTCCGGCTTCTCTTTCTTAATCAAAGGTTTCTTTTTGGGAGCCTTCATCCGCCACGTCACCACAGGATGTCGCGGGCCAGCAGGACTTTGAATTCGGATAATCTTTGTGGAGGCAATGTAGGACATTTTCACTGTCTGCACCACAGCATTCATCAGGTTTTTGGCCGCTTGAATCAGCGAAGTCACACTGTCTAACTGTAAGCAGAAACACATCTATTATAATCTCAGAAATGCCTGTTGTTTCCTCTTGTAGCCTTGAATGTACAGAACATAAACTTGATTGTGTCAAAAATAACATGCAATGCTGGATAACAGAAATAAAAGGGGGAGGTGTCACTTTAATGGGGTCCACCTTAGAGTTTCTCAGAGTCTTGCTAACAGGTCAACCTAAACACAATAACCTAATTAAGAGCTGCAAAACAAGTCACCATTTTTTTGTAACAAACAAGAATTGGAGTATGCTTTTGTTTAGAAATAAAATTTCACATGTTGTAATCCCAGATTTTTGCAATTCCAAAAATCTGTAATTTTGACAAGACATCCCAACAAAATAGTATTGCTCAGATAGCTGTCGGTCACCTACCTGAAGAAGACAGAAAACATGAAACAATTAGAGATAATAATTGGATCCATGCTTTTTTATTTTATCTGAATGCTTGAGAAAATGTTCAAGTTTACTACTTCCAGTTTCTGTGGTGGGAAAAATGAAACTATCTAAAAGACATCAGAAATATTGATATCTATTAGTTCAATTCCTGGACTGGAAACAGTTCAGCTTCAAGACAAGAGAAGTTGGTGATGCAGTGAGTTACTACAGATAGTCCTTGACTTACAACCATTCATTTAGTGATTGTTGAAAGTTACAACAGCACTGAAAAAGTGACTTATGATCAGTCTTCACCTTTATGACCACCACAGTATCCCCACAGTCATGTGATCATGCCCTTTTCCAATATTTTACTTAAAATACTCAAGGTAACATGCATTTCTTTTTGTATAAGGATTTTGCTTATGAGTGATGGTAAGATTCCCCTCTGTTCAATGTGAAATAGGATGCTTGAGAAGATGGGCTTTTGATCTGATCCACTTTAATTCTTCTCACATACTTGTACTCAATACTTTTCATTATATGCAAGAGTGTTCTTAGTATACAAGGAATAAAAGGTGTAAGATGTAAAAGGAATTGTATGATTTGTAACATAGACTGCATTGCATTTGAATTGTATCATATTTCATTTTGTGTACAGCCCTCTAAGTTCTTTAGCATTGCTTTCCTTGTACATCTACAGTTTAAGTTTCCTGTGCTGTTATTTTACATTGGAAAATTGGAAAAAAAGGATAAATATACTGAAATGCATACGGGTGACTTGAATGAATAATTTTCCAGCCTCTAAGAATCTCTGTGCTCATATTTAATTACAGGGATGACAATTTCAATTTAGAAATGCATTTCCACTTCAAATTCTTTTAAATAATGCCATACGCTTGGATTTATATTTTCCCAATCTTCACATATGAGCATGTGCACATATACAACATCAAAAATAAACCTGATTATTCTGATCATCTTCTGAAGTTTGATGGGAAAAAAGGCATACAACGTGCAGCTCCTTGACATATTTTTCCTCAAAAATCGTTCAGTGTAGAATTAAGAATAAGAAAACCTTGTGCCAAATTGAAAATAGATTATCCTGATCATTTTTGTCCTGCTTGAAGGGTTCCATGTGGCTGGCTCTTTCCTGCTGTCTTATGATCCAGAAGCAAAGTCAACAGGCCTAGGATTCACTGCAGGCTTGTTGACTCCAAAGAAGCTAGAGCAGATGCCCCCACAAATGTCTAGTCATAATATTATTATGGGGTTTTAGACTCCAGATTCCAGACGCCTCATCTTCCCATTCCTACAAATACTTATTTCATCATTCCAGAAGCCTTGGTAAGCCGTCTTCCTGGTTAGGACCTTGTTGTGGTTCGCCGGCAGCCAGTGCAGATGGCAGCAGAATTGGACAGTAAGGAAGAAAGGGGACCAGTCAGGAAGTCTGGAGAGGACTTGAACGACGGTCCTGTATCCGATGCAGAAATGGGGCCAGGACCATCTCGGGGTGGAGTGCTGCCTTCGGAGCCTTTGGAGTCTAGCAGCAGCGAAGCAGAGGACCCAGGAGAGCCTGTTCCCAGTGCGCATGTGCGCAGAGCTGCTATAAGGCAAGAGCAGCTGAAGCAGAAGGGGTGAGTCAGTAGTAAGGCTGGGAGGTGATTGCTCCTCCCCTAAGGGATAAAAGTCAGGCCTCAATGACGAAACCTTTGCAGGAAGCAAAGTAGTTCAATCGGTTCTGAGTCCTCCTTGAAGCTCTGCGTACTTTGGTTGGTTTTTTTCTGATACTTCAGTTGGTTTCTTTTATAATTAATTGGATGCTTCTGATTTTGGCAGCATTCCACAGCACTGAAAAGTGTGTGCTTATCTTGGGGAACTGTTTAAGCTTAGTTCTGGCTGGGAATGAAAACAATTCCCAGCGTTGCAATAAAATAGGTTTTGCTTTTAAAACAAGTTTGTGATTAATTATGTTTGATGAAGCCTGGGTCAGAACAGACCTAGACTGGACAGGAGCATGGGAGTGGAGCCGCAAAACCATATCCATCATAGATTTGGTTCTTGTCACAATACCATTTATTGATATAGGTAGTCCCTGACTTAAACCCAGTTCCTTAACAACCATTCAAAGTTACAATGGACCCCCTCAAAAGTACTTAAAACCTGGTTCTGAAGTTCTGACAGCCAGCTCCTGCCCGTGGTCACCTGGCTGCAGGTCAGGCACTTGGCAATTGGCCCACATTTGCAATCATTTGCAATGTCCATGGTCATGTGATCATGGTCATGGTCAAAAACTTGAAGTAAACCAGCATTTACTTCTGGGTTTTGTCAAAAATGCCCCCAATGTGTTCACTTTACAACTCCACATTTGCTTTGCAACCATCATGTTTGCTTAATGACTGCTGCAAAAAAGGTCATAAAATTGGGTCAGTCACTTTATGATCATCATTAACTGAACAACCATAAAGGACAGGCTCCATTATGCTTGTAAGCCAGTGACTACCTGTAGGAAGGCAAATTTGCATCACATTAATTTTTACATTCTTGTCATGAAAAAAGAAAGAAAAATGCATATCCCCAAAATATGATTCTATATATATTTGACCTTTTAAATAAGTCATTAAGTCTTGACTACACAAAATAATATTCATCAGTGTTTCCACGGTGTTGCTACAGTGCCAATTTATAAAAGGAAATTATTACATCTCTAGCCATCACTGTAAGTAAATCTCATATTTCTAGCACTTGAATAGTCTTCCTTCTCTGCGAACCCACGTGCCATAACAAAGATATTCCAAAATTTCAGTACGTAATTTAATTACATTTGCGATCTTTAATGCAATGATCTTTCTAATACCATTAGAACAATTTTGTGAAAGCAGTCCAGGATAGGATTGTCAGCCTTGGAAACCATTTTTACTTGGATATTAATTTTTAAAAGACTATTGCAAGGTAACTGTTCCCTCATCTATACAGGCAGTCCTTGTTTAGTGAAGCAATTTAGCCCCTCAATCCCAAAACAGTCCCAATTTATTGAGATTGGGAAGTCCAGTCTTTAAGTGGAGAGGTCATTAAGTAAAAACACAATGGTGCTTACAGCCTTACTTCAGCTCTCCTTTGCTTTACTGACCAGCAGAGGTCATGAATGTGAAGGGTTGGTTTCAGAGGTGGTATTCAGCAGGTTCTGACCAGTTCTGGAGAACCAGTAGCAGAGAACCGGCAAATACCACCTCTGACTGGCCCTGCCCCCATCTATTCTCTGCCTCCTGAGTCCCAGCTGATTGGCTGGGTCTTCTTTTGTTGCCCTGCACAGGTTAGTGGGTTGGGGAGAGAACGAGCATTTTACAGTATCCTTCCTCTGGAGTGGGGTGGGAATGGAGATTTTGCAGTATCCTTCCCCTGCCATGCCCACCAAGCCACGCCCACCAAGCCACACCCACAAAAGCCATGCCCACAGAACCAGTAGTAAAAAAAAATTTGAATCCCACCACTGGTTGGTTTCAGCGTTCCTTTTTCATGACCACTGTAACTGAAAGTCATTAAACAAGAAAGTTGCTAAATGAGTAGTGCAAAATGCACTTGCAATATCCTGACATTGGCAAGCAATCCCTTTTAAACATTCTGTGAGGAATGTGACAGACAAGGATAAGAATATTTTGCTGAACGAAATTGATCTTAGGGTCTTAGGAGAAAAACACAGTATTTTTAAAACCTTCCCCACTGATTAACAGGTTTAATATATAACCAAACCCTCACTCAGCTAATAGCATTCTTTAGCACCCATTTGCTCCATCACTGACTACAATACCAATAGCCATACCTTGGGATGCTTCCTGCCTCCACCCCCTTTGGTTCTAGTGGATGAAAGCCAAAGGACAACCTTCTTCTTGTCAATTGTTGAATGGACCCCTGTGGTCTAGTGGATGGCAAGGAAGTTCACTTCCAGAGTTGTCTCTAGAAAGTCACATTCCAAAACCTTTAAATTCTGCTACAGCCATGAGATTTTCCTTCTAGGATCCATCATTATTGACTCTTCAGAACTTTTGTGCCCTAAGCATAGTCTGCTATAAGTGAAGATGGAAGAGAGATGAGAATTATTCAGTCCCCTCTCTTTGAGGGGCTGCCACAAAGAAGAAGGGGCCAATCGATGTTCCAAAGCATCTGAAGGCAGGACAAGACGCAATGGATGGAAACTAAACAAGGAGAGAGGCAACCTAGAACTAAGGAGAAATTTGCTGGTAGTTAGAACGCTTAATCAATGGAACAACTTGTCTCCGGAAATTATGAATGCTCCAACACTAGAAGTTTTTAAGAAGAAATTGGACAAACAGTTGTCTGAAATGGTATAGGGCTTCCTGCGCCCCCACAGGGCTGAACTAGAAGATGTCCAGGGTCTCTTCCAACTCTGTCATTCTGTATTCTACATTCCCCAATTCTCCAGTTCCAGCACACATAAATATTATTTCTTTTTGATGAAAAATCTTTTGTGACGGCTTCTGCTTTGTAACCCCCATTACTGCAGATCAACACAGTTGCTATTTTAAATTCCCTTTAATTGCTCGTTGTGACTTTTTAAATATTAGTTGTTATATTTAATACCAATTTTAATATTCCCCTTTCCTTTTTACTTTGAAGTATTTTGTTTAGAATATATTGCATTTCTTTTCATTATACATGAATGCGTAGCTTGAAAAACATTCATTATAATTCTAATATAATAAAGAACAATGCAAAATCATAAAACTAATGATTTAAATATTAAAAGGACAGTCAAGAAAGCAACTAATGAAACCAGGCAAAAGCTAATAAATATATTTTCAGTTTCAGATACTCCATTTTTATTTACAAGTTGAGCATCACTACATAAAATAACCACATTTACCACACCTTGGTAAATTTTGCTTAGCAACTACTAGAAATGTATTGTGACTTTTGACTTTATTCTTCCCCTTTAAAAAAAAAATATGTATACAAAATTAAATGATATTTTGCCAGTTAGGTTTCCCATGGAAATTAGAATAGAATAGAACCATAGGGCTGTAAAGGACTTTGGTGGCTTTCTAGTCCAACTCCCTACCCATGGTAAAAAACCTTATTCCATTCTGGACAAATGGCACCCACAACTCCAGGAAGCAAGCTATTCCATTGATTAATGATTCTCTCTCTCTCTCAGGACATTTCTTCTTAGTTCCAGGTTGGATCTCTCTTTAACAAGGTTTTATTCTTTGCTTCTGGTCCTACCGTCAGGAGTTTTGGAGAATAAGTCAACCCCTTCCTCTCTATGGCAGCCTCTCATGTACAGAAAGACAGCCATCATATCATCCCGAGTTCTTTTCTTCATTAACCTAGTTCCCTTAATCATTCCTCACAGGAGTTATCCTGCAGATATTAGTTGAGTTCTAGTTGTTCTGTAGCCCATCTCTTAATTCATTCTTTAGGCATTTCCATTGTTCAATGGGCCTTGCTCTACTACATTGAGCTTAATGTTCTGCTGTGAAACCCTTATACTCAAGGCAATGTTCACTTAGGCATTTTGTTTTGTCTGCACTACAAACAATACCTCTGTTTCAGCTATTTTCTGTAGGTTACTCAAGGCCTTCTACCTCCATAAGCATGGAAAACTGATGAAGTAAGAATCTTCTTATATGGGTTAAAATATTGGAAAGCCTAGGCTTTTATCTTCCAAGGATGTTTCCTTAGATGGCGTCAGTACTCAGCAGAAGAAAATGCATGCCTCTTACATCTCTTAGAAGGGCATGTGTGTTTGTTTATAAGCTATATGGCTTTTCTGCTTCGGATATCAAAGACAGGAAATTATTTCATGCATTCAAAGGGGAAGAAAACTCTGATTTATACAAGTTTGGCATTTCAAGACTAAAAGTAAGTTATTTAATACTTTCTAATATTGAAGCATCATCATAGCATTTCTGGCGTTACAGTAAATGGCTACAATTGATGTGGATGTGGACAAACTCTATTTTTGGAAGCTTATATTTTTAAACCTACAAAACAGAATCAAAAGAAGAAAGCTGGGGAAGATTTGACTGTTCCACTTAAATCTGTTTAGGTGGAAAGGGCTTCCAAGAGAAGACTCCTAATCTGAGCATTCACACGTCACTTCATAGGCCTTTTATCTTTCCTACTTTGAGATATGTTTTCCAGGTATGAAAAAGAAACAAACTGCACAGAATTTTAAATGAAAAACAGCATTGCTTAGGCCCAATCAGTCCCTAACATTTGCGTGAATGAGATAGGACAAGTCCCCAATGAAAGTTGTCCTTAGCAAACAAATTGGGTCAGATCCTTATTGCAATAGAATGAATTTAAGAGGATAACCATTGGGAAATTCTATTTTCTGGTTCTGTAATTTGCCTGCATTCTCATCATTTCTACCTGACTGTAAAAAGAAGTCCTGTGTATTTAAGAAAATCGGAGACCACTAAGAAATTTTAGAATTATGTATTAGACCGTATTAGACTGAAAAGCACTTTTTAAGAACCCTAGGAGAAGACAGAGGTGGTATTTCCATACTGTTGAAGAAAAATATGAATATGTCTACCCGAAGCCGAGGTCAGCTCAAAGGAGAACTGACTATCACCATAGGATTCACATGCTGGCAACTCAACCAACTTCTCTCTTGCTTTAGCATCCAATTTTGAATATACAGAATGTATTGTGCAGTTCTTTATACTGGGATACCGAATGGTATCAAACTTTGAGAACTATAATAGAGTTCCTTGGTAGATTAAAATGTATCAAACTTTGAGAACTATAATAGAGTTCCTTGGTAGATTAAAATGTTCCTTGTCTTGGAACTGATACTTAGTAGAACTTAAGTACAATACTTAAATGATTGAAAATGTTTGGGTAAATGATTAAATGTTTAATCATGATTTTTTAATCATGTAAAATATAAAAGATTCCTGATTGTTCACAGGGCATATGAAACATAAAAGAGTACACCAATACTTCTACTATGCTTACTATAAAGTTGTTTCCAAAGCAAGATCAATACTGAGTGTCAAAACCTATATAACTTGCATACTGAAATATGTTGGTAAACATGCAACCCTGGGATCAACAAATATCTGAATATTGTCAGAAAGCCAGCAGTATTGATCTTGCTTTGGAAACAACTTTATAGTAAGCATAGTAGAAGTATTGGTGTACTCTTTTATGTTTCATATGCCCTGTGAACAATCAGGAATCTTTTATATTTTACATGATTAAAAAATCATGATTAAACATTTAATCATTTACCCAAACATTTTCAATCATTTAAGTATTGTACTTAAGTTCTACTAAGTATCAGTTCCAAGACAAGGAACATTTTAATCTACCAAGGAACTCTATTATAGTTCTCAAAGTAGCAATCATGGAAAAAAAGGAGATACCCCAGCACAGTTGAGTGGAAGATTGCTGAATTGCCATACATTAAAAGTTTTCAGGCTATCTCAGAAGGTCTCAACAATCCCATGGATTTTTAACATATTACAATTAATAAGGTATTTTAAATATGTGTCACCTCTAGTTTACAACCTCACAACCATCCTGTCTTCTGTCTTCTGACTCACCACCCTCCAGCTTAAATCTAACATCTGTCCAGCCATTCCACTGCATCTCTAAAGTATGTATTTAACAACATTTGTTTGTTGGAAAAAGTGCTACAAGGTTCCACCTGATTTTCAACTCCAAAACTGAATATGGAATATGGCAAAGGAAATTGTTTATGCAAAATTATCCAAATTTTGCTTTGCATATAATTATAATCCAACATTTTCATTTTTCTAAATGTTGCAATGGCATTGAGTTTAACAGTTTTATCCCTCCCATGTGACCAAGTTGACTCAATATTCTAAAAAAAAACCTCCATCAGATGAATCTGAAAGTTACAGCATCATTGCCCTCAATTATTCAGGATACATAAGTCAGGAGAATTCATGTTTACATGGATGAGAAACTGTCTGAAATTGAACTGGTATGGTACAGAGAATTGGTACCCAAAGGTAAATAAATGTTCAGTTTTGTTGTCTCCCATGTGTGTTTCAAAAAACGAAGCTCGTTCTTCATCTTACAAAGAAAATTGTCAATTTTGTTAAATAGGAATTATGTTTTGGTTTGTATGGGTAGCCCAGTTGGCAGTGGAATAGCTGATACTGGTTGATGGGAAACCCCCCTCCCCCACAGATTTGGACCTGATGATATTTGGATGAGAAACCACCAGATAATCCAAGGCTTGGAAAGATGAAAACCCACCACAGAAGACAGAAGCAAACCATATCCACGTTGTAAACTTCATGGAACAGTTCGCGTGGTCACAAGTGGTCAAGCTTGTCTTGAGCAGTAATTATATTACCTTATCATAATGCCAATGTATTTTCCAATGTGAGCAGATCTAATTCGTCTCCTTTCCTCCTTTAGGCTACTTTCTTTTAGATGTAATATAAAAATTTGGAATTACTGCCAAGTACTGTATTTTATAGTAATATATTTGTAGAAATTGGAATCCTTGGTGAAATAGAGAAATGCCAACGGGAAAAATAAAGGTTAAATCTACAGCTCTCCTTCTTAGCTTCAAACTTACAAAATAAGTTATTATTTTCACAAGTCTCCTCTCCCCAGAGGTCTATGGGGTATGGTGAAAAGAGTCAAGATGGTGGCAATCTCAATGGTCCCATCAATCTCTGTGGGGATTTTTTGTTTTGTTTGCAATCTTGATTTTTTTTTCTCCCCTCCCATATCTCATGCACATCCTTGCTTCTCTCAAATATTTGATATCCAATAATCTATTATATTTTTCAATATGTATATGTATCAAAAGAATCTATCTAGTCTGGGCATGAAACATGAAGGGTACAAACTAGAAAAATAAAACCGCAGCAGATGGATTTTCCTTCCAATCTGTCTACACGCTCTCTAATCAATTACTGCCCTGTTTCTCATCCTTGGCAACCTGAAGATGGGCAGACTTCAACTCCCAGAATTCCCCAGCCAGCAAAGGGAGTTGAAGGCCACCCCTCTTCAAGCTGCCAAGGCTGAGAAACACTGCATTAGGAGAATTTCTTGGACTGAAAGGAAAAGGTATGGGGAAAGGAGAGGTACAACCATTTAGGCAAATTCGTGGAATTGGAAGCTTGCATTGGATCATGGAATCGGTCCTGGCAAAATTGAGCATCATTAAAACTGGCCAGAAGCAAGTGTTTGTGATAAAGAAAGCTGTGCCCTCAGCCCATGCTGCAAGGGAGGCACATTCACAAGTAGCAGTGGAGTAGGGAAACTTGCACCCTCTTCCTTGAAAAGGAATAAAAACAGCTGAGGCTAGAAGTAAGATGTCATATTATGTCATGAGCATCTGTCATCTAAGAGTGGCATTGTTTATGCCATTGTTAAAGCTTTTGAACATAGAAGATCAAATAATAGGGTTGGAAGGCACCTTGGAGTAATTCTAGTCCAGCCCTCTACTCAAGCCAGAGACATTATACCATTTGGGAGAAATGGCTGTCCAGTCCCTTCTTAAGAATCTTCAGTGATGGAGCACCTGCAACTTCCTGTTCCATTGATTAATTATTATCACTATCAGGAAATTTCTTATTTCTTAGTTTTCTAGGTTGGATCTCCCTTTAATGATCTTTCACCTATTACTTCTTGTCCTGCCCTCAGGTGCTTTGGAGAATAGATTGCCCCATTCCTCTTTGTGATAGCCCCTCAATTCTTCTATCATATACCTCCTAGTCCTTCTCGTCATTTGACTAGGTATACCTAGTTTCCTCAGCCATTCATCATATGGTTTAAGCTTGTTACCTGTAGCAGCTAGTATACTAATACTTTGCCTTTAGTTGAAGAATCTAAAACTTTGTTATTCTTAGCCGTCTTTACTAACTTCAGATCCTTCTTTTACTTTCCTGGCACTCCCTCTACACTTCCAGCCTATAGAGTAGATAAGGACTGCTAGGAGTTAGCATTTGTTGCAAATGTATCCCAGGATATGTTCAGGCAGGAGGATAAACCTGACATAGGTTTTGTAGATGGCAAGTTCAAATTTCTGTTTATTCATCTTCACTTTAGCTTCTTAGGGCAACATCAGTAAAAAACACTCCCATTTTTTTCAAGTTCTCTTCTCAAGTTTTCATTTTAGCTATGTTCAGCCTCTTAGAAGAAAAAATTCAGGACAGCCTATGAAATTTCCATGATGAATCCATTTGATTAAATTGTTCTACTCTTCTCCCTAACTCATTTGTGGACCCTGGTCTCCTTGCATTCCTTCTTTGGTGTCCATTGATTCAACAGGATGCAGTCACTCAACAGCTCAGATTAGACAATCTGTGATTTTCAAGATATACTCATTGCAATAGCACAGGGGTCTTCAAACTTGGCAACTTTAAGACTTGTGGACTTCAACTCGCAGCATGGCTGAGTGGGGAATTCTGGGAGTAGAAGTCCACAAGTCTTAAAGTTGCCAAGTTTGGAGATCCCTGCAATAGCAGATCTTCAGGAGATTTCCCCCCCCCACCTTTTCCAGTTCAGCACACAATAGTTCATAACAGATAATTACAATATTTTCTTCCTTCAGTTGAACTCTGGCAAATTCCTATCTTTCTTCCTGTTCCCTCTACCATAATTTAATTTTGCCGAAAATAACTTAGTGTATTGAGGTTGTTCTGCCAATCTTCAAACTGGGTGGTCTTTTTATTTCTTAAAAGATCCTACTTCCTTAGAAAGCTATAAAGAAAATGCAGGGTAGTCTAAGTCTATGGTGATCATTAAACCAGAGTTATCCATTTCACAATTCATATAATGGAAAAAAAAAAAAAAAACCAGCTTTGGGATGTCTCACGAGAATCTCCAGCTCTCTGTAGAAATTGTTGACCATGCCATAATTGCTGGGTTAAAACAGAATAACCTTCAGAAGTTTCATATATTCATGGAATAAATTGTTACGATTACAGAATGGCTTCGTTTTACAATTTACTTTATTCATCTCTTGTTCTCACTCATTCATTCATGAAGGGTTTGTTTTGCTTTGAATGTATATGTATTCTAGGCAGCACATTTTTGAGAGCCCTTTTATAGAACTGTGATCAGACAGCTTGGGAGTGGTAGGTCTTGAGAAAGAAAGAGCTTTCAAATGAAAGGAATTCTCTTATGATGCAGTTGACATTCTTAAAAAGATGATCAGACATTTTCCCTTCGTTTATTTTTCCTTCCAGCAAAACCTCACAAGTCAGAAGATCATATCTTAAACTCTGGCACCTTAAACTTGTTCTCGAAAGCAGATATTAGCTATGCAATACTTCAAAGAGAAGGGAAATCTCAATGTATTAGTATGCAAAGAAAAGGAAAAAAAAAACCTGATCTCCGTGTGTGTTTGTGTGTCTGTGTGTGTCAGGGTATGTAATTGGGAAGAAGCGTAGAAGAAGATGGAAAACTCAGAATACCGACAGAGCTGCCTGAGGCAATTTCTCCCCTCCCCCTTGCCTTTTGCCTGCCAAATTGATTTTCTGTCCAATATTCTCTTCTGTTTAGCAGTTCATTTGTCATTCTGCCAGTGGGGGGCATTTAGAATGATTATGAAAAGCTGCCGAGGTTATCACTTTTCTATTTACTTTGCAGCCTTATAAGAACTTTATTAGAGGAACCTGGAAGATGATTGGAAGGGGCAGGAGGAAGAGTGCTCTTCAAGGAGGCTTCCAAGTAAACTTGGCTCAGCCCCCAGACGTGTCCCCTGCCCCCTTGGCCATGCCAGAGTGGAAAACAAGTGGGACTAGTTTCTCCATGCCTAATCTGATGCAGCATTAGCATTCCTACACCAGCATTTTATTTATTTTATTTATTTATTTGATTTGTCAATTGCTTACAAGATAATAGGTATAAGGATAAACATAGTTATGAATGCAAGAAATGGGTACATATAAGAAAAATAAAAGAAACAATAGAACAGGGATGGTAGGCATGTTGGTGCGCTTATGCACACCCCCTACAGACCTCTTAGGAAAGGGGTGAGGTCAATAGTAGACAGTCTAAGGTTAAAGTTTTTGGGGTTTGGGGAAGAAACCACGGAGTCAGGTAGAGTATTCCAGACATTGACCACTCTGTTGCTGAAGTCGTATTTCCTGCAGTCAAGTTTGGTGGGGTTAACCATGAGTTTGTATCTATTGTGTGCACTTGTATTGTTATGGTTGAAGCTGAAGTATTTGTTGACCGGTAGGACATTGAAATGTATGATTTTATATACTATACTTAGATCGGACTGGAGGCGGCGTAGTTCTAGGTTTTCTAGGTCTAGAATTTCGAATCTGGTGGCATAAGGTATTCTGCAATGAGTAGAGGAGTGGAGAACTCTTCTTGTGAAATATTTCTGGACTTTCTCAACTGTGTTAATATCAGATACGTAATGTGGGTTCCAGACTGATGAGCTGTATTCAAGTATTGGTCTGGCAAATGTTTTGTATGCCCTAGTTAGTAATGTAATATTACCAGAGAAAAAGCTACGTAGGATTAGGTTAACAACTCTTAACGCCTTTTTGGCTATGTAGTTACAGAGGGCTCTAACACTTAGATCATTAGAGAGGAGTATTCCAAGGTCCTTTACAGAGCTTGGATCCTCAAAAAGGTCTTGACTATTCAGCTTGTATTTTATTTTCTGATTATTATTTTTTTGCCAATATGTAAGACAGAGCATTTATTTGTTAAGATTTGAAGTTGCCATTTGTTTGACCATTCTGATACATAGTCTAGGGCAAACTTGCAAATGACAGAGCTGGAAGGGACTTTTGAGGTCTTCTAGTCCAACCCCCTACTCAAGCAAGAGACTCTATGCCATTTCAGACAAGTGGCTGTCCAATCTCCTCTTAAAAACCTGCAGTGGGGAGCACCCACAATTTCTGAAGGTAGGGCATTTCACTGATTAATTGTTCTTACTGCCAGGAAATTTCTCCTTAGTTCTAGGCTGGATCTCTCTCCTTGACAAGTTTCCATATGTTATTTCTTGTCCTGCCTTCAGGTGCTTTGGAGAATAGTTTGATCCATTTTTCTCTGTGCCAGCCCCTCAAATATTGGAACCCTACTACCACGTCCCCCCCCTATTCCTTCCCTTCATTAGACTAGACCTTCAGATCTATGCCATCCTCCACTGCCTTCCATAAACAGAATCTAAGGCAAGGGTCTTCAAGCTTGGCAAGTTTAAGACTTGTGGACTTCAACTCCCAGAATTCCTGAGCTAACGTGACTGGGAGAGGAATTTTGGGAGTTGAAGTCCACAAGTCTTAAAGCTGTCAAGTTTGCTGATCTAAGGTTTTCCCATGCAAACTACACAAAGGAACTTCTCTCTTCTCTGCCTCTGCCCTCCACCCTCCCAATGTCAGGCAGCAGCTCATGAAGCTTGGATAGGTGAGATGCAGCCATGACACATAGTAGCAAGCAGAAAAAGGATGAAATTAATCATCAGGTTGTTTTTATAGCAAGTCAATACAAATATATAACAAACCTGATTTGCTATCATGTGAAATGCTGCTACTACAATCTCGAGATCAGGTCCCCCCCCCTTCTTTATGCGCAGTTCCTTTCCCAATGTGGCAGAGCCAGAAGGAATGTGGTAGTCTTGCCATATTGCAGCTTAGCATGCTTTTTTCAAGGACAGCAGATTCTGTCACTTTATTGGCAAGATTTGTTTTCTCCAATAAATTTTCACTGAACAGATTCACCAAGTAATTATTACCATCACAATGACAGAAGCCCCTAAAGCAAAATTTCTTTTTAAAATTTTTGATCACTGGAGCAACTTGTTGGTTTTACTCACTGGAACACTTGAATATTTTTCCTGATGAGAAGTGATTTGCTTATTTAAAAGACGTTGTTCCCATGGATTGAGCTTGATTCCTGGTTGTCCCAAAAGTGCTTTTCAAAGGCAAGTGGATCTCCTCCTCCTCCTCCTCCTCCTCCTCCTCCTCCTCCTCCTCCTCCTCCTCCTCCTCCTTTTTTCCTTAAAAACCTTTTGCTTCTCATCCAATTCTAACTGCATGGTGGGGAATGGTTGATTCCTGGTGATTTCATGGAAAATAATCCATTCTCTTGTAAGCTTTTTATGTTTTGCTGGTATGTTTTTAATGTGTGGTTAGACATTCAGAGTCCCATTTGCAAGAAGGTTAGCTTGTGCTAAATAAATAACTTTAATAAATACAAGTCAGCACAGTTTTATTGAAATAATGCTGACTGGTATTGCCTTCTACTGCAATGGTATGTGATTAATTGATTGATTGATTGATTATATATTTATTTCCCAGTCTAGCTTCTCTGCTTTTATTCTTTAGAATTGAGAAGGTCAGCTAGGTGATGAACAATTGCAAAATAGAAGCCACCAATAACACAAAAATGTCACTTCAAATAAAAATCAAGATAGGATCATATATCTAAAAGTTTTAATTAAATTTGAGTATCGTGGTTTTGTTCTTCTATTCTGGTCCTATAGTTTGCTGTGCCATCAATCATCCGGATCTGAGGCGTAACTGTTCTGGCAGACAGTGTTAGCACAGTGTCATTTAAAAAAAAAAACTTCCAAAGATCAAAGGACACCAAGCAATATTTCCTTTAATGAAAGAAGCCATGCATATTGTTGTTTCTTTTTTCAAAAAAGAAACTAAAATTAATATTGAAATAAAAGCATATTCTGTGGTCTCTCTTAACATTTAATAGAAGGAAAAATCCTCTTCAAGATATCTCAATTCCCAGTGACTGTGGCATGTTACACCCATGCACTGTTCCTGGCACCAACAATGGAAGCAGTTTGACACCACTTTCTTTTGCAATTTATTCTCAGCTTCTCACTTAACCTTCAGCTCTAGGATCCTTTGCTACAGAGATGTAATCTAGTTGATTTGGTCCAGGCTGTAAGTACCAATTTTGCACACTTCAAGGACAGCTAAGACAAATACTATGCTTTTTTCTGCTTTCCAGGAAAATCTGCAGTGCATTTGACAAAGAGGAGATTTTATTTATTTATTTATTTAGCATATGGCACATGTTAGCCAGGGATCACTGATGAGGCTGGATGCCTCTGTGAAAGGAATTTTTTCAGGTGGTGGTTATCTTTACCTGTGAGATGCCCAAATGCCGATAGGGTTATTGCCGATAGCCTATTCCCCGATAGGCATTTGGGGAAGGCTCATTTCTTATCCCTATGCAGTTTATTCGTTCACGGGAATCGAAACACCGAGCTGCCAGACTTAGCAATGCGCAGGCCCAGCATCTTGCCACATGAGCCACCATGGTTCCTTAAAGAGGTGGTTTGCATATGAGGATTGCATATTAGCCATTTTGGGCAGCCATTTTGTATTTCTTTTTCCTGGGTTTACACAATATGTTGAATTAATCAAATGAGCTAGGTTTACATCACATGATAAAGTATGATATTAAAAAAAAAACCTAGCCAAAGCTAATTCAGTTTCGTAATGTGCTAGAAATATACCTACTAGAACTTGAACTGACCTACCGTATATACTCGAGTATAAGCCGAGTTTTTCAGCCCATTTTTTGTGCTGAAAAAATCCCCCTCGGCTTATACTCGAGTCAGATTCCCTCTGAAAAAAAATGGTGTGGAGTCGCTGCCGCCGGAGCGGCCCCAGTCCCGCCGCCTCGGGAAGGGAAAGGCAAAGCGCTTTTGCCTTTCCCTTCCCGGCTGGGGCTGTTGGGAGTCGCTGCCACCGGCGCGCCCCAGTCCCGCTGCCTCGGGAAGGGAAAGGCAAAGCGCTTTTGCCTTTCCCTTCCCGGCTGGGGCTGTTGGGAGTCGCTGCCGCCGGCGCGGCCCCAGTCCCGCGTTGCCTCGGGAAGGGAAAGGCAAAGCGCTTTTGCCTTTCCCTTCCCGGCTGGGGCTGTTGGGAGTCGCTGCCGCCAGAGCGGCCCCAGTCCCGCCGCCTCGGGAAGGGAAAGGCAAAGCGCCTTTTGCCTTTCCCTTCCCGGCTGGGGCTGTTGGGAGTCGCTGCCGCGGCGCGGCCCCAGTCCCGCCGCCTCGGGAAGGGAAAGGCAAAGCGCTTTTTGCCTTTCCCTTCCCGGCTGGGCTGTTGGGAGTCGCTGCCGCCGGCGCGGCCCAGTCCCGCCGCCTCGGGAAGGGAAAGGCAAAGCACTTTGCCTTTCCCTTCCTGGCTGGGGCTGTTGGGAGTTGCTGCCGCCAGTGCGGCCCCAGTCCCGCGTTGCCTCGGGAAGGGAAAGGCCACGGCTTGGAAGGCCGCCGCTGGAGCGAAGCTGCGCCGCCGCTGGAGCGCTGCGCGCAGCACTGCGCTAGCATCGGATCGGGCGCGCCGGACGGTTCCGACCGAGCCCCGAGCGTCGTCTTTGGCGCCCGCCCAGTGCCGCGGAGATCCCTGTACCGGGAGAAGGGGAAGACACCCCCGGGCGGGGCAGGGAGAGGAGCTTCTCCCGCCCACCCTCTTTCCGCGCCCACTGGTGTCCCCGCAGGGCGACCCCTGCCCGCAGTCGCCGCTGCTTGAAAGAGACGGGCCGGGGTGGGTAGAAAGGCGCCGGGCGCCCTTGGAGGAGAAGGTCCCGCGTTCGCCTGTCTGCCCGCGGATGTCAGCGGAGCAGCCGCTGCTACGGGAACAGTTTACTGCCATCGCCCTCAAAAGGGGGGCAACCGGACAGGGAATCCGAGGGCAGCGCTCGTTGCGTGCCGGAGGCGACAAGCCCCGCTCGGGTGGACGTGTTGCCCAGAGACCCCGGACGAAGCAGCGGCAAAGCTCCGCTGACATCCGCGGGCAGACAGGCGAACGCGGGACCTTCTCCTCCAAGGCGCCCCGGTGCGCTTTCTACCCACCCCAGCCCGTCTCTTTCAAGCGGCGGCGACTGCGGGCGGGGGTCGCCCTGCGGGGACACCGTGGGCGCGGAAAGAGGGGCGGGCGGGAGAAGCTCCTCTCCCTGCCCCGCCCCAGGGGTGTGTCTTCCCCTTCTCCCGGTACAGGGAGCTCCACGGCGCTGGGCGGGCGCCAAAGATGACGCCGGGGCTCGGTCGGAACCGTCCGGCGCGCCCGATCCGATGCTAGCGCAGCGGCTGCACGCAGCTTCGCTCCAGCGGCGGCCTTCCAAGCCGTGGCCTTTCCCTTCCCGAGGCGACGCGGGACTGGGGCCGCTCCGGCGGAGAGAATTGCTGAGCCGAAGGTGCCCTGCGAAGCCTCGTTCACCAGCCCAGCCGGGAAGAGGAGCAGCCGCTGCTACGGGAACAGTTTACTGCCATCGCCCTCAAAAGGGGGGCCAACCGGACAGGGAATCCGAGGGCAGCGCTCCTTGCGTGCCGGAGGCGACAAGCCCCGTCGGGTGGACGTGTTTGCCCAGAGACCCCGGACGAAGCAGCGGCAAAGCTCCGCTGACATCCGCGGGCAGACAGGCGAACGCGGGACCTTCTTCTCCAAGGGCGCCCGGCGCCTTTCTACCCACCCCCGGCCCGTCTCTTTCAAGCGGCGGCGACTGTGGGCGGGGGTCGTCCTGCGGGGACACCAGTGGGCGCGGAAAGAGGGGCGGGTGGGAGAAGCTCCTCTCCCTGCCCCGCCCGGGGGTCTTCCCTTCTCCCAGTACAGGGAGCTCGCGGCGCTGGGCGGGCACCAAAGACAACGCTCGGGACTCGGTCGGAACTGTCCGGCGCGCCCGATCCGATGCTAGCGCAGCGGCTGCGCGCAGCTTCGCTCCAGCGGCGGCCTTCCAAGCCGTGGCCTTTCCCTTCCCGAGGCAACGCGGGACTGGGGCCGCACCGGCGGCAGCAACTCCCAACAGCCCCAGCCGGGAAGGGAAAGGCAAAAAGCGCTTTGCCTTTCCCTTCCCGAGGCGACGTGAGATAGTGAGATCGTTTCCCAAATTAATTATTTTTATTTTTGAAATTTACCAGTAGCTGCTGCATTTCCCACCCTCGGCTTATACTCGAGTCAATAAGTTTTCCCAATTTTTTTGTGTAAAATTGGGTGCCTCGGCTTATATTCGGGTCGACTTATACTCGAGTATATACGGTAATTAAAAATGTGATGTGGAAACAGCTTTAAAGGTGATGCAATATTCAGCCTTTTCAGTCTGTTTTAGTATTTGATCCTTGATCTTAGCTGCGTGAGTGTTGAATATGTACTTTCACAAGGTTATGTCATGTATTTTTCTGCACATGTCAATGAAAGCGCATAAGAGAGAAAAGGCAATCTGAAGGGAAAGTTACTAGAACTTTCAGCACCAATTTCCTTCCACACTCTCTTCTGTGTGTATATGCATGTGTGTGTGTTTTAATTTTTGTGTTTGATGATAGATCTGCCATCATCATTCCTCCCTCACAGATATATACCTGAATGTATCAACACATAGACACAACGCTTGACTCTCAGAACTAGTCAGAGAACACTGTGGTTCCATAAAACATATTTTAGGAATCCCACTCTCTCTTATTCTCACCTGGGGTACTTTTGGATAGACACAAATTTTAAGCTTGACACAATAGCTGACTGGGGAATTATGGGAGTTGAAGTCCATACATCTTCAAGTTGCCAAGGCTGAAAAACACTGGTCTAGGCCATTACAACTCAAACTAGTTTAGAGGCACATTTTATAGTTAGGTTCCCTATATTATCGAAAACAGAACAGGACAGTCCTACCAGATATTGCTAGGATGGACAAGAGCTGAAATCCACAACATCTGCAGGACATTAGACTGTTTGTATACTACTCATCTCTACTGGTCCAACTAGACTGAGCAGAATTGACATGGCATCAAACACTGTCAGCTGGCGGGGACCAGAAGATGAGCTTGTTTTCCACACTGGCCCCTCTTCTATGGAACATCTTACCTTTGGAGTGCAGAATGGTTCCAACTCTATTACCCTTTCATCAGCCGCTAAAAACCTGGCCATGTTCCAGTTCCTGGGGTGCTGAATGTATCAATGATCTCATTTCTTGGATGTATTAACTGGCCAAGTATCTTGCTCCTATGTATATTTCATCTGGATGTTTTTAGTGTTTTAAAATGTTTTAGTATTTTTAACTGTAATTTATTTTTTGAATTGCAAGACATTCAGACTTATTGACTGAGATAGGCAGCTACTGAAATGGAATGAACGAATGAATGAACGAATGAATGCAAATACCTGTCTCTTTTTCGAAATGTAATTATTTAGTTCATCATGTCACTAAAAAGGAAGATAGCTGTATGGGAAATAAAAGGTTTGTAGAAGTGCAAAAATGTTTTATAACCCATAACAGCATGATAATAGCTATGGGGGGAAATAGAAATTTGGGAGGTAAACATACCTGAATAAAATACCCCGCCCCCCCCAAAAAAATACCCACAGAACTGAACAGGGATATTATATATACCAGCTTCTTGTTACAAGATCCACTTATTACTATTATAATTTATGTAAAGAAGGCAAAATCAGAAAATAGGGACCTACATTTTTGTATTATCTGGAGCAGCATTGCAAATCCCTCTATTTCCATAGTTAATCATATAATTCTTCAATCGTGCCAGGATGATAGAAATATAACTTCAATTTTTTAAAATGGAAATACAAAAATGAATAATAAATATATGACAATTTACAACTATATTAAGACGCTAGCATTCATACCCACAATGAGCTTATTCAGACAGGATTCAAACTGGTTTACCCACAAGAGGCTTACATTTCATTACAGAGACGCATTGCCTTGAGTCTGGGTTGTACCTGGAAGAGAACAGAATCATGTAATTCCTTTGGGACAGTTTTCACTTACTGCTGACATGATGAGTTCTCCACCTAAGTTCTGGATTTCAGCTTTGACTTGGCTGCAGATTTTGAGTTGGTGGGAGTAGAGCTTGATTTGTTCCAAGTAAGCGAGTAAGTCTTGCTTACATGACCAGTCTGGACACTAAAAAACAAAAGCAAAAATGTATAGTAGTATGATTGGGTTAACTACTTTTAACATCAGGGATCCAAAAGAAAAGTGAGTTAAGAGGGTGCGATAACTCCCTCCCCCCAATTTCCTTTTTTCTTTTTCTTTTAAACAGACATCCATACTATTTAAACTGATTTCGGAAGAAGCACTTATGCATTTCAGAAGTGGCTTCTAGGTGCTTGGAGGGAAAGGTCAGGGAAATGAAATGAAAACAAAATATTCATCGAGGGTGAGCAAATAATTGTGCTGTCCTTTGGGTTTTGGCCATCTCACAATCCTGTTTATGCCCGCTGTCTTTCCTCCAGGCATCCTAGATATCTTGTGCTCCTTATCAAGATTTATGTAACAAAGCATTGCTTGCTGGAACTCAGATGCTGGTGAGCATCATAAATTTACAGTTGCTCTATTGTACTGCTGCCAGTTTGCTTGTTTGATAGTGTTATGCTGTTTTTACAAGAGGGACATAATAATGAACTCCATGTTGTTTTATGCATCTAATACCTATGTGGTGGCGATGGTGTTGTTTGAACTTGGTTTTTTTTTTTTTTTTATGTCTGGAACAGCAAATATAAATGTCCCCTTCAGGAATAAAATATTATGGAGCTGAATAATCACCCATACTTGTCATTCTGCAAAACATTATGAATAGTATCTTCAGTGTGTGTTCTCCTATTTCAATGAGTGAGTTTCTGTGACCTGAATGTGAAAAAGACAACTGACAGCTTTTTCACATGCAGCGCAGAGGTGGTATTCAACCGGTTCTCACCGGTTCTGGAGAACCTGTAGCAGTGATTAGGGATGGGTCGCGTTACTGTTAGTAACTTCTGGCTGGCCAAACCGGTTCTCTGGTGGCTGGTCACTCAGTTGCCCCACCCACCTGATGCTCGCTCACACCGCTCGCCTGCCCGCCCCCAACTGAGCAGCCCTGATCTGCCTGCCCTGCTCACAGGTAAGCCTGTGAGTCGTGCTAGGCCCTCACCCACTGCGCGGGGCCTTTCCGTGCCTCCCTCCCACCGCTGGGGACCTTTCCAGGCAGGAGGAGGGGTGCTGGGCCAGTCCAGAGAGTGGGGGGGCAGCGGTGGCGGCAGCGCAGCTATGGGAAGGAGCCCCAGGAATTCCTGGCCTCTCTTTCAGAGCGCGTCTGCCGCCCTCCCAGCCCAGCAGAGCAGAGAAAGCGGAAGAAAAGCAAAGGGAAAGGTTTTGCAGATTTGGAACAGGGGAAAAAGAATTAGCAAGACCAGCTCCACTTTTTGATGCAAAGCACCTCAAGCATCCAGTAACATGATCATGCAGTTGATAGGTGACCATCTCCAAGCAGATAGCATCATCTAGTAACCCAGAACCTACATGAGTCTTCTAACTCTTGGTAAGGTGATTTTGGGTCCATTCACAGCATGCCAAACCAACATTCACATTGTCCCGTCCCCCCCCGGCTCACTGCTCATAAGTTCTTCCCAGAAAAGAGGTGTGTGTGAGAGATGGAGACAAAGAAGGGAAAGAAGGAAGGAAGGGAGGGAGGAAGAAAGAAAGAGCAAGAAAGAAAGAGGAAGGGAGAGAAAGAAATAAAGAGGAAAAAAGAAAGAGAAAGAAAAAAAGAGGAAAAAAGAAAAAAGAGGAAGGGAGGAAGGGCAAGAAGGAGAGAGCAAGAAAGAAAGAAAGAGCAAGAAAGAAAGAGGAAGGGAGAGAAAGAGAGAAAGAAAGAGGAAGGGAGAGAAAGAGAGAAAGAAAGAAAGGAAAGGAAAGGAAAGAAAGAAAGAGGAAGGGGGAGAAAGAGAGAGAGAAAGAAAAAAAAGGAAGGGGGAGAGAGAATACTCTGTGGTATTATTTTTAATTGTTCCATTATTTATCATATATTAATATTTTGCACTGTCCCTACATCTAAAGTGATTTTACTGCCTTTCTTTTGCCCAGGTATTTTTCAGGCTTTACATGTCAATAATCCAGAGCATAAATACAGGTGCGTTTAACAGAGTTGAAAGGGACTATGGAGGTCTTTTAGTCCAACCCCTTGCTCAGGCAGGAAAACTCTGAGGAATCCAAAATCTGAATAGAGGTCCAGGGAAAGGTGTCTGAATAACATAATAACACTTAGAAAGGGACCTTGGGGGGAACCCTATACCATTTCAGAGAAATGGCTGTCCAGTCTTTTGTTAAAAACTTCCAGTGTCGGAGCACTCAGAACTTCTGGTGGCAAGCAGTTCCACTGGTTAATTGTTCTCACTGTCAGGAAGTTTCTCCTTACTTTTAGATTTCTTCTCTCTCTGTTCAGTTTCCATCCTTCTGGTGCTTTGGAAAATACATTGCCCTCCCCCCTCTTTCTGGCAGCCCCCTAAAAGCCTGTTGCCTATCATCCTCTTGGGCAAAGCATGTGAGCCATTTCCTCCTTTCAGTGGTCTGTGAAAGTACATCTATAGATAGATAATAAAGTCAAAAAAAAAAAAGATGAACAACATTTTTACAGAACTATACATACATTGAGTCTGGGTGTGACAAGGAATGGCTGGGAGGGGAGGGGCCAGGTGAGTGAGTCTTGACGTGAGTGACATTGAGTTGGCCACACCCACCCATTCACATGACCACCCTAGTCACATGGCCAAGCTACACCTGCCCAGTCATGTGACCCTAAGCCACGCCCACCAAATAAGCCATGCCCACAGAACCGGTAGTAAAAAATGTCAAATTCCACCACTGATGCAGCTGCTTCGATGCACCACTCAATCTCTCCAAGACAGTTTGAAACTGACCCTCCGTTGTCTTCAGTTATCCTGAAGACCCACAGAAAAAAGGGAGAGATCACCATGAGACCCTCAGTACTTCCTCCAACTGATCAGTGAGGGGTATAAAATTAAAGAAATAAGCAAGTCATTCCAAGAAGATATCAAAGGCACCTTTCCCTCATTCGCTGTTAAGGGTAAAATCTCTCTGTGAGCTTCCAGAGCCAAATGCAAGAATATTGACCATTCTACAGCTCAGGAGCTGGTAGAGAGGAGAAACCAGAGATTCCACTAGAGCTCTACAGTTCTGAGAGAAAACATTTGATGTCTTTTCTCATAAACTCTTGCATGATTGATCAGATCTGGAGCTGGTTTGGAATCAGTTCAAAGGTGTCATGCCCCTGTCAGAGCCTGAATCTGAGGAGGAAGCCAGACAGCTGACAGGGAATGGGAGTGTGGCTCTGTTGGCTGTGGAGGAGGCTGGGGAAGGGCAAAGTCTGGCTGGGCAGAGCAGGGAAGAGATAGAACAAGGGAGAGGGAGTCTATCATCAGTGATATAATATTCAACACAGAAGTAATGAAAATAGAAGGCATTCAAAAAGAGATCTCCGTGCTCTTCTACAGTAAACAACACAGACAGGCACTAAAAACTTTAAATGGATTATTATTGCACACTTATGGTAATTGGAATCTATAAACTACTAAAACCTACTTGTCTGTGTGTAATTAGCTGAATGGTATGTCACAGGACAATTTTTGAATCAAGGTAGCTCAAAACTGCTAGCTTCCAGAATGTGTAGAAAATCCAGGACCCATTAAACCTATGCAAAAAAAAAATATGTAAATTTCAAGGATCTTTACGCCAGTTGTATTTGCAAATTTGTGACTGCTTCGGCCCTGCTACCGTCAGCTATGGTCATAGAATCATGATTTCCAATGCTCCCTGTCTGTTTCCCATAAGCAAAGCTAATGAGAAGCTAGCAGGAAGTCAGATCTGGTCCCACTGCTTTTTTGTCTGGCTGGGGTCATCCTATTTATCTCTTTAGGTAAGGAAATATTGAAAAAAGAAGACCCAACAGATCATAAGTTGTCTGGTTAGAGCTAAGTAAGAAATGGTATTATCATTTAACACTTTGCAATAAATAAAAGAAAATTTTCTACTTATTCATAATTCAAAATGTTAAAGATAAAATTGAATAATAATAGAAAATCCCTCTAACTGTATTTATTTATTTAAGAAAAAAAAATTATGGCCACTCAACTTACTCTCAGTGACTCTGGGCAGCTTACAAGGATATATACTGTATTAAGTAAATCTTTTGCCTCAGCAATTTTCCAAAGAAATACATTTACTTCCCTTGTTCTACTGATTTCAGAATTTGGAACACTAAAATTCATGTTCAATAGAGTGAAATATATAAAAAAGCAACAGAAATCTAGATGGACTTGACTGCAGTACTGATTTCAGTGGGATCTCACTAAATAGCAGATAAAGTGGAACCAAATTTATATTATTCTAAACAGCCAGACAGCTATCTTAATTGCCCTGATTGTACTTATCATTATCATATTACTGTAATTTTTGTCTCAATCATCTTAACGTATTTAAAATCTCTTTATGGTAATTTATGGATATGCAATAAGACAGAATCCTAATAAAAACGTCTTAATTAGAACTTGCTTTTTAAGTTTCTAACTTCTACAGTTTTGTGACATAAACATAAAATGGGTTTTTATAACTTTGTGTGATCAGCTTCCCACCAAGTGATTTCTAGTTAACATTAAGGAAGACTGATGTTTCTTCAACAGGCACTAATGTGTGAAAGTTTTCTTTCTAAGTACATAATTGAGTTGGGGGTGGGGGAGATGAGAAAGCATTTCATGGGAAAATAAGGTAGCCAGAAATTCTGCATTGGGATCTATTTATATTACTGAATTAAATGGCATGCTACACCATAACCGATTGGATTTGCAATTCATTGCAAACTGTTCCCTACGGAGGAGAAACATCCATGTGGATCTCAACAAATGTGGAATGCAAACTACTTTCCAGAACTTCCAGAAAGACGACTAGGAAATTAACCTTTCCAATCCTAAAGAAATGTGCCCTGGCATAAAGCTTCCTCCTGGTACAAATGGTGTACGGTGAAAAGAACAACAAATGAGAATTATATTTAAAGTAAAATAATAGTCTCATGTATAATAAAGCATAAGTGCTCTAGGAAGATAGTCCCTAGTGTAATCAATCTTGCTTCCCTCCACTAGAAAAGAGACAGGAAAAGCAGTAGGAAAATACAAAAATCAGACCAAGCTGTGTGGATTCTCCCAGAGCTGGCCAGTAGAACTCTATGCTTCAGACATGGAAATTGCATAACAAAATACAGCTTTGAGGCAGGAAGGGAGGTTTATGAATAGTTGTATTAACTACTGGAACATTTGTATCTTGCCTTTCAATCAAGGTAATCATGAGCCTTTATTAGCCCAAGGAAAAGGACAAAGAGTTTATTAGCGAAATTATTCTTGATTTTAATGTCCTTTGGCTATAGTAACAACAATCCAGAGAGGAAGAAGTGAAACATCAAAAGGCCCTGGTGTTTTCTCAATGAAAAGAAGGCCTGTGACTGTGCTGCCAAATGTCTTACTTTCTGGAGTGGTGAAAAGCATCTAAGAATATAATTAAAACAAGAAATTGGCAATATAATTTGAATGTAGAATAAACATTGATTTCCAAAGAATTTTAAGTGATCTGGGGGAAGCTGCATATGGTGGAGTTTCTTCATTCATGTAGAAGTTGGAAGAAAGAAAAACCCCACAAGAAATCAAGTTTATGTTGCAGAGAAATACAGCCAGAAGACCTCAAACAGTAAAATCTGTACTTGTCAAATTACTACTGACAGTTATACATGGAAGCAACCTCTTTCTACTGTACATATGGCTTCCCATGGATTTCTAATTGGATTTGCACAGTCCACGTGGGGGGGAGGGGGGAGATCAAGTAACTCCAACCTTATTTTCAACAAGAGATGAGGATTATATTTAAAGTAGAAATAACAGTCCAAATACAATCATGCATGGAAAGTGTTATAGGAGGACAATTTATAAAGTGATCAATTTTGTTTCCCTCCACAGGAAGAAAAAGAGAAAAAGCATAAGGAAAACAAGGGAATAGTGAATGTGAAACAAACCAAATGGGTACTTTCTTACCTCACAAGTAGAATTCTGGTTTTGAGACAGGAAAATTGCATAATAAAAGCCTTATTTTGAGACAGTTGTGGTATAAGGTAGGATGAAAGATTGTGTTTGAGGCATCTTCTAGCTTGCCTTTTAATCCTGGTTTATTCTGCAAGCCCTTATTACTCTAATACAAGCGTCTTCAAGCTTGGCAAGTTTAAGACTTGTGGACTTCAACTCCGAGAATTCCTGAACTAACATGACTGGAGGAGGAATTCTGGGAGTTGAAGTACACTAGTCTTAAAGCTGTCAAGTTTGAAGACCCCTGCTCTAATAAAATGACAATTTTGTAGTGAAATTATTTCACTAATTATTTCAAATAGAAAACAGTGTGAATATTAGAAGAAGCAAGCCTGAAAAATGCAAGATAATTTTAGCATAAGACTTCAACCAAGCATTGACTGACAAGCTCATAGGCTTACTTTCTTGATGGACCTATCAAAAGACATAACCAAAGACCCAGTTTGAATTCATCAGTTCAGTTAAAACATACCACATTCTCCCCATCATGCAACAATCAACCAATTCAACAATCACAGGAAAAGAATTCCAACCATCAGACATCAATATTAGCCATCACAAAGAAAGCAACTGATACAAAGATAAAACCACCATTTTAGCATCTGAATAAATAATCTACCAATAACTAGGTATCGGTCACATTGCAAAGCAACATTTGCTCACAAATCACTTATCAGATATGTTCAAAGCAGGCAAGACAGAAGAACATAAAATCCCCACATCTGTAAAACTCCTGCATTGATGATGCTACCTTGAAGATTAATCAAAAAGCACCTTTGGGAAATTAATGAAACATCTGCAATCTTCAGATCAATCTTGGAGAACTCTTACAATGCAACGAGTCAATTCTGAGCCACACATTCAACTTCTTCTTCTTGTTGTTATTGTGAAGTCGTGTCTGACACATCGTGACCCTATGAACAACGTTCCTCCAACCCTTCCTGTCCTCTCCCATCCCTCGGAGTCCATTTACGCTCAGTGACTCCACCCAGCCACCTTGTTCTCTGCCGTCCCCTTCTTCTTCTTTTGCCCTCAACCGTTCCCAGCATTAGGCTCTTCTCCAGTGAGTCCTCCTTTCTCATTAGATGGGCAAAGTGAGTTTCATCTTCAGGATCTTCACATATTCTTCACACATCTTCAGGATCTTCACACATTCAACTACCATGACACTAATGAATCTGAGTCAGATTTCTTTCAACAGTAATGTTGTCCCTGTATATATTTAAAATATATCCTGCTAAAGGAAATGTCTTATATGATAGAGCTAATGTTAAATCACAACATATCCCCCAAGGCAACAATTCCATACTGCCTGATTCAATGGTTTCACAATTTTACATTTAATGGTCTGAGATGGCAGGAAACCCAAATAAAAGTCATTCACTTGAAACTGTTCTATTTAATGAACTGTAAAAGGTCAAAGATACGCAACACTGAATCTTCATTACAGACTGATTGCTTATTTCAGGCACACTTTCACATTAGAGGCTACATGAGAACGAAAAAAAATGTGTTTTTTTTTTTTAACTTGGTTTATGATGGAGGTGTTGACTGGGAGGTGGTCTCAGGCTAACAGAGCTGTGCTTTGAAAGGTACTGTGAATGATGAACTGTGTTCCACTGAAATGACATTATTAGCTTTGGCAAGAAGCTAATTCAGCTATCTTCCAATTTTGCCAACCATAAAGAAAATCTTTGAAAAAATATGTGTTTAAACTGCAGAATAATAAAGCACCTAGCTCACAGTTCACTGGCAGGCATGCTCGTTGTTGTGGAAGGTGTGCACATAATAGGAAGAGATAAATGGGAACAATGCCAAGCAGCTATTTCAGCAGAGGTCTCTGTACTCTTGGTTGCTGATTTGGTCCTCTCAGTTTTCTGCCAGGCTACCACATTCAACACAAGCACTTGGATCAGGGTTGCAAAGATACACATGAAGAAGACTCTAGGCCATTATTACAATGTGCACATATAACTTATTTTACACACACACTTTACAAAGCAAAAGAACCCATTAAATCCAGACAGTGAGTTAAATGTACCTCATGAGTTAATTTGTCTTTAGTAAGAACATACTCAAAATGATATTTAGTTATTTAACAATGCCTATCATCCAATCCACTCCAAATGGAATCTAGATGGAATCTACCCAAGTCCAAAGATGTGCACTAAAATAACCAAAGTCAACAACAAGCAAAGAAACTCAAAAGCATCAAAGGCACAATTCAGTTAACATAAGGGCTAAATCTCCAAAGAAACAATGCTTTGACCTGTCAGAAAACATATACAATATGAACTATTCATACTACTATCTTCTCCTTTGCTTTTTTTCCCTATCACTCTATCTTTTGTCCACCCAAACAGGTAGACTAGACTAAGAAACAGACTGTGTAGTAGACCACGGGTGTCAAACTCGCTGTGTCACATTGCCATCATGTGACATATTGCAACATTTTCCCCTTCGTGGAGCTGGGGTGGGTGTGGCCTGCGCATGACACATCTGGCCCATGGGCCGCATTTTGACACCCCTGGTATAGACCTAAAGCTACTTTTGTTAGAATGGTTATAGTAACAGAATCTTGCAAGTTTGAATGAGCTTCCTTGCTCTGCTGTTTATCTTCATGTGAATCAGGAGGAGCGGAGCTGAGACATTTTCCTAAAGCATTTTCTTGGCCTGGATTCAATATTCATTTATCTGATTGTTGCTTTGGTAATACATTTTCACTTTAGCTAAATTCCAGGACCAAAAATAGTCTTGAAGTCACAAGGCAGAAAAGCAAAATAGACAGCAAAATTCTTGTCTCTATTATATAGGCAAACAAACCAATGCAAATTTAATAAATATTTGTACCTCATTTGGTCTTGTGCAGGCTTTTGTCTGATTATAAAAGGGCATTTAATTCTTGCTATACTACACAAAAAAATATAGCATTTTTATTTTATTTTTATTTATTTAAAAATCCTCTTACTTGAAAAAACAAGATAGCATTCCTGTAAAACAAGAGGTTTTATTATGAAGCCAATTATGAAGTTTAAAATTCAAGTTAGCAAAATAATTTTAGAATGGTGACAAATAATTAACTGGTGCATGTGGATCTGGTTTAATAATTCATTCTGCAACAGCTGTAGTAAATTCTTAGCAATCTGCTTGACAAAGAGAATAGGCACCTGACAAAGAAGATAAAAAATACAACAGTATTTGGAGCATGGGGTCAGTTGTAACAGGAGACATGTTATGCTCTCCCTGTTATCTTACCTGATTAGAAATGAGTCTTGCAAGAACATCCATCCTAGATCCTGACTCAGAGATCATTTTAGCTGCATTAATCACATCTGATGTATTCTTCAGTGGTCCTCTGCCCCTTTAATTAAAACAAAATATATATAATGAATATTAAACATCTGTACAATCTTAGAATAAATATGAGAATACAATTTATTTTAGTCCTCTAAGAATGTCTCTGTTGCATTTGAAAACAAGAGATGTGTCTGCCTAAAAGGTGATCACATTTTTATCTACTGCATGTGTGGTGGCTCTGATTCTGAAGGTGGCCTACAATTTACTATAAACATATTTTAAATCTACTTGTAAAAGGTAAATTAGCAACACCACATGTTGTCTGAATGAACAGGAAGTGAAGAGAATTATTATAGCTACACACACACACACACACTTTATATATATATATATATATATATATATATATATATATATATATATATATATATATATATATATATATATATATAACAAACACACACAAACAAATAATCAAGGTACACAATCTTCTCAGAGCAATAGCAATTTAAAGAAATTTGGCAAGCTTTTAACAAAATTTGCTGAACTGCTAGAAAAGGAGACAAACAACCTCTTTGCACGACTCTAAGACCAAAATTCAACAGACCTCACCATTTAAACACACCTTACCTTTGAAAAGGGCATTGAAAGAACATGTGAATATTTCTATTTTCTTTAATGGGCAAAGCCAAAGACATTCTTGAATGGGAATTTCAAATAGCACTTTTGAAAAGAAGGCAAAACATTAAATTTGTTTGGGATGTCAAAGGATGTTGGCTTAACTTGCATGAGAGAATGGCCTTCCAAACAGATACTTGACATATCAAATAGGGTGGTTATTTTTTGTAGAGGGGAGGCTACATATCCTGCTCAATATCTGCCTTGAGGATTATTGTGAAAATGTTAAAATCACACTGTTACAATGGAAGTTTTATAAAATTATGTACCATTTATTTATTTATTTATTTATTTATTTATTTATTTATTTATTTATTTATTTATTTATTTATTTATTTATTTATTTATTTATTTATTTATTTATTTATTTATTTATTTATTTATTTATTTATTTATTTATTTATTTATTTATTTATTTATTTATTTATTTATTTATTTATTTATTTATTTATTTATTTATTTATTTATTTATTTATTTATTTATTTATTTATTTATTTATTTATTTATTTATTTATTTATTTATTTATTAATAAGTAATTAATTCTATCAAAGCCAACCAGGCCACTTAATAATTTTAGTAAAATATGCTTCTAAGCCATGCCTGCAAGAAAGCCACTGCATTCTTTCTCCCACCTCACCCTCTACACAATATTCCTGGTTGCTTCTATTTCTATTAAAACAATTTGTGAAAGCAAAATATAGTACTTCAACATACAAAGTAGCTTTGCAAATGAGAAATTTCATTCTCAGTGGTAAGCCCAAAATGCAAAACATTATACCACTGAGATCAGTAAAGAGAAATTAATCCAAAGCTTAGAAAATTCAGGAAAATACACAATTTCCAACCTGCTGGCCCCCAGGTTTTCAATACAAGCCATAACAATTTCATATAAATCATGACATAATCAGACAAATGAGACAAATATATTTTGCAACACTTGCGCTCAAAGGGAGGTCAAAATGTGCACTGAAACATGTGTAAAAAGGAGCTTTGAGTAGATTAGGTTAGATTAGATTAGATTAGATTAGATTAGATTAGATTAGATTAGATTAGAAGAGTTGGAAGGAACCTTGGAGGTCATCTATCCAACACCAACACCCCGCCCAAGCAGGAGACTCTACACCATTATAGTTATGGTTGCCATTTTGAATTTATTTATTTATTTATTTATTTATTTATTTATTTGATTTGATTTGCCAATTGTTTACAAGATAATAAGTATAAGTGTATACATAGTTGTGAATACATGAAATGGGTACATATAAGAAAAATAAAAGGAGAATAAGAGAAACAATAGGACAGGGACGGTAGGCACGTTGGTGCGCTTATGCACGCCCCCTACAGACCTCTTAGGAAAGGGGTGAGGTCAATAGTAGACAGTCTAAGGTTAAAGTTTTTTGGGGTTTGGGGAGAAACTACAGAGTCGGGTAGAGTATTCCAGACATTGACCACTCTATTGCTGAAGTCGTATTTCCTGCAATCAAGTTTGGTGCGGTTAACTTTGAGTTTGTATCTATTGTGTGCTCTTGTGTTGTTATGGTTGAAGCTGAAGTATTCATTGACAGGTAGGACATTGCAATGTATGATTTTATATACCATGCTTAAATCAGACCGAAGACGGCGTAATTCAAGGTTTTCTAGTTCTAGAATTTCAAGTCTGGTGGCATAAGGTATTCTACAACGAGTAGAGGAGTGGAGAACTCTTCTTGTGAAATATTTCTGGACTTTCTCAATTGTGCTAATATCAGATACGTAATGTGGGTTCCAGACTGATGAACTGTATTCGAGTATTGGTCTAGCAAATGTTTTGTATGTTCTGGTTAGTAGTGTGATATTACCAGAGAAAAAGCTACGTAGGATTAAGTTAACAACTCTTAATGCCTTTTTGGCTATGTAGTTGCAGTGGGCTCTAGCACTTAGATCATTAGAGGTGAGTATTCCAAGGTCCTTTACAGAGCTTGGGTCATCAACAAGATCTTGACTATTCAGCTTGTATTTTATTTTCTGATTTTTTTGCCAATATGTAAGACAGAGCATTTATTTGTTGAGATTTGAAGTTGCCATTTGTTTGACCATTCTGATACATAGTCAAGATCTTTTGTAGGGTAGCAGTATTGTCTGTGGTATTGAACAGCTTTACATCATCAGCGAAAAGAATGCAATTGCTCTTAATATGATCACAGAGGTCATTTATGTAGAGTATGAAGAGAGTTGGTCCTAGAACACTGCCTTGGGGGACACCACTATTGACAGGTACAGAATTTGATAGGACGCTCCCAATTTTGACCATTTGTTGTCTGTTTGACAGGAATGCTTCTATCCAGTTATTCAGTTGTCCAGAGATACCATAGGATTTTATTTTTAGGAGTAGTTTGTCGTGTACCACTGAATCAAAGGCTTTACAGAAGTCTATGTAGATTGCGTCTATTGCTTTGCCCTGGTCGAGTTGTGTCGTCCATATGTTTTTGCAGTGTAAGAGTTGCAGATTACAGGATAGTTTTTTTCTGAAACCAAATTGTTTATTGGAGAGTAGGTTGTTTGTCTCTAAGTGGAGGATGATGGATTGGTTAATAATTGATTCCATGACTTTACAGGTGACGCAGCATAAGGAGATTGGTCTGTAATTTTCAACTAGGCTTGGGTCTCCCTTTTTGAAGATGGGGATGACTGTGGCTTGTGACCATAGGTTAGGCAAGGAGCTGGTCCTGAAAGATTTTTCAAAGATTATGCTTAGAGGTTTGGCTATGGCAGTGGATAGCTTTTTTAAGAAGTAGGCACATATTCCATCAGGTCCAATAGATAGAGATGGTTTTAGATTGCGTAGTGCTTTTTCAACATTGTCTTCTGTAAAATCGATATGTATTAGATCATTGTTGTTATCTGTGGTACGGCTAGGAAATACTGGGCATGATCCATTGCTGTTTACAAATACTGAGCTGAAGAATGTGTTAAAGATGTTGGCTTTAGTGGTGTCGTCGTTACAGTCTTTACCATCAGGTCCTATCAAGGGTGGGATAGACCTTGAGTCTTTTAGTTTGTTGTTTACAAAATTGTAAAAAGCACGGGTGGAATTGGTGCTTAGAAGGTTTTCCTCTTGTTTAATGTGATAATTGATGCATTCGGTCTTTATCTGGTGGCATAAATTTTTGTATCGGCTTTTGAAATTGGCAACGTGACCAGATTTGTTTTTCCGCCAGAGTGATCTCTTTTTGGATTGAAGTTTCCTTATTGTTATGGGTAATCTGCTTTTTTGTTTTGTTTTGGGAGTTGTTGATGGTACATATAGTTTGATGACTCTTTTGACTTCAAGTAAAAATATGTTGTATGACACTAGATGAAATTATCTAAGAATAACTTCAATCACTGTTGTCAATGTGAAATACATAGAGAGAGAGATATGATGTTGCAGATAATTTTAAAAATTAATCAGATGCAACTAGACTTTTGTTATAGAAAACAAGGTTGCTTGGTATGCATCAAGCATGCAATGTGGGAAATGGGTTAGGACTTATGGACAAAACTAGAAAAGTCTTTTGGATTATTGGCTTTATATATGGCAACTGCAGCAAGGTTATTATAAGCACCAAGATGGGAAAATACAGAAATACCTATCCTGGAGGAATGGATTGCGAAGATGGCAGATCTTGCAGAAATGGCTAAACTGACTTCTTTGATAAGGAGGGAACAACACATACTTTTAAAACAGAGTGGAAACCCTTATGGACTTTTTGCTGAAAATGGATAAACATGAATTGATGATTTCAGGGTTTATGAGTTAAAATGTTTATGGGTAGAAAGGAATTAAAATATATAATTTGGGAGGGAGGAAATGATAATTTATGCGTTTGCATTGCTGCAAAGAAGATAAAAAGTCACTTCTTTAAATACTTATTTTTGTTTCTCTTTTTATCTTTCATTTTTTTATTTTGTTTTTTCATATTTCTTTATTTTTTCTACTTTTACTTTGGAAATGTAAAGTTATGTAAAGCTTTCTTTTAATAAAAATTATACCTTAAGAAAATTATACTGAGGGTGCATAGTCTTAAATCCCGGCAAATTCCTTTTGGGGGCAAAGGAAAACAGAAAGAACAGTGATTTCTAAAAGATACTCTGATTTTCCTGTTAGGATCATTTGCCTCCAACCTCTGTGTTAGTGATATCACTGATCCTTACTTATATCCAGAATTGATTAACTGCAAATCGAAAAGAAAAAATGTGGGGAGTTGCCCCCTCACATGTCTTTTTTTTTTCAAACTATTTTTTAATAAAATGACTGCTCCCCAAAGCACATTGAATTAAGGTTTGGTTTTAGCCATTCTTCTCATTCCTTCAGAGAAAAGAATTAACATTTTCTTTATCTGCTGCGTTTAAAAGCAAACATTGGAGCTTGAATTTCTGGCAGCCAATTTTTGTAATTACTTTGCTGAAAATAATCCTGTAAAATAAATTTGGATAGATCATTTCATTCTGAAAAAGGCCTGTTTTTAAATTAGATAATTTACATGTCTCAAATTCAGTCCTTAGAATTGGTAATAACACTTAAAATAATCCTCTTAGTAATACACAACACATTTGTATTTCTCATAATTTCTCAAATGTTACAATTTTAGAATATAATTTTAATCCAACAGTAAGATCTTTAACATTAAAACATTTCCCATAAATGTTTTGTACATTCAAATGTTTTGTATAGTTTTTGATACATATATGATGTGGATTTAGTTATAGACATTAATTCCATCAGAATGAAAGCACCTTTGGTTTCTTAGAAGCAGCCAAAGCTGCTGGTTCATATTGAACTCTGAAACATGCTTGAGCTGATTGTATTTCCACTGTGGAGAATTAGGTTGGCAATATTCCATCTGAAGTTGAGGAAAAAAACACCTTACAGCAATCGTTGCAAAGTAATTGATTTTAAATTGATTCCAGATTCCACCTGGTTTTCAACAGAACATTTTGCTCTATTTTTAAACTAGAGTTCTTCCATAGTTAAATATTCATGGAGAAGTTGATATCCACAGGTCAGATAGATGTGCAACAATCCTACATTTGCAAGCCTGAGGCCTCTTCCATGTTTGCCCTATTTCTCCAACACATGAGATGCCAGTACAATCTTGTAATATGTCTCATCAGAAATACCACAATCCTATTTCGGACATAATATTTAATGAGTCAAGAAAGAAATGGTCTTTCAAAAAATATCTGACATCACATCTTCTGCATTTCTGAAAGCAATTCGCACCCACACAGTAGCTTTGGTAGTTCCACCTTGCTGCTTAGAAGCTTGTGGAATTCTTATCAAATGATAAGAACATTATGCTTTGCCACCCACCTCCATCTGGAGAGAAAAGAGAGAGGGGAAATCTATCAAGTGGACAGCTTAAAACTGTTAAGTTTTTAGCTGGGAAACCACAAAAGAGAATACTATTTTCCTTCAAATGTTGAATATGGGTACTTGGCTTTGTGGTAATGGATATTTACTGAAAAACATAGCTTGGAGGAATTCTAGGGCTCTATCCAAAGTATACCTCAGCCTTTAAAAGAAATGGCTTAGTGCTAAGATTTCAATTCAGTAAAAGTAGCCACTTAAAATGAGCCAGTTTAGTATAGTGGTTAAGGCAACAGGCTAGCAATCAGGAGAGTATGAATTTTAATTCTGCTTTATGCATGAAACCTGCTGGGTGACCTTGGGCCAGTCCCTTTCTCTTACCCTAGGAAGAAACAGGCAATGGCAAACCACTTCTGAAAAACTTTGAGAAGAAAACTTCAGTAAATTGTCTGGGGGGAATTCTGGGAATTAAAGTTCACGGGTCTTAAAATTGCCAAGATTGGAAACTTCTTTCTTTAAGATATTTCAGTGTTTGTGTCTCCACTCATGACTAATTTTCTGAATGAAAAAGAATGGAGGGAAAATTACACTGATGGAGGAAACAACGAAAAGACAAGCTCTATAATGAGTGGAGAAATGAGGCTACGGGAACCTTCAGTCCTTCAGGCCATTTGGAGTTTCTCTGACAGCTCCAGTTGGCAGAAGATGGAAAATAAGAGTCGTGGAAAAGCACATGCAGCAGAATCTCTGTGATATCATCTCTTCTTCTATTTTTGCCAAATGAAAAAAAATTGTAAAAAAAAATCTTTTCAGATTTATCAGTTATGACTTTGAACAATTACTTTTCATTGCAATTTTAATGTCTATTTTGTTCTAACCTCATCTTGTTTTTATTTATTTATATTTTTCTTCTTGTAAATATCATAGATCACACATCACAACAGTCCATCTTGCTGGATACTGAGATCTGCACAGTTCCCCCCCACCCTTTGGAAGATTTGCTTGATCAGCTATTTCGACAAGAGAAGATCATTTGACTACAAATTATTCATGAACAGTATCCCTGGCAGGAAGTAAGAAAAAGCTTCTTTTCCCCAGCCCAGTGATAATGGTAAATATATGTGTAGGAATCAATGTCTGCATGCACTATTTTTAATTCCCAACAAGGAAAAAGTTGAAGTCTTTAGACTTGAAAAGATTGACCACTTCCACAAGTAAATAAATAATTTCTGTTAAAAACTAGCTGATAACTTTGAATTTACTATACTGATAAATATTTGTGCAAAACATATCTTCCTATTGTTTTTTTTTTGAAACAAATTTTATTAGTTTTAAAGACAAACAAAACATCATTAAACATTACAAACATAAAACCTCTTTCCATTGTAAATTTTTACAAGGCAGATAAAAGATTATTTTATACTGCATAATTCTAATTTATCCCATTTCCTTATAAACACATAAATATCTTTTAGCAAAGATTATTTCTCTTTACTCTCTTTACTCATTATTTCTCTTTACTTTTATAATTACATTTCTTTTCTATATTCATCTATTTTATAACCATCCTATTGATATTTTCATCTGACTTGTTTACAAATATTCTCGTCTAACATTCCTCCAAGGTTTTATTAATTCTTAATCAAACATAAACACACAAAACACAAAAACATAAAACTTCTTTTTGGAAAGTGGCTTGGCCCCAGGATACCTCTCTTTGTATGGACTTCAATTAAATTCTTATCTTATTAACCATTCTATATCTTCTATATAACTTCTCCCCGCTTTTCACTCTTCTTAATTCTATTTTATTTATTTCGTCTTACTTTAAATCATTATACTTGTATCTTTTGTCAATTCTTTTCCAATTATCCATTTATCTCATTCTCTCTAATATATTTTTAAAAATTTTTTTTCCTGGAATCACTGATCAAAGTATGATGCCTTTCTATCCCCTAGGTTAACATTTAGAATAATACCTAGTTCCCAATCTGATTCTGCTTAGTACATTCTACCTATTAAATTTTAAGAAAAGAAAAAAAAGAGAGAATAATAAATCTATAAAATAATTAAGTACATAATTACCATTCTACTTTTTTAGTACATTTTAAATAGTACATTTTAAACTAAAAAAAAAATAAAAAAAAGAGAGAATAAGAAAAAAGTTATGATAACATTAAGGGAATAACAAATTAAGCTCTATCATTAAATCTTAAGCATTTTACACATTCTCCATAATATTAAATGTTAAGATCTATCATTAAATCTTAAACATTGTAATATTCTTGTAATATTCCAATTGTCTACTTCAAAAACAAATGCTAAAATAATACATTTATAATAACATTAACACAATAGCCAATAAACTCTATATTTTAAACATTCCTTTTAATGTTTTATTAAATCATAAAGTCTATCATTATTAAGTATTTTGATATTTTAATATTTTGTTAGTTCTTATAAAATTCTAGTTTTCTATTTCTAGTACAAATACTACAATACTATCTTATGTACTTTTGCAGATCCTTCTTTTTTTTTTTTTATAAATTATACATTACCCTTTGTCCCTAAAGAAAAATTTCTTTTTCCCATCTTGTTTTATACCTTTGTGGCTTTTTTCCCCCTTTTCCCTTCCTTTCTTATCCCAAGGCTTTTCACCACCACCCCTCTCCTAACCTTCGCCTTTTTGGCTTCCCCTCTCTGTTGTATTCCTCTTTTCTTTTGCTTTCTGGCATTGTATTGGTTTTGCATCTCATTTTTCTCTTTCTTGGGTGTTTTTTTAGGTCTTAAGTCCTTCATTTTCCTTCCTCTCTTTCTCTTCTCTTTCTTAGTCTCATTGAAGATGGCTTCTTCTTCTTCTTCTTCTTCTTCTTCTTCTTCTTCTTCTTCTTCTTCTTCTTCTTCTTCTTCTTCTTCTTCTTCTTCTTCTTCTTCTTCTTCTTCTTCTTCTTCTTCTTCTTCTTCTTCTTCTTCTTCTTCTTGTTTCCTCCATTTGTTATTGTATTTGCTGATAAGTAGCAAGCGCCATTTCTAAGAAGTGAAAGATATCTCTCAAAGAGTCCTTTCTTTCTTTCTTTATTTTTCCATATTCCTTTCTTAGTTCATCAATAGATAGAGCCATTATAAACCTTTCTTCTTCTTTTTTTCCCCTCTTCTTCTTCTTAGAACGTTCTAAGAACGTTCAAGATGTTTCAAAACTTAAAAAACAGTTCCCCAAAGTCCCAAAGTCATCAAGCATCCAAACAGAGCAGAAAGTTCTTCCCTTTACACTTTCTCTTCCTGGGGTAATATCAGTTAAGAAAGAAAAAAAGAACCCAGTCTGTACTTTAAAGCCTTATTGCAATTAGCTTCTAGTCTCAAAATCTTCAAGGCATCTCCTCCAACAAAATCTTTATACAGTTTTTTTTTGTCATCTCCCTTCCCACTTATAACAAAGAGCTTTAAATTTTACCTTCTTTAGAAAAGACTTCCGGTTTGCCAGGGTTCGGTGGCGGCAGGGATTCGTGATCCAGCGCGATCCCTGTCACGCTAGCCGTCTTGGTGCCTCTGATCCCGACGGGTCTGGAGGATAAGGCTGCCACGTACAGGCAGCTGAAGATAGGGGGGATCCGGATAGGGGTTTGGGGGTGTCGCAGACCCCCTCCCCACCCAGCAAAACCCCCTTTTCTCAAGGCGGTGGAGCGGCGGTCAGTAATGGCCGCCACAAAGAAGCCGGCAACTGGATAAGAATGTGCAGGAGGAAGAAGGAGAAAGTTTGGAAAGTTTCAAAGTGAAAGTTTTTTGGTTACCGGGACTTTAAGATATATCTAATATCCTGAAAACTACGTTTCTTTTGAATGATACATTGTTTCCAGAGGAGATTCTAAAAGCAGCGAATAGTGCTGAAAGGGAAAGTTTACTCTCCTTCCCTACGGACTTAACAAAGGGACACTGAAAAATCTGCTTTTCTAAAGAAGGTAAAATTTAAAGCTCTTTGTTATAAGTGGGAAGGGAGGGCATTGTACTGACTTTGAATGACTTAAACAAAAGAATCAAAGAGCACATTTTCTGCTAAATAGCATATTGACTGGGAGTATGGTGGCAAGATAGATAGATAGATAGATAGATAGATAGATAGATAGATAGATAGATAGATAGATAGATAGATAGATAGATATTTTATTGGTAAATTTTTAAAAATGTCATTTAAGCTGCCATGAAAGCAACTTCTAAAGTAAAAATCTTATTCTGAGAAAAAGATATCACATAAAATATAAGAATTTTTTTGGGAGAAAGCATGATGGCATAAAACAACTGAAAATAATGTTAATCATTTTCATTTAAATCAGAGAAAGAGAAAGAGAGAAAGAAATTATAATATAAAAGCATGATGAAATAGAATTCCAAAGTTTAAATGTTTTGGGGAAAACTTTTCATTTCTATTGCCAATATATTTCACCAGTTGAAATCTCTTTGTCAAAACTATGTAAGCAAGCAATCAGGTAATATGTAAGTAAGTAAAAATGCTTGTGTTGTAAAGATAACTATGAGAAGCTGGAAGAATTACTGGTCCACCTATAACCTTAACAACATCTGCTACTAGTTTTTCTCTTTTATAGGAAACAGTGAGATGGCAGACCTACTTGATGAAAAAATCCTGAAAGATGACCATGGCAAATCACTTCTTAGTTGTTGCCAACAAAACTATGCAGATATGTTTATGAAAACAGCAGGAATTGAGCTTTTTTTTTTTTTTTAACAATGCAGTGTCCTTACTTGGTGCCTTGCTGATGAGCTGAGCTGCACCACTGCTAACTCTAGCCTAGAAAGTCATTAACATACTGGCTGGGGAATTCTGGGAGCTGAAGTCCACACATCCTGAAAGTTGCTGAGGTTGGACACCCCTACTGTATAGACTCATTGCAAAATTTAGAAGCCTGAACAGTTCCAAATTTGCAAAACATCTTCATGGAGAGGGAAACTCTTCACTGTACAAAGATATCTGCTATATATGAAGGAGATGGCAGAGGGGATATTTGCTAACATGTTAATTTTTTGTTCCTCTTTTCTGCAGGTAGAGTTTTCCTAAATTTGAAATGACTGAAGAGGACTAATGAAGCAGACAATATTGAAGATAAATTTATTGGTAGTGCTCTGCTATTACCACTTGCTCTGAGGTATAATCATACTGTTAGCTAGAAGTAAATCAATATATAAATAATGCTTTATTGAAGATGCTATCTGCCAGTTCTACAATTTCACATTTAAAGAGGAATACATTGAAAAATGTTTATTTGCAGATGTTAAGAACAATGTAAGAGATTGTGGTTGGGTTTCAAAGTTATATGGGAATGTTAGAAAATAGAAAAGATGTGGCAGGTTTCATGATAACCTTTATAATTGATAGAGGCTATTGGATTTCATAGAAATGGCTGCAACAGTCACTGGATTATGAACAGTACTTAAGATACTAAAATAGTCATTATTTTCTATTCAGCGTGTAGCAAAATAAAAATGTAATTTTAGACCTTTAGACCTTTCAATGAAGGAAAGACCTCTGAAGACAGTAGGAAAAATGATCTGGCCATTCTGCATTTATGGAATTTGTACTTATGACAAAGAGCGACCTGAAGATAATACTATAGATAATACCAAAAAGTGCTATTAAAAGGGTGAGGGGTGAAGGAAAGAACAAAAACTAAAGTTAGATGCTATTGCAAGGCAAAAATAGGATGAGCAAAAATTAGATCCATCATCAAATACCTGGATCATATTACCATATGTGATGGACATGCATAAAAGTTAAAAATATTGGACAAAAATACATACATGGTTGGAAAAGAAGATAAAACAACATATAGACTTAAAGCCTGAGATATTTTTACTAGGGATCCTACCTGAGAATTATAGTAAAGAAAAAATATATTTAATTATACATATATTAACAGCAGCTGGAATTGTATTTGCTCAAAATTGAAAAAATGAAAAGATTAAGGTGGAGGAGGTGATTAAGAAAATATTGGAATGTGCAGAAATAAGTAGATTAACACTGGCAATTGGAGAACAAGAAGAAATGGAGTATTATATGATTTGGGATTTATTTTATAAATGGTTGGAAAATAAAGTAAGAAATTAAATGTTGTTATAATGATATATAATGATACATAATGCTGAATAGGCTGTAATATGAATATAAACTTAGTAAGAAATGTATACAAATATTAATATGTACACAAGATATATGTACCCAGCTGACACACTGTATAACTGAAAGATGATTTTATTTTTGGTTTTTGTTATAAAAATAAACTTTTTATTTAAAAAATTAGATACAGGAACAATTGGAAGAAATAATTAGCGTGCAGTTAGATAACCAAGGAACCAGCAACACCAAATCTCAAAACTTCAAAGTACAAATATCTTCATATTTTCTGTCTGAAAAGCCAAAGTTTTTTTCTGAGTTCTTAAAGTAAAAAAAAGAAAAAAAAAGATCCATTATAAAAGTACACCCTGGATGAAAGCTAGATTTATCACTCTTCTTGCTAAGGTTTTCCATTTATGGACAGCTAGGGGAATGGACAAAAAAAGAAGTCCAACACACTGAAAATTGAAAGGGCAGTAAAAACTTATTTTCATAGCTCTGATCCCAAAGTTGACCCTTGGAATCAGTTTCAGTTACTTTGGCTGCAAGTTCATTGAAACTAAAACTTGTCTGAATCTCCTAAGTTCATTCAATGTTGACTTAGATTTGTGTTTTGTCTGAGGTACATACACAGAGGTACATAATGGTGGATGATATATAGCATATGTCCACAGCAGAAGAGAGAGTAAAAAAAGGATAAAAATTTGGTACTATCTATTAAACTGGAGGAATATATACTGTATAGTATAGACTCCATGGCTACTCAAAATAGCAGGATGAAAATATTTTGCTACTGACAACCTATGATTGTGTCTTCAATCTAACTCTTCTAGCTCATGGAGGCCAGAACAGAATTTGTAGGTGAGATCAGCTTTGCTGGAATTTTTCAGCTTAGTAAATTATCTATTTTAAATTCTCTTTCATTAAACGGGAAATTAGACACCTACTCCAAGCTTGCATGACCTAGGGCCCACTCTTTATTCTTCTCATGATAAAGGAGAGGCTTTTTCCATTTGATTTGAAATTAGTCTTCCTCCTTAATTCTCAAAAAGTCCCATTTTAGGATTCATACTTATTACCACAGACACAATAAAAGATAGGGGGAAAATTGCTTTTTTGACTTGTAATCCTTTTAGAACATAGTAAATTACCTGCAGGGCTCAATATAGACAGAATATAAGATAGAAGTTGAAATTCATTGATCTCATTGCTTTTATCCAGCTAAGAAGTAAAAATAAGAGGACAATTACTACAGCATTCATTAAGAATGACAATGAAGGCTTAGTTTAACCTTACCATTAGTTATCCTCTCCCATGAAGTAGAAGATAGGAGGGGAAACAAGGGCATGAATAGGAGGAAGTGGAAGAGCTAGAAAAATGTTCTTTTCCAGCACTCATGGAAAACTAGAAATAATTTGAATATTATTTCAAAGTTGAAATAACATTTGAACACAAATGTATTATGTTTCTCAGATTTTATATAACTTAACAGTACACAGCACAGTACTAACTTTGAGTGTATATGGGGAAAATAATTTTCAGAGATTGACTGGCAATTTTAGTTAATTTATTTACATAGCCATTACTTTTTATTATCAAGGGAAGCTGTTTAAGCCTTCAAAGAAAGAACATTTTAGTTACGGCAAGTAGAAACACATAATTTAAAGTTTCTATTAACAGCTAAGAGAGCTCTGATTTTTCCCCTCAAGCTTACATAAGTGATCAGCATGAAATTGCTGTGACAAACTAGTAGAAAGGAATATATTAATGAAAAGAGTGTCATTATACCTATTTCTTAGCTTGTAAAACAAGAATTAAAGGCCTTAGGAAGGCCTTGACCATTTCCATTTAGGATTTCCTAGCTCATTTTGTTGAATAATTAAGAAAAATCCTGCTGGTGGGATGATTAAAAGAAACCTTAATGCTCTTCTTGTAAAGAGGACCATCAGCTGGGCAAGTCACTATTTCATTAGACAGAGGCAAACCAGAGATCTTTCTCCTCCCCACATTATTCATCCTTGGCAATATTAAAGGAAATGAAATAAGATGCAGGCAAACTTTAATTTTATTACTGCACCAAAGCTGTCAGGCCTGAGCCAGGGATACAAAACTGTTTACCCATTTTGGATAGGACATTCATCACCTTGCTTGTGAACTGACACTAAAAGCACACAAACAAGACATGGTGTTTGTTTCCTGTGAGAAAACTACCCTAGGACTCTTTTTGACAGTGGCACGATTTGTAAAGAACCTTGCTCTGAGCCCCCGACAGCTGCTAACTCTACATTGAGAATTTGCCAGAAATTACTTTGTTCTCAAAGTCATATTCCAAAGGCATTTCAACATTTCTTGTCTGTATTCCATGTCATCAGTTTTTCCTAATGATACTTTTATTTTGACTGAAGCAAGGCTTTTCTTTTCATAGCCTTGTCAGTTTCTTTATTCAGTATGTATCTTCCTTCCTTGAGCCTTGAATCCTCCCCATCAAAGAATACTCCATCAGCTGGTGCTTATGAAGATTCATCTTCTATGGGGGTTTCCAAAACTGTCATGGAAATGTTGAGTGTGTATATTCTACTAAGAACAGGGGGAACTTGGCTCTTTTTCCACCTTGTCCTGCTCGGTTATGAGTTGCCCCAATAGATACTTTATTGTCTGTCAACCACCTTCTGATCTTCCTACCTCTACATATGACACATACTCCAAGTTGAATTTGAGGGCAAACTGCCTTTCTTTCCTTCTCGCTAGTGTCCCATTTGCCCTCTCTGCAATCAGGTGACTCTGAGATACCTGCTAAGAATTTAAATTCTTTCTAAGCTTGCATGGTAACAGTGCCTATTATTTTTTCAGCTACTTGCAATCCGTCAGATTATCTCTCAGAGTGAGTCCACTTCTGGCAGACCCTTCAAATTAACCTGTCTCTGTGCTGTATTTGGAATAATGCAATTATCTCTGTTGCCTTTTCTGCTTGGTCAATTTGAGCTATGTTGCACTGCTATAGTACTTATTTTCCAATATTCTTCACCTTCTAGTTATCGTTTTGTTGTCTATACTCTATTGCTTCGTTCACTAAGACAGCAGAGGCCACTATACCTACAACTTGCTATAAATTGGGGCCTATTTATTTTTTCTTGTTTGAACACAGTCCAGAAAGAAAGATGACTATGTCCTATAGGAACATTCATACTACTCCATAATTCACCAGTCAAATAAAAACAAAACATTACAATTAACATTTAAAAAATAAAAGTCTCCTTGATTTACACAGAAAGGAGATACAGATGTGACATAAACCTTAAAGGCAGTTGATAAACCTGTAGTGAAAATAAGACAGGAGATGAGAACATTGTTACTGTGAAACAACATTATTTTCCCAAACTTCTCTTTTGTTCTCTTAATTTTGACAGATTGTAAAAAAAAAACAAAAAACCTCTCTGGTATCTCTCACATTCTCTTTGTCTTTCCAAAAACAGATTAAAGCACACCAAATTATATACCTGCCACTTGACTAGACTTCAGGTATATGCATGATTTCAATATAAATAGCTAAATTGGTGAAAATAAAAATATCTGCCTGGCAATTTATTGCCTTGCAATTAAAGTGTACAAGTGATTTTTTTTTAAAAAAACAAACAAACCCTTAACTAAGATCTAAATGTTGCACAGTTTAAAAAATCTAAAATGTTGCATAGCATTGTCTGATTGAATACTAAAGAGCAAACCAAATGTTTAAATCTTAGAAAAGACCAGTTTCCATAATTCTTCAAGTGGATTGGTACAAATAGTATATTAGGATTTTGTCTTCTATATTAGCCATTTAGAAAACTTCTGAAGAATTAAAAAACAAATGAATAAAAATTGATTTATCTTGGTGCTCTTTAGCAGTTTATTGAACTTAAGCATTTGTTATTTGATTTACTGGTTCTAAGTGCTATCACTGCTTATGAAGTTCCATACTAATAGATATTTTGGAGGAATTAACTGGCTCCTAAACCAGAAAATTCTTTTTGTAGGACTCTGATAAAGGAAGTTGATGGAGATACAATATTAACTCATTTATTTTGGACTTATTGTGTGATTGACACATTTGGGGCTTACATCAACTAGATTGATAATATGACACTGAATCAATCACCAGGGATTAAAAATATAATGCTCTTCTTGACTATGTGTTCTGATTTGAAGATCCATGGACTTTTCAGACATGGGGGTTGACTAAAGGAATAGTCATATAGCATTGGAAAGAAAAAGTAATACAAGGTTTGCATTACTAGGTTGTTGGTGGATATAAACATGAATGTATCTACAGGGGCTACGAGATAAATGATGACACATGGCTGATAACAATCAAATTCCCACTAGTTCACAAGATTTCAGGGAACCTGGAATATGCCTACTTTATTGGTACTATAGGCAGATATTCTCAGGAAGAGGCAGTCCAATACTGTAGGATGTGTCAAGAATTTTCTCACATTGTTTTAGCATGAACTTTTGTAAAATATCAAGAATTATTTGTACCTGACATGTGGAGATTCTTCCAAGCTGATTTTTTTATTGTTCCACACCTACAGACAAAATATTGCCACACTGAGGACTCCACTATCTGGATCTACTGGATACTCTATAGAACTATCAGGGAGGGGCTGTCTTCACTCTCTTTCTCCTACACATAATAACTGGGCTGGATTACTCCACTGGACTGCATCCTTTCCCTACCCACTTCCTCAGTACCAAATAATCACAGTACCAAATAAAGTCAGTATTGTTGTTCCAAGTAAAATCATATTGACCTCCTCAGTCAGTATGACCCATTAGAATATTCATGCAGTATGCTAACCTGAAGGCTATATTCAGCAAGCATTTCTCTTAAACCACACTCAACAAATGATTTAAATACCTTCTTCCAGATGTCAAAAGAGATTTCCTGGTTTTGTATTATTTACAACTAAGCCATTAACAGTTTATAAGAGTTTAGTAAGTTGTCACAGATACAAAGCACAATGTTCTATTTTATCACATGTCAGTTATCAATGAGTTTAATATCTATTTCTTAGATTTAAATAAATATAATAAAACATTGCCATGACTAAAATGACTAAATTGACAAAGTAAATAAGTTTTATCAAAAGGAATCTACTGTAAGGTGAACATCCTAATGCCTAGGTATATTGTTGTGCCTTTGTGTCTTGGTGTAACTGGTATGGAGTATTGTTATTTTAAATAAATATTTCTTATTTATTTTTATTATTGTTATTATAAGCCAATATTGATAGTTTAGGATTGGGGTGCTCAATATATTGTCCATTGAAATCAGCTTTGGGCCTATAAACTCACCTGTCCCTTTTTATTTTCTAAATTTTTATTTCAATTTTAAATAAACAGGTAGGTGGCAGCTGCAAAGAGATGCTTCTATTATCAAAATAATCTTAATTCAACATAGACCCCAGATGTGTGCCTAAAAAGGGGGGAAATAGCTTTCTATGGAGAGAAGCAACTTAGAACTAAGGAGAAATTTCCTGACAATTAGAACAATTAATCAGTGGAACAACTTGTCTCCAGAAGTTGTGAATGCTCCAACACTGAATAACCATTTGTCTGAAGTAGTGTAGGGTTTCCTGCCTAAGCAGGGGGTTGGACTAGAAGACCTCCAAGGTCCCTTTCAACTCTATTATTCTATTCTATTCTATTCTATTCTATTCTATTCTATTCTATTCTATTCTATTCTATTCTATTCTATTCTATTTCTTTGTCCACTCACCTTAAATGTGAACTGAAAATCAGCCATGAATCTTTTGGACACCATAGATCTTGAGGTAAATTAACTTTTTGGTGATTATTAATATGCAGTGTGCCAACCAATTTACAACCTGCCTCTTGGGACAGGCATTTTTCCCCCCATGATGTGCTCTTACAATATCAAATATGCCCAATGGTCCCAAAAGGAGAAAGATCTTCTGGATTCAGGGAAACATCCTTAACATAATAAGGGACCTTGTAGGTGTCAGGGTTCCGGCAGTTACTCCAATTAAATCATGAGCCTCAAGCCACACTCCCAAAACTAAAGAGGATTTATTTGAAGTTAACATTCTACATCCAGCACTAACCTGGGCGTCACCAACTCTGAGATACGTAATTCACTGTCATCCTTGATCCTGCTTTCCCCCCTCACTCCTCTGGATGTATCATCCAATGAAAAAACGTCCATAGCCAAGAATCATCAATCATGCTCTCCAATTAGATTTTTTTTAAGACAGAAGCTTCAGCCATCTAATCAGTCTTTGAATATGAATGGAATGTATTTTCGATTTCACACTGTTGCCTGCTCTTTGAAACTCCCCCACCCCTTCTTTCTGTTGTCAACTATAAAATGTGTATACAAAATGTTTTATGAGTTGACAGTAGGTTTTCTGGTCTAAACCCCAGGAGACCCTATACCATTCCAGGCAAGTGGCTGTCCAGTCTCTTCTTAAATGCCTCCAGTGGTGGAGCATCCATAACTTCTGAAGGCATTCCACTGGTTAATTGTACTCACCATTAAGAAATTTCTCCTTAGTTCTAGGCTGATTTTTTCTTTGATTAATTTCCATCCATTGTTTCTTGTCTTGCCTTTTGGTGCTTTGGAAAATAGGTTGAAACCCCGCCCCCTCTTCATTGTGGCAGGCTGTTAAATATTGGAACTGCTATCATGTCACTCCTCTACATCCTTCTAGAACAGTTTTTTTCCATGAAACAGTTTTTTCCCGTCACTCTGCTAAACAAATAATTCCCTCAACATTGTTCAACTATTACAAAGTCTGCACTACTATTACTGTTAATCTTCTCATCACTCCTTACCACCCATCCCCTCCCACTCATGACTGTATGATTGTAACTCTGTCGCTTGTATCCTCACGATTTATATTGACTGTTTCCTAGTATGATTGGATCGCTTATTGTACCCTATGACTATCATTAAATGTTGTACCTTATGATTCTTGATAAATGTATCTTTTCTTTTATGTATACTGAGAGTATTTGCACCAAGACAAATTCCTTGTATGTCCAATCACACTTGGCCAATAAAGAATTCTATTCTATTCTATCCTTCTACAACAGGGGAGTCAAACTCATGTTGTCATGGCATCATCATGTGACATATTCTGACTTTTTTCCCTTTCTCTAAACCAGCCATGGCCAACGCATGACACATCCAGCAGCAGTCCACAAGCTTGACAGCCCTGTTCTACAATTTTCTGCAGCTACATCTCAAGAAACAGAATTACAAATAGTTGCTTTTGTAGTTGCTGTAACAATCCCAGACTCTTACCTTTGGTTACCCATTTTTTAAACATTAACAATTTTAAACTCCTGAAAAAAGTAGACATCATTCATTTGTATGCTAATACTCTGAATCTCTCTGTTTTGAGTGTTCCCTTATCTAACTCTGGATAGATGCCTGTGAATATTTCCAATTTGCCCCTCATTTAAAAGCACCAAATGCTCTCTATTTGGAAGGACTGCCAGAAGTCACATATCATACTCTCATGAGCCAACTATCCAGAGACCCACATTTATGATCATGGTAAATTACATATATATTCCAACTCTCTGTCCAGCTCTTTGGGGAACTACTTTTATTTATAGTCCACGGAGTAGTGTTTTTAGAGGCTGCTGTTAAATTATGTAGTCTAGAAGGCCTTTGTTCATTTAAGAGATCATGAGAGAACAGAATGATGAATGTGATATGCCAAGACACCGACTTTCTATTCTTTACCATTTTTTCTTTTAAATCACTTATCCATGAAAGTTTTAATAAATGGAAATATTTCTAAATTCTCAATTAGCATTGTCAGAAATTAGCATTCATCAGAGGTTGAAAGCAAGCATTCCTAGGAACTACACCCTGTTTTGGAATACAAGTTTCATAAACTCTGATCATTAAGATAATGTGTTGGAAAAAGAGTAATAAGATATGAAGTTGAATACATAAGATGAATATGCATATGAAATTGTGTCTGTATGGAAATGTGATAACCCGGAACGATGCTGTATTCAAATAAGATGTTTTATTTGTTTTGTTAAAACTCAATAAAACTTTATTTTAAAAAAAAAGATAATGTGTCAAAAATTATGGAAATTGTGGTCTTGGAAGACATTACCTCCCTTATCTTACAAAATTTGTGGCATTGCAGATTTTGCTGTTCTCCAACACTAAGTATCCCTCGATTTTTTGCCATATTTTCAAAGATGCTGGAATGTAGTTAGCAACCAGAGTGCTATTTGTTGCCAATTCTAGCATAAGGCATCACAAAAGCCCTATATTACTAAATTATGTATATATGTGTGTGTGTATATATATATATGTGTGTATGTGTGTGTGTCATTAGCTCACTGATCCATCTGTTAAACTTATGTTTCACAATTAATCAACCAACTAATGTTTTTCACTGCAATAACCAGGAAGTGTGAAAGCTGCCAGTCACTGGCTAATTTCCATGAGCGTTTCTGTACTGTATCATTTCCCTCTGCCAAATCCTCAAAAGGCAGTATGAAACTGACCAGCTTTCTCTTCCCTTCTCCTAGCTTTGAAATGCGGAGATGAATCAGGAAACACCTAAAATCAGTCAACCTTCACCTCCAGCAGGCCAACAGCATCAGCTACTGAGGATCCTGGAACAACAAAAGTCACTTTGTTCCTTACTCGCACAAGAAGGAAATAAGTGAACTCTTTGAATAAAGTTTTTTTTTTCCCTTTGGGTGCATCTGCGAAGTCGTGGGGGAAAAAATTGGCTGCATGAGGAAAACTTTCCAGCTGCAAAGTTCTCTCGGGCATTTAACGCGTCTTGCAAGTTTTGCCAGTTAACCCAAACATGCTTTTTCAGAGGCAACTGGGATTTCTGATTTTTCTTTTAAGATGTTTCACTTCTCTTCCAAGAAGCTTTTTCAGTTCTATAAAGCTTCTTGGATGAGAAGCAAAAAGTCTTCAAAGAAAAACCAGAAAGTCCAGTTGCCTCTTGAACAAACCCCTTTGGGATAACCATGACCTTGAATGACTGAGAATCTCCATAGACATTTTGCCAGTTAAATGATAGCATCTTAGCATATCTGTAACCAAGGCCCTTCTCCTGATCTCATGGCTGCATAATGCTCCAACAGTTGGAGTGGAGGAGGCAAATTCTAAGTACCTCCTACAGCCACACACAAGGAACACATTCCGAAGCTCCTGGGCAGGTGGACTTGAACTCCTGCTAAAGCTCTACAGAACTGTGCCATTGCAGTAAATGACACCAGCTTTGTTCTCCTCAACATTTGATGTTGGTGAATACATGGCAGAAATCAATGTTTTTGCAGTCTCTTGCAATCACCTGTGAATTGCAGGTTCCATTGTGCTCTGAGCTGTCAATGCAGTTTTTTGTAGATTCAAGATTTGACCAAGCCTTATCTTTTTAATCACTTCAAAATGTATCTTTTTGTATAGCGTCATCCCTCCCAGGTAAACTAGAAAGAAAACATAACAAGGTGAGCTAACTGTTCTTTATTGTAAGGGTACATTAGTGGAATCCTGTAAGTCTAAAGACAGAAACTTCTCACATCCAGTTTTAACGGTTTGATCTATTGAGGCGGGTCCTTTGTAAGTTTCTTTCTCTGATTGTTGAGAAACCGCAACTTCCTGCCTCTCTTCTCGGATTGTTTTCTAGGCAGCATTTCTTCCCCTCATTTCCCAATGTCATTCTTACATTCCATTGTGACTGCCTATTTAGCCCCAAGCCTACAAGTAGCTGGGGGAGTTTTCTTTCGATCTGTTTGATAAAAAAGAAAACTAGTCTTATCAGTTTTGTAAGATTTTTATTTTCTTTTTGTAACTCTTTGCAATATGCAACAAAGGAGTGGCTTTAGAGTTGTTTTTCAAGTGTTAAAATACTTTGTGAATCTGATTTAAAGAAATATTTCGAAACTAATTTGAAAGATCCTCTAGAGTGGGAAAATCGTTCTGTTTACATTTTGATGCAAAACAAGACTTTGATAGGCGACTACTAAAGCACACCATAGCTACTTTAAAGAAAACTTTTAAACTACGGGCATAAGAAGTGCTTGAGCAATTTAACTTTTCACTGGAACTAAAAGTTTGTTTGTTTGTTTGTTTGTTTGTTTATTTATGTCAATTGCTTACAAGATGATAGGTATAAGTAAAAACATAGTTATGAATACATGGATACATATAAGAAAAAATAAATAAAATAAACAATAGGACAGGGACGGTAGGCATGCTGGTGCGCTTATGCACGCCCCCTACAGACCTCTTAGGAAAGGGGTGAGATCAATAGTAGACAGCATAAGGTTAAAGTTTTTGGGGTTTGGGGAAGAAACCACAGAGTCAGGTAGAGTATTCCAGACATTGACCACTCTGTTGCTGAAGTCGTATTTCCTACAATCAAGTTTGGTGCAATTAACCTTGAGTTGTTAGTGAAGATCACGGGTGTCAAACTTGTGGTGTCACATTGCCATCACATGATGTATCGTGATGTTTTACCCTTTGCGGAGATGGGGTGGGCATGATCTGTGCATGATACATCCGATCCACGGCCGCCAGTTTGACACCCCTGCTGAAGATGAACAAACTCCTTTGAAGACAATTGAAATGCAATTTACAAGAAAGAGATGGAAATACTGGATTTACAAGTGGAATTGGACAATGATTTAAAAATAAAAAACATAGAAGTAATGTAGCAAAGGGGAGTAAGCTTTTAAATTGAAATTCAAGTGATTTACTAGAGTGAACTTGAATAAAGATAACAATAACTTCAAGAGAAGAGGAACAGAGAGTAGTAGAAAATAGGAGTTAGAATTTTATCTATGGGAGTTAGAGATGGTTTGAAAAAAGAAGGGGGAAACTACAATATTGGTCTGTTTGTGATGAAATGATGGGGTGCTATTTTTGGTTATATTTAATGGTTATCTGGGTTGTTCTCTTTTGTAAATGTTTAGTGGTATAATGAATTAGTTTGCAATACTTGCATCTTGGATAACTAGATAAGGAGTTATGCTATTTCTGGTAATGTTTAATAGCTTTCAATTTTGCTTATTTATATATTTTGGTAATGTTCAATTGTTAAGAGAGGGATTAGAGGTTTAGGCTAAATGGAAAGAGGAATTATATGCTTCTGTTGTTAGGTATTTTTATTAATTTTTACTGGATCTTCGTTGATTACTAAGGAAAGCTGAAGATTCAGAGATGAGCTTATAGAAAATGAGGTTATGAATGGAATGAACATGGATCTGGTTTCATTTTAAGAGACAGGGATACATTATTAATGTTAATATGCTTGCTTAGGATGAAAGGGGAAGGTTTTTTTTTTCTTATTATCTTATCTGCCTTATCTTATTGTTTCTTACTATCCCCCTATATTTTTCCTTCGATATATGTCTATGTACATCTATTAGGTTTCTTTGTTAGTTGTATCTTTTAATATAATTCTTCATAGAATTATTTTTTTAAAAAACCTCTTGATGAATTTTTAAGGATCCTGGTTGATGTTTTATCTTCCCTGTAAGCCAGAGAAAAATATCTCTTGGTTTAAGAATCCAAATTGCATAGAAATCCATAGATGAGTCAGGGAGGAACTTGGACAGTTTTTTAAAAAATCTGTATCTTACCTTATTACAATAAAGTATGTTCCAAGTATCTCTGCTGCCTCTGTTTCTTGAACTGGCCTACTTCAAAAAAACCAATATCAATCTTGAAAGCCACTTTACTTTCTCATATCTTTCTCAAGGTCAGCTCCAAGTTCTTTTACAGCACCCAGCAAAATGTTTTAAAGGGGAACTGCACTGGGCAAAATGTTTGAATCAATTTCAATTTATCAGTCAATACATTTATTAAAGAATTTAATAGAATCAGAGATGGTCAGTTGTTATTTAAAATAATACAAAAACTAGTCTTATCTCCCAAAGGTTAATAGGATTCTGATTCTTGGAACTCAGCTGCAGTATCTTTGCTCTCTCAAAACAACTTGAAGGCAAATCAGATTAACCCAATGATTGCTACTGAGTTGCCTGATTACAATTACCTTCTGAGAGGATGATATAAAAGCAGAATATAAATAAAATTATCCACAGGGTCTTATAATTAGAAGATGGAGTAGGGGCTCCTTTTATCATGCAACACTTCACCACCCATAATCCTCTGAATGATACAGGGGTAAGAATTCCACCCAACTAGCCTACAACAAATGGCAACATCTAGGCGATGTTGGCATAAATTGAGAAAGCATGTTGAGATGATCAGTGGGTGATAGACACAAAATCTGAAGACTGTCAACCACACTGAAAAGTTGAAGGTAACAGCAAATCACTTCTAAACGATGGCTGAAAAAAAAAAACTTACAGTATCCAACACAACCTTATTATTAAGGGGCACAATGCATTTGAATGCAACTCTTTCCATATGAGTTCAAAGACAGAAGTTGCTTGAGAATAAGTAGAATCTGCACCTTTGAGTATCAGCCATTTTGTTGAGAAAGAAAAAAAGGTCACTTCAATCATAAAAGCAGTGGTTCAGGGTGGTATTCAGCAGGTTCTGACTTGTTCTGGAGAACTGGTAGCAGATATTTCGAGTAGTTCAGAGAACCGGCAAATACCACCTCTGACTGGAGATTTTACAGTATCCTTCCCCCACCATGCCCACCAAGCCACACCCACAGAACCAGTAGTAAAATATTTGAAGCCCACCACTGAGTGGTTTCAATGTTTGATGCTTATCATTTGGGATGGCATCCGACCAGTATAACTACCAGTTCTGTCGCTCTGCGTTGTGCATGCATGTACGAGTGCAATTTATGACCTGCTGAGCTGCCTGGACAGCTGAGCAGCACTACGTGCAAGTGTGCAGCAGTTGGAAAAGCCCTTTTTTCCTCCTTTTCAACTGCAGCTATGTTGCGCAAAACAGCTGCACTTGTCAGGTAAGAGCCTGGGCGGGTGGGTGGGCCAAAACAGCAGCAAACATAGAACCGGTTCTATGTATGTTCTCTGTTTGCTGCTCTTCAGAGCAACCAGTTCTGCAGAAGTGGACAGAACCGGTGGAATCCCACCCCTGCTTATCATTTACTTTTTGGTTGCTGACAGTAACTAGATAAAGGGGCTTAGGATTGCATTTGATACCTTCTTGGAACATCTGTTACACAGTTGTGACAGGTATTTTTTTAATATGGAAGTCTAATTACATTTCAAAGTTCCTAATACCTTAGTAATTCATCATTCAAATATATGTTTTCATTATATATTACAATCTCTTATCCAAATATTTCAATCTGTCTTTTTTCCACATACTTATCTCTGACCCATCAGGAAAATATCCTCCTCAACAATATTTCAAAGGCTAATGTGTCCTTTTGATTATATTTATTTAAATCAATTTAAATGATTGCCTATTGTACTAATGCGACTCTGCGTGGCTAATGAAGATTATTTTTTTTAAAAAAAATACAATATAAAAATGCATATTAGAAGTCATTAAACAAAAAAGAGCTGCCAGATACCATGCATCAACAAGAAGGCCCCAATTAGTTTCCCAATCTTTGTAGTCAGGAAAACAGTCAGGTTTTCAGGGCTTTCCAATAGATGAACAGGGTTGGAGCCAACCTATCTTCAGGTGGTCCTGTGCTCTAGCAGGCAGGTTCAGCTGCAGAAAGGGGATGATCCTAGGTCTCACTAGTGACAAACCCTGATAGAAGGGACCCAGAGCAGGGAAAGGGAGAAAGAATAACAGCAATAGCAATAGCAGTTAGACTTACATACAGCTTCACAGTGCTTTACAGCCCTCTCTAAGTGGTTTAGAGAGTCAGCCTATTGCCCCCAACAATCTGGGTCCTCATTTTATCCATCTCGGAAGGATGGAAGGCTGAGTCAACCTTGAGCCTGGTGAGAATTGAACTACCAAACTGCAGCAGCAGTCAGCAGAAGTAGCTTGCAGTACTGTATTCTAACCACAATGCCACCACGGCTCAATAATATTAGGCAGCACTTCAGATACCTTGAGTCCAATGCCATGTAAAAATTTATAAGTAAAGGCAAACATTTTGCATTGCCTGTGGAAGTAACCTGGGAGCCAGTGCAGCTCAAGAACCCACAATACCCACAGTTGCTCACACTGGTGGATGGTGGACCAAATGAAGCTTCTGGATGCTCTTCAATGCAGTCCCATGTAGAGTAGATTGCAGTAAACCATTCAGGAGCTAACCAAAGCATGAGACACTGTGCCCAGCATCTCCTGATCCAGGAAAGGGCAGAATTGGTGCAAAACACAAAACTATATAAATCTCACATATACTCTTACTCATCCACAACTGTCACCTGCTCTTCAAACAGGAGTTGAGACCCCCCAAATTGTGGAGTGGTTCTGTCTGGGGTAGTCTTGTCTTGGATCCAAACCAGGACTGAAAAAGAGAGAATCTGGACCCATCCTAGCCAATCTAGTTTGCTGTGGTTAAGCTGAAGCTTTTTCTTCCCTCTCCGGGACTCCACAACAAACAATGTGTGTCATAGAACGTGCACCTGGAGGTAAAATGGGGAGAGCTTTATTTATGTATTTATTTGGTTTGTCAATTGCTTACAAGATAATAGGTATCAGTAAAAAACATAGTTATGAATACATGGATAAATATAAGAAAAATAAAAGAAACGATAGGACAGAGACGGTAGGCACGTTGATGCGCTTATGCACGCTCCCTACAGACCTCTTAGGAAAGGGGTGAGGTCAATAGTAGACAGTCTAAGGTTAAAGTTTTTGGGGTTTGGGGAAGAAACCACAGAGTCAGGTAGAGTATTCCAAACATTGACCACTCTGTTGCTGAAGTCGTATTTCCTGCAATCAAGTTTGGTGCAGTTAACCTTGAGTTTGTATCTACTGTGTGCTCTTGTATTGTTATGGTTGAAGCTGAAGTATTCATTGACATGTAGGACATTGCAATGTATGATTTTATACACTATACTTAGATTGGACCGAAGGCGGCAGAGTTCTAGGTTTTCTAGGTCTAGAATTTCACGTCTGGTGGCATAAGGTATTCTGCAATGAGTAGAGGAGTGGAGAACTCTTCTTGTGAAATGTTTCTGGACTTTCTCAACTGTGTTCATATCAGATACGTAATGTGGGTTCCAGATTGATGAGCTGTATTTGAGTATTGGTCTAGCAAATGTTTTGTATGCTCTAGTTATTAGTGTAATATTACCAGAGAAAAAGCTACGTAAGATTAGGTTAACAACTCTTAATGCCTTTTTGGCTATGTAGTTACAGTGGGCTCTAGCACTTAGGTCATTAGAGATGAGTACTCCAAGATCATTGACAGAGTTTGGATCATCAACAAGGTCTTGACCATTCAGCCTGTATTTTATTTTCTGATTATTATTTTTTGCCAATATGTAGGACAGAGCATTTATTTGTTGAGATTTGAAGTTGCCATTTGTTTGACCATTCTGATACACATTCAAGGTCTTTTTGAAGGGTAGCAGTATTGTCTGTGGTGTTGAATAGCTTTACATCATCGGTTGAAGAGAACGCAGTTGCTCTTAATATGATCACAGAGGTCATTTAAGTAGAGTATGAAGAGAATTGGTCCAAGAACAGTGCCTTGGGGGACACCACTGTTGACAGGTACAGAATTTGATAGGATTCTCCCAATTTTGACCATTTCTTGTCTGTTTGATAGGAATGCTTCTATTCAGTTATGTAGGTGTCCAGAGATACCATAAGATTTTAGTTTTAGTAGTTTGTCGTGTACCACTGAATCAAAGGCTTTACAGAAGTCTATGTAGATTGCGTCTATTGCTTTGCCCTGATCGAGTTGTGTAGTCCATATGTTTTTGCAGTGTAAGAGTTGCAGATTGCAGGATAGTTTTTTTTTCTGAAACTAAATTGTTTATTAGAGAGTAGGTTGTTTGTCTCTAAGTGGAGGATAATGGATTGGTTAATAATTGATTCCATGACTTTACAGGTGATGCAGCATAAAGAGATTGGTCTATAATTTTCAACTAGGCTGGGGTCTCCCTTTTTGAAGATGGGGATGACCGTGGCTTGTGACCATAGTTTTGGCAAGGAGCTGGTCCTGAAAGATTTTTCAAAGATTATGCTTAGAGGTTCGGCTATGGCAGTGGGTAGCTTTTTTAAGAAGTAGGCACATATTCCGTCTAGTCCAATAGATAGAGATGGTTTTAGATTGCGAAGTGCTTTTTCAACAATGTCTTCTGTAAAATCGATATGTATTAGATCATTGTAGTTGTCTGTGGTTTGACTAGGAAATACTGGGCATGATCCATTGCTGTTTACAAATACTGAGCCAAAGATTGTGTTAAAGAGATTTGCATTGATGGTGTCATCGTTGCAGTCTTTACCATTAGGTCCTTTCAGGGGTGGGATGGACCTTGAGTCTTTTAGTTTGTTGTTCACAAAATTGTAGAAAACACCCATGGAATTGGTGCATAGAAGGTTTTTTTCTTGTTTAATGGTGCATAGAAGGTTTTTTTCTTGTTTAATGTGATAATTGGTGCATTCAGTCTTTATCTGATGGCATAAATTTTTGTATCGGCTTTTGAAGTTGGCAACGTGACCAGATTTGTTTTTCTACCGAAGTGATTTCTTTTTGGATTGAAGCTTCCTTATTGTTATGGGTAATCTGTGTTTGTTTGTTTTTTTGGGTGGGGGGAGTTGTTACTGGGACATACAGTTTGATGACTCTTTTGACTTCAAGTAAAAATATGTTGTAATGGTCTTCAACAGTATTGCATCCAGTGAATAGAAGTTGCCAATCAACAAATGAGAGATCGTTGTCTATAAGATCATAGTTGCCTTTTTTGAAGTTATAATTGGGGATACAATTTAACAACACAAAGCCTTTCTAGAGAAGTCCTGATTAAGAGACTGCACAGTCCCAACTTGGGTGGAGAAGTGGGGAAGAGGTTCAGGGAAGCCACACCCTAGAATCTCTCAGGATCTATCTAGTAGGTAAGAAACATATGACTTTAGTTTTGCAAAATTCTGTCCCTTAAGTGCAAGCATATAAAGGACTGGACTTGATTGGATTTTGCAGTGTCATTTGTAGGCTTGGGACTGACATAAGAGATAGAACCTCCACAGCATCGCTTGGTTGGATTTATTGTTCCTATGGGGAAATATTTAATAATATGGACCCATGGCTATTATTTTACCAAGATTTACACTGCAAATATACATCTCAACAGATGTGAGGCTTTGCATAATTATGACTATTACTCACTAACAGTGTAGGAAATATGTGGAATCCAAATTGTTTTGAGTTTGAAATAAGCTGTTCCAATAAAGTATCCCAGCTATACTGGAAATATTTCAAGCTTGAAACAAAGACACTCTGAATTTGGAACAACTCTGATGTGCATTTGTGTATCATTGCAATATTTCCCACAAGCCAGAAGAGAACTTCCAAGCTGAGAAGGGAAATTTTGTCTCTGAAAATTTCCTATCTAAAATGTTTTTCTCTATCATTATTACCATATCTGTGTCCAAAGTGGGAAGATTCTCTCTTCCCAAATTGTCTCAATATTATGTTACCAAGATTTAGTGGCAAAATCCTGAACTATAGAGCTTCAGCATTCAGTTGTTCTTGTTTTTAGAAGAAGCAAAAAAATAAATGTATCAATAGCCACAATATGCCTGTTATATCCAACTACTGTGAAAAGGAGAGTCAAAAATTCTGCCTCTCTTGCAGATCCTGGTAGCCATAAATAAATAAATACACAAACAAACAAACAAATAAATAAACAAACAACTCAGGAAATGAATACCCCAGGAGTTGTTGATAGTTCTACAAAGGAATCATTGAGTCTGTCCTTTGAACTTCTAAAACAGTCTGGTTGGGTACAGCAATCAAACAGGACAGGAACAGACACCAACAGATAGTTAAGACCGCAGAAAGACAAATTGCAACCAGCCTGCCTTCCATAGAAGACCTATACGGTACAGATCAGAAGGATGGCTGAGAAAATACCTACAGACGCCTCACCTCTTGGACATAAACTGTTTCAACTCCTTCCCTAAGGATGCTGCTGTAGTAGGGCCTATCAAATTTTTCAAATTTCAATTTCCAAACATTAAGGGTGCTCAAAAGTTGTGACATGCTTCGGAGATTGTAAAGACCTTTTAGTTAGTTTAATATAATGTACCAGCAGATATGATTGGTAAATAACTACATAAATATCATAACTTTTCAGACCAGCAATTCCTCAGCAAACAATTCAGACCAGCAATTCCCCAATACCATCAAAGAAGAACATTATTCTGTGTGCAGTGAGCCAGGTGGAAGGTATTATTTTACTCCAGAGAAAGGCTCAAAAACAAAAACCTGTCCAAGTAATTGTAGATAATCTGGTATATTTCACGAAGAAGAAAGGCATTGACAAAAGCCATTGGAGGAGATTCTACAAATATTATTATTGGCTGTGAAGGTGGTGTCATGTACTGGGAAGAGGTCAAGCCAGAGCATCCACTCTGGTGGAGCTGATTGAGTGGTCTGAAAGTGTATATGAGCCACCTTTGACGTGCACACTGACTACAGTGGAAATAAAGAAGTTCATTGACAAATCAATGCAAGTACCACAATAGCTCAATCAATGGAGAGGTGTGTGAATAAGGTCACAGAGGCAGCAAGCACATGAGAAACCTGAGGGTTATATCAGTGATCAAGAAGCAAGTTGGTGGCTGATGAATCAAACAAATCAAAATAGGACTTGATAAAACTCACTTAAACATTTTTGTAACTCAGATTATTGCTTTCTGATGTTAGTTTATGGTTGCATGGATTTTTGCTTAGCTAGATAACATTCATGGAGAAAAAACAACTTTAATTTTTGTATCACAAGGTGTAATTTTGAGAAGATAAAGTTAACAGTATTTGTGGGGTATATGATTTGCCACACCAAGCTAAATGTTGTGAAATTGCAAAAATAACAACATATTTGAATTCTTGGTGTACAGACACATATTTTACAACCCCTTTGAAAAAACATTGCAAAAATTAATTTTCACCCCATTAAATGACACGTCCAACCTCTATAGGGCATTGCATGATAAAACAACTAAACATAGGGACAGTTTATTCCTTCGTGCAATCCATCTGCTGAACACCTAATTCTCACAGGGCTATCTAATGTCTGTGTATATTTATCCATTTAGTATGGCTGTTGTATTATCATTTATCCTTCATGTCATCTTATCTCCCTCTTATTGGGATGATGATGATGATTCTTTTGCTTTGCCTGCATATTGAGAGCTTCGGCATAGGAGACATATTCCTTGTGTATCTAATCACACTTGGCCAAATAAAGTATTCTAGTCTAGTCTATGTACAACTGCTGTGATCACTGGTCTCCTGCCCCCCCCCCCACCCCCATGCAAAAGTGCCTTAAGCCTGAAAGGTTGCAAGTCATATGTACTCTGAAATAATACCTAAAACAATGCAAATTACAGCATGACTTTTATAAGGGGGACGGTGAATTGGATAACAATATGGGCTGACCTTATCATAACTGACTCGGTGCCTCTTGATTATTTTTTTCTAAGAAGGCTTCACACTTGCCCTTTCTACTGATGCTAGCACTCTCGAACATAAATTGTGCCTTTTATTGTATTTCTCTGCACAACACCTATTTTTCGTGATCTGTCTTTTCCTCCTCTAGGGTCCTCTGGCAGCTGTAATTTGTCTGCTCTGGCTAATATGCACTTCAGAATCCTATATGCAAGGAGAGAATTCATTTTCCCCCCACTAAAAGAAATTATGGCAGGATTTAGCCAGTGGGACTTCACACAGATGGCCACTCTACTTTTAATGAGTGATACAGACATTTCGGAAAAATGACAGCATGATAATTATTTCGTATGTATTTTCAGGTCCCAGAGAAAAAGAGGTCAGCTGCTTTAATTAATTAAGCAACTGCTTCTGTCTGCAGATGTAGAAACTGTTGTGTTTGGCTAGGTCTTCAGTAGGAAGCCTCTTTGCCTCATTCACTTTCACTTACTCTTTGGTTTGTTCTAGAAGATCGATCTTTAATGCAATTCCCACAAGGAAAATAATAAGTTCACCTCTGCTGTGTTTCTAAGGAATCTGAAAGAAAAGGTGCATGTCATCTCTGCGTGAGACAGCTATTTTCTTCCTAGTCTTGTGCCACAGTTCTAACTGTTAGCTTGCTGCATTGACAGTAGAAATTCCTTCGAATCTCATCCTGCACAGTTAATCCAAACGCATTGCCTTTGAAATCCAGATATAGTTTCAATCATCAGATACTTTGATGTGAAGTGAATATATGTGTCCGTGTCATCAGCATCTAGCAATACCTTTCCCCTTTTGCCTTTAAGTAGGCATACCTGAACCACTGTCAGAGTTTAGGGCTGAATTTATGCGTGTTATTATAGCTTGAAGGGAAAGCTATTAATATAGTTTTGCTTTAAAATTAGAGACAACAGAAGAGAACCTCATCAGAACATTCATAAAAAAAGGAAAAACACGTTTATTCATACAACATATTTGCATATTTTCCACCTCTTTTTTTGTTATTTTTAAGTGTCTGATCAAATAAATATTTATCAGAACTCCAAGGTAATTATTGTCTGCTCATCCTCCGTATAAGACAGGTTGCTCTACATGAAGAGAAAGTTTGAGATGATCTCCTTCCCATCAGCAATTCAGGAAAAGATGACATTTTAGAGACATTGACTATATATCACACAGAAGGAAAACTCAAAACTGCCCCTGAAGACACATCAGAGTTCCACATAACTATTTACTATTCTTCATTGACCTATGAGAAATAGACAATAGATCTGGCTGCCTTAAAAAAATTGTTCCTTGCAACTGGGTCCCTGCCTCAAGTTTGTTGAAGCAAAGCCAGCCTTTGCTTTTCAGTTGGAGAACCTGAGCTTGGTTCCAGGTTGTAGACCCTCTGGAACTCAGGCCATGCTTTCTTAATATCCACTTAGTGAAAGTGTCACAGAGACAAAGCAGGTTGGCTTAGTTTCCACTGGGAATCTTTTGTGAAATCATTATTTACACCAATATTTGGCATAAGGTCTCCTGACTTGAACAAAGGGTGGACTAGAAGACCTCCAAGGTCCCTTCCAACTCTGTTATAAGTCATGGGGCTGTAGTGTTTCAATGCTTTTTGAGAAAGAAGGAAGGCTATATGCTGTATGCTCAACTAGCAGCAATCAAAAGTCTAACAATTGTTATCCTCAGAGGTGAACAATGGATTATATTCCTTTTAAAGTTCTGATATGTTGCAGTATGATAGAGATAACTGCCCGAAGGTTATACACTTAAAGTGACAAGTTTCAATATTTGCTTAAATCCTGAGTCCATTCCACATTTTGTAACAATTGTCTGTGTAATTTATAACTATCATTATATCCAATCTTCTGTCTTATCGAGTTCTTTGAACTGTATGTATTTTACTTAATCTTCCTTAATATGTTTATTTTACTTACACATATCACTGAGAGCATGCTGCGGCACTTTTGCTGTTAGTAATGAATCCAGCTGGTTTTCTCTGAGGGTCCAGATGCTATTCAATTCATCAGCTAGATCCAAACTCTAAAATAGTTCCAACTCAAATGTGAAAATGTACAGCCCCTCATCAAGAATACATCACACATCTCTAGGGCCAGCTATTATATTAATATAAGGTACTGAATAGCCACTGTGATGTCAAATTTGTAAAAAGAAATCTAGGAAATATTCCAGAAATTTCAATATTAACTAGATATAAAAGCCAGAGAGTTAAACATTTTGAAAAGTCTGTTGAAAGAATTAATATGGCTTCAGTAAAGGTAAGTCCTGATTCATTAAACTTCTGGCGTCCTTTGAAAGTGTCAGGAGGCATAGAGACTAGGCTGCTCAAAAGGCTTAAAAATATTCCAGAAAACAATGGCAATGTACATTTTAAATGCTTTTTACAAATTTCTCAACAAATTCAAGAAACTCAAGCGTGGTACATAGCAGTAGTTGGATACTACCTTAGTCACTTCCGGTTTGGTGGGTGAACGCACGGGCGCAAGCGCCCCTAATGGGTACATCACTAACAAGCCAATCAGATGAGAGGATGAAGAAACAAAAAGCTAGGAGTGACCCTCCCATGTGCTTTCCGTTCTTTTATCCTCTCAGCTGATGTCAGAGGCTCTTTTCCTCCTCTTAGCCTTTTTTTGTTTACTGCCAGCTCGGCTGAAGCGATAGCATACTACCACTGGTACGTAGTTAAAAGAACAGATATTCTAATTGCTGCTCTTGTTCTTTCTTGATAGCAATGGCAACAGCACTTTGACTGTGTTTTAGTGCTTTACATCCCTCTCTAAGCAGTTTACGGTGTCAGCCTATGGCCCCCAACAATAAGATATATTTTTTTTTCTCCTGAGCTTTCCTGAAGAAACTGTGAAAGGGGTGGGGTGGGGGAAATGGCAATTACAATATTTTAGAACATTTGCCCTTTGCAACAGCTGTAGCTCTGCTAGGGAAAAGAAATGGCCATTGTGATTCATGTCTTCATCATCTCTCATTTAGATTACAATGGACACACTTTACAAACGGCTACCTTTGCTAAATGGAAGTACAGGAAGTCCTTGACTTATGACCACAATTGAGCCTTCAATTATAGTCACAAATTGTCGTGGTGTTTAGGGGAGGTACCCATGCAATTGCCTCACTTAATGAACACAATCCTGGCTCTCCCCATTGTAGAATGAACGGGGTATGTGCAGGAGTGGGATTCAAATTTCTTAACAACCGATTCTGTGGGTGTGGCCTAATTTGTGGGTGTGTCTTGGTGGTCATGTGATTGGGTGGGTATGGCTTGCTGACTGGGCATGGCTTGGTGGTCACATCACTGGCTGGGCGTGGCTTGTATGTAAATGTTGTAAATATTTATGGAAATATTGATTTTTTTTATTAAAAAAGAACAACTTTTACCCAAAATCAGGCAAAGCAGGCAGGCAGATTGAGTTGCTCACAGATTCACTCAGAAATCTACCTTTCTGCAATCTGCTACCTGAGTCTGCACTGAAAAATAGAAGCTTCAGTCCTAAGGAAGGTTCAGCTCTGCTTTTAGATTAGCTAGAAAGCAAGAAATCCAACCATTTCCTGCTTTCTAGCTAATCTAAATCTCCCAGCACAGCTGATAGTTGGAACAGCTGATGGTTAGGGGGAAAAAAGGAAAAATAGCAACTTACCAAAAATTAGGCCAAGGCACAGGACAGGCAAGTTGGATGGCACACATGCCAGGTAAGGAGTGAGTGGGTGGAGAGGGGAGGGGAGGGGCCAGCCAGTGGCATGATTTGCCAGTTCTCCGAACTGCACAATATAGTAACAACCCATTCTATAGAACCGGTCTGACCAGGTAGAATCCCACCCCTGGGTCTGTGAGGCCAATACTTCCCTGTACTGCAACACTTCCCCAGTCACCCATGATCTGCCCTTGGCCTCCCAGGGTCTCCCTCCCCCCCCTGAGGCACTCCTGGCCCAGCTTCCTCCCCATTGGGTCTCACCCTCTTGGGCCTCCTCCCCCATCATGCCTTGCTCTACTTATCTTTCCAGAAGATTGTCTTTCCCAATGAGAAGCATTGGGTGACCTTCCTAGTCAGAAGCTATTGTGTACTATCCCAAGTGGGCACCAGTTTAGGAGTCACAGTTCTTGCAAACTGAGAATTGTGACCGCTTTGAAAATGGCAACCACTTCTGGGCACCAAATGGCCTCTATCTAGAAAGATTGTATGGAACATCAGCTGCTTCTCCTTGAGAAAGGCAATCTCCCAAACAACCTGGGCATTATGATTTTCACTATTAGATAGCTTTTTACTTTGGAAATAAAGTATATTATATCTAGATTTCTTAAATTCATAAATAATTTAGTTAAACTGTAACAATTCAGCAATTGATGGTGGAGTTGAAACATTCATGCAAAACAGTGGTGGGATTCAAATTTTTTTACTACCGGTTTTGTGTGCGTGGCTTGGTGGGCGTGGCTGGGAAGGATACTGTAAAATCTCCAGTCAGAAGTGATATTTATCGGTTCTCTGAACTACTCAAAATTTCTGCTACTGGTTCTTCAGAACTACTGGTTCTTCAGAACCTGCTGAATACTACCTCTGATGCAAAATCAGAATGTTTCAAAATGTGAAGTCATCTGCTTTGCAAAAAAGATTTTATTAAAATATACCTTATTTATTTATTTATTTATTTATTTATTTATTTATTTATTTATTTGATTTGATTTGCCAATTGTTTACAAGATAATAAGTATAAGTGTATACATAGTTGTGAATACATGAAATGGGTACATATAAGAAAAATAAAAGAAGAATAAGAGAAACAATAGGACAGGGACGGTAGGCACGTTGGTGCGCTTATGCACGCCCCCTACAGACCTCTTAGGAAAGGGGTGAGGTCAATAGTAGACAGTCTAAGGTTAAAGTTTTTGGGGTTTGGGGAAGAAACTACAGAGTCAGGTAGAGTATTCCAGACATTGACCACTCTATTGCTGAAGTCGTATTTCCTGCAATCAAGTTTGGTGCGGTTAACTTTGAGTTTGTATCTATTGTGTGCTCTTGTGTTGTTATGGTTGAAGCTGAAGTATTCATTGACAGGTAGGACATTGCAATGTATGATTTTATATACCATGCTTAAATCAGACCGAAGACAGCGTAATTCAAGGTTTTCTAGTTCTAGAATTTCAAGTCTGGTGGCATAAGGTATTCTACAACGAGTAGAGGAGTGGAGAACTCTTCTTGTGAAATATTTCTGGACTTTCTCAATTGTGCTAATATCAGATACGTAATGTGGGTTCCAGACTGATGAACTGTATTCGAGTATTGGTCTAGCAAATGTTTTGTATGCTCTGGTTAGTAGTGTGATATTACCAGAGAAAAAGCTACGTAGGATTAGGTTAACAACTCTTAATGCCTTTTTGGCTATGTAGTTGCAGTGGGCTCTAGCACTTAGATCATTAGAGGTGAGTATTCCAAGGTCCTTTACAGAGCTTGGGTCATCAACAAGATCTTGACTATTCAGCTTGTATTTTATTTTCTGATTTTTTTGCCAATATGTAAGACAGAGCATTTATTTGTTGAGATTTGAAGTTGCCATTTGTTTGACCATTCTGATACATAGTCAAGATCTTTTGTAGGGTAGCAGTATTGTCTGTGGTATTGAACAGCTTTACATCATCAGCGAAAAGAACGCAATTGCTCTTAATATGATCACAGAGGTCATTTATGTAGAGTATGAAGAGAGTTGGTCCTAGAACACTGCCTTGGGGGACACCACTATTGACAGGTACAGAATTTGATAGGACGCTCCCAATTTTGACCATTTGTTGTCTGTTTGCCAGGAATGCTTCTATCCAGTTATTCAGTTGTCCAGAGATACCATAGGATTTTATTTTTAGGAGTAGTTTGTCGTGTACCACTGAATCAAAGGCTTTACAGAAGTCTATGTAGATTGCGTCTATTGCTTTGCCCTGGTCGAGTTGTGTCGTCCATATGTTTTTGCAGTGTAAGAGTTGCAGATTACAGGATAGTTTTTTTCTGAAACCAAATTGTTTATTGGAGAGTAGGTTGTTTGTCTCTAAGTGGAGGATGATGGATTGGTTAATAATTGATTCCATGACTTTACAGGTGACGCAGCATAAGGAGATTGGTCTGTAATTTTCAACTAGGCTTGGGTCTCCCTTTTTGAAGATGGGGATGACTGTGGCTTGTGACCATAGGTTAGGCAAGGAGCTGGTCCTGAAAGATTTTTCAAAGATTATGCTTAGAGGTTTGGCTATGGCAGTGGATAGCTTTTTTAAGAAGTAGGCACATATTCCATCCGGTCCAATAGATAGAGATGGTTTTAGATTGCGTAGTGCTTTTTCAACATTGTCTTCTGTAAAATCGATATGTATTAGATCATTGTTGTTATCTGTGGTACGGCTAGGAAATACTGGGCATGATCCATTGCTGTTTACAAATACTGAGCCGAAGAATGTGTTAAAGATGTTGGCTTTAATGGTGTCGTCGTTGCAGTCTTTACCATCAGGTCCTATCAAGGGTGGGATGGACCTTGAGTCTTTTAGTTTGTTGTTTACAAAATTGTAAAAAGCACGGGTGGAATTGGTGCTTAGAAGGTTTTCCTCTTGTTTAATGTGATAATTAGTGCATTCGGTCTTTATCTGGTGGCATAAATTTTTGTATCGGCTTTTGAAATTGGCAACGTGACCAGATTTGTTTTTCCGCCAGAGTGATCTCTTTTTGGATTGAAGTGTCCTTATTGTTATGGGTAATCTGCTTTTTTGTTTTGTTTTGGGAGTTGTTGTTGGTACATATAGTTTGATGACTCTTTTGACTTCAAGTAAAAATATGTTGTAATGGTCTTCAACAGTATTGCATCCAGTGAATAGAGATTGCCAATCAAGGGATGAGAGATCGTTGTCTATAAGATCATAGTTGCCTTTTTTGAAGTTACAATTGGGGATTACATCATTGTGGTGATTTTTGTGTGGGCGTATGTTGAGACAAAAGTCAATCATATTGTGGTCACTGCTGGATTTAAAAAAAACAACTACTGCTATTTGAGATTTTAGATTATCAACTATATTTTTATTTGTCCCCAAAGGGACAAAATATCCATTAGATGAAAATGTGAACTTTTCAGTTCTCCTTATATAGTGTTTAGGTTTTAAAACACCTAAAATACACAAAATATGAATTATATTTGTCTTTTCTTCCCCTTAACCTTGTATAACCTTGTATGGCATTTCTTCTATAAAATATTTTCTTCTCTCCAGTATATTAGCTTACAAAAGAAATGCTTTCACTACTCAGAAGAAAGAGAGGATGCTGTCAGTGGACAACTTCAACCTGTTACCTTAAAAAAAATCTGGAATTTTGGGGCTCTCTAACCAAGAGGAGGTCATATTGCATTCGTGCCTGAAGCGCCAAGGCGCTTTTGGGTTGAAAGGATTAGCCAGTGACATCACTGTTTCCTGGGGGATGCCCAGTTGGGGGCTCCTTTCATGTCCCCGGCAGGAGCTGGAGTGAAGGATGCGAGCTCAACTCTGCCCCACAGCAGCACTTGAGTCTCAAATGTGGGCTTGCTAACCTCCATCCCAGCATCCTAACCATGTGAGCCATTGTGCTCCCCAGGTGGTCACATGAAACATGCAATGATGTTGGAGAAATATTAAGATTTCCTCACCCTTACTGCCATGAGGTAGGCCCTAATAGCAGCTCAAACCTGAGTTCAGTCAGATTCATTCTTCCTCCTCCTCCAGGAATGCTCCTGATGCCTCTTCCCCTGCTTTATCTAAATCTTTTTTTTTTTTACACAACCCAGGCATTTATGACATAAAAAGATCTATTTGTGCCTTTTTCATGTACCCTCCTTATTACCAGAATTATCTTTGGTGTGATAGCAAAGTAGTCAAGATGGCGGCCACACCAAAGCCTCTATTTGACAACATACAGTACGTATAACATAGCACAGTTATGGCGACCATCTTGACTTTTGAATATCCCGTTTGCAACAATCCAAACTAAAAAGATCTGAGCAGATTCTGAACAGATCCAGCCTAAACTACAATTAGCTTTCACTGAAATCAATGCACCAAATCAGAGTTAATTGCCCAGTAAACTCCAAGGCCGCTGAAGTTCCTACACTTAAATACAATTTACTCTGGATTAAAAACTGCTGGAATTCATTCTGTATTGAACATATTGGCTTTTTTTCCACATCTACAGACAAAAATTGCCCTTAATATAACTGAGTGATAAAAAGTACTTATGTATCCTAGTATTTATATATAACTGATTAGAGAAGACCAAGCAGAAAAAGCTTTTGGCTGGAAGCATTATAAGAAACCAGTACAAGTTGTTTTATTATAAAATGAAAATGTTCATTCAATTTAAATTGATCAATGCAATGAAGTGGATCCACAACTGGTATTTTGTCCTCAAAAAATCTCATAGATGACTATTAGTTCAGCAGTAGTCTTTTTCAAATGAGGAAAAAGACTCTTTGCCAATTTCCTTCCTCTTTCAGTTTCCCTCATATTCCAACAACCTATTCTGGAGAGTTTGGGAAATTTGCAGATCAAGGTGGGAAATTGCCCTGCAGTTTGGATGGTGTAAGGGGAATTCTCCCAGGCAAGAAATGTTGCCCTCTAAGGCCCTGGCTGCAGCATTAGCCTATGTTCATTCCTTTGCTTCCTTTTCTGTCGGCACCATTAAAAAGTGATGTAGGCAGTAGGAGAGAGGTTCCAAGATTCTGCTTGTGAAACTATATTTTGTGAAAACTTTTTTAATATAAGTATCCTCTCTAGACAACTTACTTTTCATGCGGCCAGAATCTGAAAATAACATTTAACACAGCACAGTACTTAAGCAAAATGGTTCGGTTGAGATGTGGGACTGATTGGGGTAGATTGTAAGGGAAATGCCGAAATATAATTTTACCATATTTTATTTATCTATATATTAAATTATTGCATTTTATTCCAATTTCATTTTAAATTTTATTTTATTCCAATTTCATTTTAAATTGTATTTTATTCCAATTTCATTTTAAATTGTGTTTTATCCAGGGGTGGGATTCTACCAGTTCGCACCTATTCGTTAGAACCGGTTGTTAACATTATAAGCAGTTCGGAGAACTGGTTGCTAGAAGAAATCACTGGCCTAATCCTGTAAGGAAGGCAGGAAGAAAACATTCTGGTGTTGCTTACAGAAACTGCCTCTCCGTTAACCCTTATTACATTCTGGTAGGACTAGACTTCCTGTCTCAGGAACGTCTCTGGAGGTTTTTTACCCTCCTTTGCTGGTACTTTGCTTGTGTGGAGTGACCATTCAAAGTTACAATGGCACTGAAAAAAGTGACTTATGACCATTTTTCACACTTATGACTGTTGCAGCATCCCCACAGTCATGAGAGGCCAGGCAAGGAGATGCATGCCTCAATGTGAGTGATGTTGAGTTGGCCACACCCAGCCAATAACATGACTACCAAGCCATGTCCACCCAGTCACATGACCACCAAGCCACACCACCAACTAAGACACGCCCACAGAACCAGTTGATAAAAAATTTGAATCCCACCCCTGCCCTTTACCATTCCAGACAAATGGCTGTCCAATCTCTTCTTGAAAACCTCCAGTGATGGAATACCCATAACTTTCAGAGGCAAGCCATTCCAATTGATTAATTATACTCACTGTCAGGAAATTTCTTCTTACTTCTTCTTCCCACAGAACTGGTTGTTAAAAATTTGAATCCCATCCCTGGTTTTATCCAATTTCATTTTAAATTGTTTTTATCAGATTTAGTAATAATTTGTGTCTGGACCTCTGCACTTCGATATGGCCCAAGGGTTAATCAGTAAAATAAAGTAAAGAATCCTTCCTGGATTGCACATTTAAAGTATATACATAAAGATGACATTTTAAAACCCCTTTAGTGACTTTCAATGGAAAAAATGTTTCCTGTATATACAGATGTATTGATTCAGGCTGTATATTACACAATCTGTAACACCTTTAGGTTATTGTTTTATTTAGCTGTAATGTTTTTGCAATATACCAAAATTTATATGAAAGTGTTTGGCTAGAGAGCAGTCTTAAGTATCCTTCCTTGTGGTGTACAGAAGAGACAGAAAAGGGGTGTTCTAGACCATTTTTTTTCCTTAGGGGACAAAGAGAGGGGATGCAGCCATATTTAGAACTATGTAGTTACACTTTCCTTGAAATATTTTCAGAAAGCTGAAAAATAGTTGGGAGTGTCCCTAGGGTAGAGTCAAAAAAAGCCAAGGTGACAGGAGCTGTTTTGAGTTCCTCTTTTAAAAAGGGGACCAGAAATTCTCGGGGTAGGGAAATCTTCTAACACAATCATGGTAGGTAGTAAATCTGTAAATCTTTGTAAATACAAATGTGTTGAAATGGAAGCTTCCAGAAAACTAGTGTAGCACATCATTGTGTAACAAAAGGTTCAATTTATAGACAGAGGATGTTTATTTGTCAGCTTTAAATGATTATATTATTGGATAGGTGGCTGAAGAGCACTGAATACCTACAAAATAAGAATATCACATCTTTTTGAATCAATTATCAGCAACAGAAAAAGAATCCATTTTAGTAATTTCCCTATCATCTTCATAGTAGTCTTCTAAACTTCTTTCTGCATTTTCTCCAAGCTTCTAAATAAAATTAGGGATTGATTAATTAGGGATTTACCAAAACTTGCCATTCTCCCTGTACTGCATCAAAATTGGTATTGTATCAAGGATCATTTTATATAGATGGATACAACCCAGTCTTTGTACAAGCCATTACTAACCATGTGTTAGTTCCAGTATGTTATCTTTTGATACTCTACTGTTTTATTTAGAACATCAGCGTTGTGTGGAAACTCTAAACAAAAACATATCTACACAACCTATTAAAATTGCTTGAATATGCATTTCCTTTCCTTCTGAATGTAAAAGTGTCATTTCAACCTAGAGACCTCCATGCCTGCCACTTGCTTTCTGAAGAATAATCTTCATGGTTCATTGAGAAAATCCATGGCAATTCAATTAGTGCAAAATTGATTTGGGTTTTTAAGACAGACATCAATGTTCACAATGAAAAGCATTACATGAGTAAATTCCAAGTTTTTCAGTTGTCATAAATTATTTCTTAACCAGGGGTCTCCTTTGCATTAGATCATTTTGTTGTGTATCCATCATAATAGGGTCACCTAGAGTAAATAATCATAAACAAAATAGAAGGGAATCAAAAAGGACAACATCTCACTGTCTTCCTCCAAACCAGCATACATTTTAAAGCAGGGTTATCCAACCTTGGCAACTTTAAGACTTATAGACTTCAATGACTGCCTTGGAAATTCTGGGAATTAAAAGTCAACAAGTCTTAAAGGCTGGACACCCCTGCTTTAAACAATCATTGTGACACTTCAATATTTTACAGTGAACATTTCAATTTTCAGTTCTATTAGTTTTGACATGCACTTGTCACCTATCATTATAAAACTTTTCTCTTTTCTATTTTGAATGTGACAAAGACTTCCAGTGCTCAGAAATATATATTTCCTTTAAATTCCTGCTTTTACCTTCTTTTAAATTACCTTGTGAAGTCTGTCATCTCCATCATAATCACACACATCTGTTTAGCGAGAACGATGATGTCATTGCTGGTGTCATCCCATATTTCAATCTCCTTATCAAGCTCACTCTTGACTTTCTTAAAATCAGCCACTTGTTCAGCTATCTTTTCTTTCTCCGCCTCTGGCAACTGAGTCATCTTTGCCTGCAAAATCAAGATAATTTGATCTGCAAAACATCTACCTCTATCAGAGGAGGTTCTCCTTTTACAGATTGGAAGGGACTTTAACAAACTATCGCTGTAAACAAGATGCGACTGTGAAACAGCTAAAATCTAATCCACAAATTCCTATAAAAGGGCAAAATTTTATTAGATGTTGACCAAAGATCGTAGCTAGCATAGATCTATGCACAAATAAACCTTTCTTCATCTAGCATTTATTTTAATTTAACAGGCCATTCTTATATGTATCCATGTATTCATAACTATGTTTTTACTTATACCTATTATCTTGTAAGCAATTGACAAACCAAATAAAATAAATAAAAAATAAATAAAATATCACTAAAAGAAGACATTTTATGCTCCACTACAACTACTTTGCTAAATGTAGCATTGCTGTTTTCCTTTTAGCAGAGGTCTCCAAACTTGACAACTTTAAGACTTGTGGATTTCAGTTCCCAGAATTCTTCAGCCAGCATGGAATTGAAGTCCACAAGTCTTAAAGTTGCCAGGTTTGGAGACCCTTGTCTGCAACAAGGGAAAGCAAGTTCTACAGTATGTAGCACATAAGGGGATATAGAAGAATAGACCACAACACCAAGGGAGACAACTCTGTGCAGATTTCAACTTGCTTTTATTTCTTCCTAATCTATTTAACTTGTGTATTGAATTACGCAAAGGCAACTTCCTGGTGCAATTATAAAGTATGCCAGTTGGTGTAGTGTTAGTAAGGTGTTCACAGCCATGATCTAGTACAGCGGTTGCCAACCAAAATTTTGGTGGGATGCAGAGAAATCTCATCCCCAGAGCACCTCCCCAAAGCAATTAATCTAGGCTGCACAGAAACACAAGGCTGCACTGCCCACATGGCCCATGGGAACCCTCCCCACCCAGCAAACTTATCTGCTAAATTGCTATTTTTCCTTTTTCCGACCATCAGCTGTTCTGCTGTGCCAGGAGATTAGATTAGCTAGGAAGCAGGAAATGATTGGATTTCTTGCTTTCTAACTAGTCTTTAGATCTTCGGCTCTGCTTTTAAGCACAGCCGAACCTCCCTTAGGTCTGAAGGTTCTATTATTCAGTGCAGACTCATGGCAAGCAAATTTTATGTGACAGACTCAGCTAGCTGATGGCAGATAGATAGATCTCTGAATGAATCTGTGATTCTGTGAGCAACTCAATCTGCCTGCCTGCTTTGCTTGATTTTGGGTAAAAGTTGCTCTTTTTTAAATAAAAAAATCAATATTTACATACATGGTGTGTTGTGAATTAATTTTGTGAGTTTGCTTGCTAGCAAATTTTATGTGACAGACTGAGCTAGCCGATGGCAGATAGATGGATCACTGAATGATTCTGTGAGCAACTTAAGCTGCCTGCCTGCTTTGCCTGATTTGGGGTAAAAGTTGCTCTTTTTTATAAAAAAATTCAATATTTATATAAATATTTATAATTTTTACATACAAGCCATGCCCAGCCAGTCACATGACCACCAAGCCACACCCACAAATTAGGACACACCCATAGAACCAGTTAGTGGTCCCTGGGATTTAAAATTATGAGTTTGGTGGTTCCTGAGGTCCAAAGGTTTGGTGACCCCTGATCTAGCGGTCATTCAGGCTTTTCTTCCCAAGAGGACTCTTTTATATGAAATAACTATCTCTCTCCATATCTGTTTGTTCAGCCATTAAAATCAGCAGAGAAAAGCCCTTTTAATATTGCCCAAATTTTCAAAGTTCTTTTTATCACTCCAAGTTTGGAATGTCTTTCAGCATTACAGTAGAAGGAAAGAGTAGATCAGGCAGCTGAATCTAGATCTTCAAAAGCTTGTAAAGGGGTACAGATTTCTAATTCTGTATATGGTTATTATACACATGCTTAAAAGATGTATTTAATCCATGTGATCAAAACAAGCAAACATTTTCCGAATGGCTCCTCACTGAACAATCCCCATTCTCATTTACTCTTAAATCTCTATTTTATCATCTAGGTCTCACTCATCTTTTCACGTCATTGAACAGAATAACTTATTTCTCTGAAATACATTCATTCAAAATGTTGTACAATTTCTCTTAAGGGCTACCTTTGGTTTTTCCATTATCATCATTCACTGGAACCTAACATACAACTATTACCAATTTATACATTCTTTCTTTCTTACTTTCATATCATATACTAGCATGTGATTGTATATCACTATACATTCTGAAAACAACATAGATGGCACCAGTTCATACTTTCTGACATTTTAGCTCATTTGTTCATATCTATTACAACTTTCCACTTTCTTTTAGTTTTACAGATACAAAATATCATTTTAGTTTAGTCATTTGTAAATTAATGCTCTATTCCACATATTCCTTTTACCATTCCAGTGGCAATCTTCCATATACTGTATACCATGGTGAATATCAATTGAGTCTTTAGATAATGACCTCTGCTGCCCATTTTGGCTTTGGAAAATAGAGACTTTCTCTTATTTTGCATTCAGTGTACACAGAGAGCTGCTGTAATGTAGTGAGCTAGGCTTGGAGTACAACTGGATTTTGGTTGTACTTTTGGTATAATGGGATCATACTTTTGTTTTGGGCTAATTATTTTCCATGTCCTAAATTCTAGCCCTGAAATGTGGAATGCTGTAGATATTGTTCTAAAAGCCTTTTAGAAGAATAAAATATACTCCTCATTTATAAAGGGAATGTACGCCACATGGAGAGACAGAGACAGGAAGGATGCAGTGGAAGCTGGATCCACAACTACTTCATTCTATTGCCAAGCAGACTACCTTCAATTTGAATTCTGTTGAAGGAATAACTTATATGAAGACACATTGCAATTGTTCCCCAAGGCATGACATATGAATATACTAGTCAGTCATTTTTAAGGTCCATGTTCAATTCTTCCTTCTAGTTATGCTTTAATTTCCAGGAATTGCCTGGAAGCTCCTTTATAATGATCACCGTCTTCTTTGCAGCTGTCAAGGATTATACCATCTGCCTTGCCAAAAGGCGATCAGAATGAATTGCTCTGAAATTGCAGTGGAACTGTTCGAAATTTTAAAATAGTAAAATGCCAATGTCTGACATGTTCAGAAAGGAGATGGTAGCTTGAAGAAACAAAAATTCAGTTGTTCAGTTTACCGCCCAAAACCAAGCTCATCACAGTCTGGAATTAAAAAAGAAAAACAAGAGAACATGACCTCATTCTCACTTGTAAGTTTACTAGAGATGGGGAACAACTAGCTTTTTCCTAGTGGTTTCCTAAGTACACCACAATAAATCCTCTAATATAAGCAAAGAACTGTCCTATGAGGGATGTTATTTAAAGTAAACAACAACCTCAAGAGCCTGCATTCTTGAGCAAACAAGACCGTTCAACATGCTCATGGATGGTTTCCTACATTGGAAGAGGTCACATCTGATACTTGGCTTTCTGGGCAATGGGAAACAGTACCCACCTCATGCTTAGTTCCCCATTCTTCTGGGTGTTCACTGGTGATAAGAATCTCCATCACCTTTAACAATTAAACACATTACTGCCTATGAAAGGACATGCAGAGCAGAGCCCCATTTTAAAATAACATTAACATTGGAACAATGACATGTTCTGCTATTAAAAATTTCTCTTGAAAGATTGGGGTCTTTCACAGGAAGACCTGGGTGTGGTTCAAAAGATAAAAGATAATAACTTGAGAAGGTTGAAACTCTTCCCCAAATCACATCTCAAGTCCTTTTTGAAGTTTTCTAGGAACCGAAAGTATTCAGGTGAAGAAGGCAGAATTTAACCTATTTATAGATTTAGGTCCAATTCTACTGCTCTAACTTTAATAGCACCGGTAACTTTAAACATTATTCTTTCATTCATATATTTTGCAGTTTATTGTTTGTTTTGTTTCTAATGTTTTCTTTTTATATCCCTTGGACTATAATAAAATGCTTCCGGCGAAGCAATGAAGCGGTGCGGACGAGCGGCAGCTCCGTGAAGTCCTGCCAATTTCTTCAAGCCCTGAGGCTCTTAGGAGCCAAAAGTTACCCTGGATGGGTGGTAAAGGCAGAGGGATACTTCGGTGGTTGCGAGGAGAGGAGAGTCTCCTCGACTGACCCAAAGAAAACCCCTCCATCCGAACTAAAAAGAGAACTGCCAGTATGGCTGAATCGAAGCCAGGCAGGCAGCTGAGACAGAAGTGAAAAAGAAAGGAAAGATCTTGGAACAGTGTGCTTAGTCTTGGTAAGAATCACTCCAATTTCTGCAGTGGAATTTTCCTTGGAAAGTGGGACTCAAAGGAGGAAATTTGCTGCGATTAATGATCGGGAGTGACTGTCAGATTTAGTAAAGAAAAAAAAGATATTGCAGCTAGAAGTAACTTGAAAAGTAAAGGACAGATTGGATTGGTTAACCCAAATTTCTGGACTATATTTTTACTACTACTCAACTTGAAGAACTTTGGGAAACTATTGGAAAACAATCTTATTCAGAGACATATTGATTGTAGTTAAAGTGTTTTAATTCAGTGAGTTTTGCTCTCTTTCAATAATCCAGCGTGCTTTTGAACATCCTGTTACAGCCTATTATTTACAGCATAATAGCAGCAGCCATTGGAGCAATAAATTCCTCCCACCCAGTAAATAACAGCTGCTAGTAAAACAATTAACCCTTTCCTTGCAGACACTCAATACTACCTCATTACTTTAATCAAATACTGATTAATTCATTACCTCAAAACTAACACATTTTCTACCTCATTAACTGTATCAGTATATCTAAAGGATAATGTATCTAAAGGAAAATGAAAATTCCATCAAATGTTCTCTATGTAACAAATACGCTCATCATGACTGCTTGGGATTACCCGAGCAAATGATTCAATACCTAGAATCATCCAATGAGTTTCCATATCTCTGCAAATCATGCAGACTCAAACTAGATCTGTTTGAAAGAGTTGATACCATAGAAACACGAATAACATCCCTTGACACCATAGTAGCATCCCTGGATGCTTTAAAAGAAAGATTATCCAACCTTGAAAAAAAAGACACAATGCAAAAACCTGAACATCCAATAGCTACAAACCACATCTCTACCCAACAACCACAACTCAATCCACAACCCAATCCACAAAAAAACATAAATCAGACAAATGATGATATCCCAATCGTCATCAGAGAAGCTGTTGAGCATGAACGGAAATGTCCAAACACCATCTTATTTGGTCTAGAGGACATCAATGACAATGATGACATCACAACTGTCCGAAACATCATCAGTGATTATCAAGCATCAACCATCTCCCCTGATGAAATACTTGACATTTCCTGCATTGGTCAAGAGCTCAAAAAGCGAGACAGCTGTGTGGACCCATGCTTCTGCAGGGTCATTTGCAAAAATGAATCAAGCAAACGTAAATTCATTTATACTATAAATTCACTTGCCAAAAGCAACACCAACCATAAGAACCTCCATTCTCGCCCTGACCTAACCATACAGCAACGTTCCCGCTCCCATGTACTCTGCACAGAACTCAAAAAACGTCTAGACAATGGAAGGACCTGTACAATGACTACCGTGCTGACTGTATCAAAAGTAAGTCACACAACCTGCAACTCAGCTTTAACCTTCAACCACAGTCCTACTTCAACTATTCCACCATCACCCAAGACTAGGCATGCACGCCCCTAACTACCTCAATTCCAACTACAGCTGGCCTTAAATACAATCTACTCAATGCAAGAAGCCTTGTGAATAAAATACCTGAATTTCTCCTCTTACTAAATATGGCTAAATTCGACATCATATTTGTCTGTGAAACATGGCTCAATGCATCTCTCCCTGACTCCATTACCACAGTAAGAGACTATCATGTTTACCAATCAGATCATGAAATTCGTAGAGGAGGTGATGTTGCTATCTTCTATAAAAAGTCCTTGCATCTAAAAAACATCCAAGTTACCTAGGAGCTTACTCTTCCTGAGAGCATCATCTGTGAACTATCCTTAAATATCACATTTTGATTCTTACTATGTTACAGAGCACTTGATTATGACATTGAACATGTAAACAAGCTAAATTCACGACTAACATGGGCAGCATCCTGCCCACACGCTTTTATCTTTCTTGGTGACTTGAATCTACCTCATATTAACTGGACCTTAAACGAATGTACAACTAAACCCATACGTGCAACCTTCTACAATGCTGTTACAAATCTGGGACTGGAACAACTAGTAACGAACAATACTAGACTAAACAACTGCCTCAATCTCATCTTCTGCAATAGTTTGAATTTAATTTATGGAATACAAACTAAAGAACCGTTTTCCAACAGTGACCACAATCTCAACATACACAAAAATCATCACAATGACGTAATCCCCAATTATAACTTCAAAAAAGGCAACTATGATGTTATAGACTTCTGTCAGCAGTGATCATAAGATTGTCAGATGTCCAACTCAAAATTAGAGATTTTAACAATGCCTTATTTAATCTTGATGTAAATGATGTCAAAGATTTTTATCTTGGTCCAGTGGTGGGATTCAATTTTTTTTACTACAGTTCTGTGGGTGTGGCTTGGTGGGTGTGGCTTGGTGGGCATGGCAGGGGAAGAATACTATAAAATCTCCATTCCCTCCCCACTGTTACCATCGTTTCTCCAAACTACTCAAAATTTCCGCTATCGGTTCTCCAGAACTGGTCAGAACTGCTGAATACCACCTCTATCTTGGTCCCATCTGCTTTGTTCTCCTACCATTTTCCACTTTTTAGAAGGCCTTGCCATATGTGAAAAGTGGACAGAGTGTGAAGACATACTTGCTACCCCCCTCTGTTTATAGTATGTTCTAGCCCATATGATTATGGATCCAGCAGAAGCTATGATGCCATCATGCATGGCATAATACCATTTCAAAGATTATGAATGTTCTTGTAAGGCACAACCAGAGCTATTCGTAAATAGCTGAAGCAAGCAACTTTATTGCATGGAGGCAAGCAACTCCATGAATGTGAGGGTAGTTCATGTAAAGGAAAAGGTAAATGCAGGTAATGTTCCAATGTATTCTGAATACGTTCTATAGATATGATAGATTAATTATTTAAAATCATGCAAATTGTGAAATAGAATATAACTTCTGTGTTAGAATTCCAATTAGCTTTAAGCAAGTTTGATAAATATATTGAAAACATGTCCTATACACTGGGATATTTAAAAGGTTCATGACCTTTCTTTGTTCTACAATTACTGAACTCTACATTTAAGAACCTAACAAGCAACACAGTTAGAAGCAACTTTCTTTAGGTCATTTATTTTTTCTCACCTACTTAATAGTGCTGGGCCTTCCTGCTCATAAATCATGCATGATAATCAGACTCAGGAACTGATCTCAGTGGTAATTTTCTCTGATGGCTAAGTCAGAGGTACAAGGACTTTTCATCATAAAGGGGATAATCTGAAAACTATTTTTCCATAGAAAAAAGAGTTGAGAAGGTTTTCAGTTACATTTGACTGAAGTTTAAATTTCAGCTCAAAACAATTTTCTAACCTCATATTGTTCTTTTGATCTTTGTGTACTTTAGTTATGAAAATATGTTATAAAATTATACAATTGTTTGACAAATCAGTTTACTGGTCCCATAATGATGTTGGATTCATCATAAATCCATTCAATCCCATTACTGCAGTTTCTGTAAAAGATTTACAACAAATATAAAATCATTTTGGTATTGTTTCCAAAGTTTAAACAAAAATGTTCATTCTTTTCTAATATGTTCATATATGTACAGAATGAAAAATATGTGTTAGCATTGTATGTACATATTAGATCACTTCAGTTAAAATGTAGACTAAATTAAAATTTCTTTCATTCCAAGCTGCAAGTTAGAGTTTCCCCCTTTTTAAATTTTTGACCACTGCTTCAGCAGCTTGGACATAACATAGAATATTATTTTGGTTAGTTGTTTTTTGATCTGCAGTAACTTCTATTCAGATGGACGAGTTTCCTGTAATGGTGACGATTTAACTTGGATCCTTAGCATGCAACGAGAGCATGTTTGGTGTAGTGATTTAATACACCAGGCTAGAAAGTAGGAAAGCATAAGTTCTAGTCCCTCCTTAAGCACTAACCTGGCTGGATAGGTTTCCAAGTAAAATTCAAAATGGTGGCTGTTATCTAGAAAATCCATACAACACTCTCTAATACAATGCACTCTAACTTCATATACAATGTGCATGTATCATTTTTTCAGATTCAAACCAGAGTCCAGATGGAAATGGATGCTTACCTTTTTCCACCTGCTATATATTAATTATAGAATCTTCTACAGAGAAACCACATGGACAACCCTGTGCAGAATCTATGGGTAATCTATTGCTAGGGCTCTGTTCTCTGAGACCCATAGAATCAGTACTGATGAACATTCCTAATCCATCCCATGACTTAGATCTTATGGTCAGTTGGTCTTTGGCTGTGCCAATGTTGCTTCAAATACAAGTGCGTGGTTAAGGGGAGCATCTAACTCTTTATTTTTAAAATGAAGATGAAGAAAAACAGCCAAAGGGGGGGAAATTCAGATGGATTGTCTCCAAAGATACAAGGCAAACTGTTTTTGAAAGAAATCAAGATTCTGGTGGAAGTGTCAGTAGTATTCGAACCAGCTGTTAAAATTCAGGGACAAATGGAGTATTTGAGGACTACAATTATTATGATGTTCATAAGGGAAGAAGAAGGGCAAGCAGAAATTATATGAAATGATTCATACATCTTTTGTTAAATAAATGATTAATTGAATAAAGAATTCAATGCAAAAACAGTCCATGTTTTATAAGTAGCCTGCCTGTGAATTTATCTATGTCTCCATGTATGGCAGATCAACCCTGAATGAAGGGGGGAAAAAACTTGAAATAATATTTTATTTAGCCCTGTTTTCTTCCTCTTTTGATCCACACATCTGTTCCCTCATTTAGCTTAGGAATTTCAATTCTGTTCTTGAATTTTAGACACATTATTTAGTTTGTATGCTAATAGACTCAAGTAATATGAGCTTAATGAAATTCAGTTAATCTTTACTCCTTATGCTTTCAAAGCACATAACTGAAAGGTACACAGGAATGTATACATTAGGGGAACACTAAATAAAAAATAAGAACCTGACATTTCATAATATTTAATGTTGTTGTTATTACTGTATTGTTTTTACAAACTCTAAATGTTATGATTTTGCCGGTTGTTATAAATTTATCACTGCTTTTCAATATGTATTGAAGAAAAACACATCCAGATGCTTTACTAATCAAAGGCAACTGGAATACTAAGAATTTTAAGAAATACCAAATTTGAAGTGAAATCAGCAAAACGGTTTTATGTATAATTAAAAAAAAATACTTTAATATGATATGTGAAATGAGAGACTGGAATATCAATTTTTTGTAAACCAATGAGTCTTAAATTTTAGGAAACACAAAGTATACATCTTAAAATTTCAAAATGAAGTTAGTTCATCAGAAATAAAATGTTTTGAGTTTGTTGAACCACTCACAGAACTCATTAAAAAGGCTGGATTTCAGAATGTTTTGGTTGGCCATAAAGAGTTACTTCACTTCTTAAGGAAATCACTTGGTCATTTAAGCAAATCCAGCATACCCAATGGGTGTTGTTTTTCCTCTGGAAACAACAAAAAGTTGTAGTCATGCTGCAACTGATTGTAAATGTGAACTGATTGACATAGGCCAGAAATGTAATCAAGTGACCATGTGTGGGGTGGAGTGCAATGTGTTATAATAGTCAGAATTGCTTACAGGCTGTAAAGTACCCTTTCCAAGGCTGTCATAAACATTGAACAATTGTTAAGTGATTGATCTTTAAGCAAGGACAGTGGGTTGGACTACAACACTTCCAAGGTCCCTTCCAATTTAGTTATAGAATAGAATAGAATTCTTTATTGGCCAAATGTGGTTGGACATACAAGAAATTTGTCTTGGTACAAATACTCTCAGTATACATGAAAGAAAAGAGATATTCGTCAAGAGTCAAGAATTGTCAGGTACAATACTTAATGATAGTCATAGGGTACAATAAGCAATCCAATCATACTAGGAAACAGTCAATATAAATCGTAAGGATACAAGCAACAAAGTTACAGTCATACAGTCACAAGTGGTAGGGGATGGGTGATAAGGAGTGATGAGAAGATTAACAGTAATAGTACTGCAGACTTTGTAAATAGTTGGACAGTGTTGAGGGAATTATTTGTTTAGCAGAGTGATGGCGTTCGGGAAAAAAACTGTTCTTGTATCTAGTTGTTCTGGTGTGCAGTGCTCTATAGCGTCATTTTGAGGGAAGGAGTTAAAACAGTTTATGTCCGGGATGTGAGGGGTCTGTAAATATTTTCACAGCCCTCTTTTTGACTTGTGCAGTATACAGGTCCTCGATTGAAGGCAGGTTGGTAGTAATTGTTTTTTCTGCAGTCCTAATTATCCTCTGAAGTCTGTGTCTGTTCTGTTGGGTTGCAGAACCAAACCAGACAGTTATAGAGGTGCAGATGATAGACTCAATAATTCCTCTGTAGAACTGGATCAGCAGCTCCTTGGACAGTTGGAGCTTTCTGAGTTGGCGCAGAAAGAACATTCTTTGTTGTGCCTTTTTGATGATGTTTTTGATGTTTGGTGTCCATTTTAGGTCATGTGATATAGTAGAACCTAGAAATTCGAAGGTCTCAACTGTTGATACTGTGTTTTCTAGTATTTTAAGAGGTGGTAGTATGGGAGGGTTTTTTCTAAAGTCTACCACCATTTCTATGGTTTTGAGTGTGTTCAGTTCCAGATTGTTCCGGTTACACCATGAGGCAAGTTGTATGCAGATTCATTGTTTTCTCGAATGAGACCAATCACTATTGTGTCATCAGCAAACTTCATTATTTAAACAGATGGATCATTTGAGATGCAGTCATTGGTATATAGGGAGAAGAGAAGTGGAGAAAGCACACAGCCTTGGGGAGGAGGCTGTGCTAATTATACAGGTATCAGATGTGATTCTGCCTAGCTTCACCTGCTGCTTCCTGTCTGTTTGGAAACTTAGGATCCAATACAGAATTATTCTGTAATTCTGTAATGATTATGTAATTCTTAAAAGAACATACGGTCATAGTAATGATAATATGCTTAATCATGGTTTGTTGAAGAAATCACACTGGACGGGTTACTACTAAGCCATAAAAAAGAAACTACAGAATTACTGAATCTGAACCCAGTTTACAAACCCAGTTTACCTTGATGGCCTGTTAGGAAACAACTCCAAGACATGTTTTATTTATTTTTATTCTTAATATTATTGAAATTTAGTATTGACTAAATTTCATGAGAAAAATCATCTAGATTTTCAGGGTAATATGGTTTCAAGTGAAATAAATCTCTCAAAGAAAGTTACTGTGCAATGTATACACCATTCTTTCATCTATATTTGTGAAAAATTAAAAAAGCAGTTAGTGTAATGTACTTTGAGGAAATCCTGTTTGTCTTACCCTTCAAACACAGTAATGTTAAGGCATAATTTAGATTCCAAAGGGGAGTGTTTGTACTTTAATTGCCAGCTATTTTGTTTACTCATCTTTATAGGAAACAATAATTTCACACAGTATGTCCTCAAAGTGGATGACTTTAAAATGCAGTTAAACTCTTTGGCTTTCTATACAGTTTCTTTTTGCTGTTAAGCATATCTGGACAGTGACACCACACACTGTATGAATTATCTGTGCAGAGTTTGCATAAGATCTGCTAACATGCTTTGATTACCAGTTGCCAGCATGAAATGGGGAGAAGGATGCTTCACATGGGCTACTTCAAGAAGTGTTGCTCCTCTGGTGTTTGTAAGAAACAGCTGCTGGTCAAGGTACCCTTTTGCAGCATTGTTTGGTGGCTCTCCAAAATAGTGGCCAAAATAAGTGGCCAGTTGGCATCTCTTCAACAGCCCTGTGGCTAGATCCAATGTTTAGCCAACTTGTGTCATTATCAGTGGAAGAAATGCTTGTGCGGCAGGTGAGTTCACCTTTCTTATACCCAACATTGCAATCATCAGAATGAATTTACAAAAGTTGTCTACCACAATGAAAATTAATTAATCCTGTTGCTTTGCTCACAACCTCTTCCTGATGGTTAAACTAGAGAAGTATTGGATATTTTGGGGGAATTGCGTGAAAAAAACACCATGTTTGTTTCTAATCCCCCTTCCCTTGCTGGAGAATGTTAATTTCCTCTTTCCTTGGTAATTATTCAGAGAAATATCCCTCCCCTTTGGCCCTTCCCTGCAGAAGATAGCTTTGGGATTAGCCTCTCCTCCTTCCATTCTTCCTCCCTTATCCCATCTTTCTCTTATGAGTGAAATGGTATTTCCTGCCTCCTCTTTCGAATCTGGTGAAATAGTTAGAAAATAGTTTGCATTATTGTCCCCTATGCTGCAATCTGCACTATTAGCCAAGACTCATTCAATAATAAGTTAAACAGATTAACAGATAATCAGAGTTGGAAGGGACCTTGTAGGTCATCTAGTCCAGTGGTCCCCAACCTTTTTGTACCAGGGACCAGTTTCAAGCACAAACACTTTTTCAAGGACCGGGGGTAGAATCCGAGTTTGGTGGTTTTGCTTGCAGACGTTTCATTACCTGACTAGGTAACATCTGATGTTGTTACCTAGTCGGGTAATAAACGTCTGCCAGCAAACTCACCAAGTCAGGGAGCGCCTCGGCCCTGCCTCCCTCAGCCCCATCCCTCAGGTGTCTCCCTCCCTCAGGTGTCTGCCTCGTTCCTCTCTCAGTCGCTCTCTTGCTGCTCCACCAGCCCAGGAAGAAACTGCTTCAAAGAAGCCGGGGGTGGTGGCTTTTCCTGTCGCCGCAGCTCCTCCAAGCGCCCGTTTACCCCCACCCCGCCCGCCAGCGCGTTCAACCCAGTGCTCTGTTCTGCCTGCCTGCCTGCCTGCCTGCCTGCCTGCCTTCGTTTGGAGCAGCTTCGGCTGATAAAAGAGACGAATAGTTATTATTCTCAGCCGAAGCTGCTCCCAAACAACCAGGCAGGCAGGCAGGCAGAACGGAGCACTGAAATGGCAGCGGCGGGCGGGCGGGGTGGGGGTAAGGGCGCCGGAGGAGCTGCGGTGACAGGAAAAGCCACCCCCAGCTTCTTTGAAGCAGTTTCTTCCTGGGCTGGTGGAAGAGCGAGAAGCGACTGAAAGAAGAACGAGGCAGGAGGAAACCGAAGCCGCTGAGCCAGAGAGCAGGACAGGCTTCGGTTTGCTTCCTCCCTCCCCTTCTTTCATTTGTGTTCTTGATCCCCGATCCCAGCAGCATTCACCGAAGGCGAAGAAAGCCGCCATTTTTTTTAAAAAAAAATTCTTTGCGGCCCGGTACAGAGTGGCCCGGTGGTTGAGGACCCCTGATCTAGTCCAATCCTCAGAACTTGTTCCCTGGCAGAAAATATCAGTAGTCTACCAGCAATGTAACCTTTCCATATTATCTTCCCTTAGGTGGGAAAATGTAGAGGGGTTTTCAAAGCACTCCCCTGTCCATTTTAGTTCCATTGACTCTCGTGTGATTAGAAAACCAACATGGTGGCTGTGACCATCTCTGGAGAAGTCAGAATGTAAGAGCAATTAAATAAACATCAGTTTATCCCTAGAAAAGAAGAGAGTGCGAGAAAGAAATACAAGTCTGTCTTAATTCTCTTTGATAGAAGAGTGGACAAATTTGGCAGACTCTCAGGGTTCTGTTATTATACTTTACAATAATAGACTTCCAGTAATTCTTATGGTGTCTTTTCCTGACATGGCCTACCCCAATCTTGAAAGCTTCACTACAGTACTCTTTAATAAAAGAGCCTGCCTTTGTTCGTGGAAATGGCATCAGATCCTCAGGGCATCCTCCTGCTAGCAGAATAACTTGTTCAGGTATTGTTACAATATTAACAGGAAAAGGGATATAGAAATAACCTGTAAAATGTCATGCTACAGCTAATCAGCGTTTGAGACTGGGGTTACTTCAGCCAGCAGTCCAGCAGCCTAAAGCCCAATCAATATGTCTTTCCTTTCATGGGAGTCCGCCAGGAAAGTGTGGGGGAACCCAGGATCGATTTCTGGCTTTTGCAACTTACTGTGAACTGTTTATGGTAGATCAGACAGCAGAATTTCTACAGCCAAAGTGGCTTTTATTCTGAGTCTGCTGAAAGAAGGAGCAGCCAAATAAGCCATGCCCTTCATTGAGGGCAGTGATCCATTACTGAACAATTACCAGAACTTCATGCAAAGATTTAGAGGTACAGTTAATGATCTGGTTGGGGGAGCAGCAGCAGTTTGAGAGGTTTGCAAGCTGAAACAGAGAAACCACAGAGTTCATGAGTACTTATTGGATTTTTAATTAAGTGCCAGACTGAATGATCTTGCTCAGATTTTAGGAAGGACTTGCTGATGAACTTGAGAAATGGGTCAGAGAGACAAGGCACACCAGCAAATTTGAAGGAACCTTTCCAACTTTGTATATGAATTGATGGAGAACTGGAAAAGTTGAGGCACAGAAGAAATATTAAGGTTTTACAGCCTCTCTCCAACACTGTCTCACCCTGTGTCCTACTTGGACACTAGGTTGAAAAACCCATGCAAGCAGGATAAGTACAGAAACAAACTCCAGTTGATGCTTCTATTTTGTGGCTCCCTGGAACAATAAATCATGATTGGCACAAACTAAAGTATAGATTTCTGAGTCAACTGCAGAGTGCAGCATCTGTGGAACTGTGGACTCTCTCTACTCTTTTAAATTCATAGATGAGGCCACAATGCAACAAATTAATTTCCTCATACACATTTGTTAGAGAAATCTATGCTGGTGTAAACAATCAAGAGACAAGCACTTTGAAGTGGTTCTGCTGTACGACACACAACTCTCTTGCAATTGACAATAAGCAACCATACATTCTTGATATTTTATGTCACAGCTTTCTCACATGTCTTTATTATGCTAAGCATTGATTGTCTGCAAACTTGTGATCCAGATTTTCATCGGGAGCAAGGGAGAAAGTCAAACTGTTAACAGCCACATTTGCAAGCCTCCCATTCTTATCCATCTCTGTCTCCAGCATAGTGTGTTGAATCCAGAAAAGTATTCAGCATTTGTGGATGTATTTGGAGAAAAGGAAGCAACTGCATTGCCGCATCAAACATGAGACTGTATTGTCATTAGGAGCTGACAGATAAGATCCCAGTTAAAAGACAAGGTTCCATGTCTACCTGAGAGTTAGCAACTTTAAAAATATTTCTAGGTGACAATGTGAAAAAAGAATTCATGCACCACCCCCATCTGCAACCTTATTTTTTATATATAAAATATATATATTCTTCTTTGATGATTATAGGCTATAGAAAGATGGCCATGAATATTTAACTGCCTTTGATCTCAGGCTTCTTAGTATAGCAGTTTTAAACACCTGGCAATGCCCTATAGATCAAGTAATTGTCGAGCAGTCTTGACTCTGATTGTGATGCTTTCAACTGAAAGGAACGGTGGCATCTTCAATAAAGATTGCTTGTGATGAAAGCAGTATTCCAGCAATTTGGAACAACTATAAAAGACCTGCTTCCCCATGCCTGGTCAGATCTGACCAGCACATTTTTTTCACCATTTAAATTTTTATCACATATATTTCTGGTTTACAGAACAAGCAACCAGATGCACTAGAACCAGAAGGTAAGCTTGCATACTCTTCCTCCATACAACTTGGCAACAAATGCAAGCAAATATTGCAGTAGGGGACCTTAAAAACATATTTCCATTAAATTTTCACCTTCTGTCCATATCTGTCTAAAAAGCTGGACTCGAAACTTATTGCCCTCCCCCCAGTTACCAAGAAAATTATCACAATGGCCTTTCATTTATAATTGCCTTCTTCAATAAAGATTCATCCAATCTTCCATTTAGTGTTGCTTGTTTATGAGGAACCCCCTGCCATTTATCTCCTCTTCTACACCTGACCTACCTTGAAGGACTGACACTATGTGATGAATGCCCTCCATTTTTTATGGGCATCATACATATGACATATCACATGTATGACAAATAGGACTTTGTGCGATCATGATTGACATCTTGATTTGCTTTTACATTCCTTCCGCCTTGGGTATTGGTTGAGGTTCTCCAGATGAAAAAGCTCTTCCAACTCATATTCCCCACCCCAAATGAATGTTTGTGAGTGGTGAGGTGCTTATTTAATGATCCCAATCAATATAGTGTGTGAGGGTTTAATGTTTTTACAATAAACATCCCAGAGAGTGCCAATATAGTTTCTGTTTGAAAAACCAAAGAACTTAGCAGAGTCTTCTGATTTGCGCTATCTGATCATTTTCCTTATAAAAGAAAGCTGTTAATATATATAGTGTTAATATATAAAAACAAAGTATAAGAAGTTGAATTTGGATTCAAAATGCCCCAAGATACAAATAAGTATGATTAAGTGCCTTTACTCCATAAATATAGCTACAGTTTTAGCCTGAAAGCATTTTACTATCCCATTAATATATGAACGTGATTTGGAGCAGTGAAAACTTCTCATAAATAGTTATGATCCATCTTCAGTTTTATTCTATGTGGGGATAAAATTAGAAAGTATTATTAACTACTTGAGAGGATAGCAAGCCCATTAGCTCTTGTATATTAACTAAGATACATTCTATGATCCCAAGAGTTTATATAAATAACATGATTATCTCTGTAGATTTCTTAAAGAGTTGTGGTAGTTGCATTATACTGGATGCAAGATATATTCTACGATTATAAAAGGTTTATATAAATAACATAATGTCCCTGTAGGTTTCTTAAGGAGTTGTAGTTGCATTATATTGGATACAATATTATTATCATGATCTAATACACATCAACCAATTAACTAGGGACAATTGTTGAAGGAATGTTAACTTTGTATTATTCTTTTTGATGTTGAGTTTTCTGGTAATTTTCTGCACTAAGGAATGGATAATCCTGGATAATCTGACCTGTGTCACACTATGTTCCACAAGTATCTTTTCTTATATTCATTGTCCTATATCTACTGAGGAACTATAGAAGCTAAATAAGGCCAATTCAGATGATACATCCAATGTGGTTGAATTACATTGTTTATCAAAGGACTTTAAGGTCGGATTAAAATGTTTTTATTTTAGTTCTGATATTTCTTTCTATCTACAGCATGAATAGCCCAATTCCAATCACAGTCATAAGTCAATTAGGATAACTTTTAGGAAGAAGTTTCTTTAGAAACCATTTAAAAGATTGGTATTCGGCTTGGTTCGGGTATTTTCCCACGTCATTGTAGTTGTTCTTTTAAAGTTGTAGCAACGTTTCAGCAGAATCTCATCTGCCATCATCAGGCTTCTGTATTGTGTCCGTCTGTGAGTCAGACTTTTACAGTGGTTTCAGATTTAAATTTGGGGCAGCCTATTGCTGTGCCAGAATGTTTTTTTCTTCATCCTGATTGGTTGGGAGTCTTGGTCTGTGTTTATTGGTCTCGGAGTTTGCTGTGTTCTTCTTGATTGGTGTCTCTAATATCTTCTGTCTGTTTTTTGGCTCTTTTTGTATCTTGATTGGCTGGCAGCATTGTGTTGCTTTATTGGAGGCCTTTAGTGCAGCTTGGCTTCGGGTAAATGGACGGCTATCATTAGTTAGGAAGCTGGGTTTCATCTGGGTGCCTGGTTGGGATGTGTTTGAGCTGGAAGTATCAGGGGGATCTGTTTGTGCCCAGGTGTTTGCCTGGCTTGTGGTGTGGAGATTTTTGTTTGTGAGTGCAGGCTTCCAAATGATTGACAGCCTGGTGGAATCATCTCTTCTATTCATGCTTTCTGGTCTTTTTTCAATCTCTATGGCTTCTCTGATGATTCTGCGATTAGGGTTTTCTATAGTGGCCAGGGTTTTGGTGCCATTGAAGTTGATGCTATGACCTGTGGCTTCCATGTGTTGGACTAGTGAGGAAGTGTGTTCCAGCTTTTTGACTGCATTTTTGTGTTCATCCAGGCGGGTGCTTATTCTTCTATTGGTCTGTCCAATGTATGTGGCGGGCATGATGCACAGGGACTTCGTATATGCCTTGGTTTTCCAGGTCAATTTTGTCTTTGGGGTTTCTGAGGATGGCTGCTATTTTTCTGTCTGTTTTGAAGGCAGTCTTGATGTGGTGTCTGTATAGTATCTTACTAATTTTGTCTGTAGTGCCTCTTATGTAGGGCAGGACAGCTGTTCCATGGGTCTGTTCATCTTCTGGGTCTCTATTATGTCTCAATGTGAGGTAGCGGTTGGTGTGTGTTTTCTTCTGGTATATGGTGTGTCCTAGTGTGCCATCTGTTTTTTTGTAGATTAGTACATCTAGGAATGGTAGTTGTTTGTTTGTTTCTGTTTCCATGGTGAACTTGATTTTGGGGTGTGCGCTGTTTAGGTGTGTTAGGAAATTGTTTAGGTTTTCTTGTCCATGGGGCCAAATCACGAATGATACATCGATGACACATTCGTGATTTGGCCCCATGGACAAGAAAACCTAAACAATTTCCTAACACACCTAAACAGTGACACACCAAAATCAAGTTCACCATGGAAACAGAAACAAACAAACAACTACCATTCTAGATGTACTAATCTACAAAAACAGATGACACTAGGACACACCATATACCAGAAGAAAACACACACCAACTGCTACCTCAACGCCAATCCCACCACCACCAAGCACAGATAAACTCCGTGGCTAAAACACTAATTACTAGAACCAAACACCTGGCAGACAAGACACACATTAAGACTGAACTATGCACCCTGACCAAAGTACTGATAGCCAACGGCTTCCACAAAAGCAAAATTATGGCTTGATCCACAAAAACACACTGAGACATAATAGAGACCCAGAAGATGAACAGACCTATGGAACAGCTGTCCTGCCCTACATAAAAGGCACTACAGACAAAATTAGTAAGATACTACAGAGACACCACATCAAAACTGCCTTCAAAACAGACAGAAAAATAGCAGCCATCCTCAGAAACCCCAAAGATAAAATTGACCTGGAAAACCAAGGCATATCGAAGTCCCCTGTGCATCATGCCCGGCCACATACATTGGACAGACCAATAGAAGAATAAGTACCCGCCTGGATGAAAGCAAAAATGCAGTCAAAAAGCTGGAACACACTTCCTCACTAGTCCAACACATTGAAGCCACAGGTCATTGCATCAACTTCAATGGCACCAAAACCCTAGCCACTATAGAAAACCCTAGCCACAGAATCATCAGAGAAGCCATAGAGATTGAAAAAAGACCAGAAAGCATGAACAGAAGAGATGATTCCACCAGACTGTCAATCATTTGGAAGCCTGCACTCACAAACAAAAAAATCTCCACACCACAAGCCAGGCAATCACCTGGGCACAAACAGATCCCCCCTGATACCTCCAGCTCAAACCACCCCAACCAGGCACCCAGATGAAACCCAGCTTCCTAACTAATGATAGCCGTCCATTTACCCGGAGCCAAGCTGCACTAAAGGCCTCCAATAAAGTAACACAATGTTGCCAGCCAATCAAGATACAAAAAGAACCAAAAAACAGACAGAAGATATTAGAAACACTAATCAAGCAGAACACAGCAAACTCCAAGACCAATAAACACAGACCAAGACTCCCAACCAATCAGGATGAAGAAAAAACCATTCTGGCACAGCAATAGGCTGCCCCAAATTCAAATCTGAAACCACTGTAAAAGTCTGACTCACAGACGGACACAATACAGAAGCCTGATGATGGCAGATGAGATTCTGCTGAAACGTTGCTACAACTTTAAAAGAACAACTACAATGACGTGGGAAAATACCCGAACCAAGCCGAACACCATACATATATATATATATATATATATATATATATATATATATATATATATATATATATATATATATATATTCCTATTTTTAAAATTCAAAAACAAGGACTGGAAGTCATTTTCTCCCTTTCAGCTTTACATCTGGAGAAAGGATCTACGTAGTTCTGGTTTTGCCCATGGTTATTATATGAACAAAGATAGGAAGCTTTAAAACATCAAAAGGCTTTAGGGAGATTTTAAAGAATCATGTCACTTTTTGCCTGTTTCGAGCTCTGAGGTCAAATGGCCAAGAACTGTGTACTGTTTTCCTGAAGGAGAGTCTCTATTTCCCAGGGAGATTTTCAGCTATCCTGTAGCATCAAGATGTTAGAAATTCCCCTTCACGGAAATTATGCAGTCTTATTCTGCCCATTTCCTTTCTTTCAAAGAACTTTGTATTTTATTATAATATTGTAGGAGGCATGAATTTTTAGTGAAACAGATTTTTTACTGTGTTCCCCAGTATCAATTTTATGCCATCTACTGTATTCTAGATTTTAAAGTCAAGTGAATAAAGAATGTATCAGATTTCTTTTCCTGAAATTGCCAGCACTACGCACTGTGGTGAATTCCTTGTACAAAATCAGGTTGATTTAATGATGCTCACAGAAGCAATGACCAAATACAAACAAGACACCGTAATAATCATATAAAACCTAAAAAAAAAAAAGTCTTAACATAGGGATATCTTTTCAAGGACATTGCTGCAGATGGAAACTTAGCAGCTCAACTGGAAGCATTTGACTAAATCTCATTTCTATAATCACAAGTATTCATTGATAATTATCATGCAATCTATATTATTTGAATATACATAAATACATATAAATAAATGCCATGTAAGTATTGTGGACTATGAATGGAGGAAGTGGGGAAAAATTAGATCTAAAACTCTGTGGAGAAATTAGTCGGTTGGAAAGCTGAAAAGCAGAAGCAATAGGGAGGCTCTGAGTTGCCAGAAAAAGAAATTATACCAACGCTGGTATCTCAGAAATAATGATTTCTCTAAAAACCAAATAATTTGCTGAAGGTGGAAAGACTAATGATACGAAACCACACAACTGACCAACACTAGGCTTCTGGAGCTCCCTAAAGCTCTGAAATTGAGAAGAAATCAACAATATTCTAAGGAATGACCTCTTGGCTTTTTAAAATAACCATGCACATATTTAGGAAAATTTGCTACTCTCATTAAAGTCATACTTAAACGTTTCAGTGCCCCTTTCAAATAACCCTGCAATATTGACTTGCAAACAAAACTGTGCCTTAACTTTGGATATAATATTTGGAGCATGAGTTGATTATATTTCTTTCCAAAAAATTACTCCCAAGTTGTCACAGCCATCTAAATATGCATTTATGGTGCTTTTACTTCCTTTTGTAATTTCTAAATAAATAGGACTATACATGGTTCAGATAAACTGCAGTGAGAATTACTTGGTATATTTTAAGGTTATTGTTGGTGAGGCATAACAAAAATGCAATTTAAGAATATTTACAGTTTACAATTGTTCAGTTAATAAATAAAATAATCCCTTTTGAGGTCCTGGGAGTTTGAGGGATCTATGCAGGATCTCAGCTGTGGCTAGCACTGCACTTTTCTGGAGCTCCAATGAAATATGGAATCTGTTGGAGCCACTCTCCTTGCGTAGGAGTCACAACCCTGAGTGCTCCTACCATCACTGGGCCACTTTGACATTTTACTTTCCAAATCCTCTCCAGTTCTTTCTTCAGGTCCTGGTACTTCTCCAGCTTCTCATACTCCCTCTTCCTGATATTGCTGTCACTTGGCATTGCTACATCTATCACCACTGCTCTATTGGTCTTTGTCGATTACCACGAGGTCTGGTTAATTGCTTAATACTTGCCTGTCTATCTGGGTCTGGAAATTCCACAGTATCTCATTTTCCCTATTATTTTCCCAACCTTCTGTGGGAGCTCCCATCTAGATTTAGGCAGGTCTAGCCCATATTCTACTTTACTGATGTACTCCTGGATGCTCTGGGTTTCATGCATAATAGTGGCTTTGACATTCAGCGGACCCTGACCTCCTTCTTTCTGGCTGGTATACAGTCTCTGAATGTTGGACTTGGGGTGGAATCTATACATTTGTGAGGAGGATCTTTACATGGCAACTTCCACATCCTTCTTGGCCAACTCACTATACCAACAGGGAATCTGATGACTGGCAGGGCACACATGTTGACAGTATGTATCTTGGTCTTCCCATTGAGTTGGCTCTTCAGTGTAGTAGGTGAACAATTGATTTGTTCAGTTAATAAATAAAGTTAATAACACATGAGTGTTTTGTTATTGGGGGCTGGGGTGGGCATGGCCAGCTTGATGTCACTCATGTGGCAGCCCAAGCGCTTTGCCAGCAAAAACGGGCTCCTGCACTCCATTTTTGGCTGTGACGGCCTCTGCCAGCGAAAATGGAGCTCAGAGGGGGCCGTGCATGGCCCTCCTGAGCTCCATTTTCGCTGGGAGTGGCACTGCGGGCCGGTCCTTTGCTGTTTCCAGGGCAGCCCCACAGTTCAGATCTAAGTACCCCATGCGCCATGGGACTTGAGTTTGACAACCCTGGTCTATATGTTTGTATGTGTGTGTATTGCAACTTTAATATAATAATCTGTTGATTATTAATGCAGCTTTTCCTAATATATTCCTATATATTTATGGGTATATATTTTCAATTCAGCATATGGGTCTCTGCATGGCAGAACAGTTAATTCAGAGAGTGCAAGTTTATCAGTCTCCTTAAAGATCCACACCAAATGAACTTCTTCCTTCCCACTGATATGCCCTTCTAATATTAAAATAATTTCAAACTCATTTAAATTTATAGCAGGATATGAAGTTCCTTAATAGTAATACTATCCATTTTTTTAGGCTGGCTAGTCAAAGTAAAACTCGTGGAATATAACAGTTCTGTATTTTGAGCAGGCAAGTTTAATTAAATGTTTAGTATTTAGACTTTCAATCTTTTCCTGTTCATTATGCATCTATTTTGCTGTAACAATATGTTATGCTGAAACTGGTGGAAGAAGATAGTAATATATTGGCATTCTGTTCAGCTTTTTTCCATACTTACCCTGTCGGTTTTTCCTTCTGTCTGAATACTGGTGCGACTGTGGGCATCATGATCTTCTTCAAGGTCAGATACATCTTCTAATTCTTCTGGGGTCTGGAAAAGAAACATCACATTATCATTCAATTCTGCCATGGAAGCAGTGGTGGGATTCAATTTTTTTTTACTACTGGTTCTGTGGGTGTGGCTTGGTGGGCATGGTAGGGGAAGGATACTGTAAAATCTCCATTCCCTCCCCACCCCAGCTGGCATTTCTCCTGTGCAGAGCAACAAAAGAAGACCCAGCCAATCATCTGAGACTCAGGAGGCAGAGAATAGATGGGGGCAGGGACAGCCAGAGGTGGTATTTGCTGGTTCTCCAAACTACTCAAAATTTCAGCTACCAGTTCTCCAGAACTGGTCAGAACCTGCTGAATACCAACTCTGCATGGAAGGTATCTAGTCTGTGGATTATTTCTTTTGGGCATCTTTTAATACTACATTTAGTCTAGATTCCCAAAAGGAATTGAAGAGGTTATTCTAGGCTTCTTCTGCTATCTAAAAAGCATGAATATTCTCATCCTGCAGCATTTTAGAGATTTACAGTAGAGTAATAATAACACATGTTACATTTCTCATAATAATACAAGATTTGTATGCTGATATTACCAAACATTTCATCATTATGGTATTACAATATATTTATGGGTATAGATACCTAATTTTATTGGCTAACATATGAAACGTACTGTTTCGACAGATTTTTCTTTAAAAAAATTATAAAAAATTCTAATACATTATTTTATGATCTCTTGACCTTCTTCCCCTACAAAATATACAAAATTACATTTCCTAAAATCAAAATCTGGCTTGAAATGTGTTGCTTTTTGATATTTAGAGAATTAACCACAATAATACAGGGGCAAACAACCGATAAAAACTCAAGGTAAACAGCTCCAAACTCGATTGCAGAAAATACAACTTCAGCAACAGAGTGGTCAACATCTGGAATGCCCTACCCAACTCCGTTGTTACAGCCTCAACCCCTCACAGCTTCAACCTCAAACTGTCTACTGTGAAGAAGCCTGAAAGAGTGCGAAACTGTGCTTCACTTCTCTCTTGCACGAGTGGAGCTGTGCTTGAATGTGGGCGCCCACCACTCACACAATCCCTTCGCCTCCTCCCAGCCAGGCTGCCAAGCTACAAAAGTGGGGAGTGTTGTCCTAGCACATACAACTGGAGATCTGCAGTACAATAAGTTTTAAACAGCACTAAAACGAGGCAGCAAGAGTTCGTGCAGAATCATGTTAATAGATTGCCATCTTGCCTCTTACTCCAAGTTAGGACTATTATAAACTATATATTATATATTAAATTATTACTATATTAATTTATTTTTATGTAGTGTTATTGTATTTTAAGTCTAATTTTTAGCTTTATTAACAATTACAAGCTTATAGATTTTTATTACAGTTTTATTTTATTCTCTTCCCTAAAGGCCACAATAAAGTTTCATTGTGTAATTGTATAATTTTACTTCTATGCAATGATTACTCATGAAGGAAGTGCTATATTTTGAGCTAACTGGAAACTAATTTGATTACACTATTTTGTGCCTACTCAATTGTAAATTTCCTTTATAAGTGCTGAAGAACAAAACAATGTATCTGTTTTCACAACAGCATTAGACAATGTTTGAATGAAGCTCTCACACATTTTGCATATGCCATCTAATGGAAATTCAAAAACACATTAGTACAAGATTACTTACTACATATAAAATGTACCTTTTAAAAAATGTTCTGGATGCTTTATGCAAGTGATTCTTATATGTGGTATTTACCAAAAGTTGGCCGCAATACCTTCCAATAGCAATGAAATTCAAATGGTATCAATTAGTTGAAATAGGGGGTATAAGCAGCAGCTTGCTTTGTTTTTATTACATTTGAAAGTATGTAGGATACTTAGCTATTCTTTACAATATGTATATATTGTAAGTGGACGTATTACGTACCATTCATAAAGAACATAATTTGAGTCTTTGAAAACAAAATGGAAATATTATTCTCTCATTGGCTTTGCTTCCTTTTCAAAATATATGTGATGACTAAATCTGAAGCAGCTTTTTCATATGCTAGTATAACTGCAACTTTTACTGTTATCTGTCTCCTGGACAAGCTTTCTGCAGGAGTCCTAGTCCACAATGAAAGGAGCTTAGTATTATCAGAGACTAGGAATAGATTTGGGAGCAGAGGTATCCAGGATGGGAAGGTGTCAAAAGTCAGGATAGCAGCTGCAATCATGTGATTTATATCCAACACCATGCCATATGTGCAACATGTATAAAAAAGAAGTGGAAATCAAGTCAGCCATACTGACTTTTTCAATCTACAGCCCCCATAGACTTACTGAGAAGAATCAGGAAAACTATATGCTGGCATCAATTTCCCCTCTTGTGTTCATGATGCATACCAAAGATCCCCTTTATCTATAACAGAGGTCTCCAAACTTGACAACTTTAAGACTTGTGGACTTCAACTTGTGGAGTTGAAGTCCACAAGTCTTAAAGTTGCCAAGTTTGGGGACCCCTGATCTATAACAAAAGAACTGGATAGTTCTGAACATATTAGTTGACAGGCTTTTAAGTCACTTGAGTAGATCCCATTCCCTTGGAACTAGAGGAACACATCCATATGGTTTCCTCTTCAATAATAGGAATGTGGTTTCCTTTTGCATTGTTTTGGGAAGGTTTCAGGGGTTTTTAGCCCTAGTGTAGGGTTTCATGGTACTCTTCCACCCAAGTACTACTAAGAATGCCATTTCTGACAATCAACCATGCAATGCTTTATATCTGTGTTAATGGTGCCTTATGCAACAATCTTCAGTCTCTTCTGTTGCAGAATTTATGTCAGTTTGTTTCCCATGGTATGTGGTTACATATGATAGTCAATGTGGTTTTTAAATGATATTGGAATAACTACAGAGTAAAGAAATAGTTTAGCATGTGATTTCTACAATAGGGATATATTATATTTTTGAGGCATGTATTCCTGTTTTATGTTGCAGAATCTACACTTTACACTCTCTTTTTTATTCAAGTAAGACAAATAAATTTACTATTCATAGTGATGAGTAAGATGACTCTCAGTGTATCCAAGGAACGAAGAATCGAAGAACCCAGAGCCACAGTTGCCATACATGTAGTGTAGAAATTACTTGACTGATGTAAACTTAGAATGTGGCTGGAACTTTAACTGCAAAGATGTTTAAGTTTCATGGTGTCTTTCAAAGCTTACTTCAGCTCAGAGAGCACAGTCAAAGCCAGCAGACAGAAATATATAACATAGATGCGGGAAAGTTGGAGAAGATTGTATTTCTCAGTTACAAGTTATCAGGTAGCTAGCTATGTGACATACAAAATATGCACATACAAAAATGACAACACATACATATAAAAATCAACTCATAAGATGCTTTCATCTTGTTGAAACCGTCATTTCTAGAATGGAATAGATCAATTTAGCTAAGTAGAGCAATGTTGGTCTTTTAGGGTATGGACAGAGAAAAATACAGATTGCACAAATAGTTACTTTTTCCATTTTTAAAATTATAGGGTCTGGTCCAGGGGCGGGATGCTACTGGTTCTGCCTGGCTTTGTAGAACCAGTAGCTCTGAAGAGCAGCAGACATAGAACCGGTTCTGTGTCTGCTGCTGTTTGGCCCACCTGCCCGCCCGGGCTCTTACCTGACCTTTATTTCCTGCTTTTTCAACCTCAGCTGCTTTGCGTGGCACAGCTGAGGTTGAAAAATCAGTAAAAAAGGTATTTTTCGAGTGCTGTGCACCTGCGCACAGCGCTTATCAGCTGTCCGAGTGGCACAGCTTTAGTTTTATTTTACGTGCACACAGTGCATGCGTGTGCAAAATGTAATTACCGAACCGGTAGTAATACCTGTTAAATCCCACCCCTAGTCTGGTCAGAAATTGTAAAACGTGCGTGGATTTCTTCTTAACTGGAGAATGTGTCTTTGCTTTAGACTTGCCAGAGTGAAGATCCTCCAGAAGGAGATGCCTTATGTTTCTGGTTGTGTGGTGACTGGATTAGGCTTTCCTAGAAATGGTGGACATATTTTGAGGGAGGAGCACACTGAGCCTTCAATCCAGATGCCATCATGGGGCCTAGAAAGGATTTAGGACATTTTCTGTCTGTGACTATTGAATCTTCAGTCCTATGATTCTGAAAAAAAAATCCAAGACCTTTCAGCTTAAGTTTGTGCTGGCTGGCTGGGATTTTTGGAGGAGCTGAGAATTTGCTTTAAAAAAAAAAACAGCATGAAGTATTGGTTGGAGTAGCATTACAATTTGGGTAGGTTCTTATTCAAAATGGTGGAAACAGTGCCATGAAACTGATTTTTAGCAGCTGTAGTCAAAAGTACTCCAAGGTGTAAAAAGGGAGGTCAGAATCCACATGAAGCCCCAAAGCTTCATTTTGCTGACTCAATATTATTCTATGCGAAGACTTATTCTCCCTCTTCCAGCTAGGAGTTTAAAATATTTAATGTTCTAGCCTCAGCAGAAGAAAGATTTAGCAAGTGGGCTCCAAGATTTGCCAAGAAAACCAAAAGAAGAAACACAAGGGGGGCGGGATTCATAAAAGAAGGGAACTTAAGCAGTGCAATAAAAACTAAATGTGCTCTCCGGTCACAAACTCTAGGGAGTCTATTAAATAAGAAATGAAAAAGGGTGTCCCCATATACAAGTGTTAGAAAGGATTAGTACAGGAAGTTCAGTTGTGACAGTGTAAATGAAATATTGCCCCCCTTTTACAATCATGGTCATCAAATTGACACTTTCACCCTCCCTCAGATGCCTTTGCCTCCACCATAACATTTTATTGCGGCCCTAGTTTACTTCCACTATTGGAAAGATGTGAACATTTGTTTTTCAAATTCATTGTCTTTCACTCCCAAAAGACTAGAGTAAGTAATTCTTATACAGCATATAAAAGATTACTCTTGGCCTCTTCCAAAACAAAAATTGATTTATATAAAGCAATAGCACTCAAAACAAACAAGAGGGAAGAGTACTTGGAATATGCTTAAAAGCTCATCCATTTTTTCCTATATAAACAAGGCATATTCTTTGTGGTGGTATGATATTTAAAGGCTTGAATGTGGAATACCTTCATTATATGCAACTGAGGTTTTTAGGGCATGGTTATTGTCATTATTTTAGCCATCATCTATCTACTGCAGGATGAAGGCCTCTTCCGCATGTTTCCAACCTATACAGTTCTAAACTTTCTTTTGTCAATTGGGCCCGCAATACTTGCTGATGTCATCGAACAATCTTGTTTTAGGTCTCTTTCGTGGATGCTTTTTATCAAGTGGGATCCATTCTATCACTGCCTTGGTTCACCTATTCTTCTAACTATCTGACCAGCCCATTTCCATTTCAATTCTTTTACTTTCTTAAAGATACAGTATACTTTTGTTTGTTCTCTAATCCATGTTCAGGTCTTTCTGTCTTGTCTTGTAATGCCAAGCATCTATCTTTCCATGGTTCTTTGCTCCACTCATGGCTTTTGTATCGATTGAGAGGTTAGTGGATTCAATTTTCTTTTACTTCTGGTTCTGTGGGCGTGGCTTGGTGGGCATGGCTGGGGAAGGATACTGTAAAATCTCCAGTCAGAGGTGGAATTTGGCGGTTCTCAAAATTTCCGCTACTGGTTCTCCAGAACTGGTCAGAACCTGCTGAATACTATTTCTGGGATGAATAAATTTCAATACATTTATAGTTTGTCATATCACATTTGATGTATAAAATATTTCACTGGGCTAGTTTTTCAGAGGTGTTTTTAACTGAGCCCCTCTGTCAACTCATAAAACATTCCTATGCTTGTTTTAGTAGTTGCCATAAAAAAGGGTTGGGGGGAGGAAGGAAATCTGGAAGAGCAGTGCAGCAGTTTGAAATCAAAAGTACATTCTAACTCTTTTAGTTAGATTGTAGTAAAATACCAGAGCTTTTTCCCGCGAATATATTTAATTGGAGAACGTGAATGATGACACCCAGCCCCTGAATGTGCTCAATTGGAGAATCTGGTTTATGACATGCCCAGGAGGGAGGGGGAAAGGGGGCACAGGTGACTGTAAATTACGTATGCCAGAGTTGGCTTGCTGTCAGGATTCCAGTAATCACCCTAATTAAATCATGATTCTCGAGCCAAACTTCAAAAAACTTCAAAGGATTTATTCAAGGCGACATATAGGGCAGTGCCAGTATGTTACCTCTAATAAATCCTTTGAAGTTTTTTGAAGTTTGGCTCAAGAATCATGATTTAATTAGGACGATTGCAAGGATCCTGACACCCTCAACATTTCATTGGTAAGGTTTATTACCCTATCCTGTAAGCTCTGATTTCTTGGCACCACTAGAACCGTGTCTATGAGCCTTGGGGGAAGGAATAAAAATGTCATTATTTTGAGAAATTCAAAATGACTTCTAAAGAAATTTGAATATATTTTATATAGGATTCTTGAGCTTGAAATAAACATACGCTATAAAAATGTGTTTTGCTAATTCACTACCTTTACATGTAAGAAAATCCTGGTGAATAAATAGAGGATAAATGAAAATAACTAGTTTATGATGAAGGAATTTTCTATAACAGCAGTGTCAAATTCAAGTCCCATGGCCGGATCTGACCCACAATGTGGTTGAATCTGGCCTGCAGGGTCAGCCTGGTTTACCCAATGTGAAGGTTAAAGATCAGCCCAGTCTACCAAGTTTGAAAAAAGATCCGGCCAACGTAGCTTCGGCCTGGTCTACCCAATGCAAAGAGGAAATATGCCAGCAGTTTGGGGAGTGACATCAAGCTGGCCACACCCAACCAGTTGATCACACCCATCCAGTCAGCCTTGCCCACCTACCCACAAGGTTAACCACAGCCCTGATGTGGCCCTCAATGAAATTGTGTTTGACACGCCTGTTCTATAACTATCAGCATACTTGAGTGGAGATGTGTATCTAATTTCTGAGCTCAATTCATGAGATTAATAGTTGTTAAAAGTTAAATTTGAATCAATTATATGTAGAATTTTGGTGTCCAGTGTATTTTTCTGGCAGGTTTCTCACCTGTTGAAAGCTATTTTGAAAAACTACATTTAGTGATGTACAGATGAGCAAGTCTATTAAAATCTGCTAATTCCTTTATAAAGAGGTAAAAAGCACGTTGAATGAGGAGAAACCTTTCATCTCTTCAAAATAGACCATCCCAGAAAAGAACTCCATGACAACTGTTGGAATTCTACTTCTTGTTTGCAGAGCATAATTACAGAATTATAAAAACTTGACAATTCCTCTTTCTCTCTTCTATAAGAAGGGAGAGAGAGGAATTCTTTATAAAAGAAAATCAAGGTGGATCAATTTTGAGTTTCTTTATCTCGAGCTCATCTCTTTAATGGTTCGGCAGATATTTATGTAACTGTCCTTGCATTCTTTCTTCATATATTCACACTCATCTGTAGGAAGTTGTTGATTCCATCTCACTTCTCATTTCTTCTTCATTTGTTTTTAAAGAAGAGATTGGACAGCCATTTCTCTGGAAAGGTATAGACTAGTCTCCTGCTTGAGCAGGGGGTTGGATTAGGAGGCCTCCAAGATCCTTTCCAACTCTATTATTTTCTAATCTGTTTCTTTACCCTTTCAGGTGCTGTGCTGTCCCAGCCAGTCTATGGGAATTGGTTAGTTACTTAGGAATTGTGAGCTGTCCCCTTAATGGAATGCATCATGGTAAATGTAGTTAAAGGTATCCTGGGAAATGTAGTTCATGTCACGTGGCTACATCTGTAATCCTGATTGGTCACTAAATTGACCCTCGAGGGGTTGAGGGAGGTTTTCCTCCATTCTTGCCTGGACTCATGTACTAATAAGCAGCTTACCGCTACGTGATGGGTTAGGAAAAGAACCATCTTTTATCTGCAATGCTGATATACAAAGGATTGGTCATTATAGAAGAGCTTTGCCACAAATGTGAGTTATGAAGATACCTGATGTACCAATAAATGTACTTTGTGATGGATGTTTTGTGGAATTATCTATCTGCATCTGCACAGCCACAAATCCACCTCTGTGATGAGATAGGACAGAAAAGGCGCTAAAGAAGTGACTATCTGCACTGGAAAACCTGTATCTGAGCTGCATCCCTGCCTCATTCGAAATCTCACACAAGGGTCTAAACCAGACAGGAAGTCTAAAGAAAAAATAATAAATCTTCCAACTGTGAAGACAGATGCCAAGGAGGAAACTGAGGCTATAGATCTGACCAGCTACCTTCCCTTTTCTCCCACAGGTCCCACTTTTTGTGTGGGATGATTCTTCCAAACAGATTCAGACAATCTGCCAATGGGATCTCAATCCAAATCATCAAAGTGACATAAGTAGAGTGGAATAAACTTTCGAACAAGCAATATCAGATTTTTGATTTAGAGGATGCTGTCAGACAACAGACTTAATCTGATGATTGAATAGTCCATTGCTTAGGATAGAACAATGCACTGAATCACAAACTAATCAAGCAGTTGAGGTCACACTACACACTAAATTACAAATCAAAATGCAAACCAAAATAAAACAACTATCCCACCCCCTAACCCTAATCAAACTTAGCAAGTTGAGCAAATTCAGCTCTCAAATCTTTGCTCGTTCAAGCAAATTTACAAACACAACATTAAGGAAAACAGCAAGGAAGCCTAATTAATGAGACCACTGAGCTAAGTGATTTCTTAACAATATCCTACAGTATACAAGACGTTAGTAGCAAAATATGGTATGCCCCCCAAAGTGCTATAAGGTTATTAAATTAGGGCTAGAGCAGTGTTTCTGTCAGGAATAAAAAGTCAGGAATCAGACAATAGAGTTCAAAAATATATTTTTTCATGCTACCTATACACAACAAACTAAATTCCTAGCAGCCAAGGTGAATTGGCACCAGATAAGAGTCAACTGACTTCAAGGGGGGTGGTGGTGGATCTAAGTCTCTTATGAGGGGATCTGTGATAACCCAGAGTGTAACACAAATGTAACAAAATCCAAAACGTAAATAAATGTCCTTTAATGCTTCCAACTTGGCCCCACTGTTCAATAATTCTCAGTTGGAAATAAAACGTACTCAAAAATAATCTTCAAAAGAAAGCAATACAGTCCGAATTTAATGAGCAGATACAGGTGAAATATAAAAACCAAACAAACTACAATGACAAAATTTCCACAACGGGAGAAGTATTTACCAAATTCAAGGAGATAACAAGGCACAGTCTGTTGGAAGGACGCCAACCAAGATAGCCTCAAACCAAAATAAAACACGCTTTGTCTCCAGCATTTGCCAGAACACAGGTCCAAAGTCTTATGCAGTTCTCACACCTACAGCCCATGAAGAGGATCAAGGACCTCTCCTCCCTGCGTGCCCTAGAATGGATAGGAGATGGGCCTGAGTCCTCCTCTGGCTGCTCAGACGGCCTCTGCCCTTCCCCAGCCTCCTCCACAACCTCTGGAGCCACACTTCCATTCCCTGTCGGCTGTTCCTCCTCTCCCTCAGAGTCAGTCTCCACCAGGGGCATGAAAGGATCTACCTAAGGAATTCTTGGAGTTGAAGTACATACATCTTTTAGTTGTCAAATGTTGAGATACACTGAACAAGAGCATCATATGAACATCCCCAGATGAGGTCACATTAGTAGTCATCTGTTATAATGGTAATGATGCCTCTTCCTGGGCTATTGCTAAAACAAACAAGACCCCTGGGTATATCTGTAGTTTTCCCTCCTTGCCATCTTCACATGATCATTTATTCCTACAGAACTCTATGCATTATCATAATTTTGAGAATATTTATATTTAAACCTAATACTGAAGCATTTCCATCTAGTTCACATGTGATTTTCAATGACCATACATCCCTGATTATAAAGATGAGTTCTTTAGTTCAGAAAGATTTATTTAAATTTATTTATTTTTCAAAAGCTCACTTTTGTCTTTTATTTTGGTTAATTAACTTTTATCATACAAACAGTATGACTTAATGCAGTCTTTTTCATTCATGTTAGTTAAGGAAAATGAATTGTATTTCAAAAATAAAAATACATACATTGATTTTATATATTTTTATTAGAATATTCATGCTTGTATTGTTTTCTGGATTTTGCTCATAAATTTTCCTGTGTAAAACAAAGTTCTATATAATAATTATTATTAATATTTCTATTTTTATGACACGGATTTTCTCATTTTTTGAGTTTGTCCTTTATTTTTTCCAAGAAAATATGGTCACTGTAATTATACTCTAAGCTGCTATAGTCATTTCAGTCATGACACACATAATTCACATCTACCTATGAATCAGCCTTGTCTGAGTCCTTATTTCATCTCCTCAGAATTTGATTTACTAATAGCATTTGAATAGCACAACCATGAAAACTGCTTAAGGCTGGGCAGCTCTTGTTCGTTAAATTTCAGGAAACATGATTGCTTATTGATATTGTCTAAGGTTGTTATAAAAATGTGGAAAGCTGACATAAGCAAGGCCAAGGCTCAGGAACATTGTTCTGCATGGAAGATATCCCAGCTACATTATCAGCAATTCTAAATAAACACAGGGAATATTTCTTTTTCTGCTTAAGAATGTCATCCAAGAAGGATGATCAATGGTTAATACATCATGAGATATTTGAACAGAAATGTAAGCATGAAAACTTGTGATTTATTATTTTCATTATTAAGACCCCTTTGTTAATATCATCACACAGGGAGTTCCATGAAGCCTGCTCTCAAGCAAATATTCTTGACATTGTTATTTGGGTTACTCAGAAGCTACGATTCACGGCTTCCAGTCTGAAGTCTCTTTGGCGACAGACAGAAATCCACGATCGTGTGCAGTTTCGGTCTGGGCTCATCGCCCCGAGCCGGCTGGTTTCGGGGCTAAGCCACCCCTTAGAGGTGGTGAAGAGGGGGGAGATCGCCATCAGGGTTGAGGAGAGCCGCATCTCTCCTCCTCAGCTGGCCATTACTCCCTTTCCCGAAGGCGGTTGCAGTGGTAGTCAGAAATGGCCACCACAAAGAAGAACTTGACCGGAAAAGAATGTGCAGAAGGAAGATAAGAAGTGAAAGTTTTGGCTGACTGGGTTAAATTGTAAAAGCAACAACTAAGGTACCCTGGAATTTAAACTTACAAAAAAATAACATCACTCCCAAAGAAGAGTCGGAAGCAGCGAAGGAAAGTGAAAAGGGAAAGGTTTGGCTTTTTTTTCCTTCTCTCTCCTTCCTTATACTGACAACTAAGAGACTTAAATAAGAAATCAGAAAAATCCACTTTGACATCAATAGGCAATTAAGCTGAAAATAAAACAAAATGTCAAAGGGATAATAAAGATTTATGGACACTAAAAAATTTTTTCCATAAGCAGGAAGGGAGAGAAAAAGAATAAGGGCAGGATCTGGAAGACGGAGGAGACTGCCTGGAATTAAAAAGAATCTACAGTAAAACTTCAACAAGACTTCTAAAAGATACATTTTAACTGAAACTTTGTAACTAAACAGTAACCCCAGGAAGAGAAAGTGAAAAAAAGAGCAAAAAGAAACAGCTTGTGTGTATTTGGATTATTTGATGATCTTTGGATTCTTGGTTATTATATTTGAATAGCTAAAATTAATCGGGTGGTTGTTTAAAAATTTATACAATGGCACCACTTCTGGATGAATTGAAAATGGAACTTAAAAAGTACAAAGAAGATGCACAAGAAGGGAAGGGTTCTTTTGGCTTTGTTTTTCAATTCTTAGAAATGGAGATTTGGAACTATGAGAAACAACAAGAAACATCTGCAAAACAAGAAGATTGGGACAAAGAAGAAGCCATCTTTAATGAACAAGTAATTTTATGTGGGGAAGAAAAAGGAAAGGGGGGAAAGAGAATGGAGAATTTAAGACTTAAAAAAGCAACCAAAGAAAAGAAAAATAATTCGAAAAATAAGCATAATACTGGAAAGCAACAGAAAAGGGGAATACAGAAGAGAGAAATAGAGGTAGAGAGACAAGGGGGTAAAAAGGGGAGAGAGAAGAGAGGGAAGAAGGAAAAGAAGTTACAAAGGACCAGAGCAAGATATAGAGAAACAGGACCTATTTAGAGATAATGGGTGAAAATCTAACTGAAAAAGGGATTCTGTAAAGGTACATAAGGTTGTATTGTTATATTAGTAATAGAAAGAACTTTAGAAAATTGGAAACAATGTATGATTAAAATGAGGGATAAAATAGTGTAATTTAGTGAAATGTTTGTTAATAAAATAAGTGAAATAAAATAAATGAGAAAATTGAATTAGGAAGGAACGGGAACATTTTAATTAGTTAATGTTTTATAAAATATAAGTGAAGAGGGGGGGAATTAACTATGGAAAGCTTATAATTGTTCCCATAGAAGTATGATAATTGAAAAGTAATGTTAAAGAAGTTAAGATTTTAATGAATATTAATATTAATGATAGAATTGAATTGGAATGGAATGTGTTGTTTTAATTACATACATTTATAATTTTTTTCTTTTTTTAAGAATATAGTGTGTATTTTAAGAATGTACCAAGAAGAATCCGAATGGAAGTTATGTATTATATTGAATGTTATAACTTTAGGGTATATATTGAAGCCTAAATGAGTTAAATGGATAAACTTAAAAGATATAAAGGCATCATACTCCAATCAGTAACTACAGGAGAAATTTTGTTTAGTGAGAAAAGATAATAGATAATTGAAACAGGACAGACAAAAAGTATAAATACAATGATTTGAATTGAGATGAGATAATTAAAATAAAACTGAGAAAATTAAAAGAGGGGAGAAGCTATGCAGAAAATGTAAAATAGTAATAAGATATGGAATAGAATATAAAAATGAGCATGAACTTGAATTTGTGTCTGTACGAAGAAATGTAACCCGGGATTACACTACTTTCAAAAAAGATGTTTTATTTGTATTTTTTTTCTCTTTGTGAAAACTCAAATAAAATTTACAAAAAAAAAAAAATGATTCACATTTTATACTTGTCCCGGAAGGTGAAAAATAACAGTGATCTGCCTTATACAGAGAATATAATATGCTACAATGTGAGAAAAGCAGTTCTGTGTTGTGGAGTTCATTGCACGTATATTGGACCAACAACCTTTAGTTCTTTGGATTTTGAACTAGTTCTCTTCAGCTAGAATAGAAATATATATTCATAGTCCTTCCTTTTTAGATCTTTTTCATCTGTATTTGTTAAATTTTGCATTATGCTTTAAAATTTGAAAATAAAAAGCATCTGTTAAGAGGGAAATAAAAACTCCTATGCCACAATTTTCAAAAGTCATACATGTGCATTACAGCACAAAAAGTGAAGCAAAGACACTTAGAAATAAGGCAAGGGAATTAAATAGCAAGACGGGAGACAGTTCTGAGTCAAATGCAGAAGCTAATTGAAAGGTACAAAGATCAAAGAGAAATTCCAAATATATTTTTCTCAAGAGAAGAAGCAATTCTTTTAAATCCATTTAGTCATACTGTAAGTATATTTTCAGTTCTGTAAGAGAGGAATGTAGGAAAGTCAGTAAGTGCAAAAACAATAACAAATAATAACAATTTAGCAAAGATGTTCCATTCATCGGTGACAAATCAATAGCTAGACCTCAGTAGTACCAATGAGTCAACCTCTAGGATGCATTAGGTATCACAAGCTCTGCTTAGGCCCCATATTAACATTTTGCTTCCTCTTGATCCAGATACTCCCAGTTCCATTTATCTCTTCAGAGAGATCCAGATAAATATTCTAATGTGCCTCAACCTGAGACGTCCATCTCTACCATCTTTATACAAAGATATCTGTTCCTACAGATGGGGCTCTTGCAGGATCAGGGCAACCAAATCATGAGATTAAAGATAATTTAATCTTTAGAATCTTTAGAATAGTTACTCTTTCTTGGTTAAAAAAAAAGCCCTTTGGGAATCTCCATAGACATTTAGCTTTGGAATTATTTAAAAAAAAAAAATCAGTAACCTCACCGTAGCACTAGGATAGCTCCAGTGTCCACAATTGTGATCTTCACATGATCTTGACAGAATGAAAGACAATTTAAAGGTTGCCCTGAGTGATTAAAAATAGATCTATCTATCTTTTAATTCCTCTAAAATCTTAAACATTTTTTTCTTTGCCTCCTCAAGTTGGTATGGATGTGCTTCATCTTGTGGAAAAAGTAATTTAAAATATGACACTCCATTAAAATGTTCTTTGAAGGTCTGTAAACATTTCAGTGATCTTTCCATCAATTACATATAAGAAGATGTTAATTTAGTACACTTAGATAAAACAGGACTTTTGTCCTTCTGCACGTCAGAAGAATTTTTAAAATTTATTTTTATGTTCCATTTGCTAAACTCATATATTACAGTCCTTGTAAGTTTCAGATGATGTTCATCCACATGTGGATCTTGAGACCTTTGGTAAAAGGTTTTTTTATTAGTTATACTGAAGGCTCTCACAAGATTGCAGTTCCATATTTCATTAAAGTATTGACATAATAATGAAATCATATTTCTATCCTGCTAAAAAGCACATGAATGTCACTCCTAATAGAAAGGCATCATTTGCAGAATTAAAATCGGAATAAGTCCAGAGTTGAAGCTTGCTTGCTTTTCCTCAAACTGCCCAAGGAGCTGCTGATACAGTTCTACAAAGGAACTATTGAGTCTATCATCTGCACCTCTATAACTGTCTGGTTTGGTTCTGCAACCCAACAGGACAGAGACAGACTTCAGAGGATAATTAGGACTGAAGAAAAAACAATTACTACCAACCTGCCTTCAGTCGAGGACCTGTATACTGCACGAGTCAAAAAGAGGGATGTGAAAATATTTACAAACCCCTCACCATTCAGACATAAACTGTTTCAACTCTTTCCCTCAAAACGACGCAATAGAGCACTGCACACCAGAACTACTAGACACAAGGACAGTTTCCCCCCAAAAGCAATCACTCTGCTAAACAAATAATTCCCTCAACACTATCCAACTATTTACAAAGTCTGCACTACTATTACTATTAATCTTCTCATCACTCCTTATCATCCATCCCCTCCCACTTATGACTCTATGACTGTAACTTTGTCGCTTGTATCCTTACAATTTATATTGACTGTTTCCTAATATGATTGGATTTCTTATTGTAACCTATAACTATCACTAAATGTTATACCTTATGATTCTTGACGAATGTATCTTTTTTTTAATGTATCTTTTCATGTACACTGAGAGTATTTGCACCAAGACAAATTCCTTGTGTGTCCAACCACACTTGGCCAATAAAAGAATTCTATTCTATTCTATTCTATTCTATTCTATTCTATTCTATTCTATTCTATTCTATTCTATTCTATTCTATTCTATTCTATTCTATTCTATTCTTATGAATGCTCATATTACTCTGATCCTTATGTAAATAATTTCATTAATTTGTGGGATGGAAATTGGGTCATACTAACTGATGTCATATGATTGGATGGCTGTCATGCCCCTGGTGGAGACTGACCCTGAGGGAGAGGAGGAACAGCCGACAGGGAATGGAAGTGTGGCTCCAGAGGTTGTGGAGGAGGCTGGGGAAGGGCAGAGGCCGGCTGAGCAGTCAAAGGAGGACCCAAGCCCATCCCCTATCCATCCTAGGGCACACAGGGAGGAGAGGATAAGGGAGAGATGTAGTCTCCTCAGGAGGAGAGGGCCTTGATCCTCTTCATGGGCTGCAGGTGTGACAACTGAATAAGAGTTTGGAATAAGAGTACTGGCAATTGAAAAGTACTAGTATATCATCTGAATCTGGGTGAAGGCCTTCCTGGCCAAAATCTGTATCCGATGCTTGAGCAAGTGCCATGAGTCCATAGCACTAGCTCTGAATTAAGCCCCATTCAAAACCAACACAGGAACTAAGGGAAACCAAGATGTCACCAAGTAAATATTAAGTGTTTTGCTGGGATTCCGTTTAGGCCTCTTCTATCCCATTCAGTTCCTCATTCTCTGTAGATACAAGATAAGGACAATCTTGTTGTTCCCCAAGCAAGCCTGGGGTGGCAATGTAATGGTAAGTACCATCAGCATATTAAAGATACCACATCCCAAAATGCCTTTCCTAGAAGTTTAAGCAACCACAGACTTGACTACTCTCCACCCATAACAACTGACTGGAAGCTACCTTTGCAGCAAATAGCCCAGAAAGATACCAGAGGTAGCAAGTTGAATGATACTGAGAGGTCTCACAAGACCATGTGGAGTATATGGCATCCCTCAGATTCCAATGGAGGGTATCCATCATAAACCATCCTGTTTCCATTCTATGACCAGGCCGCATTTTTCACTAAACTCTTAACATACAAGAAATAAATTAATTAATCACATGGAATGTAAATAAATTATCCTATTCTGTAGATGGAGACTAACAAAATATTTTTATTCCTTTCTAATGGTCTAATTTTTTTATTTCCTATATTAATTATTCAGTGAAGTATTTTTCACTTAAATTATAAATAGATACTTTGCATGGAAAGTCACATAGCCAACAAATCTCACTATAAATTTATTGAGGTACATTTATTTATTTATTGAATGTATTTGCCATTCATCTCATAGCAAATGACTTACATATATCTCCAAACTTTGAATGTTTTAAACTTCTGAATTATGTGGTAAAATAAGGGATGCACTGACAATCGTAAGCCTGATGCCACAAATAAAACCACTGCAAATAATCATTCAACTATGCAAAGGTCAAGAGCAGCCACCATTTTTTCAAATTCTTGCTTTTCAGAAGCTCTGAAGAACATTTTTCAAAATGTGCAATTTGCTTGACCATACTCAAATTCTATAGAAAATTCATTTATGCTTCATGTATTTAACTTTCAAAATATATTTGGATTTCAGCTATGTCTCTTTGTTCCTGTAGAAAAAAATATTCTAAAATTTGGTCCTCTGAAAGCACTTATATCAACAAAGCTTTGAGGGATGATTAATATTTTAGAGGACAGACACAGAATAGATTCAACAAATTCTAGATGACTTTGAATAGAGAGCTCAGTTGAGTAAACTGGAATTTAAATGTAATGTAAAGTAAAACACAAATATAGAATGGGAGAGACCTGGCTTATCCATAGTAGCTTTACAGTAGTGTGTGTGAAAAGAATCTGGGTGTTCTTTTTAAACATGTCTTGGGAATCATAGAAAGTAATTATTTTCCTGTATTTTGTCCTAGTCCGATTGTGTTTGGAATACTTAATCCTGTTTTTGGTACTATAGTTAAAAAACGACAAGAACAAATTGAAATGAGGTCAGAGTAAAGTTACTAAGACTATGATAAATCTGAAAACCAAGTTTGATCAGGATCAGTAAAATAAATAAGTATATAGCTTGCCTACAGAAGAGTAGGTTAAGGGGATATGTAATAACACTCTTTCAATATCTCAGAAATTATTAAATGGTTCTTCTAGTGAAGACTGTAAGACAGACCAAGAATTATTTATTGGCCTCAGACACATAGTGGGTAATTGTTAAGGCATTGTTGATCTTCAATCATTAAGATCATGGACAGCTGTGATATCAACCTTCTACTGCTAACTAAATATTCAAGAAGGAGTTTTTTCTTGAAGGAAGAAATGAGAGTGGAGTAGTTATTCCACACAGCACATATACAAATTAATCTTGGGTATACAGTAAGTAACAGTTGTATTATCCCCTATCCAAGTAATCGGCAGAATACACAGCTTTCAACTGCACACCATATGACATCAGCATTTTTTTCCTTCTCTTTCCTGTTTGAGCCAGAAAGCTGGACTGTAAGACACTTGGTGCCAAGCAGCCCAGCAATTTGCTGCTGCAAATCTTTTAATTCATATCCTTGACGTCTGAGGATATACAGCTTTATCCAGGGAGAAAAAAAGAGTTGCCAGAATGGATAAATGTCCATTTACACTTTAAGAGACGTAAAGCAGCCACCCTAGTAACAACATTGCTCAAGTAATTTTCTGATCTTTTTCTTCATAGAATTATTTTAGACATCTGCCACAGGAAGATGCATATCCACAATATACAAGCTCCATTCTGATGGGGGGGGGAAAGCAGATAATTCTTTCACAGGTTCTATGCACACACACACACACACACACACACACACACAAACACACACAAAGGCGGGGAGGAAAGACAGAAAGTGAAGTTTACGATTTTTCCATGGTATTAAGAAAATGGAGCAAAGTTCTCCTTCCTTAATTATAGAGGTACTAGCTTTATTTTTTGAAATCTCTCCAGTTAAACAGCATTGAACAAAAACGGTGCGGGGGAAAAAAAACTCCTCTCTTTGAAACTTCAGAGTGCCACTGCCAATAAGAATATAATGATACTAGCTCTATACTCGTGCTTCGCTACGAAATTATGTGATTGGGCTTAGTTTTGGGGGAGGCAAATAAGGAGAGAGAAAAATCTGCCTCTGCCTACCAGCATCCATCGATATTCATCTGGCTAGCGTCCTGTCAGTGTGTGAGAGAGTTGAGGGCTGTTTGGAAACTGAAACAGTATTTGCTGTGTGAGCAAGGAGAAAGCAAGGAGCCTGGGCGTGGCTTAGCACAACTGTTCTGTACTAAATCTGCTTGGTGCTGTGAAACTGAAACTGAAACTTCTCTCCTCTGCTTGTGTTTTGCATTTGGAACAGATTTTTTTTCAGGTGGGGAGGGGGAGTAGAACTCCTTAGCATCAGAGCGTGTTAATAACAATATATGAAATACTAATGCTCTGATAGTCATTTTGAAAAAAATCCTTTCTTAGTGAGCACCTAGAAGCCAAGAGGAACATATGTGCCAAATTTCAAGTTTGTAGGCTTTACGGTTCTGGAGATTTTGTGATGATGCATGAGTGGTATTTCGCTTTTATAGAGAGAGAGTAAGATAAACAAAATAAACATATACGTAGATATCAAATATCTTGATATTAACTATCTTCTACTATTTAGACGAAGATATCTTATAAGCCAGTATGCTATGGGAAGCCTTAAAAATATGTTTTGTTGGGATCCTCCTCCTCCTCTTCATCTTAAAATAGTGACTTTGTGTTGGCTGTTAAACTCCATAAACTCAAGAAATAGAGGAAGAAGAATCACTTATTTCCATATTTGCTGACTTCAGGATGATGATTGTGGAAACTTGGCCTGAGATTAGACTGCTTGCCTATGCTACATCTAGCCCACTCCTTCTAGCACAGAAAAGAGGTACTAGCAGGGCAAATCCCAACCAACCCAGGCTGAAAGATAAGTGCTAAAGAACATTCTGGCAGCCAGGTGGTTCCTGGGAGATCAGGCGATTCACAGAGTTTCTGATTATTTTACCCTTACTGTCCTAAAGCTAATGAGATACACAAATGAATAATGAAATCGTAAGTGGTCATGCCTAATTAGTTTTCTTTTTGCTTAGCAGGCAAGCTTACAGCAACCCCAAATCATTTTAGAAAAACATATCTGTGAAACAGCATAGTAAATGTGAATTCAAATGTTTTTTTAAATAAATGTATATATCAGTTATTCACTAAACTCTCACAGTATTAATCTTATATTAATCTGCTTGTCTCATTAACTTATCAATCAAAGCATAATATGAGTGAAAGTTAAATACAAGTTTCCCATTGAGCCCAAGATAAGGAAAGAGATACTTCTGGTTTGCAGACCAGAAACAGATTAATCTTAATTAAAATATATTAGACTGTCATAGCATGTCACACCATGTGTGATAGTCCTATAAAATTAAGACCATAGCGTTCTTAACTTATGTCAGGTAAAAATGAGGCGTAGCAAAATAGTTTTTGGAGGATTGAAGGTATGCTGAGATTGCAATCAACATTGGAGCAAACACTAGGAGTAAATCCCATAAAAACTGAATTCAAATTATTTTTTAATAAATCTGCAAGGAATTGAACTGCAAATCACAGTAGATTAATAAATATAAATTCTAGTAGTTGTGATATCATTCAGGGGAAAGGCCACAAGCATATAAATAAATGAACATTACTTGGTAGACATAAAATCATAGGGTTGGAGGAGATCCTCGAAGTCTTCTACTCCAACCCTCTGCTCCAGGCAGGAGACATTTTTGCATCCCAGACAAATGAATGTCCAATCTTTTCTTGAAATCCTCCAGTGAAGGGGCATCCAAAACTCTGTGAGGTAAGCTATTCCACTGAGAGTAATTGTTGTTGCTGTTAGGAAATTTCTCCTTAGTTCCAGGTTGGATTTCTCTTTGACGAGCTTCCCATCCATTGCTTCTTGTCCTGCCTTCAGGTGCTTTTAAGACAAGGGTGTCAAATTCAAGGCCCATGGGGTGCTTAGATCTGGCCCGCAGGGCTGCCCTGGAAACAGCGAAGGATTGGCCCGCAGTGCCTCTGTCAGGGAAAACGGAGTTCTGGAGAACCAGTAATGGAAATTTTGAGTAGTTCGGAGAACCGGCAAATCCCACCTATGACTGGAGATTTTACAGTATCCTTCCCTTGCCACGCCCACCAAGCCACGCCCACAGAACCGGTAGTAAAAAAAATCTGAATCCCACCACTGGAGGGCAAGTTCCGTTTTCACTGGCAGAGGGTTGCAGGAGGCCGTTGCTGTGGAAAACCAATTGGGTAAACTGGGCCGAAGCTATGCTGGCCTGATCTTTCCTCTTCGTACTGGGTAGATCGGGCTGAAGCTCTGCTGGCCTGATCTTTCTTCACACTGGGTAGACTGGGCCCATCTTTCCTCTTCGCATAGGTAGACCAGGACGGCCTGCAGGCTGGATCCAACCACATCACAGGCTGCATCCAGCCCACGGGCCTTGAGTTTGACATCCATGACCTATCCATGAGCATATCTGTGTATTTGGTTTTTCTTGCCTAGGCGCAGGACCTTACTTTTCTCACCACTAATCTGTATCTTGTTGGACACCATTCATTAGGGATGAGTATACATCTTTTATTCTACAAAGGGAGTTGTCACATAAGGCAGTTCCCATTCTTTTTCAGATGAGAGAGAACCCCTGATCATTCCAGGTTATCTGCCTTTGCCAGACTCAAATGCTTCAGTATTTTGGCATAGTTTCAATATATTAATGAATTTGATATGTAAAAAATAAAACGTCATAGAAGCTGATTGCAAAGAGATTTTCAGGATCATTTCTTGTAATCACACTAGACATACTGTAATTATTCAAAATGTCTGAATCCTTTTAGCTATTGTTAGAATAAAGACAAAAATGCACACCATGAAAAAGATGAACTTTTCTGCATAATAGGATAAAATGAAAGAGTTTCTCATCGTATTTTGAATTACACAAAAGAAAAATCTGACAGATGAACCAGAAATACATATTAAAGCCTTGGAGTATAGATACAAAATGCATCTAATATATGCATACATTTTCCTGCTGTTTTTTGAACATGCCAAATGACAACTTCTAGAATGTACGTTTACATATTTTGAGTAAAATTAATTATATTAATTAGCTGTCAGAGTCTTAGGAAGCAGTATACAATTTATAGAAAATAGAAGATATAATTTAATTACCCATTTTACATATAAAGATGGATTGATGAAGTTATATTCCTTCAGAAAATGTGTCTAGATGCAATGTTTCCAGTTTAGTTTTCTTTTAAGTTTATTTTTAAAAGCCTTCTGCTAATGTAAAAAATACCTATATATGGTGTAATAAATTCAACAATGATCTCCGTTCAAAATTTATGAATATTTTGTGTTAATGAAACAAAAATGGCAACTATCATAATAGAAGCATCCATACATTGAAGTTATTTTTCAACTAAATGCTTAACATGAAGAGGGAAAATATTTATTGCACTTCTCATATCCCTTTCATTTTAATGTAAATTATATTGAAGCAAATGAGCATCTAAAGTTGTGCCATTTGCAAGGTATCCATAAATCAGTAAGAGCGCCAGTAAACCTACTTTACAGTAATTTTCATTTAAGAACAATAAAATGAGAACTGCTGCTTTTGCCATTCTCTTTCAGGTTTTTTTTCTTTTTTTTTTTTTAAAAAAAACTACTTAAAATTAACTACTTTTGCCAGGACCCCAAAAACACCTGCAAATGTTCTACCTGCCCAAGAAGATTTTGGATCTAGATTTAATAAACAACAACTCTCAATCTCTTACATGTCAAAAGACTTTTGAAAATGAAAATCAGTTTATAATATAGCTCATTACATGACTATGATTTCAAAAATAATGAGGGGAGGATGAAGGAATGATGGTGGGGGGGGAGGATTATACTTAAGCTTCAATGTAATTTAGTGGATTGCCTTTTGATTTCCAGGGTAGCAAGCCAACATTAAAAATAGCACAATAAGATTGGCAAGAAGCTTCCGTAAATTATGTAAAAGAATGTGATTCTTTAAATTACCAAGTGCATATCCAGAGAAACAGCAGGGCATAATGTTGTATGTCCTCTACACAGATTGAGGAAACAGAAAGAGAATACACACAGGACTTGGGGAGGCAATCAAGACAAGGAAAAAGAAAAATATACCCTTTGCAGACACATATCAAAAAGGCTAAATGTTCTCCCACCACTTCAGGATCTCTATTGCATCCCTTCATCCCAACATGATGAGACATGTTGGATGGAAGACACTGTAAATTGAAAAGTATTGTTTGTGTTACTGCTCTGTGATGTGAAAAGATTCATAAATAATAACCTAGAGCATAAGAACACAATGAAAGATTCTCTATGTTGTGCTATTTTGGTATCTGCAGGAACAAAATTAGATGTGTCATAAGATAAATAACCTGTCATCTGTCGTTTATAGTGGTCCAGGCCAGAATCTTGGTCACTCATTCTGCAGGGTAATGTTAATATCTGAGACTCCACCAAGTTCAAGGTCTGCTTTGGTCATTCTGAAGGACAATAACCTTGAGATATAAGTTCAACAAAAGAATCTACGCATTACTCCACTTGTTGAAACAAATTATGTCACCAACATTGCTTGCAAGTCTTCTGGAGACCTTGCAAAGGGTATAAACCATTTGTGGGGAAATGCTACATTAAATTCCTCCCGTGCCTCTATAATTTCACAGCTTGAGCTCCTGTGCTGTTGTTTCCAAGATAGTTTGGCGCTCCTCGGCCAACAGGCTCATCAATCATATACTAATAGGGCTCATTAGCACCCACAGACACAGTCAATACCTGTGCAAAGTTGAAGGGCTACCTGTTCATTGGTGAGCACCTGCTCCCGTAATTGATGCATTACTGAACAGAATGAAAAGTGTTTTTTGGAGAATTATGAGGAGCAGTTACACTGAGCAAAAATGATGATTTTACAGAAGCCAATGAGTAGCAGCCGTGGCCTTTTCTGGTGTTTCTGGCTGGGACTGTCTACATTTCTTTGTACAGACAATTCATATTTTGAGAATGAAATTATAAGAAGCCTCTGGGATTTTAGAGGGAACGGAGAAACTCAAAAGAAACAAAATAAATGTTCATAATTTTTCATTATTTATTAGTGCAATCTGCACACCCAGTTTGCTGCTGTTTCATACTGTTAAAGTATGCTGAATAAGTTCAGCAAGATACTCAAAGATGTATCTGCCTATACTTCCCATGTTGGAGTATAGCACAGTCAAACACCATGAATTGACCACAGGGAAGGGCTTATGACATTTTGGGCTTATGTCACAAAATATTTTATGATTTTCTATTAAAAATATTTTATAAAGTTTAATTCCTTGGGAATCACGAGTCCCAGGTTTTGAAGGCAATCTGTAAATTAGTTCATCTGAGGTACCTTGGCTGGAAAAGTTTTGTCCTGTGATGCACCTCTTCCCCCAATTAGAGGTTACATAGAAACAGGAAAGCTTTAGTATATAGTTATATAAATTGTAGGAAAAAGAGATAGAAATCAGAATTGATTTTCTGTGGCCTAGCATTAAGAAATGTGTCAAAAATGGGGGAAATGGCACAAGGAAATTGGCCTGGTGCAAATACTGAAGAAATGATCATCATCAGGAGGAGATATGGTGACAGTCTTATTGCAGGGAAAGGAGAGGAGGACAATGACAAGTATCACTTCCTTTCAGGTGGCAGCCTAATAAAAGTGAGGAAATTCACTCGGCTAGTTTAATTTGCCAGGCTACTCAGTGCTACAAGGTGTCAACTGTCCTACTGGGTTAGACAGGAAAAAGAATCTCCTGGGACATTCCCTCCGCCCCAACTTTACTGAAAATGTATGTATCAGTAGTGGGATTCAAAAAAATTTACTACCGGTTTTGTGGGTGTGGCTTGGTGGGCGTAGCAGGGGAAGGATACTGTAAAAACTCCAGCCAGAGGTGGTGTTTGCTGGTTCTCCGAACTACTCAAAATTTCCGCTACCGGTTCTCCAGAACTGGTCAGAACCTGCTGAATACCCCCTCTGCTATGTACTCTGTTACTGGTCACTTCCCCTGCTTCAGGGCACAGAAACAGGCTTCCGTGCACTGGGCCACCATGATGGATCTTCAAACCACTCTCACAGGACTTGCAGGAAGGTGTCAAGGTCATCCAGATCTGGGGCATTTTCATCATGCAGCAACACCAACCACTCTGAAGCATTCTCTTCCAGGTTGGCCACGATGACCCAAGCAATATCATTTGAGTGCATTGCTCCAATAATGTTCCGTGTAGGAAATGGACTAAGCGGTTTGGGCATCCATCGATGCGGGGAGGTGCCTGGTGCTCCTTCCAATACCTGGACAACACCCTGGAGCAGAATATCGGCTGCCACTAATGCCAATGCCAGGATTCTAGCTGTGGCTGCTTATGCGGAGCTCTGACTGTAGCCGTGGCTACTGTTGCTGCCAGCTGCAATAGATGAGTAGCGAAGCTCACTGTCCTGGCTACAGCCAGGGCCATCGGTGCTGCTGGCTGAAGAATAGGAGGGGAAGGAGTAGCCGGGACCATTGGGGTTTCATGACTCCTGGCCTGCCAATGAATCTCCATCCCTCCGAATTTCTCCCTCAACTGTTCCAAGTTTGGGTTTTGGATGGAGACTGGGAGGTTCAACTCAGTGGGGTCATTCCATTTGGCTAGCCACTCTGTTTTCAACTTGCTACCTCCAAATTTCCTTCTCAAACCTCCCTTAGATTCCAATGCATTCCCTTCCCCCTTCCCATTACTGTTGTCTGGTTGCGAACAGGGCTGCAAAGCGAGTCAACCATGACACAAGGTAAAATTGGCAGAGAAAACAGTAGAGTCAGTAGAATTGATATAGTCTGTAGAAATTCTGTCTCACTGACCAGATACTCCATTCTGCAAGCCACAAGTTTTGAGTGCAAGTGCTGTAGATGGCTGGACAAGCCAGCATAAGAGAGTATAAGTCTACTGTCCACCTCACAAGCCAGACTGATTTTAGTATGGTGCAAGATTGCTCTGGAGGATGTTCAGTCATCAATGACTCAGGATTTCTCATCGTCCATGACAACCATGGAGTTGTCCCAATAAATATTTGATCTTGATTTCATAAATTAAGTAGAGCAGAGATTTTCTTTTCTACTTCATTTATGAAATGTTTTCTGACTCCATTGTCATGAAGAAATCATCTCTAGTCAGCTTTAGATTGATGGCCAGTATCTATTCCTACAAGACTGGTAGATATCTTGCTCTAGGGCAACAATCAGGAGGACTGGACACACTGAACAGAGAATTTGATAAAGTTTCTTCAAGATTTTATTGAAAATATAAAAGATATGAGTAATGTCAAAAGCAGATGGATAGAATGAATGACAAATAGAACTTAAATTCTTTCAGCTGATAAAAACAGCAGATATACCTCAAAACCAGCTTGGGGCCAGCCCTGTTTCAGGAACTCTGTTTAGACAGAGTTAATCTCTTAGGGATAATTTAACAAATGTATGCCTTTCCATCTTAACTGATCATTTCTATTGTTCTGTGAAAATATAAGGTCGTTTGTTTTCTAGGTAATATTTTATCTATTATGGCACCCTATGTATATATAGTCAGTTGAGCTCTTTACACCAAAGTGCTATCACTAAAGTTAAGGTTGAAGATCATATAACTTCATACATAAACTACTAATTTACAACCGACATATACTCCTTACATCAGGGGTGTCAAATTTGCAGCTCACGGGCCGGATGTGTCATGTACTGGCCATGGCCATGCCGAGTTTACCCTGGTTTAGAAGGGGGGGAAAGTCATGATATATCATGTGACACCGCCATGATGATACGAGTTTGACACTCCCGCCTTACATAACAAAAAGGGTGCATTCCACTAGTTCCTCACTTTTCTTCTGCAATTTCACTACAGAGGACTAGTTAAGGAGACTTAGGGAGTTTACTATATGAATGGGTCTCATACACCTCTTCCCTTCTTGTGGAACCAAGCCAGCTCCTTTATTTCAAATTTTGTTGATGTCCCCCAGAGCACATAAACAGGGGCTATATTGAGTAAATAAATAACTTGGTTATTTAAGTTTCTAATAGAAACACAATTTTGTAAAAAAAAAAAAAAAATGTCCCTGCAAAGCCATGAAATATAAACATAAATATTTTTACTTCTCTAATTATGTAAGTGCCACTAGAAAATAAGAGATGCTAGAATTTGGTTCAGTAAATGCATCTTTCAGAATCTCTAGAGCAGGGGTCCCCAACCACCGGTCCGCGGACCGGTACCGGTCCGCGGAACAAGTCCTACCGGGCCGCTGGTTGCTGGGCACCGCCATCTTTTTGATGAAAAGTGCTTCCGGTGAGCTTTTCCGGGTAGAAAGCTCACCGGAAGCACTTTTTCATCAAAAAGATGGCGGCGCCAGCGCTCGGTGAGCTTTTCAGGGTAGAAAGCCATTTTTACCGGAAAAGCTCACGAGCGCTGGCGCCGCCATCTTTTTCATCAAAAAGATGGCGGCGCCCAGCTGATGCCGGTACCGGGCCGCGGCGCCCAGCTGATGCCGGTACCGGGCCGCGGCATAAAAAAGGTTGGGGATCACTGCTCTAGAGAATGTTAACTGTAGCTTAAAATTAAGTAATTTAAAATCTTGAACTCAGTTAATAGGCCATATATACAAGTAGCCTTCCAACAGTTTCTATCATTAATACTAAATCCCAGAGAGTGTGCCTCTTTTCTCTTGTTTTGATTTCCCTGATTAGATTTACTATTTTTGCATTGTTTTACTGTCTGTGGCCCACAAAACTGCAAACAAAAACAAAAAATAAAATATTAAACAAACACAATGATTATTGAAGTAGTTGTTCAGTGGCTAAAAAACAAAAGGACTATTCTTTCTCTGAGTGATTTCTGGGGATGGTCAAGCTAACTCCTAATTGAAAACAAGAGCTTTAACAATGCAGGGTTTCTGATAAGGGTCAGGTTCCCCCGCTTTCCTATCATCTGGTATTTGATTGAAGAAAGGTGGCTTTAAGTCCATTCAAGTCATAGGATTACTCTGGCTCTATCAATATTTAGTGCCATATGCATGGCAATAGACAGCTATTATTTTTATTAATGGAAAGGGAGGCAAATAGCACAATTTATTTTTCCATATTTGCAATTACTATAGTGAATTAGAATATGAAAAAGTTCGTTAAAAAACAGGTGGATCTTTGTACCATCAAGGTTGCTATCTTGACTTCTTTCTGATCACTTTCAGAAATTGCTCATTAGTTACTCCTAAGCTATTAGAGATCTTCCAACCAACAAGCGTGAAACCGCCAGGTGAGTCTGCCTTCAATCCTGTGTAAAGAAACGTGCAATATTTCTAAATGATGACAGCTGCAATTACATCTCAAAGGAAAGTGTTCTTCCTCTGACATTAATTTATCCAACATGCCAAAAAAAAAAAAAAAACTTTCAAAAACCTGCTTCTCCCTCCCAAGAAAAAGAACTTGTAACTTCTACATGGAAAATTTCAGCTGGTGTAAAATAATAGAGGGAAGTTGTTAAGAATAAGAAAACTGCACAGGTTAGGGTACAATGTTAGAAGTCGCAGTGTGACATTCATTTTTATCATTGCCCTACTGTGGTTTTCGGCATTTTATATCCCAGATGAAACAAGAATTGAGCAAACATCATTCAATTGGGAACAAAAAAAAAAATCTAATTGCTTTCTGGAAAAGACAGGAGATGGCACTTTTAAGGAACACTCTCTGCCCTGCTGTTTGAAAAGCTGCAAATGAAACCAGATGAAACAGAAGCAAATTGTACAATGAACTGGCAATGTAAGGCATCTTGGTGTATCATCCTTAGTGCAGAAAAAATACTAGCAATTCTGACTCTCATTTTCAAGATGCGTTATATGTTGTGATAAAAGTTTACTATAAAAACTGGGAGTGAAAAAAATCTGGTCTGAACACTCTGGAAGGAGCAGGTGGTAGGGAATACTATAATTGACTTTAATTGATCCCTCAGACATTTTCTAAAAGTGATCCCACAGTCTTCTCTCCAGATCATTCAGTGGATCATCATGTTTTCATGCCTAAGACACGGTGAAAGACAGTAAGGCTCTTGCTGATTTAGTAATTTCTAAATTGAAGCTTGCTGATGGACTTGTTATTAAAGCAGAATTGTTTTTTTCTTAAATTAAACATAACATTTAAAAACATTGAATGTGGTGGAGTCATTTTGACATAACTTTTGGTCATCATTCTAGTGAAATATAATAGAATATAGATCTTATTTACATTTGTACATATACATACACATATATACATTAATTCATCCTTACTTGCATCTTTCAAAATTCTTGGTATTATTTTAGTCTCATGATCACTGCAGTCTTCTTAACAACTCTTTTCCACCTTAAACCCTTCCTTTCTGTCCCCACTAATACTAAAATCTATTCCAAATTATATAATATTCTGATTCATCCTTATTTTTCATCTCTAGTGTTACACAATCCATTTCAGCGCACATCAAAATTTTATTTATTACTTCCTCTTCACTGGGGATTTCTTTCTTCTTCCACTTCTGGGCAAATACCATTCTTGCCACAGTGACGATGTGTATTATAACTCTTCCTTATTATATTTTTTTTGGTAAAATTCCCAATAAAAAACATTCTGATCTATGGTCCATTTTAAATCCCATCATTTCTTCCAGCCATTTTCCAATCCTGTGCCAAAACTCTTGTGCTTTTTTACAGCTCCATCATGCATGATAGTATGTGCCCCGTTCCATTAAACATTTCCAACATTTGGGGGATTGATTTTTATACATCTTAGCCAGCCTAGCTGGCGGGAGATGTCATCAGTAAAACATTTTAAATAAATTCTCCTTGTATGCTGTGGCAAGCGTAATATTTTTGTTCCTTTCCCATATTTGCCATTGATCCAATTTTATGTCATACCCAAAATCTCTAGCCCATGTTACCACCGTCTCTTTTATCCTTTTTTTTTAAAGCAGAATTGTGTTAACAGTTTTTATCATCGTGCTATTTTGTTTAATTTCTGCGAGACTCCAGTAATATGTATTATTTAAAAAAAATCAGAAATAAATAATGTATAGCCTCACAATTTAAAATATAAATTTAATTAATGTTATTTTAAGATTTGGAGATGAATGAATGAATGAATGAATGATGAAATTTATGTATATTGACATTCAGTATCCTTGCTCTGAGTAGTTTCTTTCAAAACATGGTAGATGACAATTATAAGAAACTATCCAATTAAAAATTGCTGATTGGTACCATAAAATTATAAAAATGTTAATATTTCTTTGGCTACATCCTGCAAACTGCCTGATCCCTATTCACAAGGGAAGAAAAATTATGTGGTAGCTATGATGTCACATTTTTCAGCATGTAACAATATTGCTACCTTCGATCACTATTCTTTTCCTACAAAGTGGGGGTGGGTAGGAATTTTGGGATTCTAGGAGCTGCAAAATCCACAAAGGTGTGAGGAGAGACGAACTGTAGATACTGGTCCCTCCCTTACTCCTCCCCCATGAATGAGCAGCCTCTGAAAACAGAGACTTTGCTTCTCTGTCCTTTCTGCAAGGCGCATGGCCTCTGACCAGAGCTGATGAAGTGGCTTTTGTCAATGGATTCTAGAAACGGGAAGTCTCGGTAGATATAAAATAAAATCAAACTTTTGCCTATTTCATCTAAAGCAATCTCTCCGCTTTTCCAGAGGTCCTGCACTTCTCCTCAAATATTAAATTAATCCCTGGTTCCTTTTCATCCCACCCACCTCAAAGCTGCTGGCCTGAATACTTAAGCACATTCAATTTCATGTCCTTGAAAAGAAACTGTGATAGCCTGGAGGCATCTCTTATATTCTGGACTTGACTTAGGTGAGAGAAAAACAGAATAATTGCTGTGGTGCTCAAGATCAACCTCCCATCTAGCCTTCACAGACTCTTGTCTGAGGGCTCCCTCACTGACCCCACTGCCTTTGATGCACTCAGGCAGGTTTTGACAGTGGCAGCAGGAGAGCTATGTTCAGTACCAGCTGCCTTCAAACCACCATTTGAACTTCTGAGCTGATGCCCAGGAGCCTGGTAGCATGGCAGTGATTCTTTGGGGAGGCCTCTGACTGCTGGTGCTGATTCCAAGCCTGAGGCAAGTTTTTATTCCCCACAAATGCACAGTGCAAGAGCCAATATAGCAAGAATTATAAAGCAAAACAAAGCTTTCATATCTCTCCCACTTGAGATGGAGCAGCTTTATAAATATGGACTCCAGATCTATCCAGCTGTTTTCCAGATAGTTTATATTATACTCTCTCACTCTCTCCCCAACTCCAATATACGGGTGAGTATATGTGAGCATGTATGCATACACATCTTGATTTAAGATTGCTTCAGTTTTCTTTTATGTAACCTACACAATGATTTCTGTCCTCTATCTCAATCTTAGCAATTACTGAAAAAGCTGACAGCAATTGATACCTAAGCTGGAGTCATAAAAATGAACTCAATGGTTACAACAGCAATGTATGCACTTTAAGAAACTGCTATTATTTTCTAGACAGCATTCTTGGCAGCTTTATTGACAGTGTTTTATTAAGCAAATGATTTCTTTAAATTATGAACTAAGAAAAAGCTTTTACTTTCAGTTAAAAGATTGACTAAAGTCAAGTTCGCTTAATGTGTTGAAATGACTAAATGTAAATAAAAACAAAAACATTGGGGCTAATACAGACAAAAATTATGATTGGCCTTCATGTTGGCAAGTTTTCAGGTAGCACGGCAGATCTGCAATACCTCACTATTATTCTACCCATATGTCACTTGCAAGTTTCCTTCCCAAACCACCCAGCACAGGTACACCTTCCATGTTGTCAAAATGTCTGTGTGCATCCATTTTATCTATCTCTTTCGGTAGCCAAATGTAGCCATTCTAACAACTAACAGCATGTTGTCCCTTTCTACTAAATGCCCTCATGCTTTTTTTTAAAGATCCAAATGATCCAATTTTTTCTTGCTTCAGTGAAAAGAGCAATTGAGGCTGTCCAATCTGACCTCATGCTGAAGCTGCAGGTCTGAAAGAGAGAGAGCGATGGACCATTTTGACATCATGTGGATACTCCCCTACCTAAAAACTGGTTGATTTAGGTTCCAAACGGTCTGATGCTGCCCAGTTGGAGGCAATGGAAAAGCTTAGTTTCCTGTTCGCAAACTGTGAAGAGCTTTCTTAAATTTTGTTTTCTGCGTAGAAACCATGGAGTTAACCTTTCACAGACAAGTTTTCATCTCTCAACAGGAATGTTGCCCATTGATGCATTTTAGTTCATGGGTTTACTACCCTTTAACTCCTGCTGATATTCCAGTGATAGCATCTCTCTCTCTTAGGTCTGCTTGCTGTGTGTCAGTCCTATTTCTCTTGAACAGTAAATACCTTTAGTGACTTCCCATCCTATTTAAAAATTTCCCAGACAACCATCATGAGGAGGCACCTTTGGTTCTCCAAGAATAGAAAGCTAACACTACATCGAATGAAGATGATTGATAGATAGATAGATAGATAGATAGATAGATAGATAGATAGATAGATAGATAGATAGATAGATAGGGACAGACAGACAGACAGACAGATATAGAGATAGAGATAGAGATAGAGATAGTGATATAGAATATATAAATTCCCAAAGTAAATATACATTAATTTATATGTTAAGTTCTCTCCTACACATCCAACTATTTAGGAGATACATTTATGCAGAGTTGATTATAGACTTGGCAATAGTACTCTTATCTCTACTATTAACATTCTCAAGATAATAATTCAGAATATGGGACGTGGACCCACCATTATGAGGATGAGGACTTCATCACAGGAAAATTAAGTTGTGGGGGTGGGGTTGTGACAAAACATGCACCAGGTTTTGTTTTTGTGTTTTTGTGGTTAGGGAAAAGGGAAGAGAGATGCGGGACAAAATAACTTGGCTGTCCTTGCACATTGAGAGAACAGTATGACATTTATTTATAGCAAATATCTTGGAGATTATTCCTTGTGATATTTCTATCTATTTTTTGGTTCAGTTCTGGATACTGGTTAATAACCATCACCATCACTACAGCCTTCTAGACAAGGTTCTTTTCATAAGCAATGTCATTGTTTGAGAAGAATTGGTAAGGCGCTGTGTGTGTGTGTGTGTGTGCCTTCAATGGGAAATGTCAAAAAAAAATCAAGATGGCAGCCATGACAGGATGAGTGAGGTCTGCCGCCCTTTTTACATGCACAAATCTTAAAAAGTGGTCAGAACTTGAATTGTGGGGTCGTAGCTGCCATTTTGGGTTTGTTTGTTTTTTTTTGACACCCATTGCCTGCTGTGGATGTCCTGGACTGAGATATAAAATAGTTGTGGGAAAGTAATTATGCTGTTTCTTTCCTTTTGAATTTCTTCCTGAAATCTTGTTATTAGATATTGAGTTAGAAATCATTATGTTCTTTCATTCAGGACTGTTTCATACCATCAGACCCTAAAGCAGAAAGCATAACTATTTTTTTTTCTTTTTGTGAGGAGACCAAAGACATGATTTTTCATTAGCTAGTTCTTTGCAATACAGTTTGTATCAGAAAGTAAGATCACAGATTTCATTTAAAGGGAGAATATTTGCCCAGTTCATGGTAAAACACAAATATCTCTCTTTTTCATTCTCTTTTGTAGCTGGAGAAAAATGCAAACGAATGCAAAATAGAGATGCTTGACAGAAATTGGCAACAGATGGGCCCCTTTTTCTCAACCAACTGTGCAAATAATTATTAAACTGATGGTCAGTGAGCCATTTTTTGTCATATTTGTGTTCTGTGCTTCCTGCATTGATATTATTTTTAGTTTCTCTTAAGCATAACATAGCTAGGAAATCTTTAAAAGAAAGCACACACCTCTCTATCAGTGGTCCTTACGCTGAAATCTTCTTTCCATATGTTAGTTTTCATCAAGTGCAAAGAGCTTTTTGGAAACCATCTGGCCCTCCAAACTTCATGTTGTGAATGGGTTTAAGAGATTATCAGGTCCCTGTGTTTATACGGTGCATCTCCTGTTCATTTAAGAAGAATACCGTATGTGGACTATCCTGTTTCCAACTTTTATTCACTAACTACTGAGCTAATGGTAGCTACTTCTATTTATAACTTAGGAATTCTTATTTTGGTTCGAGAGTTCCAACTTCTTTCTGGTTTCTGGGTTTCAGACAATGGTTCTGAATCTGTGAAAATGAAGAAAGTTTCTAATAGAGCTTTAGGACAAGAAAAAGGTTTATTCTTTACTCTGCTGTGCAATTTCCAAGAAGTATCTTCTGCCCTCGTCAGTTACTTTCAAACACTATAGCAGTAGCTTTGTTGTCAGCTATTCTTTTTCCTGTGAGATTCTTTTTGTCTTTTCTACTTGCAATTGTTATCTCATTTCATTTTATTCTTTTTCTCACCCTATAATGCAATTTAACAATAGAAAATATATTAATTGTCCAGCTCTGTAGAATATAAAGTTAAAATGATGAGCCTTCTATTCCATGGGCCACAGTGTACTTGTCAAGAGTCAAGATCTTTTGAAACTCTCCAATCCAAATTATTGAGATTTAAACTCCAAATCCTGCACAATATACTTAAATCATTATTTTAATAATTAATCACTGGAATGTTGGATATGGAGCTTTGAATTTGCTCCAAACTAATGGCTTGCCTGATTTTAAATTATATTTTGCAGCCTGCCATTCAGTTTGGATGAAAGAATGGTTACTTTTGAGAAATAAATGGATATTAACACTAGAAGGTCACAATTTCAGATTTGGGTGGCAACACTTTTTATGGTATGATAATGGTAATGTAGATTTTAAAAATCATTATGTTAGAAATGCCATACTGAGAGTATGAAATGGTGCCAGAAGTTCCCTTTGTTAGTTTCAGCATAGGAAGCGTATTATATAACAGAGAATAAGGAGAAATGGTTAACATACCAAGATATTGGTTATGTTAATTAGGAAACTTGATGAACTAAAAACAAAATCAAGAGAACAATTAATGATAAAGGGATTTAGTTTTCAACGGTTCTTATGTATACAATTAAAAGAAAGGATTAATTTAGACAAAAAGCCAACTGGAAATGGGTTATATAAGATAGAATTTGAGACTGCGTTATGTACAAATGTTAGGAACGTCATGGCCAAAATGCATAAGCTTCTACTGAAATTTGAAATGGAGGAAGAACAAGTTAAAGAGTGTATGATAAAATTAGCTAAGAATTTAATTTATAATATACAGCTGGACCAATGGGAGATGACATGGTTGAAATGACTGAAATATACCTTATAATTTAAAAGAGAACTGTTTGACATCAGAAAAATTATCTAGGATATGTAAAAGTACTTTAAATTTATGTTGGAAGCATGGAAAATTGAAGGGACATTCTATCATGGTGGATTTGTAAAAAAGCTAGAAAATTCTGGATGCAAATACAGCAAAACAAAGAATTTTAAAGATCAATATTCAGTCAAGATTACAATGGGGGAGGTGAAATTATAGACTGTCCATTAGAAAAAAAACCCATGAAAGATTGTTTTTTGTACATGCAGTTTTGTAACTGTAGCAAGATAATTATATGCACAAGGCTAGAAAGATATGCTAATACCTACAATGGTGGAATGGCTGATGAAGATGACAATATTTGCAGAAATAACAAAATTGTCTTGTTTGATTAAGGACAACAATAGTGACTGAAAACTGTTAGGAATAACAAGGTTACCTAACGTAGTTTGGGTAAAATAATATATATAGACTATGATAGTGAGTTTAAGTGTGTGTCACTTTAACTGCAAAGCATGTAATTTTGGGTGCGGCTGTAAAGCACCATAAGAGGGAGCAAGAGAACTTGATTGATTACTGGCTTACTGGATTGCTTGCAGACGATGATGGATTGTTAACTGCGTGTTCTTTGCTGTTGCTGAAGGAAGAAAAGAGGTTTGACTTCTTCATATCTCTAACTGCGAAGAGATATATTACTGGACTGATATTTGTAAGTTTACTGACCTCTTTTTCGACACTGGACTTTGCAACTGATTAATCCCCGGACGGACTGAACTAGTGTATGATATATGGACTGTTTGACTATGCTATAAATCTTACTGGAATAAACTATTTAACTAGCACCTTGTATCTGTTTTACTGAGTGTAAACTACAACAACGTTTATCTCACATATTTGCCTGCCTGCCTGACTGCCGTGCAGGTTCTGCTAGGGTGTATATCCCTAACAAAAACCTTTGTGGAATTTTTGTTGGAAATGGAGAAAAATTGTGATTTATGGATTTGATTGTTAGAAAGGGTGAAATATGAAAAGAAAGGAATCAGGATGTTGCCTTAAAGAGGGAGTACAGTTGATAAAATTATAACTGCTATAAAGAAGATTGGAAGCTGCTTCTTTACATTTATTTCTTTATTTCTTCTGGTTCTGGTGAGCTTTTGGTGAGCATGGAATATATGACAACTGTTGTTTTTTTTTAAATTCTTGACATTTACATTTTTTAAAAAAATTCAGAAATAAATGTTACATTTAATTATCTTAATGTGGTTATTTTTATATATTGGCTTTCAATATCCACTTCTGGAGATGACATGATTGGGTGGCATGGAAATAATGTAAATAAATACATGAATGAATCTGAATTTCAATTTTGTCCTTGGCTCAGCCCTGCTTTTTAAAGGCAGTGTAGCTTTTCCTAGTATTCTGAATATCAGAAATATGATCCCTATGTTCTCGTGTGTATCTGGGTATAAAAATAAGAGATGAAATCATTTGAATTCAAACATATGTCTATGTTCTGTTTGATCATTCCTAATTTAATGGCCTGAACAGATCAAATTTTATTGGTTGTTTCAATCATCTCTCTTGCAATTGCCAGTAATCTTTTAAATTATAAGTCATCATTGGCAAACGTCTGAAAGGACCTAAATTTACTGTGAAAAAGCTAAAAGATATAAGATAATAGGGAATGGAAAATATGCTAAACAGTGAATAAAGAAATTATAAAAGTGTCAGAGCACTCTGGCACTTTTACAGAAAAAATGGGAAGCTTAATTATTTTGAACCAATAATCTAGCAGGGGACTAATTGTCATTTTCCACAGATCATCTTTCAGAATAATAATGGAAGCAAGATGCTTGTCAATCATTTGACATTCTGCTGTTCCCACAGGAGTATAGTATGCATTTGTGTTAAATTTCATTTGGCTCCTAAATATTTGTTTTTTGGTGAGGAATTGCTTGAATTTTGAACATCACTATTAAAAGCCTAATAACATCAGTTGACAGAGTTCTGTGTAGCACACACACAATTCATTGTAGTTACAGAGTTAAAACTTCCATTGAGACAGTCTCTTTCATGTTGGAAGGAAGCCTCAGGAATTGATATTTTCATCTGCCTCCCCCAGTTACATTTTGATCAAGAATCTTTGCTCACATTAGCACTGAATTCCTTGTATAATCAGAAGCCTGATGCATCTGGCAGAGAATCAATGTATCCCAGCCATAATGCATGCTAATTTCCTCACCTTGGCTGCTGTGGAAGCTTTACATGCCTAAATAATGCACAGATATGCTGAAATGCTTAATACACAGCTTAACATAAATCTAGGATTGATTGTCTAGTACCTAATTAAATGCATCCTTCATTCCAAATACAGGTTTTCTCCTGGCTTTCTCCTTTTTTTTGTTAGTCAAAATACCCACCCTAGTTTTGTGGGAATGAGGTCAGTGCTAGTAGTTAGTGGGCCTAGTGAAATTAAAATAAAACCTGCAATGCCTCAGGTGAGCGGTGGACTATGCTGAAATTTAGGGGACAGAAATGTTTCGTTAGCTTTTCTCAGAATTCAGAGTTAACTATTATATTACAGATAAATCATATTTAACACTAAGACCTTAGAGTTTGATGCCTAATCTATCTTCCTACCAACCAGCATCACTTGCGCCACCCCCACCCCTTTTAGTAGCTAGAGCAGGGATGTTAAACTTGATTCCATTGAGGGCCGCATCAGGATTGTGTTTGACCTTGGGGGGGCAGGGTGGGTGTGGCCAGGGTGGGCGTGGCCAACTCGACATCACTTGTGTCAGGGGTGCCTGTGGTGGCTCGCGTGCTCCACCAGCGAAAACGGGCTACTGAGCTCTGTTTTCACTGGCAGAGGGTTGCAAGAGGCCACAGCAGCCAAAAACTGAGCCCAGGAGCTGTTTTCGCTGGCAAAATCACTGTGGGCCAGTCCTTTGCTATTTCCAGGGCATCCCCGTGGGATCTGGCTCCTGGGCCTTGAGTTTGATACCCCTGAGCTAGATGAAAAAGAGAGATAGTAATATAGTATTTTGGGGAAGGAAGAAAAGGAAAGTATGAGATAATAGTTTAGGTTATTTATTACTTGAAGGTTTATGAATAATAGGAATTGTCTCCGGGCCACAGATCAATGGAATATATACAGCCATCTTGGAAAGTACAATGAAAACAAAAACTAAATAAATAACATTTAATGGCTTATAGTGGAGCATAATTTCAACTGATACTTCTACAAACTATCTTGCTTCCAGATTAGTATGGAGCATTTTTAAGAAACACCAATTATTTTAATCAGCTGGAAATACTGCAGCCATACATACTGCTTTCTCTCTTATCAAGAGACAGTGATACTACAATTTTTCTTGTCACTGAGCTTCACACTGACATGCATCATCTAACACATAGTACAGCTCACTGGAAGAGATTTCTGTCCCTAAACAAATGCTCATGTGCCTTCAGCAACTACTCTGATTTTTTTTTCTGACTCAACTGACTTGCAACCCCAAATCTTTCCTTTCCTATCAAAGAAGAGTTTGTCGACAGCCCAGGAACTTTGATCTCACTTTGCCTTGCAGCTGGGTAGCATTATTTTCTCAGATACTTAAAGGGGTAAAGTGACTTGACAGGTTCCCCTTCTAAGCAACTGCTCAGATTGTGTTTGCATACAACCAGGAAACTGCACATTGCCCTGCTCTTTGCATTTAAAAATGAAGCTGGAATTGATCTGGGCTGATTTGATTCTGAGATTCTTGCAACTGTTACAACAGCCCAAGTGAAGAGAAGAATGGCGAATTCACAGTAGATCTATCAGCTTTTATTCTCCTTCTAGAAGTGGACCCAGCTGGCTTTCCTGGAATAGAAAGGTGGAGCTGGAACAGTGGGGATAAAATGTGATCATAGCTCTTGTGTATAGGCTTTGTTTAGAAAATACATTGTCATTATTTACTGCTGACACTTTAGCAAAAAACAATGTGGGGACAAAATTGCCACAGTGTGATTTGTTTCACTATTGTAAATGCCAAATGAAGAATGGTATCTTGATCACTTTAGAGCAGAGGTCTCCAAACTTGGCAACTTTAAGACTTGTGGACTTCAACTCCCAGAATTCTGGAGATTTGGGCTTACAACTAGCATGTTCATGTTTATTTTGCCTTTCTGGAGAATTCTGGGAATTGAAGTCCATAAGTCTTAAAGTTGCCAAGTTTGGGGACCTCTGCTTTAGAACAACTGCTTAGATTATTTTGCAAATAGCCAGTCAATATCTTCTGGAAAATTAAAGAGGGGCAGGCACAAAAGAGTTCTTGTAGCAGATTAGACTGAAAGTGGTAAATCCTAAGAACAATTTGCTCTGAAGGACATTGGCAAATACTTTCAGATGACCAAATTACACATAGGCAAATTAGGAAATAAGGGCTTGCCTTTTTGGTGGAGGAAGGGCAGGTTGTGCCTGCTGGTTTTTTTGGACAATGACAGCAAGAGTTGTTTTCAATATGAGAAAAGCTCTTACATCCTCTTTGCTTGCAGCTGGGGATATTCGAAGGGGCAGAGAGAGAGTGAGAAAGGTTTTCCGGATGTTTACTGAAACATGCACATTTTCATACGCTCTGTCCTAAATCATTTTGTACAATTTTCCTATGTTTTTGGCTTCACCACATTTATACGAATAAATAGCTACATATTCTTTTGCTAAATACTACAACTATGCAATTTTTTTTAAAAAATGGCCAATGCACCTAATATATGGTTATAAAGTCAGTGATAATAACATTTAGAAAACTGTAAACAGCTTATTTGAAGTGTTTGTTTCATGTGTAAATTTAATATTTTCTGAAAACCCCAATGTCACTTAGTCCCTACTACATCAGCCCAGTATTTTGCAACTTCTCTTAGAAAAATTGTGCAAAAAATATTTACCATTGTATAGCATGCTGATAAAATTAAAATGTGTTTCTTAGAAGGAAAATTTGTTTTTCTTTCCAGAGATGAAAGTCAACATTCCTTAGAAATATGTACTGATGAATTTGCTCATCTAATAATAAAAGTGTTCATTCTGCATTGACTACGTTCATGTGGGTGCAGTACTTGAAAGAAATGTGTCATTTAGCAAATAATTTGGGTTTTTTTGATGTATAGGCAGGAATCTACTTTTCTATAAAACTTCTAAAAAGCTTTTATAAGCATGAATAACATACTAAACCTGCCTATCATCTCTAGCTAATTTGCATATAAAAATCAAAGGATTCTGTTGCGTTGTGGGAAAAGAGACTCGAGACCCAGTTAACCTTTTCCCCTTTTTATTTTCTTTCTAGTAATTACATGCGGAGAAACTGCGGCAGCCTTTTTTATAGCTGGCTGCTTGCGGCTCATAGCCAATGACGGCTCTTCAAATCTCCCGCCACCACGGACCAACCTATCATAGGTAAGTATGCAAATATATATCACCCCTCCCCATGTGGTCCAGTCTAACCAATCCGGGCCTCACCTATCTTACATAGTCACGTAAGTAGGTGGGGCTCTTATGGTTCCGACTGGACCTGCGCAATTCAGTCGTGAGTTCACCTCTGGACTGTTCAGACAGGGTTGCTGTTTTTCCCGTTCTTTTCCGTGGAGCCTCCTGGAAGGTAGAGTCAGCCATGCCGCTCCCGCCAGGCCTTTCCTGGCTGGTTGAGTTGGTTCGGCCGCTCTCACCAGGAGTGGCTTCCTGATGGTTCTTCAAAGTTTGCTCCAGTGTCCCCAAGTTGTTTTCTTCTTCTATAGTTTCAGGTACGTGTTTGCGATTTCCGATTGGGACTAATGTTAGTATTGGTTGCTGTGTCGTTGTTAGGGTTTGTTTTGTCACTTCTTTTACTTGTGGAGGGTCTCCCCCTCCCCTTTCGTTTGTGTTTGAGGGGTCTCCCCCCTCTCTGGTTTGGCTATTTTTGTTTAATGTTTGCGGCAATTCCTTTATTTGTGTAAGTTCTCCCCCCTCCTCATCCTGATTGTTAGTGTTTCTCAGTGTGGTCCTCGATCTGATTTGGTCTATGTGTCTCCTCCAGCTCTTTCCGTCCTCTGTGTCTACCCTGTATGACTGGGGTCCTGTTATTTGGGTTATTATTGCCGGTATCCACAATGGTTCCCCCGTGAGGTTTTTTGCATAGACTAGGTCCCCTGTTTTGAATGTGCGGCACTTACTGGAGGAGTCTGCTGGCTTTTCTGGGCTATATGTGGGGTGTAGTCTGTCTAGGTTTGATCTTAGTTTTCTTCCCATTAATAATTCTGCTGGGGTTTTATTTGTTGTGGTGTTTGGTGTAATGTGTTGTATACTTAGTAGTTTGTCTATCTTTTCCTGTATATCTCCAGGTCCCAATTTGTGTAGTGTTTCCTTAGTATAACGGACCATGTGTTCCGCCCGTCCGTTCATAGCCGGACGTCCCGGCGCTGTTAGTGCATGCCTTATCCCTTGTTCTGCTAGGAACCTTTCAAATGTTATTGCCGTGAATTGGGTATGCGCTTTGTTGTAGCGCATGGTTGAGGGTGGCCTTGTAGTCTCCGCAGACGCGTACGGACCCATCTGGTTTGATAGGAGTCACAGTTGGGGTTTCCCACCTTGCGTGGTCTATTGGTTCTAATACCCCCTGTGCGATAAGTTTATCTAATTGTTCATCAATTTTTGGTTTTAACACAAAAGGAACTCGCCTCGCCTTTAGTCTTATAGGGGCTATCTTTGGATTTAAATTAAATGAGATAGGGGACCCTTGGTACTTGCCCAGTTCTCTGTTGAAGATGTCCTGGAATTCTTTCATCAGGTTCTCTTCCCAGTCTGTCTCAGTAATGCTGTTTATTCCAGTTACTCCGATTCCTAATGGTGTAAACCATTCGAGTCCCAGTAGGCTGGGTTGATCCCGGTTGACTATGGTTAATGGAAGGACTTTAGTGTGTTTTTTGAATTCAACTTTGAAATGTTCGGTACCTACTACAGGAATTCTGTTTCCCTGATAGTCCTTTAGTGTGAGTTTTTGTATTTCGAGCTCTCCCTTGTTTATATCAGGTATTAGTCTTTTTAGGGTATTCCACGATACCATTGATAAATACGAGCCTGAGTCCACCTCCATCTCGCATGGCTGGACTTCTATGGTGACTTGTACATGTACCTTTTTTGCATTGATTGAGTTTGAGTGCCCAATGGTTATTGTTTGATGTGTTTCCTCTTTTCTGTTTGCTTCTTTCCATCGCTTGTTTCTGTTTTCTTGACTCCAATGGCTCCCTATTTGCTTTTCCCTCTCTTGGGGGGGGGGGGTATTCCATCTTTGTCTAGGGCCATAATTATTTTTAGTTCGGCATGCCCTAGCTATGTGTCCCCACCGTTCACAGTACCTGCAAATAGCATTGAAGAAACGGCATTCGGAACGTGGATGGTTTCCTCCACACCCGGCACAACGGAATTCTGACTTTCTTTCATTTCGCTCCCATCTACCTTTTTCCGACCGGAGTTGATTTACCTCTTCTTCTTCCTCTTCGTCTTCTGACAGGGATTCGATGTCCTCGTGGTGTGTTGTGGTGGTGGATTTTTTTTGTTTCCTCTGGTGTCTTATTATGTGTTTGACTAGTGTCTTTTTGGGTTTCCTTTGGTAATTTATTCATTTGTCGCATGATGGCTGTCAATTTCTGTGTGGCTTCTGCTGTGGTGGCTTCTTCTATTGCCTCCTTCAATGTTATCTTAGGTTTTGTTAGTAGTCGACCCTGTAGTGTAAGGTCCTTTAATCCAAGGACCAGGCAGTCCCTCATGGCCTCATCCATGTTTAGAAATTCGCATGCTCCGCCAATATCTCTTTGTGCTGCAACAAAATCTCCGATGCTCTCATCTTCCTTTTGGTCACGCCGATAAAATTCATGTCTTTTGATGAGGCATGAAATGGTTGGTGCATAGTGGGCTCGCAGTAATTTCTCTAGGTCCGTCCACGCCATCGTCTTTACATCGTTGGGCGCTGCCAATGCCTTTGTCATTTTGAATACTGTGGGACCGCAGTGGGTGAGGAAGACAGCTCTCATCCTATTTTGGGATATTCCTTGGAGATCGCTCCCTTCTAGAAACATGAGGAATCGGTCGATGTAGGATTCCCAGTCTTCGGTTGTTGGGTTGAATGGTGCGGGTGGCTAGTTGTTCCCAGCCATTTCGTCTCGCTTGGTCCTCGTTGCCACGTGCACAACTGGGCTCCTTTGTCTCACTATCCCACCTTCATTGCCAGTGTTGCATTGTGGGAAAAGAGATTCGAGACCCGGTTGACCTTTTTTCCTTTTTATTTTCTTTCTAGTAATCGTATGCGGAGAAACCACGGCAGCCTTTTTTATAGCTGGCTGCTCGCAGCTCGTGGCCAATGACGGCTCCTCAAATCTTCTGCCACCACGGACCAACCTATCATAGGTAAGTATGCAAATATATAACAGATTCACTTCTAGCATTGAATCTATTGAATTTAAAGAGTCTAATATCTTTATCCTTAGGTGTCCAGCATCTCTGACTCTGCCTTAGACAGTTAAGCCACCTGGTGCTCTTCCTTGCTAGTCCAGGGCTGCCCAAAGAAACTGTAGAAAGTGTTTCCTTGCAATTTGGAGATGTGTAGATTCCAACTCCCAGCATGCTGGCTGGGAAATGCTGGGAGATAAAGTCCACACATTTTCAAGTTTCCAAGGTTGAGGAACACCACTGCAGAGGGTGCCTATGAGACAGTTGGGAGGAGCAAGGCAATGGCATTCTATATTTGTAGTAGTTGTTGCAGTGGCATCTCATAAAGAATATGCTTGTGTAGGAAAAAGAAAAAAAAAAGATATGAAAAATCAGAGCACCTGAAAATAGCACTCAAAAGACAGAAGTATGAATAGAAAATGGAACAACCATGAGGAGAGATCATGAGTGACAAAAGGGAGCAGCAATGAAAAGCAATGAGAAGTGAAGTAGGATGAAAGGTCCTACTTGTTACACTATAAAGCAAGGGTCGCCAATTTTTTGGACCTCCGGGACCACCAAACTCATAATTTTAAATCCTGTGGACCACTAATGAATTTTGACTGACGGTGGCTTGCTGACGTTGGTGGGAAAGTCAGTCCCATATTCCAGAGCTGCAGTAGTCACAGGACTGGCCCTTTGGTCATCCTGGAGCAGCTGCTCCTTCACCTGGGTACACCGGCCTGCCATGGACTGGAAGAGCCTCTCTGGGATGACTAAAGGGCTAGTCTTGTGACTACTGCAGTTCTGGAATATGACACCAACTTTCCCACCAACGTCAGCAAGCCAACCCGAGGCAGATTTCCCTCCCTCACCGTTGGTCTTACCTTCCAGTTCCAGTTTGTGTGGCTCTACTCAAGGTAAGGTTTGCACTCAGCCAAAGGGTGGGAGCCAGCGGGTGGGCAGGCCATGTGAGTAGCTCAGCCTTGTGTTCCCATGGGCCATGTGCACGGTGCAGCCTTGTGTTACCAAGCAGCCTGGATTAATTGCTTTACGGTGGGGACATTTCTCTGTTGAACCACCAAAATTTTCTTGCGGACCACCAGTGGTCCCCGGCCCACCAGTTGGCAACCACTGCTATAAAGGGCTTCACATTTTAAGGTTTAGCTATTTCTTTGCTGCATACTGCTGTTGCTTTCTGTGAAATGGAACAGAAGGCTGGAATAGGAGCCTGTTTTCAAATAAATGACTGCTTGGGAAGGACTTGGATTCTGTTTACCTCAGACTCTTCTCGGACTCAGATTCTGTTTACCTTAATGTAGCCCCACCAGTTTGTCTTTCAATGTACATCAGAGAAAAGTGTCTATGGAGATTCTCAGTCATTCAGGTCATGGTTGTCCCAAAGATACTTTTTCAAAAGTCAACTGGACTTTCTGGTTTTTCTTTGAAGACGTTTCACTTCTTGTTCAAGAAGCTTCTTCAGCTCTGAAGAAGCTTCTTGAATGAGAAGCAAAATGTCTTCAAAGAAAAACCAGAAAGTCCAGTTGACTTTTGAAAAAGTATCTTTGGGACATCAGAGAAGACTATTCACCAATTTTCAGATTCAAGCACCATGCTGCTGGGAGTGAATACAACTCTGGCCCAGTGCTTGGCCTGTGGGTATTTGAATCCCAGAGATTGACTTTATGATAAGGGTAGGATAGCCTCTGCCATATCCACATGCTGATTGCACCTGGGGAGTATTTAGAAATAATATACATTTACAGTTTGAAGTGCTGTTTCCCATCATTGTTTACTTACAATATATCTTTAAAGAAATGAGAAAAGTCCTGGGACATAGGGAAAAAATTTACAGTGCATTTCTTTTACCTGTAGTAGATATAATAGGTCCATGATGCAATAATATGTTTTTATTCAGCAACATTCTAATACTTTTTATTATACTGAAAAAAATACCACTGAAACTGCTATTTCCACATTATTTTTGTTTAGTTTCTGCCCATATTAATGTTGCATAGCAATATTAATGACACATCTGTTAATTAGAAATGAATGAAAAAAATCAAACACTTACCCGAATCATCATAACTGAACATCTAATGTCATGAACTGTGTCATAAATCTTCTTAGAGATGTCAACAAATTGATTATCATCAAACAGATGAATCGTATTCCTGTTTATGTTTTCCAGTGCAGTGTTGACTTGAGTAATAAATTCTGGAATCACTGTCAAATAAATTTTTTAAAAGGTGGTTGTTGAATGACTTTTAAACTCTTCTCTCTTAATTTTGAACTGCATTGAATTGAGACTGGCTTACAACTAGCATGTTCATGTTTATTTTGTCTTTCTAAAACCATTCTTCAATTTAATGAAAATGAAATTTAGTTGAAAAGAAATTCATGAAATGATCATCAATGTTCCTGTACTTCCCTTATTTATAAGATGTCCCCAATTTTGTAAAAACATGTTTTTTATTGGCAGGATCACCGGCTTCCCCTGTGCAATTCAGTCCCCAGGGAAGAAACTTTAAACAAGGGCTGTCCAACCTTGGCCCCTTGAAGCCTGGCTGGGGAATTCTGGGAGTTGAAGTCCGCCAGGCTTCAAGGGGCCAAGGTTGGACAGCCCTGCTTTAAACAATCTCTTCTTGTAAGCTTTTTTCAGATCAAAAAATTTGGTAATCAGGAAGGGTGCATAGATGGGTAGCAGAAGAAAACAGGATGTACCTGGTCCCTCTATACTTGATGGGAATAAAATAAGGTTATAAGCATTCTTTAAAAATCTGAAAGGACTCCAAAAATGCTTCATACATTTTGAGAGAAATTGAGGGACAAGTATCAGTACTATATTCATTATACAATGTACGTTTTAATATTCAATTTGTTCACAAAACTTGATGTAAATTGATAATGAATCATATAAGTCAATCAGCTTTTGGTTATCGGTGGGATCAGTCTGAAATGGCTGTTCTTGGGCTCCCTATTCATATTTTTAGCTGCCTTAAATCAGAAACTTAAGAAAAAGGGGCAAAATAGTGTAGAAAAAGAAAGTAAACAGGCATATGCAACACAAATAGTATATATACTATTTTGAAGCTTTTGAATTCTTCAAAAATTATTTAGAGGATGTATTTTGTCTTTCCTGCATATGTGAGCATAGCACTTTTCCAAGAGCCAATGGATATATGGGGAAAAAAGAAGAAAGTAATGTCAGAAAGATGAAGATAGGTCATGGAACATACAGGCATTAGTAGAGACTGTACTGAAATTAGATGAACAAATAAAGGTATAGAAGCAGAAGGCAGAAAGGAAGAGGTTTCTCCCTCTGTCTCAAACTGAAATATTCAGAATTCTGAATTACAATGTACACTGCTCAAAAAAATAAAGGGAACACTTAAACAAGACAATGTAACTCCAAGTCAGTCACACTTCTGTGAAATCAAACTATCCACTTAGGTAGCAACACTGGTTGACAATCAATTTCACATGGAATGTGCAAATCAATTGTGCAAATGGAATAGACAACAGGTGGAAAGCATAGGCAGTTAGCAAGACATCCCCAATAAAGGAGTGGTTCTGCAGGTGGTGACCACACACCACTTCTCAGTTCCTATGCTTTCTGGCTGATGGTTTGGTCACTTTTGAATGCTGGTGGTGCTTTCACTCTAGTGGTAGCATGAGACGAAGTCTACAACCCACACAAGTGGCTCAGGTAGTAAAGCTCATCCACGATGGCACATCAATGCGAGCTGTGGCAAGAAGGTTTGCTGTGTCTGTCAGCGTAGTATCCAGAGCATGGAGGCGCTGCCAGGAGACAGGCCAGTACATCAGGAGACGTGGAGGAGGCCATAGGAGGCCAACAACCCAGCATCAAGACCGCTACCTCCGCCTTTGTGCAAAGAGAGACAGGAGGAGCACTGCCAGAGCCCTGCAAAATGACCTCCAGCGGGCCACAAATGTGCATGTGGCTGCTCAAATGGTCAGAAACAGACTCCATGAGGGTGGTATGAGGGCCCAACATCCACAGGTGGGGGTTGTGCTTACAGCCCAACACTGTGCAGGACGTTTGGCATTTGCCAGAGAACACCAAGATTGGCAAATTCGCCACTGGTGCCCTGTGCTCTTCACAGATGAAAGCAGGTTCACACTGAGCACATGTGACAGACATGACAGGGTCTGGAGACGCAGTGGAGAACATTCTGCTGCCTGCAACATCCTCCAGCATGACCGGTTTGGCAGTGGGTCAGTAATGGTGTGGGGTGGCATTTCTTTAGGGGACCACACAGCCCTCCATGTGCTCGCCAGAGGTAGCCTGACTGCCATTAGGTACCAAGATGAGATCCTCAGACCCCTTGTGAGACCATATGCTGGTGCGGTTGGCACTGGGTTCCTCCTAATGCACGACAATGCTAGACCTCATATGGCTGGAGTGTGTCAGCAGTTCCTGCAAGATGAAGGCATTGATGCTATGGACTGGCCCGCCCATTCCCCAGACCTGAATCCAATTGAGCACATCTGGGACATCATGTCTCGCTCCATCCACCAACGCCATATTGCACCACAGACTGTCCAGGAGTTGGGGGATGCTTTAGTCCATGTGTAGGAGGAGATCCCTCAGGAGACCATCCACCACCTCATCAGGAGCATGCCCAGGCATTGTAGAGAGGTCATACAGGCACGTGGAGGCCACACACACTACTGAGCCTCATTTTGACTTCTTTTAAGGACATTATATCAAAGTTGGATAAGCCTGTAGTGTTTTTTTCCACTTTAATTTTGAGTGTAACTCCAAATCCAGACCTCCATGGGTTGTTAAATTTGATTTCCATTGATAATTTTTGTGTGATTTTGTTGTCAGCATATTTTGTGTGATTTTGTTGTCAGCATGTAATGAACAAAGTATTTAATAAGAATATTTCATTCATTCAGATCTAGGATGTCTTATTTTTGTGTTCCCTTTATTTTTTTGAGCAGTGTAGTTTTGTTAATAGGAATTATTAGGGTTTTTTCAATAGGCACATAGATATCATGGTCATAACAAAATTATTTGTTTTATTGATACTAATCAACCATTAGTACTAAGCATTAAGGACTTTCAGAATATTAAATTTTTATTTCTATTTATTTGTTTGATCATTTGACTATGATCTTACCTTGCCTTCAAGAACCCAGGCAGAATAAAAATACAGGTACTATTATTACTTACCAATATTATAATCACTAGAATTACTAATAATAGAATCATTTAGGAAAAATAAAAATCTAATTTAATAATAACAACAAAATACTTGTACATTCATGTCTTTTGAATTTCTGAATTTTATATTCCTAACAAGAAAATTTTTAAGGCAATTGTAAAGAAAAAAATATAAATAATACAAATAATAACAATAACAGTAAAATAATTATTAATTAATGGGATATTTAAAACTGTTGCTGTTTTGCTATTTTTTGATAATGCTATTTCCCCACACTTTAAAATACCATTGAAAGCAAATAAAAATTAGAAAGGTAGAGGAAATGGATTTTAAAAATTGTTCAGAACTTGAAGCAAAATGCCTTCACTTGACAAATTTCTGAGAATTCCATGTTTCTGTACCACAAAATTAAAAACATTTTAATGATTCACCATACCAAATAATGTTAACAACCCTTGTCTTCTGTTGTTATTTGTTCTAAACCAGGGGTGTCAAATTCACTTTATTACGGTAGCGTCATGTGACTATCAGGATTTTTTTCTCCTTTGCTAAACCTGACAGGGGCGTGGCCAGCGTGTTATGCATCCAGCCACATGCTGGGAGTTTGGCAGCCCTGTTCTAAACCAACTCCAAAAAGTACATATAGATTCCATGCCAAGGATAGTTGAGTTTTTCAGTTTCTTCAAACTTTAAACAAAAATTAAAAATGCAATGGCCATTGCCACCCAAGGTGATAAATCTAGACCAATTTGATTACGATACTTTCCCCACAAAAGAATCTATGAAATGTTTAAAATGCAGCAATATAATTTTAAATGGAAGTTGGTTTATTGTTGTGGTCAACAATAGACTGCTCTCAAAAGAGAAAGGAAATTTAATGACAAAGTTCACTATATTTAAAGTTCTCTTCCCATGGGTTTTTGAGACTTTGAAAAGAACTGGCTATATATGCTGTGTTGTTGTTTTTTAATTATCATTATGTTATGTCTTATGTACACTGAGAGCATTTGCACCAAGACAAATTCCTTGTGTGTCCAATCACACTTGGCCAATAAAAAAATTCTATTCTATTCTATTATTGAAATGGCTCATTTGATTTTAAATGAACATATCTTTCTTCCTGATCTTTTGATTGGTTTAAGTAGATACTTTCCTTATTCAAAACCAAAATGGCATTTTCCTTTTCTCTTAATACGTATAAGTGTGTAGATCACATAGATTTCTCACAAATAATCAAATCTCTATTATACTAGAGTAATGTGTAGCATTATTGTTGCCTGTAGAACTTTTTGATCTGTATCTAAAAGAACCCCTCTATCTTGAATGAATGACTTGCTTTGAATGAACAATTTTTATTCCTTCTTTATATTACAGTAAAACAACAACAACAGAAAACTTTTTATCTCCCTAAACAAGTTAAAAGGAATGCGAAATCAAATATAAGATAGATTCTTTAGGAAAATTTTGCATAATAAAAACTTAGCATGTCAATCACAAATAAAAGACCCACCCTTGAAGAGTTCAACAAGCTGTTTTATTGCTCAAGTCTATATACAAGTATCTTCTCAGGCTAACCATTTGTGAGACTAGACAAGATTCAATGGCATTCAAGATGTGTGTGCAGTGTTTCATCCTTCACTTTGTTGTCCCCATTAATTCCTCATTTATCTCTTATCCCTGGCTTGACCATTCTCTGCTATATAGTGTCACTCTGTTACTTTTTTAAAATTTATCATAATGATAACTTGGCTCATGTCCAAGCACTATAGAACTGGGGGGGGGGGGATTAAGATGAATAAATTGATTTGATGATACCACAAACCAGTTATTACCTGTTTACTTCAAAGGCAATTCTGAAATTAATTAAATTCAAAGAGAAAAGCACAACTATTTCCACTTTTCATCAAGTGTCAGTACAGGAAACTCTCATTACATTTCTTTTCTCTAAATTAACAGCACTTTATTATGAATCTTATGTATGTATCTCAAGTAAAAATATGCCTTGTTTAACAATGATCCATCATTAACCTTACTAAATTTGTATTCCTATATACCAGGGATCCTGAAACTTGGCAACTTTAAGACTTGTGGACTTCAACTCCCAGAATTCTCCAGCCAACATAGGTAATAAAGGATCTGGAGGCAAAATTGTATGATGAAGGAGTCAAGTATGTCTAGCCAAGAGGTCTCCAAACTTGGCAACTTTAAGACTTGTGGACTTCAATTCCCAGAATTTTGGGAGTTGAAGTCCACAAGTCTTAAAGTTGCCAAATTTGGAGACCTCTGATATATACAGATGGTTCTCACTTAATTTCCATTTGTTCAGTAACTTTTCAAAGGTCTGACAGTACTGAACAAAGAGACTTTTGACCAAACCTCTAAATTCTGGCCATTGCAGCACCGCCGTTGTCACATGAACAAAATTTGGGCGCTTGGCATCCAGTTTATGCTTATTACCAATTGCAGTGTCCCAAAGTCATGTGATTGTCATTTGTGACCTTCCCTGCAGGCTTCCCATGAGCAGTCAACGGTGGGAAACTGTTGGATTTGCTTTGAAATAAACTGAGGTCCTTAGATATAATGGATACTGACTGTGATGAAACTCCTTTGTGTTCTTCCTTGTCTTCTTCTACACCTGAAATTTGTACTTAAACTGAGTTCTGGAAATCCCTAATTAAGTCTAGTTCACACAGAAGGTACTAGGAGGAAACAATAAATTAAGAAAGCGAAGTGAAATTGAATGATGTCCCAAACCATGAATGTACACCCAAAGCAAATGTTGAAGACAAGGCTGTGTTCTATCTCAGTCAGTTATACTTGCACAGAAGTCCTGAAACTGCTGCCAAAATTCTATGAGTTCTGACAAGATTTCCTTAAATCAGCTTAGTCAAGCTGGCAAGAGCCCAGGAAAGGAGCAGCTTAAACAGTAAACACAGATAATGCTGCAACTAATACAATTTAAAACAGGAACACAGCTTTAATTTAGCCATGTGTGCAATTAATAAAATTGTTCTCTCAGTTTGATTAAAGATTATCTCTTACTCATTGCAAATTAATCAGGATGAAAGAGACTACCTGCTGCAGTCTCTTTCAGCCACAACCAATTTGAAGTATGCATTTTATCTGACGTAGTTTTCAGATTGTCTAGCTTTTGATTTTTTTAAAGATAACAATGGATTAGAAGGTATAAGCAGAGCAAACGATGTAAGTGCAATGAAGTTAAGTGGTGACCTTCAGCCTTACCTTGAATTTCCCTTTTCTCCTCATAAGATTTTAGTAATAGAATAACAGAATAACAGAGTTGGAAGGGACCTTGGAGGTCTTCTAGGCCAACCCACTGCTCAAGCAGGAGACCCTATGCCATTCAAGTCGTTACCCATACTCTTCTTAAAAGCCTCCAGTAATGGAGCACCCACAACTTCTGAAGGCAAGCATTGGCTTTTTTGACTACTGCAGCACACTGCTGGTTCATATTAAAATGTCTGTCCTCTCACAGTTACTGTCATGGTGCCAGATTCTACTTATTCTATAGTAGTAACCCTAAATGCTATTTAATACAGTATCACCCGTTCCCAATAAAAGTAGTTCTTTCATCATATTTGCTCCATCACAATTCTTCAGAAAAACCAGTATTTTATAGCATAATATATTCTTGTTAACCTTTCATAAGGTATTGAAGACCTGGTTGTGCCTCCAGACATTTCGTCCAGGAATTAGGTGTTGTTGAAGTGTTCGGTTTTGGCGATAGTTCTGGTATTTTTAAAGTCAATCTCATGTCCTGTGGCTTTGAGGTGTTGGACCAGGGAAGAGGTCAGTTCTTCTTTTTTGATTGAGAACCGACTTCTTCCCTGGTCCAGCACCTCAAACCCACAGGACATGAGATTGACTTTAAAAATACCAGAACTATCGCCAAAATTCAACACTTCAACAACAGAATAATCAGAGAAGCCATAGAGATAGAAAAACGCCCTCACAGCATGAATAAACAAGATGATACCTCCCTCCTACCAGCCATTTGGAAACCCGCCCTCATTAACAAATGAGTACCTAACATGAAGAATGACACCAGACCCACACCCACGAGGGCCACACAAGATGCTACCACCACACTTCCACGTAGAAAGCAGACTCACACCCACACAGAAGATGAGACATGACCACAGACCAGAAGCCGTACCGCAGCTGCATCACTACCTGCTTCAAACCCTTCCGACCCATACATGAAGCAAACTGACGCCCACCATGAAGATGTGGCATGACCACAAATGCGAAGCCAAACAGCAGGATCACAGCTCACCAGCTCAAATCCCCCAGCAACTAAGACTAACCTGAGCACAACCAAGCCCCCACCTGAACAGAACACACCCCCAGCCAAATCAGAACACAGCCAAGCCCCAACCCAATCAAGTCACACCCCACTAGCAGTTAAAAGGAAGAAGCAGCTGCAAGCTCACATTACTCCGAGAAGCACAAAGCCGAAGACACAAGCCTGAAGATGATGAATGAGACTTCATCGAAACGTTGCCTAGTCACTTCCAATTTTATGTGGGAGAAAACATGAATAACCAAAGATCCACATACAAATACCCGCAAAAACCTCAGATATATATATACATACATACATACATACATACATACATGTATGTATGTATGTATGTATGTATGTATGTATGTATGTATGGCATTCGGCTTTGTTCGGGTATTTTCCCACGTCATTGTAGTTGTTCTTTTAAAGTTGTAGCAACGTTTCAGCAGAATCTCATCTGCCATCATCAGGCTTCTGTATAGTGTTAGTCTGTGAGTCAGACTTTTACAGTGGTTTCAGATTTAAATTTGGGGCAGCATATTGCTGTGCCAGAATGGTTTTTTCTTCATCCTGATTGGTTGGGAGTCTTGGTATGTGTTTATTGGTCTCGGAGTTTGCTGTGTTCTGCTTGATTGGTGTCTCTAATATCTTCTGTCTGTTTTTTGGCTCTTTTTGTATCTTGATTGGCTGGCAGCATTGTGTTACTTTATTGGAGGCCTTTAGTGCAGCTTGGCTTCGGGTAAATGGACAGCTATCATTAGTTAGGAAGCTGGGTTTCATCTGGGTGCCTGGTTGGGGTGTGTTTGAGCTGGAGGTATGAGGGGGGATCTGTTTGTGCCCAGGTGTTTGCCTGGCTTGTGGTGTGGAGATTTTTTTTGTTTGTGAGTGCAGGCTTCCAAATGATTGACAGCCTGGTGGAATCATCTCTTCTATTCATGCTTTCTGGTCTTTTTTCAATCTCTATGGCTTCTCTGATGATTCTGTGGCTAGGGTTTTCTATAGTGGCTAGGGTTCTGGTGCCATTGAAGTTGATTCTATGACCTGTGGCTTCCATGTGTTGGACTAGTGAGGAAGTGTGTTCCAGCTTTTTGACTGCATTTTGTGTTCATCCAGGCGGGTACTTATTCTTCTATTGGTCTGTCCAATGTATGTGGCTGGGCATGATGCACAGGGGACTTCGTATATGCCTTGGTTTTCCAGGTCAATTTTATCTTTGGGGTTGCTAATGATGGCTGCTATTTTTCTGTCTGTTTTGAAGGCAGTCTTGATGTGATGTCTGTGTAGTACCTTACTAATTTTGTCTGTAGTACCTCTTATGTAGGGCAGGACAGCTGTTCCATAGGTCTGTTCATCTTCTGGGTCTCTATTATGTTTCAGTGTGTTTTTGTGGATCAAGCTGGTGATTTTGCTTTTGTGGAAGCCGTTGGCTGTCAGTACTTTAGTCAGGGTGCATAGTTCAGTCTTAATGTGTGTCTTGTCTGCCAGGCGTTTGGTTCTGGTAATTAGTGTTTTAGCCACGGAGTTTATCTGTGCTGGGTGGTGGTGGGATTGGGCGTTGAGGTAGTGGTTAGTGTGTGTTTTCTTCTGGTATACAGTGTGTCCTAGTGTGCCATCTGTTTTTTTGTAGATTAGTACATCTAGGAATGGTAGTTGTTTGTTTGTTTCCGTTTCCATGGTGAACTTGATTTTGGGGTGTGTGCTGTTTAGGTGTGTTAGGAAATTGTTTAGGTTTTCTTTTCCATGGGGCCAAATCACAAATGTGTCATCGATGTATCTTAACCATAGTTTGGGTTTGTGGATGGCATTGGCCAGGGCTCTGGATTCGAATTCTTCCATGAACAGGTTTGCAATGACAGGTGACAGTGGTGATCCCATAGGGGCTCCTTCAATTTGTTTGTATCTTTGTCCTTTGTATATGAAATATGTGTTGGTTAAGCAGTGTTCTGTTAGTTCCATGAGGTGTTTAGCTGGTTGGTATTTATTTTTGATGATTTCAAGGGTCTCTTTTATCGGGACTTGAGTGAATAGTGAAACCACATCAAAACTTAAAAGCAGATCTTCTTGCTCCACATGTAGAAGCTGATAAAATAAGACACCAAGTTACCAACATCCTATGCACAAGCAAACCACCCAAAAGCAACTTGCAGCAAAATGAAATTAAAGCGCTACAAACCCTGAAAAGAGACAGCAGCATAATCATCCTCCCAGCAGATAAAGGGAATGCCACTGTAGTAATGGACAGAAAAGACTATGAAACAAAATTGACAGACCTACTCCAAGACTCCACATACAAACCCATAAACACAGACCCAACCACATATCTGGAAAAATTAACCAAGAAGAAAATTATAACCAGCCACATAAGCAAAGAGATCCAACACACGATCATACCCAGAGAGAAATCTTCCAGATGCCCCAAACTATACGGCCTCCCAAAAATACACAAAGAAGGCATACCTCTCAGACCCATAGTCAGCTCCAGAGGAGCACCACTACAAAACCTAGCTAAACACCTAGCAAAAGAGCTACAGCCCCATGCTGAAACAGCAGCTTCTCATGTACAAAACTCATACCACTTCTTGGAAATGATCAAAGATCTACACGTGGAGCAAGAAGATCTGCTTGTAAGTTTTGATGTGGTTTCACTATTCACTCAAGTCCCGATAAAAGAGACCCTTGAAATCATCAAAAATAAATACCAACCAGCTAAACACCTCATGGAACTAACAGAACACTGCTTAACCAACACATATTTCATATACAAAGGACAAAGATACAAACAAATAGAAGGAGCCCCTATGGGATCACCACTGTCACCTGTCATTGCAAACCTGTTCATGGAAGAATTCGAATCCAGAGCCCTGGCCAATGCCATCCTCAAACCCAAACTATGGTTAAGATACATCGATGACACATTCGTGATTTGGCCCCATGGACAAGAAAACCTAAACAATTTCCTAACACACCTAAACAGCGCTCACCCCAAAATCAAGTTCACCATGGAAACAGAAACAAACAAACAACTACCATTCCTAGATGTACTAATCTACAAAAAAACAGATGGCACACTAGGACACACCATATACCAGAAGAAAACACACACCAACCGCTACCTCAATGCCCAATCCCACCACCACCCTGCACAGATAAACTCCGTGGCTAAAACACTAATTACTAGAACCAAACACTTGGCAGACAAGACACACATTAAGACTGAACTATGCACCCTGACTAAAATATTGACAGCCAACGGCTTCCACAAAAGCAAAATCACCAACTTGATCCACAAAAACACACTGAGACATAATAGAGACCCAGAAGATGAACAGACCCATGGAACATCTGTCCTGCCCTACATAAGAGGCACTACAGACAAAATTAGTAAGGTACTACACAGACATCACATCAAGACTGCCTTCAAAACAGACAGAAAAATAGCAGCCATCCTCAGAAACCCCAAAGACAAAATTGACCTGGAAAACCAAGGCATATACGAAGTCCCCTGTGCATCATCCCCAGCCACATACATTGGACAGACCAATAGAAGAATAAGTACCCGCCTGGATGAACACAAAAATGCAGTCAAAAAGCTGGAACACACTTCCTCACTAGTCCAACACATGGAAGCCACAGGTCATAGAATCAACTTCAATGGCACCAGAACCCTAGCCACTATAGAAAACCCTAGCCACAGAATCATCAGAGAAGCCATAGAGATTGAAAAAAGACCAGAAAGCATGAACAGAAGAGATGATTCCACCAGGCTGTCAATCATTTGGAAGCCTGCACTCACAAACAAAAAAATCTCCACACCACAAGCCAGGCAAACACCTGGGCACAAACAGATCCCCCCTGATACCTCCAGCTCAAACACACCCCAACCAGGCACCCAGATGAAACCCAGCTTCCTAACTAATGATAGCCATCCATTTACCCGAAGCCAAGCTGCACTAAAGGCCTCCAATAAAGTAACACAATGTTTCCAGCCAATCAAGATACAAAAAGAGCCAAAAAAACAGACAGAAGATATTAGAAGCAGAACACAGCAAACTCCGAGACCAATAAACACAGACCAAGACTCTCAACCAATCAGGATGAAGAAAAAACCATTCTGGCACAGCAATAGGCTGCCCCAATTGAGTAATTGATTTTGCTTAAACCATAAGAGGAACTAACAGTTGGAGGATGTCACTGAAACCTAAGATATAAAGCAGTGATAAAAGTGACAAAAATATTCTTGTCTAAAAATAGCCTGGCTTTCTGATAGGAACATGGTTTTCATGAAGAAAATTGCAGATTAAATCTCTGACATTTTAAAGGAGACCAGGTAATAATGAAATGGAGGAACATGGCAAATCACAACAAACCCATCACTAGGCTTAAAATAAGTGTAGGTGCAAGCATTACATACACAGAACTCTTACCCCAGAGGAGAAACTGTATGTTTTCCATTTTTCCACTCTACTCTTGCATGGCAAATCCATTCTTAAATCATGATAGGTATGTGTAGGGTTCACTAATTACTAATCAAAATCTAGAATTTTAAAGTAAGTTTTTAATGACCATTGGTCCCTTCTTTTACTGGAAATCTAAATCTGAACAGTCATTTAAGTCAGGGGCTTCCAACCTTGGCAACCCTAAGACTTGTGGAGTTCAAGTCCCAGGAACTCTGGGAGTTGAAGTCCACAAGTCTTAAAGTTGCCAAGGTTGGAGACCCCTGATCTAAGTAGAAGCTGTGAGAATCTGTACCCCACAATGGAAATATATCCATCAAGACTGGAGACTCCAGTAGACTTTGGAAATCAAAAGACAGAGTGTCACAATCACTAACAGGAACTTCAAAACTAATGTCAATTTGAGGAGTACTGTACAGGGACAGCATGGAAGCAAATACTGTGATTACTGTGCAGATGTTAGTGTCTTAAATAGTACAATCAAAAAGTATCTGAAGTTGCAACCAAATTATGATGTCATAAATTATAAAATGTATGTTAACTGTCCTCAAATTATTCTGGTGTCATAATACATCATTCTTTAATATATTTAAAACTAAAACTGAGAGAATGCCACTTTGGTTAAGGCAGCAGGCTAGAAAACCTGGAGACCTCAAGTTCTAATTCTTAGGCATGAAGCCAGTGGAGTGACCTTGGGCCAATCAGTGTCTTTCAGCCATAGGAAGAAGGCAAGGCAAAACCACTTTTGTAAACCCATAAGGATTAGTCCAGGCAGTCACTAGGAATCAACCCTAACTTGAAGACACATCTCCACCGAGAGAGAGAGAGACCTGAGAAGAAAACTTATACCATTCATGTATTCACTTCCTTCCTCTATGGCAGCTCTCAGTCAGTGTTAATAGGAGGTGAGAAATCCAGTCCTTGCCCATTGGTTTGCAGGGTCCCGCAGGGGCAGCATTGTCTCCATTCCTCTTCAATATTTACATGAAGCCATTGGGTGAGATCATCCATCAACATAGACTGAGATATCATCGGTTTGCTGATGATACTCAGCTGTATATCTTAGTCCATGGTGAGTTAAGTGATCCCATGACCTCCCTCTCACAGTGCCTGGAGGCTGCTAGGGGCTGGATGGGAGCAACAGGTTGAAATTGAACCCTGGAAAGACCAGATAGCTCAGGATTTGGTGGTTCTTTGACCCATGGAGAACTGCCACCTTTGGTCTTGGATGGGATGACACTGCCCCAAACAGACCCTGGGTGTAATCGGGGGGTTCTCCTGGATCGCGATTCCTGTCCAAAGAGCAGGTGGCAGTTGTGGCCATGAGGCTCTTTGCACAACTGTGGGTTATGTGCCAGTTATGCCATTTCCTGGACCAACAATCCCTAATCAATGGCCCACATGGTTTTGTGCAGACCTGTGCCACTATATTGGCTCTCCTGCAGGAATTGCACTGGTTGCCGATTTGCTTCCGGGTGCAATTCAAGGTGCTGGTTGTCACCTTTAAAGCCTTCATGACTTGGGGCCAGGTTATCTGAGGGACTGTCTCTTGGCAGTCACATCTATCCAACCCATTAGAGTGGGGAGGCAAGAAGTGTTGCAGGTCCTGTCCCCTAAGGAGATATATCTGGCAGGACCCAGAAAAAGGCCCTTGCTCCTGTGGTAGCTTTGTGGGGGCTTTCTCAACCCCCCAGAAATTAGATGTCCCCCCACTCTAACACTCTTTTGGAAGGCCCTGAAGATGTGTTTATGTCAGCGGGCCTGGAAAACCCAGAACAGAATGGAGCCTGTTAAATGGCTGATATGAATGTGCTTTGTCACTGGGGTGTGTGTGTTATTATTTTTATTCTTTATTACATTTATTTTATATTGTGCTTTTATGTCCTGTAAGTCGTCTTGAGTCACTATAAACAAGTAGACAGCAATATAAATTTTATAAATAAATATGCAAAAATATGATAGGCACTGAAACTAAGTGGCAGGTAGAAGAGATCTGTGGGCAAATGAACTCAGAGCATAAAAGCAATACCTCTGTTCTAAAAGCAATACCATTGTCCTTAACAGGGCTTTATGAAATGGCATAGTAAAGCTACTGCAAAGGAATATTTCTTGTAAAATAAACCATCTTCTATACTTGCAGGGATCCATCTGCCTGTTAATCATTTTGGAGGAATTCTTCTGCAACATTAATAAAGAGATCTGCAAATCTATGGTAGTGAATTCAAAATTCTTAATCTAGTCCCATAAGCATTACTTTTAGTTCTTTTTTTCTTCTCCTCCTGAAAACCTTCAACACTTTAGGAGACTTTGCAACATTCATAAAATTGACAGTTGCTTCTCAAACTAGGAATGCACATCTTCTCCATCTACAGCAGAATCAAAAAGATCTTGACTATGTATCAGAATGGTCAAACAAATGGCAACTTCAAATCTCAACAAATAAATGCTCTGTCTTACATATTGGCAAAAAATAATAATCAGAAAATAAAATACAAGCTGAATCGTCAAGATCTTGTTGATGATCCAAGATCTGTAAAGGACCTTGGAATACTCATCTCTAATGATGTAAGTGCTAGAGCCCACTGTAACTACATAGCCAAAAAGGCATTAAGAGTTGTTAACCTAATCCTACGTAGCTTTTTCTCTGGTAATATCACACCATTAACTAGAGCATACAAAACATTTGCTAGACCAATCCTCAAATACAGCTCATCAGTCTGGAACCCACATTATGTATCTGATATTAGCACAGTTGAGAAAGTCCAGAAATATTTCACAAGAAGAGTTCTCCACTCCTCTACTCGTAGAATACCTTATGCCACCAGACTTGAAATTCTAGACCTAGAAAACCTTGAATTACGCCGTCTTCGGTCTGATCTAAGTATAGTATATAAAATCATACATTGCAATGTCCTACCTGTCAATGAATACTTCAGCTTTAACCATAACAACACAAGAGCACACAATAGATACAAACTCAAGCTTAACCGCACAAAACTTGATTGCAGGAAATACGACTTCAGCAACAGAGTGGTCAATGTCTGGAATATTCTACCTGACTCTGTAGTTTCTTCCCCAAACACTTTAACCTTAGACTATCTACTATTGACCTCACCCCTTTCCTAAGAGGTCTGTAAGGGGCGTGCATAAGTGCACCAACGTGCCTACCGTCCCTGTCCTATTGTTTCTTTTATTTTTCTTATATGTACCCATTTCATGTATTCATACTTACACCTATTATCTTGTAAGCAATTGACAAATCAAATAAATCAAATAAATAAATAAATAAATAGAATCACAAGCTCCATCCAGTAGTGGGATTCGATTTTTTTTTACTACTGGTTCTGTGGGCGTGGCTTGGTGGGCATGGCAGGGGAAGAATACTGTAAAATCTCCAGTCAGAGGTGGCATTTGCTGGTTTTCTGAACTACTCAAAATTTCCGCTACTGGTTCTCCAGAACTGGTCAGAGGGTTTTTTAAAGGTTTTCCAGGTAACAATGTGGCATAGAAATGTCATTTATTAGGGAAAAGTTATGCAACAAGTGCATTATTTAATTTTGTTTGTGTCTGCTAGTTAATCTTTCATTGATTCTATCACAATGTGTGATTTTATGCAATTTCAGAGTGTTCTACATCAGAGTTGACTTTGAACCTAGGAAAAGGAGATATGGATATCATTTGGATAGCAGTACTTTATATTTTTAATATTTTGTTACTGTTGTTAAAGGCTCCTTTAAGATCCTGTCTATAAGTTTAGCTTTTCTATTTTTATCTCCCCTATCATTAATGTCTTTTACGTAACTACTTAAAAATACTTAAAAATGAATCTTCTCTCTTGTCCCTTTTTAAAATAAAAAGTTGATTCAACATAAACCTTGTAAGAGTGATCTACATCAGGGGTCCCCAACCACCAGTCCGGGACCGGTACCGGTCCGTGGAACAAGTCCTACCAGGCCGCTGGTTGCTGGGCGCCGCCATCTTTTTGATGAAAAGTGCTTCCGGTGAGCTTTTCCGGTAGAAAGCCATTTCTACCCGGAAAGCTCACCAGCGCTGGCGCCGCCATCTTTTTGATGAAAAGTGCTTCCGGTGAGGTCACCGGAAGCACTTTTCATCAAAAAGATGGCGGCGCCCAGCTGATGCCGGTACCGGGCCGCAGCGCCCAGCTGATGCCGGTACCGGGCCGCGGCATAAAAAAGGTTGGGGATCACTGATCTACATTATCTCTCAAACAAAGGGAGCTATCAATTTCCTTAGTCACATGCCTAAGCAGGCAGGGCCAGGAGGCTGTGTGATCACAGTAATTTCCCCTTTATTGTTTTTTCCCCCTTTTGCCTGCATAAGGAGAAGAAGTCCTACCTCTTTTGTGACTCTGATGGAAGGAGAGGGACAAAGACATCCCTCAGGAAGATAGATAGAAGTTGTGGAAAGTACCAATTTGCAACATCAAAGGAGAAAATAGAGTCAGGTTGGGAGCATCCAAAGGATTTCTGGGAAAGGAGGCTTGAGACCTCAAACTATTTACCCTATAGGTTTAGCCCAGCCACTACACAACTCTTTCTCTTATACACATATATTGGAATATAGCATATACAATTTCCAGTCACTGTGATTGAATGACATGATGGCTTGAAATGATAAGAATATAATCCGGTATATCTAGAGACCACCACACTAACAATCAATACCTAGGCTATCACAATAAATTACCTTTTATTTTTCATGCTGTGAATTTTCTTATCCCATTACTAAAAGCAAATGAAAGGTACAAAGTAGGATGGATATAGTTGGATCAAATTGTAGCTTATTTATGTTACCTCAAAGACTCTCTTGTCCCTTTTGTAAATAAATGGGCAAATTCTTTAAAAGTCTGCACTAATGTTTAAAACATTACATATTAAAATAGCAATTACAGGGACTGAAGAATGCATTTTAAGTTTTATCATCATTTGCAGATACAGTACAACTTAGAAAACAATAATGGCAAGTTTTTCTTCTGTACAATTTCCAAGGAACATCTGCAGACCCCTTTTAAGTTTATGGCAGGAGCTACCTTCTAAACCAGGGGTGTCAAACTCAAGGCCCGGGGGCCAGATTCAGCCCATGGGGTGCTTAGATCTGGCCCACAGCGCCACCCTGGAAGCAGCAAAGGACCAACCCACAGTGTCTCTGCCAGCAAAAACAGAGTTCAGGAGGGCCACATACAGCCCCCGCAAGCTCCATTTTCACTGACAGAGGGTTGCAGGAAGCCATCACAGCCAGAAGTGGAGGAGTCCGTTTTCACTGGCAGAGTGCTCAGGCCTCCACAGGCCCCCCTGACCCAAGTGACATCAAATTGGCCGTGCCCACCCCAGCCCCCCAGGTCAAACACAACCCTGATGTGGCCGTCAATGAAACTGAGTTTGACACCCCTGTTCTAAACAGTCTTTGCATCCTCTCATTGCCTTTGTTGATGTTTGGATTCAGCTGATGTGTACATTTTGTTAGCTGGCATTAGTTTTTCTTTCTTCTTCTTAATTTTCCCCCCCCAGTGGTTTGGTTTTCATGGTTAGTCTATTCAGGTTACTCAGTTCTGGCAGAAAACCAGCTTTTATTATTTTTTTAATTAAAATTTTGGGGTTTTCTTGAAAAGGAGTTTGGATTTTAATTCTTTTATGTAGTATTTATTCAATATTTTATTTGTTAAACTGTTTTATTTAATGCCAAGTTTAGATTATACCTGTCTTAAATGTCAAGACTTATTTTAAAGGACATCAAATCAGCTACATAAAATAGAAATAGAAAACATAAAAGTAGCTGTTTTCAATCCAATTAGATGCAAATACAAATAGTGAGATAGAAAATTATTTATTTAAAATATATTTGTTAAATATAAAAAATAAAGAGCAGACATTCAAGTAAAATTTAACCTGGAGAACATACATTTAGAATATAAGATAAACATAAGGAATAGATTCAATACGCTTATACAAATGAGAAACAAAAAAGTTATAGAAGGAGAGAAGACCCTGTGGAACAAGAAGCACAAAATAAATACATAAATAATCCCAAAATAGCAAAGAAGAAAAGCTTTCAGAACAAGTTGTCATGACAGCCAGGAAAAGATGGAGCCAGAAAGCCTTGGGTATTAATAAGAACGTAAGAGATCTGAACAAAACATCAAGAAGGAAAGAATAAGGAAAGATGCCTCAATTGAGAATGTCAACAAATAAGGAAAGTCAGTAGGAAAAAAAGATATTTTTAAGAAGATCAGATAAATCACAGGACAATTTACAGCACTTTTCCAAAAAAAAAAAAAAAAAACAGTTACAAGAGGTGATTGAGGCTAAAGGAGTATGGAAAGATTAGACAGCCACCTTGATAAATGGGATTACAAAATGATAGAACACTCATAGAAAGTGAATATATTCAGGATCCAACTTGATTAGAAAGTGTGGTACAACAGTAATCAAATACAAGAGCACAAGTTGCAGATGAAATACTTTCTGAAGGGCAGGAGAAAAAGCAATTCAAGTGGTAATAGCTGTTTAACGGCAAATATAGAAGAAGTCTGTGTGGCATAAAAATTGACATAGAAACAGCAGAATAGAAGAAAAAGAATTGGAAAATATAACAAAATACAAAGACATAAAAATAGAAATAGAATGACTGTGGCAAACACAAGCAAGGGTAATAGTAATTAGGTGCCTTGGGAACAATCCCGAAACAACCATCTGAACACCATAGGCATTGACAAATTCGCCATCAGTCCATTGCAAAAGGCCTCTTTACTCACAACAGCTTCGATCCTGCAACGACATCTGTAACACCATCAAACATCCTGATCTACCTATCCCAGGATCTTGGTAAAGACTTGATAGACAGACAAAATGCCAAATTCAGTCTGAACATCTGGCTGGCTGCGTGATGATCAATAATAATAAGTTTATGTATTTGAATATATTTCTGTTACTTGCCAAAATATTTTCATATGGTGGTTCCAGAAAGATATTGGGTATGCATTTAAGATTAATAGCCAAACTTAGCCTTCTTCATTATGTTTTAGAATAAGAACACAGATAGTTTTCCATTCTTACAGTATTATCTCTGGTACTCCATGTATCATCTCCAAATATTGTATGTCATTGTTCATATTTTTGGCACAAGACCAGGGTGATCTTCTCTTGAGCCTATTCTAGAGTTTAGGTAAACAAAGCAAATTCTTCCTTCATGTGTTTAAGAGTAGATGCTTTTGTTTTCATTTTTGAGATGCTTTTGTTTTAAAGGCATCTCAGATTTTTTTTTTTTCAAATTTAGGGGAACTAGCATTTGTTAGCTTAAAGCCTTGCTGTGAAGTGCTCAAACTGCTTTTTGTATGTGCTTTCTTTGTAAAATGCACTCATTCCATCATTTGCAACCCTTCAACTCTTCACAGTTACTGAATTGGAAAACTCCCTGGGAGGAACTACCTCTTGACATTATTGCAGGATGTATCTGAAATGAGAGAAGAAGCAGATCACTAGAGATGACTGAAGAATGAGGACATTTATGTACAAACTACAGGGCACCTGATACTTGTGCCATGTGAGGAAAAAACCATGACCTATTCAGTGAAAAGTCTCTCACTGCATTATATATATATAATATGTTTTCTTAAGTTTTCGCAGGTACTTACATGTATGGCATTCAGCTTTGTTCGGGTATTTTCCCACGTCATTGTAGTTGTGCTTTTAAAGTTGTAGCAACGTTTCGGCAGAATCTCATCTGCCATCATCAGGCTTCTGTATAGTGTTCATCTGTGAAATGTTGCTACAACTTTAAAAGCACAACTACAATGACGTGGGAAAATACCCGAACAAAGCTGAATACCATATATATATTATATATTTATATATTTATATATTTATATATTTATATATTTATATATTTATATATTTATATATTTACCAGAACCAAACGCCTGGCAGACAAGACACACATTAAGGCTGAACTATGCACCCTGACTAAAGTACTGACAGCCAACGGCTTCCACAAAAGCAAAATCACCAGCTTGATCCACAAAAACACACTGAAACATAATAGAGACCCAGAAGATGAACAGACCTATGGAACAGCTGTCCTGCCCTACATAAGAGGTACTACAGACAAAATTAGTAAGGTACTACACAGACATCACATCAGGACTGCCTTCAAAACAGACAGAAAAATAGCAGCCATCCTTAGCAACCCCAAAGATAAAATTGACCTGGAAAACCAAGGCATATACGAAGTCCCCTGTGCATCATGCCCGGCCACATACATTGGACAGACCAATAGAAGAATAAGTACCCGCCTGGATGAACACAAAAATGCAGTCAAAAAGCTGGAACACACTTCCTCACTAGTCCAACACATGGAAGCTACAGGTCATAGCATCAACTTCAATGGCACCAAAACCCTGGCCACTATGGAAAACCCTAGCCACAGAGTCATCAGAGAAGCCATAGAGATTGAAAAAGACCAGAAAGCATGAACAGAAGAGATGATTCCACCAGGCTGTCAATCATTTGGAAGCCTGCACTCACAAACAAAAAAATATCCACACCACAAGCCAGGCAAACACCTGGGCACAAACAGATCCCCCTGATACCTCCAGCTCAAACACACCCCAACCAGGCACCCAGATGAAACCCAGCTTCCTAACTAATGATAGCCGTCCATTTACCCGAAGCCAAGCTGCACTAAAGGCCTCCATTAAAGTAACACAATGCTGCCAGCCAATCAAGATACAAAAGAGCCAAAAAACAGACAGAAGATATCAGAGACACCCATCAAGCAGAACACAGCAAACTCCGAGACCAATAAACACAGACCAAGACTCCCAACCAATCAGGATGAAGAAAAACCATTCTGGCACAGCAATAGGCTGCCCCAAATTTAAATCTGAAACCACTGCAAAAGTCTGACCCACAGACGGACACAATACAGAAGCCTGATGATGGCAGATGAGATTCTGCTGAAACGTTGCTACAACTTTAAAAGAACTACAATGACGTGGGAAAATACCCAACCAAGCCGAACACCATACATGTAAGTACCGAAAACTTAAGAAAATATATATATATATATATATATATATATATATATATATATATATAATTTGTTTTCTGAGGTTTATGCGGAGAAAACCCGAATAACCAAAGATCCATATATATATAAAACTGTTAAACCATAAATGATTATAAGATAAGAATGTTATGTCAAATGGATCTTTCCCTTGACTTTGGCCTTTAAGAATAGATCACCTGTTCTTGAGCTCATTTAGATAAGTTTTTAAAAGCTGCTTAAAAGGTATCCATGCTAGCATACCTTGTGGGTATAACTGGCCTAAATGAATGGAGCCACCAGGCAGTAGGAAGTCTCAGAATTAAAAAAAAATGTTTATATTTTATAGCCAGTTTACCAGTTGAAGACTTGAAGTGCTACAAAACCCACTAGTTATGGAAGATTCGGTCTATTCACTTTACCAACTTCCATCTGCTTAATTAGGATTAATTAGAATTAGAATTAGAATTCTTTTATTGGCCAAGTGTGATTGGACACACAAGGAATTTGTCTTGGTGCAAATGCTCTCAGTGTACATAAAACAAAAGATACATTCGTCAAGAGTCAAGAATCATAAGGTACAACACTTAATAATAGTCATAGGGTACAATAAGCAATCAAATCATACTAGGAAACAGTCAGTATAAATTGTAAGGATACAAACAACAAAGTTACAGTCATACAGTCACAAGTGGGAGGGGATGGGCGATAAGAAGTGATGAGAAGATTAATAGTAACAGTACTGCAGACTTTGTAAATAGTTGGACAGTGTTGAGGGAATTTTTTATTTAGCAGAGTGATGGCATTTGGGAAAAAACTGCTCTTTTGAAGGCAGGTTGGTAGTAATTGTTTTTGTAGTAATCTGGTAAATAAACATTGCAAGTATTGTGTCTCCAATGCAGCAACATCTTCAAGGGTGGGATGGGGAATATCAGCAAGACGGTAGATGGTATCACACCCATATTCAGCAGGGGCACGGCTTATATCGTGCAGCAGGGCATTATTTTCACTTTTACAAATTTTGACACACTGCTGCACCAAGGCTTCGGAAAATAAGAACAGCCATATTGGTTCAACGGGAAAGTCCATCATCATGCAATCCTTTCATTAGAATCACACATAGCATTGCTAAAGAAAGCATGGTCCTCAGAGATAAGAAATAAAAATTCCCCAATTATTCCCCATGACCCTAATGCACTTACAGTTTACACTATGGGAATGGTAGATTGAGTGAATTTCTCACCAGGCATTGCAAAGTATCAAATTATAGACAGCACTGCAAAATGTTGCAGATTCTGCAATTTATAGTGCCACCAGATGATTGCTATGTGCTTAGCAAAAGCCTTTTTCTTTATTCCTAGAGCTGAACAAAACCTTATAATTTCCTGAAAAACTAACCTTAAAAATGGGGTGCACTCTAGCATTTTGCAGTTATTTCACATATGGATGTAGTAACTGCATGGCTTCATATATTTTATTTGGCATTGATCATCAGTCAACTGTTGTTACTTCTACCCCCAAAGGATATATTCAAACCTTAGTCATACTGCAAATCCATTAGTATGAAGAGAAAAGTGCGGTGAAGCTTGAAGACACTTAATCCCTACATTTCTGTATTCATTGTTCACTTTGTCTGGAACCAGTCCAAAGCAGAACTAAATACCATTCTGTAGTTTCTACCGCAAAATCAAGAGGGTGTGCGTACAAAATTAAACTAGGAATTATAACTTTAAAACCTAAAACAGAAACAAATGTGCTTCCTTTTGATGGTTTCACTCACAGCTAATCCCAGAAATTCTTGGATACCAGCAAAAGAGAGGAACAATTGATATTTTGTTTAAGTTAAACAGAACAACACCAGAAAAAGAATCACCCACAAAGCTCTGCTTATTGAAGATATTTAGAATTTTGGAGATAAACAGGAACAGATTATCTCAATTTCAGGAGCCAATAGGAGAAATAATTATAATAGCAATAGCACTTAGACTTATATACCACTTCACAGTGCTTTACAGCAGGGGCCACCAACTTTTTAGACCTCAGAGACCACCAAATTCATAATTTTAAATCCCGCGGACCACTAATATGAATCCAACATGCTGCTTGCTGAAGCGCCTGGACTCCCACTGACGGGATGGGGTCCTTCAGGCACTTAGCTTGGCTGACAGTTCAGAGGTTCCTTTCTCCCCACCCCTACCCCCTCACAGGCCAGGGAACACCCAAGAAGGGCTCTGATGCCGTGATCTCCTGCGTGCATCAGTCCATCCGACACCAGTATCACCCTTGTTGCAGACACAGGTGTGCTGAGGACCACCAAAATTTTCTCACGGACCACCAGTGGTCCATGGACCATTGGTTGGAAACCTCTGCTTTACAGCTCCCTCTAAACAGTTTACAGAGTCAGCATATTGTCCCCACTAATCTGGGTCCTCATTTTACTGACCTTGAAAGGATGGAAGGCTGAGTCAATCTTGAGTTGGTCAGGATCAAATTCCTGGTTGTGAGCAGAGTTACCCTGCAAATACTGCATTTGTTAACAAATCAGTAGCAGAAATAGCTGCATTACAATTGTATAGTAAGTATAAATGAAAAAAACAACTATTTGTAAATTAAAAGATATGCAAAGCCTAAGAATCTAGGGTCCTAATGGGCAACCACTTCAATATGAGCCAACAGTGTGCTGCAGCTTTCATAAAAGCCAATACGGTCATAGGCTGCATCAACAGAGGGTCACGTAAAGTATCAGTAACAGTGTATACTGCTTTGGTAAAACCACACTTGGAATACTGTGTCCAGTTTTTGTCACCACAATACAAAAAAAGATGATGAGCTCTAGAAAAAGTGCAGAGAAAATCAACAAAGATGATTACAGGGCTGCAGATTAGCAACTATGATGAACAGTTGCAGGAACTGGGTATGTCTAGTCAAACAAAGAGAAAGACTAAGGGGTGACATGATAGCATCTTCCAATATTTGAGAGGCTGCCACAGAGAGCAAGGGGTTAACCTGTTTCCAAAGCACCCAAAGGCTTCAACCTAGAGATTCAGCCTAGAAATAGGAGAATTTTTTCTGACAATCAAACAATCAACCAATGGAAGCTTGCCTTCAGAAGTTGTGGGTGCTTCATCACTGGAGGCTTTCAAGATAAGACTGGACATCCCTTTGTCCAGAATAGTATAGGGTCTCCTGCTTGTGCAGGGGGTTGGATTAGAAGACGTCCAAGGTCCCTTCTAATTCTGTTATTCTGTAATCAGTACAAATCATCACATTGATTTTATGGGGAGGAACATAATAAAACATTGAATGACTTCAGTAAGTGGAGTGAAATACAACATTAATTTGTTTGTCTTTAATGTGAAATTGAATTTATATTTTTAAACCAATGTATGGAACCAACCTCTTCTTCGAAAATTTCCTCTCAAAACTGCAATGGAGTTTCTTTATGGGAAACTGACAGTGAGCATTGGAAGTCTTCTTTCCTTCTCTCCTTTCCTCTTTCCTCTCCTCTCCTCTCTTCTCCTCTCCTCCCTCTTTCTTCTTTCCTCCCTCCCTCCCTCCTTCTTTCTTCCTTCCACCTTCTATTCCCTCCCTCTTCCTCCTTCTCTTTCCTTCCCAGCAGGCAGGTATATGGCTGTTGCCAGATGGGGGAGAGAACAAAGGAGTGCACACATGTACAGCAGTTGTGGGATTCAAATTTTTTTTACTACCGGTTCTGTGGGTGTGGCTTAGTGGGCATATCAGGGGGAGGACACTATAAAATCTCCAGTCAGAGGTGGGATTTGCCAGTTCTCTGAACTACTCCAAATTTCCGCTACGGTTCTCCAGAACTGGTCAGAACCTGCTGAATAACACCTCTGATGCACAGAGAGATTGCACTCTTTCTCCTTTGACTTACTGCCTGCAAGCTTTCCACAAGCAAAGACTTTGTTACAGGGAAGGTGGCAAGGAGCATCAGCAATTACACCAGTTCCTTCCTCATTCCCCATTGACTTATTGGTAACTGTCAAGGAATATTGAACATTTGGATCATGTGACCACAGTTCCATATAGTGGCAGCAGTGAACAGCTGCAGTGCAGCAGAACTGAAGCAGCAAAAGCTCCCCAAATTTTATTTCCTTCGGAATAATGGCTCCCACCATTCTGCCCAATTGAGGTACCATTGTTGACAAAATTTTGCCCTACGATGCAATGTTTTGCCCAATTGAAAATTACAATTTATCAAACAAACACAAGAGTTTTAATGGTATATAGATTTTTACTCACAGATATATGTTTCTGTCATGCTAAGTGTAGCTAAATTCTGTTCTATTATGTGTAAAAATTGTAATCAATTGATCGACACAGCCAATTAAATTTATGATTTGTACTTATGCACATAAAAGCAATTGGTTTCATATTAGTGAGTTTTATTAGGTACTGGTCTTTGACCACAATAAAATTGTTCAAGTTAAAAAATGCATTTAAATACACACAATACATTTTTTTTCTCTCATTTTTATATTAATTCCCAGACTTCTCTTTATACTACTACTATATAGTAGACTGAAATTGCAATGTTGCTGCAGAGAGAAACACCTGAGAAATGTTCATTGAGTTACTGAATCATCTGGCACAGCCTGAGTCCATTTCCAAAATTGGAGTAGGTTCTGTAGCAACTGTTGAATGCTTGTATAATTGTGATACCTGGAAAATGGTCAGATTAATTGTCTAGATAACATTTTTGCACAAGAGTAATTAGATTATTCTTTAATTAAATTAAATTACATAAGATTAACATGAGATTTAATCAAGAGAAGGTTTTAATCCAACCCAGTGGGAGAATTCACCAGGGAAATCATTTCTGGTGGAGTTATTCAATGTAGTTTAACTAAATATGTAGTTTATATATAACTAAATATATAACTAAAAATGTAGTTTGTTAATCATTTGTAATAAATTCAACCATTTGTAATCCACTTTTGAAGTTTTATATTGCTGAGTTGATAGAATTGGGATTGTAACTATTTCTGGGCAGTATTGGAGGAACTGAACAAAGAGTCATCTAATTGATGTGTTGAGCAGCATATAAATTCAATAAATAAAACTGAATAGAAATACTTAATCCTTTGAAACCACCCTTATGTTCAAGTCACCAGAAACTATTACATAAACAGAGGAGTTATTAAATATTTGGGTACTTATGCATGCTTTGAACTTGGACCACAAACTGTTAATTGGGACCTATTTTGAGAAGGTGGAAAATAGACATTGACTAATAATAATAAAGCATTATTAAATTTTAGCAGCACAGACATTGCATAGCGCTCCATTGAGTTTAACTGTATGTTTGAACATAGATTAATTGAAATTTGCATACTGAAGGCACCACAAAATCTATTTTGCTACTACCTGTAAAATTAGGTAGACTTTCATTACCCATTGATGAACCACCACCAATTTTTTATCATGTCTTGTTTTTACTTTATTTTTATTTGTTATGTGTTTTCCTTTGCAATTCTGATCAGTGACCATAATAAAAAATATTCATCCATGTGATGCTGACGTTAATGATCTCATTATCAGGCAGAGGTTTTTATTGTCCCACAGAGAGCAATGTGAATGCAGTGAAAGGAAATGTAAAACAAAAAATCTATAATTTTAATTCAGTGTGAAGTTTAACTACATATATAATAGGATATTGCATCCGATAAAGGAAACTGTCTTAATCTCTGCTTTGAAAACTCCAATAGATCTTAAACTGTGGCTTATTCAACCCAAAATTATATCTTGGTCTTATTGGATTCCTTTGTATTTGCATAGAAAATGTATTAGTAAAGCACTGTGTTGTTTGCCATGCAGTGTGGCTAATCATCAAATCTACATTTTTGCATTGACCTAAAATTATGCCACCAGACTTGAAATTTTAGACCTAGAAAACCTTGAATTACGCCATCTTCGGTCTGATCTAAGTATGGTATATAAAATCATATATTGCAATGTCCTACCTGTCAATGAATACTTCAGCTTCAACCATAACAACACAAGAGCACACAATAGATACAAACTCAAGCTTAACCGCACAAAACTTGATTGCAGGAAATACGACTTCAGCAACAGAGTGGTCAATGTCTGGAATACTCTACCTGACTCTGTGGTTTCTTCCCCAAACCCCAAAAACTTTAACCTTAGACTGTCTACTATTGACCTCACCCCTTTCCTAAGAGGCCTGTAGGGGGCGTGCATAAGCGCACCATCGTGCCTACCGTCCCTGTCCTATTGTTTCTTTTTTTTCCCTTATATGTATCCATGTATTCATAACTATGTTTTTACTTATACCTATTATCTTGTAAGCAATTGACAAACCTAAAAAAATAAGTAAATAAATAAATAAATGACTATAGCCAAAGGTACAAACACTTTTACTTTCCCACCAACTTGGTACCTATTGATTTGCATTTGCATGCTTTTGAACGGCTTGGTGGGCAGGAACTGAGGCAAGAATGGGAGCTCACCCTGTCATGCAGCACTCAGGTCTCAAACCCAGTCTGTTAGCTTTCCAGCTGACAAGTTCAGCATCTTAAACTGCTGAGCCACCATGGCCCCTCTCATTCTCTAATACGGTATAATTAATATCTCAGCTACCTGACATAGAGTTCAAATTAGACGAATAAGAAACAGAAATCAGAGTGTAAGGATTTGTTAGGAAAATAATTATTTTATGAGCAACAAGTTGCAACAACATTGTCAAGTCTATTTAAGGCAAGACTTAACAAGTGGGAAATAGTTAGGCACTGTACTTTATGCTTTTATGGACAGGTACATAAGAGAATTCCTGTTATGAACTTCTACCTGCCTCCCACCAAGTGATCGTGTTCTGAGCGAGACGCACACTGATTCTACTGTGACAGAGAAATCAATAGCTGCACAATTTAATTTGGGCAAGAATATTAGCAAATCAAATACCGAAAATCTCCAAGAAAAAGCATTTGGTTTTACACATACATTAAATGAAAATTAGCCAACAGCTCCTTTGACAGAAAGTAATCTATATTCTTTATGCTAACTTTGAGCCAAGTATCAATAAATATCAAAGTCAGAAAGGGCTATAAAATATAAGGTCACAAATTTCTGAGTTGATTCTTAAGAAAAAAATTAAATGTTTAAATTACTTGATTTTTAGATAGTAGACTTCCAGAATGTGGCAGACTGTTTGCGAAAGAAAATTCTAGTGCAAGAATGGGTTCATCAATAAAAAAACATTTGACCCAGCAATATTTTACAGTATGAGAGACATATTATCTCTAGTTATTTGAAGAAATGGAACATTCACTATTAAAGAATATTAGACTAAGTAGATTATAACACTAAAAGTAATCCTGAAGTCACTGCAGTGGCTGGAAAGAGACAGCTTGGTTATGGATCTGATTGCGCAAGCATGATGCTGTGCCTCCATTATTATCAATGCCATCTAAGAAGATCCAAGAAATATACCTTCTCCGTTAAATGCCTGTCCCCCCCATAACAACCAGATGGCTCTGACTTTGCTGGCTTTTCATAAACTGCTGAAAATCTGGATTTTCCCTGGGGATTGGAGCAGGTTGTGATGTAAGCCCAACCTGGGGTTAGGGTTCATCTGGTGTGCAGAGTTCATCTGTACATATTGAGGTGTTTTAATTGCTTTGACAGTTATTGCAATAACAATAAAAATAGGTTATTCCATTGTTTGTTAACTACCAGAGTTGTTGGTCAACTGAATACTATACAAATCTATACAAATAAATCAATGCTGGCCTAATTAATCTTTTGATGCTATTTTTTTTTTATTTTAATTAATATTTCTTGTCTTTGCTCAGTACAGAGAGTGATGCAGATCATCCACTGAAATGGCTGATAGATAAAATTGCTGTGGAGGAAATAACATTTTCCATTTTAAATAAAAAGAAATAAAATAGTGTATGAAACATTAGACATACATAAACACACACACACACACACACATAACACACAAAACAGATTTATTGAAAGCCTCTGAATTGTGGAAAGTAAGAATATGTATAATACTAGCTCTATACCGATGCTTCACTATGAAACTATGTGATCAGGCTTAGTTTTTGGGGAGGAAAATAAGGGGAAAAAATTGTGCCTACCAGCATCCATCGATATTCATCTGGCTAGCATCTTGTCAGTGTGTGAGAGAGTTGACGGCTGTTTGGAAATTGAAATAGTATTTGCTGTGTGAGCAAGAAGGAGATAGCAAGGAGCCTGGGTGTGGCTTAGCTCAACTGTTCTGTACTAAAGCAGCTTGGTGCTGTGAAATTAAAACTGAAACTCTTCTCCTCTGCTTGTGTTTTGCATTTGGAACAGATTTCTTTTCAGGTGGGGAGGGGGAGTAGAACTCCTTGGCATCAGAGTGTGTTAATAATAATATACAAAATACTAATGCTGTGATGGTCATTTCGAAAAATCCTTTCTTCGTGAGCACCTAGAAGCCAAGAGGAACATACGTGCCAAATTTCAAGTTTGTAGGCTTTACGGTTCTGGAGATTTTGTGATAATGTGTGAATAGTATTTTGCTTTTATATATATAGATATATATATGTGTATAATTTTTAAAGCTAAGGTACATATATGTTAAATACCACTGTAAATGTATGGTTTTCTGGAATGTTCCTATCCCTTTCCCCCTTGACTTTTGACACAGTGAAAACTAATAACACAAAAGAAAGACCAGTCCATGAAATTATCTAGAAATATTTTCATTAACATTGATTTCTGAAGTTTCTAAATATCCAACTGTGGAGGTTCTCAATCCTTTATTCTAACAACAAATGACATTTTAAAAGTATCTGCTATTCTGTGCAGTTGCCATATAAATTCCTGATTTTATTAGAAATTCCAGGTGTAACATTTGATTCTATAATTTAACTATTTGGAAATATGAATACATCTCTCTTTGGAAAATGTTATAACGTTGTTCATTCACAACTACCTATGTCAAGCAATGTGTAAAATTAAAGATATTAATCAAGGTGGACTAAACTGAGCTGAGCACTCCCAAGTTTTATCCATTCACAGCCTGTCCTGTAACCTGTTTCAGTTTCTTCCCTACTTTCCATAACAAAAGAATTCACATTCACTTCATAAATACAATGTTTCCCCTTCGTTTGTTTTAGGTTGGTAATCTCTAAAATCTTTGTAGTTTTCCTAATCAAGGCACCAAATAATCTTAGACCACACACCAAGTTCACAACTAATAATTTAAGTTCCTTATAAATAAAAAAATAAGAAAAACTAGACCAGGAACAAAATATTGAAAACAGATGAGAGGAATAGTTATTTCCCATCCAATTTTACTTGCAAATGCAACAATGGGCATCATTCTACACATCACTGTGCACTGTGGATAGCTATACTTACAAAATTCTTTGCGTAGCTATAGTGATCAGGATTAGGATTGGAACAGCAATTTGCTAGCTTGACTAATTTTGCATAGCCAGAACTGGATTAAAAGACATGCAGATATAAATCCACAGCTGCAATTCTTCACATTTGGGGATTCAGACTTCCAATTAATATATGCAAAAGTCAACATATCACAGAGAAAATGTATATTAGAGAAAACAAACTATAAAATGCATTATATTATAGAACATCGCTTGCAAAGATGCATTTATTAATCAATGCTCTCCTCAGTTTGAAAAGAATGGCAAGATATAAAGTAGAAAAAAAATGGTGTATACAAAGAACATCTAGGGAAAAAAATAGTGAAAAACAAATCTAACACTATCATTATATCAGTGATGGCTAACCTGTCAGGGGTGGGATTCTACCAGTTTGCACCTATTCACTAGAACTGGTTGTTAACATTTTAAGCAGTTTGGAGAACCGGTTGTTAGAAGAAATTACTAGCCTAATCCTGTAAGGAAGGCAGGAAGGAAACATTCTGGTATTGCTTACAGAAACTGCCTCTCCATTAACCCTTATTACATTCTTGGCAGGACTAGACTTCCTGTCTCAGGAACGTCTCTGGAGTTTTTTGCCCCTCCTTTGCTGGTACTTTGCTTGTATGGAGTGACCATTCAAAGTTACAATGGCACTGAAAAAAGTGACTCACGACCATTTTTCACACTTACGACTGTTGCAGCATCCCCACAGTCATGAGAGGCCAGGCGAGGAGATGCGTGCCTTGATGTGAGTGATATTGAGTTGGCCATGTCTAACCAATAACATGACCACCAAGCCATGCCCACCACCTAAGCCACACCCACAGAACCGGTTGTTAAAAATTTGAATCCCATCCCTGCTTTCCGTCCTTGTGTGCCAAAAGTGTGTGAGCACGTGCACACATGCCAACACCCATAAGTCAATGCACGTGCCCCCCACACCCTGAGCATGTACGCATGACACCCTGTGGGCACGCCGTGCATCTCTGTGCATGCACGCACGACCTCCATGCGTGGCGTACATTTCTGTGCATGTGTGCGTGACCCGTGTGTTTGCCCTGAGCCTTTCTGCACATGCACGTGCATCTCCCACACGACCCTCCCCCTCGCATATGCACAGCAGCTACCTGACAATCAGTTGGGAGGCAGGCCGTGGGCGCGCATGCACAGTGAACCTGCTCTGGGGCGACGGCTTGTGTGCTGGGGAAGATGGCTCTGCGTGCCACTTCTGGCACCTGTGCCATAGGTTCACCATCATGGCCTTATACCATTCTGGTCAAATAGTTGTCCAATCTAGTTTTGAAAACCTCCATTGATTGAGCCTCCATTACTCCAGAAGGCAAGCTGTTTCATTGATTAATTGTTGTCACTGTCAGGAAATTTCTCCTTATTTCTAGGTTGGATTTCTCTTTAAAAAGCTTCTACCAATTATTTCTTGCCCTGCCCTTTGTTGCTTTGGAAAATAAGTCAATCCCGTCTTCTTTGTGACAGCCCCTCAAGTACTGGAAGAAGTTATCATGTCCCCCATAATCCTTCTGTTTGATAGGCTAGAGTCAGGGATCCCCAAACTTGGCAACTTTAAGACTTGTGGACTTCAATTCCCAGAATTCTATGCTGGCTGAGGAATTCTGGGAATTGAAGTCCAAAAGTCTTAAAGTTGCCAAGTTTGGAGACCTCTTGGCTAGACATACCTAACTCCTTCAACTCCCCCATCATACATTTTTTTCTCCAGACCCTTTATTACCTATGTTGGTCTTCTCTCCACACTATCTAGAAACTTGGCAACTTTAAGACTTGTGGACTTCAACTCCCAGAATTTGCCAGCCAGCTGTGCTTTAAACTATGCTGGCTGGAGAGTTGAAGTCCACAAGTCTTAAAGTTGTCAAGTTTGGAGACCTCTGATCTAGAATCATTGATTAAACTCCTTGAAAGTTCTCAGTTAATTATTTGTGGGATTTTAACTCAACCCTTTATGTATCTCTTATAAAAGTTCTTCACCTTTGCAACCAGAACTGGACTCAACTGAGACCAATATTCAAACCTATATTCTTCACCTGGAGCCCACATTACCAACGCTACAACCAGATTTAAACTTGGGCAGTGGCACTCAAAGCAAAGAAGGTAAAATATTTAAAAAGAAAGAAAGGTGTTTTTTTTTTAAAAAAATGCCTAAATAACACCAATATAAACATATATTTCTTTCATACAATGTTAATAAATGTAAACATGGTTAACTATTTTAATACCAGAGGTTGAACATATCATAAGCTTTTTCTTCCCCCGTCTCTTGGGCAGATGTAATAAAGAAAATTGAATTATGAACAATGTCATACCTTTTTATCGCTCATCATATCAACTGCATAATAATATACATAATGGCATATCAGATCCTTTTAGTGAATTTCCCTATGGGAGACATTTATCTACCCACTTAGATACTCTAGAGTCAGGAGAAGGAAGCTGAACAATTCTAGCATCTCCCTCTTAAAAGCAGATATTGGGATAAAATAGCAAATGGCAGTTATTAGTAATAATGATTAGAGTAGAATAGAGCTTGAAGGGACCTTGGAGGTCTTCTAGTCCAACTCCCTGCTCATGGAGGACAACTTATACCACATCAGACAAGTGACTGTCCAGTCTCTTCTTAAAAACCTCCAGTGAAGGAGCCCCCACAATTTCTGGTGGCAAGCTGTTCCATTGGTTATTTGTCCTCACTGTTAGGAAGTTTCTTCTTAATTCCAGGTTGCTTCTCTCTTTGATTAGTTTCCAACCATTGTTTCTTGTCCTGCCCTCTGGTGCTTTGGAGAATAATGTGACCCCGCTCTTCTTTGTGGCAATCCTTCAAATACTGGAATACTGATATCATGTTACCCTTAATTCTTCTTTTCTCTAGACTAGCCAGACCCAAAACCTGCAGCCACTCTTCATATGATTTAGTCTCCAGGCCTTTGATCATCTTAGTTGCTCTTCTCTGAACTTCTTCCAAAGTCTCAACATCTTTTCTGTAGTTTGGTAACCAAAATTGATTGCAATATTGGAGGTGTGGTTTTGTAAAATGGCACTAATAATTCATGTGATTTTGATTCTGTGCCTCTGTTTTTAGAACCCAAGATTGTATTAGCTTCTGCTTCACATTGCTGGCTCATAATCAAATGATCTGGTGGTGCTGTCTATCCCACATTTTTCTAGCTTACCAAGAAATAGGTTGTGGTCCACTTTGTCAAATGCCTTTCTGAAATCTAAGTATACTATGTCCACAGCATTTCACTGGTCTGCTAACTTAGTGACTTTATCAAAGAATGAAATAAGATTGGTTTGGCATGATCTGTTTTTAACAAATCCATGCTGGCGACTAGTTATAACTTTATTTGCTTCTAGTTGTTCTCAGATCTGTTTTCCAGGATCTTCCCAGATATTGATGTTAGACTGATTGGTCTGTAGTTTCCTGGGTCCGTTCCCCCCACTTTTCTTGAAGATGGGAACCACATCAGCCCTTTTCCAATCCTTATATACTTCCCCTGTGCTCCAGGATTAGAAAATCCAGACTAGAGAAAGACATGGAACATAAGCAAATTTGCCCAAATTGCAGTATATTTGAAGAAGTCTAGATATGTCATCACAGCCCACAACATAATTTTGATGATCTTTTGAAGAAACATGACATTTTATTAATGCAGATAGTCCAAAATGAATCAATACCACATCTTAGGTTGACATACTGTTTAAGCAGGAGACTAAACCTTCTTGTGGCTTGCCTAGATTTTTTTGGACATGCAAAACAGTACAATAGTTCTATGTGCCTTTGTGGATCATGAACTTCTTACACAATGTATCAGTAAAATCTAGGTCAGTGAATGAGGTCGGTAATAACATTTAGAAGCTGATGTGTTACTATATCATGCAATTAATACTTTATAGTTGTATGGCTGAGAAGTATATATGGTAGATTTCTAAAAGTTTATCTGACCACACAGTTGGCATAAATGACACCCTTGAAAGTTTTGAATTTAAGGAAATTACTATATGTTTAATAAAATTTTATCTTTGATCATGGCAAGTAATTGAATTTTATTGCTAGGGTACTATCACTTCTTTATTTCTCTAAATACATTCTCAATACAAAAACTAAAACTGATAAGGCTTTTTGCAAAATATTATTCAAACAGAAAAGAGACCATGAGATTAACATGCAGGTCTATGTACACTGATTCTCGAGTAAACATGCAACAGATGATATGGTATGAATTTCAAATCCATAAATTAAAAATACTGAAAATATTTTCTAAACTCAATAACACTACGGGGCAGGGAGGCAGGGAGGGAAGGAGGGATATATTATTACAATAGTCTCATGACTCTCAGATCAAAGATTGTGGATATTTGCAATTGAAGGACTATTAAAGGGTGGTTTCTCATTAAAAGGAATAACTCTAGCAAATAATTCTGCAAATATACTCCATGTGTAGTGGGTATTTATCCTGCAAATGTGTAGAGTAACTATGAAGTTTGTTCCTACTTAACTGGAGTATTTACACATCTAAAGATGATTAAGCAACGTGGTTCTTCATTAAATTTCTACAATGCCCATCTCTTCTAAGTGACTTATCAGAAATCCTGTGGGATTGAAAAAGTCTTATCAGAAATGAAGTTATGAGTGGTAGCTCTGGTTCTACAGAAACCACTAAGTTCTAGCCTAAAATTGTATAGGTCAGACTTATTTGGCAGACTCTCCTCAGCAATCTATTTTACAAGCACCTGTGTAAATAGCAACTTTCCCTACGGCTAGGTTCAGTATGCTGCCTTCATCATTGTTAGAAAGGGAATTTAATGACGGTCTTCTTCAAGAAATACAGCTGCCCATATTGGCAAGTTGAATCAGTGGCCCATATATTTCTCTAAGGCTCAGATTAAAGGACCGAATTAGGCTTTTAAACTAATTTTCATGAGTATTCAGAAGAAGGCTTTCTTGTTATCCTTTAGCAGATAAATCATCAAATTCAGGACAGCGGCATTTGTTCAATCACCATTTCATTGTTTTAGAGCAATTCAAATGCTACGAAAACAATTTTAATCATATTGTTTTCAGGTTTGGTTTACATGGCCTTCAGGTGACATAATGTATATTATGTGATCATTGACCATGAATAAATATATAACAATATAACATTTCTTATTAGAAGACTGCAATGTGCTCTAAGTAAATAAAAAACCTATTATGGTTTTGTAATCTAGTACTGTTATGTAAAACTGAATCATATTAATCTGAAAAATTGGGTGTTAATTTCCTAGGAAACGGTCCATGGATATTCAATGACTCAGGCTACAAGCTCAGATCAAACAACACAGAGTCCTTAACCTCCTAACAACAAGGAGAAAACTAAGTTGTTGAACAAGAAAGTCAATAATCAGATTAGTAATCCTGGAAGTTTATGAACGGGATCTCAAAGAATGACTCAGTTGCAGAGTAGGAGGATGCTCTGGAGATACCACAGTCTAAAATAGATGGAACTTTATAACTCTGGAAACTTCCAGTGCTACCCAGACTGCAGATGTTTCTAGTCATAACACAGCTGGGCAACTTTTGAGCCAATTTGTGTCTGATTCAGAGCTGGGAGAGGATGGCTCTCCTCCAATTTCTCAGCAGTGGAGTTGAGAACAGAAGTAGAACTTCCTGATTCAGAAAATATTCAGAGAAACAAGCAAGCATCGTGGAAGAACCGGGAAAAGACAAAGCAAAATAAGTCTCCTATATAATTTCAATATATATAATTCTTTCTATTTCTTTTTCCGATATTATTATACTCTTGAATTATACTCCTTGAAACCCTTGCTAAGCAGATGATTGCTATTATACAATTTGGCTTATTTTATTTTTCACCCCGGCTTGATTGTTGAACTGAAAACCAATAAATTAATCTTCCTTGTGGCTTATCTCTTGATCAATCATGGCGGAACTTTTGCACCTGCAGCTTTGGAGAAGACAAAAGCTAGTATTTCACAGGAGGATTAAAAGATAAACCAAAGTTTATACAGGAGGTTTAAATGGCATATAAGGAACCAAACAAAACTAGAGTCCAGTCCTGTACAATTTCAACAATACAGGTACAAAGTACACACATATAAGATCATAGCAAATTTATACAGTAGTTGCACACAGCCCAAAAAGGAGGATTTTAAGCCTCAGTTGGCTGAGAATAACCAATGAGGGAACTCCAGAGTATTAAAACTCCACAGCAAAGTTTTCATTTAACATTGTTTTCCTCTACTTTAACTGGCTCCCTGTCCATGACAGGCAACCTTGTGCTGGTATACCTAGTATTGCATTGGGATTTAGCTAATCGTAAGAGGATTTGTTCGCATCCCTGTCTGCAGGAACAAATATTCCCCAGGTCAAGCCTCATGTCCCCAGGAACAAATTGTTAAATGGGGAATTCCAGGTCCTTCCCCCCAAATTATATATTCAATTTCTATTTATCAAATCTAGAGAAATTATTGTTCAAACACTAGAGTTTATTTATACCAATCTTTTTTGTATTTGATTTATTTGTTCCAGTATATTCCAGGCATTATGGAAATTGGTCAAAACCTAAACAAAAATGACAAAATATGCTGCTGTGGTTGCATTTCAGGAATACAAAGCAGAAGATTTAAAATTTCTTGAATCCCATTAAACATATAATGGTATGGCTTATAGGATAGTTAATCTGTAGGATCAATTAATCTTGATCTGAACTAATGCAATTTTAATTTGCTTAAAGCAGGATTAGGCTATGCCAAGAAATACAGTAGATTCCAATAGCTCCTTTGGGCATTGATACAAAAGCGATATGCTTTAACCCACCAAACAAACAAAGGGGTAATAACATACGAGCAAAAATGAGATAAATCATCCTCCAGCCTCTGCTCTAAAAGAAAAGAAAACCAAACTGGATACTGGAAAAGGAAGATTGCCAAAGGAAGGACATGGCTACAAAATCTATTCATTTTCATATTTAATGCACTTTTATATTGTACTACCCGGGATTTTGTTTATGCATCAATAAAAAATCCTGAATGAATCCACCCAAGAATGTTTTAACAGACGTATTTTATTATGTTGATCGAGTCATATAATCTGAGATATTACCAGGAAATATTTATAATAATTTATAGTCCATTTTATTGCATAAACAAGAAAATTATCCCTATATAACACACGTTTTATAGTTGTCACTGTTGCTTAATTTCTTCAAAATATCACCCGAGCACTGGTATCACTTAGTCAAATAATGAAATACCTCCAAGCAAACAACCAAACGCAGAGAGCACCAAGGACTTCACAGTCTGACCTTGAGCTACATATAGTTTCTTCTATTAAAATACCCTTCAAGTCACAGATCTTGTTAAAGAACAATTATGGAATGTGCTTTTCTGTGCTGCTGTTTTTCTCTTTAAAAATCTGTCATTTTCTATGAAATAATTGGCACTGACAGACAAAACAAAGCCCATATAGCTAACAGTCAAAATAGAGAATGATTTACATACACACAGGGAACTTGTTTTCTGATTAAAGCATGAATGGGCCTTTCAGTATAAATTTTCCTAAAGTGGAATCAAAGATGTGACATAAAGTAACCGTAGCATTTTTTGCTAGCTAGAAATGGACTCTGAATAGATACTCCACAACCAAGGCTGCTACAAAAAGCAGCATTCAGTTAATCTTAGACTTAATACATATTACATTAAACATGGACTACCATTAAAAGCACATGAAGAACTCTATTGGAAAAGTGTAAAGTTGATTTAGTTAGCATCTCTTTCTCAAAGTAGCAAGAATAACGTTTGGAACGTAAGTAAGACAAGCTGGCAAAAATCTCTCCCAGTTTTTTCTAGCAAATCTTCTTTTGCTTCCGTTCTATCATTCTGTGTCTATGTAAATGAAAAATAGGAACCTGAGGTTCCATCTCTTTATCCAGGCCTTTCTTGTTTAGCTGTTGTACATTGATTTAGTGGTGGAGAGGAAGATTTTTTTCAGTTGTTACTTTTAAAGGGAATAAAAAAGCATATGTACTCTCTACTAGAGGTCTTGTGACGTGGATGTCAAGACCAAAGTAAATTAAACATAGTCCCTCTCTTGGAAAAAAAAAACATGGGGAACAGCATAGACCTGACTATGAAATATTTTGGACCCAATGTATATATTTAGACCCCCTCATTAAATGTTCACTGCCCCCCCCCAATCTGGCACATGAAAAAGAAGAACCGACCTCTTCCCTTAAAGCCATAGGACATAAGATTGACTTTAAAAATACCAGAACTATCACCAAAATTCAACACTTCAACAACAGAATAATCAGAGAAGCCATAGAGATAGAAAAACACCCACAGCATGAATAAATGAGATGATACCTCCCACCTACCAGCCATTTGGAAACCCGCCCTCATTAACAAACGAGTACCTAACATGAAGAATGACACCAGACCCACACCCACGAGGGCCACACAAGATGCTACCACAACACCTCCACATAGAAAGCAGACTCACACCCACACAGATGATGAGACATGACCACGGACTAGAAGCTGCATCACCACCCGCTCAAACCCCTCCGACCCATACATGAAGTGAACTGACGCCCACCATGAAGATGTGGCACAACCACGAACGCGAAGCCAAACAACAGGATCACAGCTCACCAGCTCAAATCCCCCGGCAACTAAGACTAACCTGAGCACAACCAAGCCCCCACCTGAACAGAACACACCCCCAGCCAATCAGAACACAGACAACCCCCTAACCAATCAGAACACAGCCAAATCCCCAACCAATGAGAACACACCCCCACCCAATCAGAACACAGCCAAGCCCCCACCCAATCAAGTCACACCCCCACTAGTAGTTAAAAGGAAGAAGCAGCTTCACGCTCACATTACTCCGAGAAGCACAAAGCCAAAGACACAAGCCTGAAGATGACGAATGAGATTTTGTCAAAACGTTGCCAAGATACTTCCAATTTTACGCGGGAGAAAACCTGAATAACCAAAGATCCGCATACAAATACCAAAACCTCAGAAAACAAATATATATATATATATATATATATATATATATATATATATATATATATATATATATATATATATATATGTTTTCTTAAGTTTCATACATGTATGGTGTTCGGCTTGGTTCGGCCTGATGATGGCAGATGAGATTCTGCTGAAACGTTGCTACAACTTTAAAAGAACTACAATGACGTGGGAAAATACCGAACCAAGCAACACCATATATATATATATATATATATATATACATATATATATACATATATATATACATATACATATACATATATATATATATATATATATATATATATATATATATATATATATATATATATATATATATATATATATATATATATATATACATACATACATACATACACATACATGTGTATATATAATTATTATATACTTGAATTATATTTCTTAAGAAGCCATAATGAAGCAGGAGAATCACTTATCCATTGCTACCACTCCAATTTTTTCTTCATAGCTATCACTGTCTATCAACAACCAATCAGTAGTTGGAGTACATAGAAATCAAACAGAGTGCTAAAAAGGTAGAGGAGCTTAGTTATAACAACAAAGATATGGCCAGGGGCTGAGTGTAAAACAGATCATGAACTTCTTATAGGATGTTTCTAAGCTGAGCTACAGGAGGAGGAGGAAGACAACCAGTTTAAACAACATTCCCTCCATTTTCAAGGAGAACATCAGGAATCACTTTGAAGTCCTGAATCTCATTAATCAAAAATCAGAAGAACTCTGAAATGAACTTAAAATAAGTGCTGTTAAGGAGGAATGTGAAAACAGGTTGTCAAAGATTAAGAGACAGAAGAGAGCAATCTGAGTGTCAGAACAAATAGTGGAAATGCCAAGAAGAGAAAAGAAGCCAATGCTGTGAAAGATAAAGCTCTCAAGAAGAAACTCAACAAAGAATTTCAGACAAATGTTCAAAGAGACAACATGCAAGACTACAAAAGTATATGTAAGGACACTGGAAGAAATACATATAGAAAAACAGTCACAGAAAAAGCTAGACTGGAAGAAGATGAATATTGTTTTGAAACTGAAGGAAGAAACATCAGTAACCTGTATTGATGAGACTATTCTGATAGCTGAAAATGCAAAGCATCTGCAAACTCTAGTAAGAAAAGTCAAGGAGCACAGTGAAAAATGGAAGTCAAATCAAATATAAAGACAACCAAACTAATGAAAACAACACATTACATTTTGAAGAAACAGGATAGAAAGAAGGTTGATATTCTGAACATATTCTTCATCAATCAATCACTATGACTAGATAGACTAAAGACAACTATTATTCCAAAGGATATTTGTTTGTGGAAATACTGAAAGTACTGATGTTGCTCATTGCAAAATGATTCCACATAAATTTATGAAAAAGGGCGTTGGTACTTACCTGATACGCCCGTTTTCTCTGTGAGCTGTGAAGAACATCCAGAAGTGGGAGGTGCTTCAGTCTCTTCTGGAAAGGCTGGGTTTAAAACTCTGGGACGCTCCTCCTCCTCCACGGGACACCTCCTCAGTGTACCCCAGTTTTGCGAAGATTGAGTGCCAAAGTCCGGGACTCATCACCTAATCTAGATTCCTGACTGGAACGGAACCCCACCAGATGGAAAGAAATGGGTGGGGCTGGAAGCTCTTCACAGCTCACAGAGAACGGGCGTATCAGGTAAGTACCAACGCCCTTTCTCCCATGAGCTGTTCAGAGCATCCAGAAGTGGGACATACCAAAGCTTGGCCTGTCCTTAGGGAGGGACTCCATCTGGATCGAAATCCACTCCTAAACTCTGTGGACCCTCTGCAGGACTCTTCTGCCAAATGAAGCATCCGCTGAGGCATAGACATCAATTTTATAATTTCTGACAAAGGGCGATGGTGAAGCCCAAGTTGCCGCTCTGCAGATTTCATCTATGGAAGCCCGAGTGGCCCATGCTGCTGATGTTGCCGCACTCCTTGTCGAGTGGGCTGTAATGCCCTTAGGAACTGAGATGGACTGGCATTCGTAACTTTTAGCTATGGTGGCTCGCAACCATCTACCAATGGTCATCGATGACACCCTGTGTCCTAAAGTGGATAGGTTGAAGGATAGGAATAGAGCCTCAGATTTTCGAAATGCCGCCGTACAGTCTAGAGATATGCTTAACGCCCTTCAAACGTCAAGTCGATGCCATTGATGCTCTAGTCTATCAAATGGTTTCGGACAAATATTTGGAAGCACCAACTCCTGCACTCTGTGGAAGGCTGAATTTACTTTAGGGATGAACGATGGATCCAATCTGAGAACCACTCTGTCCACATGAAACACGGACAGGTCCTTTCTCATCGACAATGCTGCCAACTCGGAAATCCTCCTTGCTGATGTGATCGCAATTAAGAAGACCACCTTATATGTCAGGAATTTGAGACTAGCAGTCCTTAAAGGCTTGAACGGGGCAGTTGTAAGTGCGGTTAACACCTTGTTGAGCTCCCAAGTGGAATAGCGGTGAATTACAGGAGGTCGTAAGTTTGCAGCACCCTTAAGAAAGCTGCGGATATGTGGATAGTGTGCTATGGAACCAAGGTCACCCCAGAATATCACCGAGGCTAAGGCCGCCACCTGTCTGCGTAAAGTATTTGGAGATAGACCCTTGGTCAACCCCTCCTGTAAAAAATCCAATAATTGTCCTATTGATGGGGCAGTTGGGTCGATCTTAGGCCCCCGGCACCAGCAACAGAAAGCGGACCACGTGGCCTCGTATATACGATTTGTAGAGGATCGTCTGGATGCTTGTATGGTGGCAATGGCATCCTCTGAAATCTGTTGGGTCCTTAAACGGTTCCGCTCAACCTCCATATAGCTAGGCTGATCCATTGTGGGTCTGGGTGAAGTACTGGCCCTTGCGAGAGGGAAACCTCGACAATGGAATTTTCCAAGATTGTTCTCTCGACAGGTCCTGTAAGTCTGCGAACCACGTTCGCCTAGGCCAGTAAGGGGCGACCAATATCAGTTCCGCTCGTTCCTCCAATAACTTCTGGATCAACCTGGGTATTACAGGGAGTGGAGGAAATGCATATAGAAGTCCGGGAGGCCACCGACATCATAGAGCGTTGACGGCCTCTGCCCCCTGAGTCGGGTACCTTGAAATATACCGGGGCAATTGGGCGTTGCGGGGAGAGGCAAATAGATCGATCACCAGTTGCCCAAACCTCCGCACTGCTTCTTGGAAGAGAGACGGGTGTAGGCGCCACTCTGACTGATCTATCGAGGCCCTGCTGAGCCAGTCCACTTGTAGTGTTTAAGGCCCCTGCTATGTGCTGTGCCTTGAGCGACAACAGATTGGCCTCGGCCCACTTGAACAACCTGGCCGTCTCCAGAATCAGAAGTTTGGAGTGGATACCCCCCTGTTTGTTTCGTGGGCCTTGGTTGTGATATTGTCTGTCAAGACCAGAATGTGGCGTGATTGGAGAAGGGGTAGAAAACTGCGTAACGCCAGATGAACTGCTCGCAGCTCCAACAGGTTGATGCTTTGTGATTGTTCGGAAATAGTCCAAATTCCCTGTGCAGTGCTCCCCATCCTACCAGGCTAGCGTCGGTTGTGATCATTGCCCTGCAAGGTTCCTTGAAAGGACACCCCTTGTTTATCGTGTTTTCCGACCACCAGTGGAGCGATTGGAGAACATTGTGCGGTACCTTTATCTGGACGTTGGAAGTGGCTCTTCCGGATCGCTGGAAAGGTAGCAGGAACCATTGCAAATCTCTAGAATGGAATCGAGTCCAAGGCACAATGAAAACACAAGAAATCAGTTTCCCTAACAGTTGAGACAGAACTGCCAGGGAAACTCTCTTTAAGGCTCTGATCTCTCTGGCCAAAGACTGGATACTATTCAACCTGTCCTGAGAAAGAAAAACCTTGCCCTCCACGGTATCTATCACTGCCCCTAAATGAACTAACCTAGTTGAAGGGATCAAATGGCTTTTATCCCAATTTATGGAAAAGCCGTGACCTTGAAGGGTCTCCAGAGTAATCTTGGTATCCAAATTTGCTTGATGTCTGGAAGATGACAAAATTAAAATATCATCCAGATAACATTGTAAACGAATAGATTTGATCCTGAGGGAGGCAGCCAAAGCCACTAGGACCTTGGTAAAAGTCCTAGGGGCCGAAGCCAGACCAAATGGTAGGGCGATATATTCATAGTGCCAATCACAATAGCAAAATCTAAGGTATTTGTAGTGAGCAGTTCTGATTAGTATATGTAGATAAGCCTCTGTCAGATCTATAGAGGTCAGGACATCGTTCTCTCTGATGCTGAGCAGAATGGACTGGAGAGTAGTCATTTTGAATTTTTGATAAACCAATGATCTGTTCAGACGTTTGAGGTCCAGAATTGCCCTCCAGCTCCCCAAACTCTTTGGGACCACAAACAATAAAGAGTAACAGCCTTGACCCCGTTGTTCAGATGGGACCTCTCTAATGGCCCAAATATGCAGAAGATGATTGATAGCCTCCTGCATCAACACTCTCTTAATGGGGTCCGTGGACCTAGGGCTCCTAATGAAAAAGTTCAGAGGGGAGGATTGAAACTCTAGCACCAAACCAAACCTAACAGAGTCCCTGACCCACGCATCAGAGGTGGAGCTGTCCCATTGATCAGCAAACAATTTTAGCCGCCCTCCAATGGGAGCTGCTGTCAAGGATTCACTTGGGGTGACAAAAAAATTGGCCTCCGGTACCTCTGGGGTTTCTTCTGTTTTGGCCTCCCCGCTGACCTCTGTCGGAAGATTCTGACCTATGCTGTCTAAAACTGGGTCTATAGCCTGATATTCTTTGCTATCTGGGAACGTATGGGCCTTGATAGTAGGTCCGAAAGGAACCTCTTCAAAACGACTGGGGCATTCTGTTTTCAGACCTCCAAAAAAGAGGGGGAAGCACTTTTTTCTTGTTTCTATTCTCAATAAGCAGGGGCTCCAAGACACTGCCAAATAATTTATCCCCCGATATTGGGGCTGATGCCAGCTTGCATTTATGCTTGGTATCCGCCTGCCAATGTCTGAGCCATAGCAGTCTCCATGCTGATACGTGAGATGTTATGGCTCTAGATGAGAATTTGACTGCATTAAATGTGGCGTCGGCGGAGAATTCTGCTGCTGCAATAATCTTAGCAATGTCCTGGTGGGCTCTGACATTTGACACCGGCAATATATCCCTCAAGTGGAAGAGCCATCGTAAGGAGGACCGTGTAAAAAAGGACGCAGCTGTAGCTGCCCAGAAACATGCGCCCTACGGAGTGCCAACTCTGCTCTCTTTTCCTCCTGTCTCAGGGCTTCCTTGGCCTCGTTGGGAAAAATTGAAGAAGAGGCCAGTGCCACAATGGGCTCATCCACCTCCGGCGTTTTGAGAAAATTTGAAAACTCTGGTGCCAAATTATAATATTGTTTATTGTACCCTGTTGGGGCTGGGTAGGATGCTGCTGATGCCCATTGATTTTATACTAATTCAGCAAACATACGAGGGACAGGAATAGTTTCTGCCTCATTAGCTGGTTGTGAGAATATTAGATCCTCAGATTCGTCCTGAGACCCTGTTGACAATGGATGAGGGCTTGATGTGCCTAGTTTAGCGGTGTTCTTTGCTTTGAACAGTAAAGATTTAAAGAGGTGCGGACGAAAAAGGTCAGAAAAGGTAGGTTGGTCCGGAATGAGGCCTTCGTCATCCGACATTCCTTGTTCTAGTGGGTCAGCCTCTGACAACCCCAAGTCCATCTGATGGATCAACCCCACCTCCATGGGAACATCCTGGTCATCTAATTCCACGTCCTCCTGAAGACCCTGGGCTGGTATGTCAGGGATATTGGGGAATACCTGAGTTTGATGATGTTCCATATGCGCAAAGGATCAAGCAGACAGGGATCCCACTTCTGAAGTAGCCAAAAAGTGTCTGGTCCAGATGGATTGCTGAACTCCAGCAGCAATGCCCTTTTGTATGGCCATCTCCATCCATTGCCTCATTTCGATGGGAATAGTCTCAGGTAATCCCTCCTCCTGTCTTAAACCGGCGGCCATAGGGGTGAAGGTTGCCTCTGGGATTCGCCGGGCAGTGCTCATTGGAGGAGATATGCCTATGGGAGGCTGTCCAGACATAGCCTGTCTGGGCTGGATGGATAAGTCCAAGGGCCCCAGCAATGTACTTGGGCCCTGATCCGATTGTTGTGTCATAGCCATCTTGTCCGCCTCCCTGGTCCATTTCTGCCACTGCCTTTCCAAGGCTTGGTGCCATCTATGGGCATCCTTATCCACCGCCTTAGAGGCCTTTTGGGGGCCCACTGACTTATCTCGGGACTTATTTGTCTTGGAGCGGAAGACGTTGTCACCTTCCATTGTGGAGGACTGAATCTCGTGTCTCTAACTTTAATTTTTTAAAAAATTATTATTATTGTTGTTATTATTATTATTATTATTATTATTATTATTATTATTATTATTATTATTATTTAGGAGTGGTGCCTACCCCTGTGGTTGAAAGTAGGCCGCTTCTCCAGGAGTGTAAGTCTATATATATATCTCTATATACAAACACACATATATATACATATGCCTATATCTATATGTAAGCCTGTATATATGGGAAACAGTATCTAAGGGTCCCCAGGAAGAGAAACCCCCCAAGCGCTCCAAGCAAGAAATATTCAGGATCCCTGGTCCCCAACAAGGGAAACCAGCTATACTGGTCCTGGATGGATCCTTTCCTGTCAAAAACGTCCCGTTGTTTGAAATGGCACTTGAGGCTTTGCTCCAATGTAACGATCCAAAAGCAATTGTGAGAGGGGGAAAAAAAATTCCTGTTTAAGGACTAGCCTGCTTATCCAACACCAGCAGGCTAAGAGAGAAATAATCCCAGGAAAATGGAGTGGGAAAGTACTTGCCCCGGTCCCCAAGAAGGGAAACCAGTGGGGAATGGCGCCTGTAATATTTAGGCATGAACTTGAAGCCAGCTGTTTAAAAAGGCGGGAAGGCAGAATCTCCGATGTTAAATGCCTGAGCAGTTAAACGAGCTGCTGCTGCTGACTCTCCAAAATGTCAGACAAATGATCCTGTAAGGAGAAGTGAGCCGCGGCTGCGAGCGTTCTGGCAAGATCGCAAAGATAAGACGATCGGAGAATTAGATAGGCTAATTGCCTGAAGCGGCCATCTCAGACTGCCTGCGAAGTGGCAGGCTCCGCCAGTCACAAAGAGCTGCTCTCAACTGATCGGGTGATAACCTAATAGAGCCACAAGCCTTGAAATCTCCAGATTAATAGGGGAAGAAATTTGCAAGCCGAATTAACCCAAGAGCAAACCTGAATCTTGACTGGCTGAATCAGAAACCGTTCCAGTCAGGGAGTGCACAACCTCTTACCACAAAGGCTGAGCTAAAACTGGGGGACGCTGAGGAGGTGTCCAGTGGAGGAGGAGGAACATCCCAGAGTTTTAAGCCCAGCCTTTCCAGAAGAGACTGAAGCACCTCCCACTTCTGGATGCTCTGAACAGCTCATGGGAGAACCCAGAAATATATTACCATTAACATAGCTACAGTTAAAATATTTTCCATTGAAAGCCATATCATTCAACTCCTAAGGCACTGTTAGAAGACATTAAAGTTTCATAGACTTTCTGAATGTCAGAAGGAAAGGGGCCATTCCAGTGTCCAGGGGGGGTTGCTATTCCAAAGGAAAGAGGAAAAAGGCATGCTTCTGTTGTCCTTTGGTGTGGACATATTTTATTGGGATAAAATAAATATTTTAATGGGATATATAAACAACAAGGAACAACACTTCCTGGGAGAAGTTGATTTAAAATTATGCATTTTAGAAAAATGCATATGAAAATATGTACAAATTGTTATGCCAACCTTTTAAAAATAATGAAGTGATACCATAACGAGGAAAAATGGAGAAAGGAAAAATGGGAGACATTGAAATTAACATGTTTGTATATCCCTCAGGACACAAAGGAAAATAAATTATTTGAATGAATATCTCTACGGCCCATTTGACTCTTATATTACATTTGTAGTGAGAAAGAGGAATGTCTTGTTCAAAATTCCAGAAGCTGCATTTTAATACAAACCAAGTAATAATCACAATTTTTGACAGAGGAATTCTAGCTTAATAGTACACCACACAATTGACATGAAGAGCTATATTTCTAATTTAATCCTTGGCAGCACTATTTAAGCAGATTGGACACAGGTGGTAGCAGGGAATTATCTCACTGAGAATCTGAAAGGATATCTCCCACCAAAACAAAAAAAAGTACAGTGCTATATTTTTTAAAAAAATGTATGACTGGTGGAAAGTTTGGTACAGTGGTAAAGTTGCTGCCCTAGAAACCAGGAGACCAAGGGTTCTAGTCACACTTTAGGCATGAAAAGTGGCCAGGTAACTTGGGGCCAATCACTCTTTCTCAGCCCACCTTATTTCACAGGGTTGTTGTTGTGGGATAAATAGGAGGAAGAAAGACTATTATATAAGTTCTTCACCTTGAGCTATTTATACAAATAATAAAGATGGATAAAAAAGCGGATGAATAAATGAAAAGGCTTGTTCTGTTTTCTTTGATGTTAAATAGCTATTTCAAGTGTTCAAATTACTTCTTCATAGAAATAATCTCAGCCTGAGAATAAAGTAATAAAGTGGATCTCTTATGGCCACCTATTTAATGACCTTTTAGCCAGTGGCTTCCCAGTTCCCACTCCTAACTTTCATGCACTCACACATAGTTTTCATGCATAGTGTAACCTTGATACTCATTCTACCAAAATACAGATTGAAGCAGAAATCCAACATTCTTGCTAAATCCACTAGTCAAATATTGTCCAATCATAGCCAAAGCATTTATATGAGAAAGTATTAATGTCCTGATAATGTCATGTTTATCTATGTTTATATTTAGCAAGGAACATGTGAGACAGATGTCAAACATAGAAAACACAGGTCTGCTAGTGCACATAGAAATCTATGCAAATATCCCTAAACAGATACCTTTAACTTTTGTAATAAAATACATGAGTCAACTATAATTTCAGTTTTAGTGAATTGGTTACATTCCTCATGAAAACACAACAGAAATTTAGAACCTAAGAAAAAATGCATATATACATACCGGCATTTGAGAGATAGCGCACATTTCTCATCACTCCTTCGGTGTAGGCTCCTGTCTCATAATTGTCCATCTCACCAGAGACAATGTCTGCCACTCTTGCTGCCCTCCCACGGATGGCACCAGCTGCACGGTCCAGTTCATCAGGATTCTGCTCTCTTAGGGCAATAATGCACTTGTTTACGTCCTCCAGAATATGACTTTCTATGAGAAAATGAGATCACACAAGGTTACTTAGATCAAATGCCTTGACTAGTTTTGACAAATGAATGAAACCAATTGATTGATGTTACAGCAAAATTTCTTATGTGAGTATAGGTCAGTATATAAACAATGTATTGTACTAATATAAAGGAATTCTTTAAAGATCTATACAGAAATATTCATGAGCTCTTATGGACATTTTGCAAAGTTTTCCTTCTTTTTCTATATTTTGGAGGTATATGTCAGTATTTACTTTTTATAATAGCAGTCGTTTAATATGGTATAAGCACATGCTTCAACGATTTATTTGGTTTATTATATTTTTGACCTAATCTATCATTTTTAATTTCCAGCTCCTGGGAAGCTAGTCTGAAGGAAAATTACTATTCCAATAATACCCAATAGACTTTGCACCTAAGTAAAAGTAAAATCCTCGGGTTAGTATTATATATTTTAAGATTGGCTAAAACATGCCACAGTCAGAACGAAAATCTATACCAAGCCTCCACAAAGGAAATTAAAATTAGAATAATTAATCAGCCGCTCATAATCTTTTTGTAGCCTTAATTTCCTGCATTATTTGTGTTCAATCATCTCTATTTAAGAGCCTCTCTTCAGACCAAATGTCAAATTTCATCCAACGTATTATTCTGTAATACAAGGATTACAAACAACTTTTCAGTTGCTCTATATAATTAAAAGTGTTCAAATAAAAATGTTCACTTCAGTCTACAAAACAATCTGATCGGCAAAATTGTGTTGAAGCTTCAATTCAGTTCTAATGGGTAGACATTTTCTGTGTTGGCAGACATAATCTGTGGCAAGCAGAACAGATTCAACCAACAATAACTCATGCTGATAGTGAGTAAAACCCATAGCAGAGAAGGCTATGTTTCTGTAGATCACTAAATTTTCTGTCTTTATCTCTTCATTTACTTCCTAAGCACCTTTCTCATAACATTGCCCTGCAGCAGAACAATAATGGGTTAAAAATTAAACTACTGTATAATGTCAAGGGAGAAAGTACACTCCCATAGCAGGGCAGTATGAAGCCAACAGTTCTGGCTTCACATAATAAAACATAGATCAGTGCTGTGTTCTGAAATGTCTTTCATAACAAACAATGTGTCAAGCACTGGGGAAATCAGGAGATTCAGGCAGTTCAAATGAGTATCAAGGTTTATTGCAAGCTTAAGCTCTCTACAAGAATCTGACCAACAAGTGGTCAAGGGAAGTGAGGGAGAGATAAGAGAGGCATTCAAGGTGAGCTGGTGTTAGATCTCTTGTGCAAGTGTGGACTTGTGATTTATGATGCGTTGGACCCCTCCCTTGGGCTCAGCCTGGTCATCTCCTACACAATGACTAATCCTGCATCACTCTAGCTCAGTTTCTTTCAACCTTGGCAAATTTAAGACATGTGCAACTTCAACTCCAAAATTCTGAGAGTTGAGGTGCACATGTCTTAATGTTGCCAAGGCTGAGAAACCCTGTACTAGTTACTTAATGCCTCTGATGAAGGAGATGCAGGTCACAAAAGCTTATGCTTTCTAATAAAGTTTGCCAGTCATAAAAGATGCTACCAGACTTCTTCTGATTTTTAACAAAAAAAGTCTTCAAGTGAGTGCTTATTAACAAAGAAATTCACAGAACCAAGGGACCTAGCTGGTTTTACGCACATAAGCCTGGCTCTAATTAAGAAATGCGTATCATAACCTCTGCTGGGTTTTAATATTACCTCAATAGAAGAAAATGAGCAAGGCATGTTGAATAAGATAATAAAACAATTGTTCAGTAATAGAACAGTACAGAAAAGGGCAGAGCTCATAGCAGTACTTATCTGGGAGTTCTAAAATACCTTAATTATATTTTTAGAGAATTCCATACAAAGCCAGATTTGATAAAGAGCTGTCCCACAGTGACTTGCAAGATAGAACAGAGAATATAAGATAACGGAGTCAGAAGGGATCTTGAAGGTCTTCTAGTGTCTAGCCCAACTCCCTTCTCAAGCAAGAGCCCCTACACCAGTGGTGGCTAACCTTTTTGGGCTCCTGTGTTGATAATTGCACGTATGCACTTGTGCACTCATGTGCCATCACCCAGAAGGCAATGCGCGCACCCCCCCATGCCCCTGCGCATGTGTGCACGACCCGTGCCACCCGCGTGACCATGCTGCATGCTTCTGCACATGTGCGCATGTCTCCCACGTGCCCACACGCATGTGCGGCAGATACCTGACAATGAGCTGGCGGACAGGCAGCATGCACACATGTGCAGTAAACCTTTTCTGAGTGAGGGCTCACATGCCAGCAGTAATGGCTCTGTGTGCCACTTTTGGCACATGTGCCATAGGTTCACCACTACAGCCCTATACCAGGGGTGGGATTCTACCGGTTCACACCTGTTTGCTAGAACCAGTTGTTAACATTCTAAGCAGTTTGGAGAACTGGTTGTTAGAAGAAATTACTGGCCTAATCCTGTGATGAAAGCAGGAAGGAAACATTCTGGTGTTGCTTACAGAAACTGCCATTCTGGTGTTGCTTACAGAAATTGCCTCTCCATTAACCCTTAATACATTCTTGGCAGGACTAGACTTCCTGTCTCAGGAACTTCTCTGGAGTTTTTTGCCCCTCCTTTGCTGGTATTTTGCTTGTATGGAGTGACCATTCAAAGTTACAATGGCACTGAAAAAAGTGACTTATGACCATTTTTCACACTTACGACTGTTGCAGCATCCCCACAGTTATGAGAGGCCAGACGAGGAGATGCGTGTCTTGATGTGAGTGATATTGAGTTGGCCACACCCTGCCAATAACATGACCACCAACCCAGTCACATGACCACCAAGCCACACCACCAACTAAGACACGCCCACAGAACCAGTTGTTAAAAAATTTGAATCCCACCCCTGCCCTATACCATTCCAGACAAATGGCTGTCCAATCTCTTCTTGAAAACCTCCAGTGATGGAATACCCATAACTTTCAGACGCAAGTCATTCCAATTGATTAATTATACTCACTGTCAGGAAATTTCTTCTTACTTCTAGGTTGAGTCTCTCTTTAATGATCTTCCACCCATTACTTTTTGTCTTGCCCTCAGATGCTTTGGAGAATAATTTGACTCCCAATTCTCTATGACAGCCTCTCAAGTACTGAAAGACAGCTATGGTTTATCAGATGGTTTAGCCTCCAGATGTCTTATCTTTGTGCTCATCTCTGCACTGTTTCTAGGATTTCAACATCCTTTTTGTATCAAGGAGACCAGTAGGAGTCATGATGTCCTCATAAAGGTGATGCCGATGATGTAAAAAAAACCCCACCCTTTCACAATAGGTTCTGCCCAAGGGAATGTTGACAACTTGAAATTCTAGCACTTCATAGTAAGGAAATAGCATACTAACAGGATAGAATGGAAAAAGTAGCTTGCCCAGCCAAGACAATGGCTGGACCTTCACAATGCAGCAGGCCAAATGGTAAGTGATTGCGGAGGTGGGGGGGGATTAGATAAGTAAAACTGAGTTGATGAGCACCTTGCTGTTATAAGTACGAGCAGGATGCCCATCTCCCAGTTTTTGATCACATGATCACAGAGATGCTGCAATGGACATAACTTTAAGGACCAGTCATAACTACCATTTGATCAATGCTGTCATACAGCTGCTCAATAATGGGACATTATTTTGGAATGTGGCATTATCTCCCTCCAAATTAGAATTGCCCAGATCCAGGAAGGTCTTGAAAATCTGCCTGCTTCTTTCCATGTTAGGACTAGCTTGCCGCATAAGATAGAGTGTATATTGGTGTGTCCTGACTGTTTTATTGATTAATATATCACATTTACATAGCTGCCCATTTCACCAAAAGCAACTCTGGATTGTTATGTTTTCTGGGAATTAAGTCCTCAATTAATTCTTTATTGCACTATGATTTTTAATCTACAGTTTTGAAATCTTTTGAGCATTTAAAGTGCTCTATTCTTTGCATACTATTCTTCCCATTGTTTTAATTATTCATTTATGTGTTTTAATTTCAAAACCACCCCAAAATGTACATTTTCCAAAACAAGTAATTGTTTATTCAATCATTTCTGTTGACACAGAAGGAAATGAAAAATGATCAAGTGATATATGTTGATACTCTTCACAGGAATATATAATCTGTACAAGTAAACTTAATATGGCACATGCTGAGTCAAGCTGCATCATTTTAATTATTAGTACACTTATATCTGACCTTCAGTTATTACCAGAGGATTCAGGCCAGGTGAATTTCACATGCAAAATAGTGGGGAATATCATCCTTCTCCTATCTGGAGAAGTAGAGAATGTGAAGTGACACCAATTATCATATTTGTATTAAGGATCTGGGTAAGGCTACCAAGTGTATTACTGAAGACAGGGAGTGCTAAATTTTGCTTGTTTTTTTAAGGTCATTAAATGTTCCAAATAATATTTCAAGTGAATGATTTGAATAAAAAAAATATGTGTCTTATTGAGGCCTAATCAAGGGAGAAAGATGCAGTAATCAGTGGTGTATTAACCATTAAGCAGACTAAGCATGTGCTTAGGGCACCAGACCCAAAGGGGGCACCACAAAGTTTAGAAAGAAAGAAAAAAGCAATGAAGATTTGTAAAAAAAATCTTGTATGTACAAAGGAAGGGGACACCAAGATTTGTCAGTGCTTAGGGCACCAGCGAGCCTCAATCTGCCCCTGGCAGTAAAAAAGAATTGTTTTAATTGGAGTCATTTCTAGAGGATGTTCAAATTGTGAGCTGTTAAAACAGACTTTTAATAGTACATGAATCTGTCACTCAAAAAGCTGCATAACATAGATGCTAAACTGTTTTTCCCAATGGTTCTTTCTTGAAACAAAGCCTGGAACTTATGAAAGAAGTTTTCCACTCATCCCAATAGTGTTGATATAACTTTTCAATGAACAGTTGAAACATTTTAGTTAATTCTATACTTTTTAAAGACTAGACTTGGAGGAAAAAGAAAAAAAAGAAAGAGCACTAATATTTTATATGTATTCTCCTTGCTCTCTTAATATTATATGAGTATAGACATGTCTGCAATGTTTTATACTTTGTGCAAAGTGAATATAGAGTGACTGTTACATTAGATTATGCACGACTAAGTGCTATCCATTTCAGAGATGCCAATAAAATATTGTCAGAAGATAATGGCCATCTGCTATTCCTACATAATTGCTCAGGTGAAGACATTGTTTTGGGGAAATATTCTATTGTATCTGCTATATATTTGCTTTACCAAATCCTGCTTTACCAAATGGAATGTCTGTTCCATGGCACTGAAATTTGTCCTCTACTGTATGTCTTTCTGAGATACCAGCTGGAAACTGATTATTTAAGTTGCAATTTGTAAATCACTTACAAAGCAAACTTGCACTTAATCAGGATGGCCTTGTCTTTTCCTTGAAAATGTCTGTAAGGTGTATATGGGGGGGAGGAAAAAGAAGCAGAGAAGCAATGGGTGAGGAGTACCTAATTATTTTGGTATTATAATAATCCACTCTATGACATGTAAATTTCATTATTATACAATTTAAAAGACAGTAGCAAGTAGAGGATATTATTAATTAGATCCAAAATGAGACATTGGCACCTAGCTTAGAACTGAGTTCTCAAAATGCAAAGAAGAACAAAAAAGTAGCTGTACTGATGCATAATTGAGAACCATATGAAGAAGAAGAAGAACTCTGCATCAATCATTTTAAGATTATGAATGCTGTTGCATTGTGTTCCAGAGGGTGGGTGTGAGGACCCAGGGTGGGATACAAAACAAACACAGTCACAGAAAACAGGTGAAGCCCCTTTTATTCCTTCACTTTGCTTCCAAGCTCCGAATATTCTTGATGGAAGACAAAAAACTCTCACACAAATAGTTACAAGAAGAAGGAAAAAAGCAACACAAACCAGGCAAGATAAGGGCTGGAAGACGTCCACAGATAACACATACTGGGAAGGATGCCAAACATAGAGAGAAACCATAAACTAGAGATATTTCCATGCTTTGTTTCCAGCGTTCGCCTGTACACATGTCCGACCTCTTATTCAGTTGTCATAGCTGCAGCCCATGAAGAGGATCAAGGCCCTCTCCTCCCGAGTAGACCACGTCTCTCCCTTATCCCTGCATGCCCTAGGATGGAGAGGGGGTGGGCCTGGGTCCTCCTCTGACCGCTCAGCTGGCCTCTCCCCTTCTCCAGCCTCCTCCACAACCTCCGGAGCCACACTTCCATTCCATGCCGGCTGTTCCTCCTCTCCCTCAGGGTCATTCTGCACCAGGGGCATGACAGTGGGAACAGTGGCATGACAACAGGAAAGTCTCTCTTTTTGGGTTGTGATACCAGATGGTCTCTGTCTCAAAGTATGCCTCCCCTGCTGCATCCTATAAGATGGGCAAATATCACTGGGAAGAAGCTCCATGCCATGGAAAGGCTACATATGATAGATATATATGAAAGTAGGAACTGAGAGATTGCCAACAGTTCGTGTTTGGCTCCAGTGAACAGTGACAATGGGAGAATCAGGGATGAATTTGGGTGAAAAATGTACAATACCCTGAATGTGTATTGTGCATTGGCGGAATTTGCATTATGACATCCCAATGCATGCTTTATAACTTTTCTCTCAGCAATCACTGAAGATGTCAATGCATAATGAATATACACGTATGTACAAATTCAGATATTTGGCATTGACTGCTGAAGAATAAAGTATTTACATGCTTGACAGATCAGTATTTGAAAAATATGCTGAAGACATTTCCATGATCATGTGGCCAGCATGACTATACACTGAGGCATATGGAACACTGTTACCTTCCCACCAAGGTGGTACCTATTAACCTACTTGCATTTGCATGCTTTTGAACTGCTAGATGGGCAGGAGCTGGGACTTGTTATGGGACCTCACCCCATCACACAGTGCTCGGGTCTCAAACCTTGACTGTTCCAGCTGACAATCTTTGTGTCTTTAACCTCTGAACCATCGTGTCCCCTTAAACACTTAGCCATTGTGACCCCCAATTAGAAACATATTTACTGCTAAATCTGAATTAGGTTGTCCACAAATATTTAAAAAAATATAGAGAGAACAGCTGTCTCATCAGCCCCTACTTTTCAATGAGTAGTTTTATCATATCTAATCAAACTTTATTGAGAAAAATCACTATGATTACATGGGAAGACATTCCTCACTTTAAATGTCATAGCTTGAGAAGCAATCTCACATCTGTTCTAAGTTCCATGCATTGCTTATTTTTGTTCTGTGTCCCCCAGTTATCTTTACTAAGACTGAACATAATGTTCCTGGTTTGCTATCACCAGTTCCTATTGTATTGCCTATTTTTTAGACTATAAGTCAATTTGTTTTATCCAGGCAACATGAAAATGGAAAACATCTATTAGTTGATTAATCTAGGGAAAGTCAATAGAATTAAATTAGATGCATTAAGTCTTACTCCTATAAATCAGATGTAATATAAACAACAATCATTTTATCTATCTTATCATTCAGAATAGAAAAATGCTGCATTCCAATTATAGTCCAAAAAAAGGAAGATAGAGATTAAATTGTAAGACTTTTTGTGTTGTGGTTCATAGTTTTGACTGTACATTATTTTTCTGCTAAGTGTTTATACAGTGCTTTGAAAATTCAGAATGCTTAAGACCTATTTGGCATAAATATCCCCTCACACAGCTAACAAAATGGACGGGGTGGGAGTGAGGGATCAGATCTGCTAAGCATGACCTGGGAAGCAGTCCCCTAGCTAGTGACACACTCATGACAGCTGCTACTTGTTCTTTGTTTAAAAGGATGGATAGAGCCCACAGAAATTGTTGAAGGTTACCTATTGAATTCATCATAATGATTATGAAATTCAAACAAAGGATTTTCCTTGACTAAAATATTGTAATTCGTGCATTAGCATATTTACAACACCTGCAGATATTGTCTATCACTATTCCTACATATGTTATATTGCTCAATCTTTTTAAAAAGTAAAAAAAACCCATTTTAAAAGTACATAAAATGATTGCAGAACAAACCTTCATTGTATGTATGCATAGTATTAGGGCCAATCCTGGATGATTAATATACTTTTCATCCAAAATCCAGTTTATTGCCACTTTCATCATTCCAAAATGAGAATATGCCAACTAGCTTTCAGACTGGCATCTAGTTCAATATTTCTCTCTCACCTAAATCATTTATTTAAAATTGTGTGGAACAGTGTTCCTGGCATTCAGACTGACACGAAACTGATAAAAATGCTATGCACATTTTCCTTCATTAATCTCATTCAAGCTCTCCATTGCATTAGTAAAATAGTAACATATGTCCAAATGGAAGGAAACGTCTATGGCCTGCAGCATTTCACTAAAGCAAAAAGCAAACAGCAAAAACAACAAAACCCTATCTGCAAAAACCATGCATCACAAGAATATTTATAAAGGTAAAAGATATAAAGACAAATTCTACTATGATTGCAATTCTATACATACCTACTTAGAAGCATTACAACAGTCAATTGCTTCAAAGTCTGTATCTATAGACATATAGAAGCATACTTTAATGCTGTTTATCTTTAGAAGCAAAAATAGCAGTTTATTATTTACATATAGTTTGTCTAGCTCTCCTGATTTTTTGCTTACTTTGAGAAAAGAACCAAACAGAGACACCAACAAGCAACACTTTTTTTTTTCATTTTACTCTTTGCAGACTAAGATTTCCAACATACAGGATGAATACTCAGAATGGAACAAGTACTCCTGATCTATCATTATTTGCTCAAAATCCCTCCGAGATCTTATATCACCCCAGAGCAATTATACACTAGCATTTTCTTGCTAGCTAGAATAAGAGAGGAACCTCATTAATGTCCTCTGTGTTTGCTATTATGCTCAGCTGTAGGGAGTTTAATAAAAGTCTCTCTCAGGCAATGATTAGCTTGTACCATGTGTGTGTGTGTGTGTGTGTACACATGCATGCTACAGAGAGGCAAAATAAACATATCCAGATGGTTCCTTTTAAATTATTGAAGAAGAAAGCAAGACTGGAGAGGGAGATTAAACAACAGAACAAAATCTATTTTGAGAATTTAACATTAATTTTTGCGAATCTATTTTAAGGGATTCAATTCTCATTGAATTGAAATTCGCTACCCCAAGAATGACAACCTGGAGTCAACTATATTGAATCCAGATTGCTATGCTTTCACTATCCTTTCAATTCATTAAATTCAATTCATTATCCTTTCATTTCATTAAATCAAGGAATTGTGTGAAACTGGAGAATTTACAGTCAAGTTGTCAATAATCCGACCTGTGGCTCAGTTTGGCAGTTTCACATTGAACTGAACAATTTGTCTGTCTGGTCTCTTTGGGAGTAGCTCCAAGACTCTATGGGAATATAAGACTTAGTTATTGCCCATAATCTTTTAAATCTTCCAAAGATAGAGGCTCCTAAGAAGAGTATGATAAAATAACTATTGCATCTACGCTTAATTTGTTCCTTAATCCTGGTAGAGATGAGCAAAAAAAGATCATATCCAGATAACCAAAGGACTGAGATACTCTAAATATAATCTCAATGTAAAATTCTCTTTAAAAAAGGACAAAAGAATGAAAGTCGTAAGAACTGAAGAAGGGTGTTTCCATGTTCATCTTTCCTGGAGAGTCATCTTTATTCTAACACAATTTCTGAGTCTGATGATTTCAAGATGCTACCCGATGTTTTTACTACATAAACTAATACAGCTCTTCTGCTATACAGTTTGCCCAGCACTAAAACCCACAGCTGGCTGTCATACTGTATCTCATGGCATATTACAAAGGTACCAGAGGAATGGCCACCACCATCACTGTCACAGTGAAATAGTAGCCCTTCTGACATCTGGAAATGCATTGGATGTATTTTACCATTTGAACAAGCAAGGAAAGTTATATTTGTACCTTTCTTAAATTTGTAATACTCATGTTTTCTGTGAATACTGAAAAGAAAATGTTTATTATGATTTAAGCAAAACAGAAATCCATTTTCAACTACTTGAATTCAACATGTCTTGAAACATGAATCCTATGTATATATTAAGGAGTGCATTAATATTCCCAGGAGGGATTTCAAAATAGACATGTTTGTTTCTGTGACTGGAAATACTGTGACAAGGTCATGCTGATATTTAATTACTGTTGTCCTGTAGCCCACTGAAGTTGGCAAACTGCATCTCGCCCTTTAAGAGTTGTGACACCATTTATTCTATTCTTTTTAAAAATCACACAATCTGCCTTATTTAAATCACACTGTGGAGAGGTGGAAGAAGAAAATACAGAGAACTGTTAGAAAGAAATTTTGGACAGTGTTTCACAGGAAACTGATTGCTCTCCTACAGAGATATGCTCACTCATTATGCTTCTTTAACAGCATCTCCAGAAAGGTTGTTATTAATTGATCCATGGGCGTTCCCTTTTAAAACTCCACAAGTCAAAGAAAGTTGTAGGAGAATCTCTACTCCAGTGATGGCCAACTTTCTGTGTATTTTACAAATGTGTTTAAAATATAGGTCCCAGTGTTATTTCCTTGAGTTTTGCAAACAGAGGTTTGGGCCATTCAGAATTTGTTGTACTTCTGTCTGTCTAACGAGAGCTAGTGATAACAGGACCCTTATTTTTTTTTACAAGTCAAGAATTGTTTTCTCTAGTAAAGATGGCGATGATAGTTATGCATTCAGTAGGTGATTCTACCAGCCTGTCTCTCCACTTCTTCCTATCTTGGACTACTACTTTATAGTTTTTCTATGCTCTGGCTGGTATCAGTTTGATAGTATCCAGCCACCATATTCTTTGATGGCGTGGTTTCCCTTTACTGCTAACTCTTGCAAACATATTTGCTTTCTCCAGTGAATTCCCCCACATGACATGGTCAAAGTAAGTGAGACGCAATTTCATGATTTTGCCGTCTAGTGTTATGCACTCCAGTATATTTTTAGTCACCTTTCCTGTCCAAGGAATACGTTCTCCATCACCACAGCTCAAATGAGTCCATTTTCTTCCTCTCTTGCTTTTTTATGTAAAGCTAATACAGGTAGTCCTTCCTTGATGGCTGTTCACAATTATAACAGTGATGAAAATGTAATAATTTTATGATCAATTCTCACCAGCTTTGCAGGTCCATGCATCAAAGGAAAACTGAAATAAGACTGTAATCACAGTTGCAGTTTCACTTAGGTGACCATTTCACTCAACAGCTGATTTGCTAGTTCCAATTATGGTTGCTAAACAAGACTACATATACTGAAAATCTTTAATTCTCCAAAATTCCTGATCAAAGGTATTTCATATAGTCTGATCACAACCAGTTCTTCCTTTTCTTGAATGGGTCTTGGGGCAGGGTTATTTCATGTTCAGGTATTATTAAAAGCTTATTTGCTTCAATTCTTCATTTTTGAAATAAAATTGCTACAACACATTTCCTTCTGTTTCCTTTATCATCTTTTCTTTCTTCATAAATATTTTAAATTAGAACAAGAAACGCTGCCCCAAGTACTTTCCACTGTGTTTGCTTTTCCTTTTCTTCCATCTTGCACATGGTCCCAATGCAAGGAAAATGAACATTTCAGATAAGCATCCTCTCCACCTTCATGCTAAATGCTGTTTGTGTTACCCTTGGAAATAAATAAATTTCAAAAGATTACATGCATTCTTAGCAACCAGTCGAAAATTAGCCAATAAGCACCTTTTTATGTTCCTGAATATAGATGATCTGACAGCCTTTTCAGGAACCCTATTGAGCCTGAAGGGAATCCTTCCAGCCATCACTTCCTACTAGTCATTAATCATCCAATCAAAATTGATACTCTTCACCCAGAACTCTAAATTTACAAATGAAATTTGAACATTAATCATACACAATAGGTGAAACTTTTTAAAATATCCATGGTCTGTTTTCCAAGAACCTAGTTCATGGAAGGGATAGTTGAAAAATATAACAGAGATTGCTTAGAGACCCCAGTGTGGTTTTCTTAGATTTTATAGGACCACAGGGAGACAGCATTTATCAGCAACCCTAAGGATATTTAATACTAAAGCCAGAGCTCTATGGTGTTAGCTCTGCAGTTATAAGGATCACAATTCATTAGAAAAGATCGATGTTTTTAATAATTATGCTGTCCATTGTATGTAGGCTATCCAGTAGAGGATTACACCTGGAGTTTGGATTGCAAAACATCAAGGTTATAGTTTGGCGATGTGCCTTTATTGATTGGCTAAAATGATAAATCTCTCAAAGAAAGATTTGTAAGAAGAGGACCCTTCCAGAGCAAAAAAAAAAAAAAAAAGCACATTACACTACCAAAAGGTTTTATTTTATTTTTGTATTTATTTACTTTGATTTGTCAATCACTTACAAGATAATAGGTATAAGTATATACATAGTTATGAATACATGAAATGGGTACATATAAGAAAAATAAAAGAAACAATAGGACAGGGACGGTAGGCACGTTGGTGCGCTTATGCACGCCCCCTACAGACCTCTTAGGAAAGGAGTGAGGTCAATAGTAGACAGTCTAAGGTTAAAGTTTTTGGGGTTTGGGGAAGAAACCACAGAGTCAGGCAGAATATTCCAGACGTTGACCACTCTGTTGCTGAAGTCGTATTTCCTGCAATCAAGTTTGGTGTGGTTAAGCTTGAGTTTGTATTTATTGTGTGCTCTTGTGTTGTTATGGTTGAAGCTAAGTCATTGCAGGTAAGTCATTGCAATGTTTGATTTTATATACCATACTTAGATCAGACCGAAGACGGCATAATTCAAGGTTTTCTAGGTCTAGAATTTCAAGTCTGGTGGCATAAGGTATTCTACAACGAGTAGAGGAGTGGAGAACTCTTCTTGTGAAATATTTCTGGACTTTCTCAACTGTGCTAATATCAGATACGTAATGTGGGTTCCAGACTGATGAGCTGTATTTGAGGATTGGTCTAGCAAATGTTTTGTATGCTCTAGTTAGTAGTGTGATATTACCAGAGAAAAAGCTATGTAGGATTAGGTTAACAACTCTTAACGCCTTTTTGGCTATGTAGTTACAGTGGGCTCTACCACTTAGATCATTTGAGATGAGTACTCCAAGATCCTTGACAGAGTTTGGATCATCAACAAGGTCTTGACTATTCAGCCTGTATTTTGTTTTCTGATTTTTTTTGCCAATATGTAAGATAGAACATTTATTTGTTGAGATTTGAAGTTGCCATTTGTTTGACCATTCTGATACATAGTCAAGATCTTTTTGAAGGGTGGCAGTATTGTCTGTGGTATTGAACAGCTTTACATCATCAGCGAAGATAACGCAGTTGCTCTTAATACGATCACAGAGGTCATTTATGTAGAGTATGAAGAGAGTTGGTCCTAGAACACTGCCTTGGGGGACACCACTGTTGAGATTTTGAAATAGTTTCTCTTCAACAGTCCAATCTGGTATTCTTCCAACATCTCCTGTTGTAAATCATCACACTTATTGCTGGTTTTCATATATATTGCATTGATTTTTTTTTAATATATATTGTATTGCAGTGGGATCAGATTGGATTCTGCAAATAGTTACGGATTAACTACATCAGGATTACATTTTTATTAGTCCTACCAACAAGCTTTACAGGCTCTAATGTTTAAATAAAGGTTTCTGAATTATTACTTCTGACAAGTTATATACAGTTGCATTCAAAATATACCTAGAATTAGCAGCATGTGGTACATTCATCTGAAAGGTGATATTATAATGGCAGCAATATAATGTTAGTCAGATCTATGATAAGAGCTCAATCATCTTTCTACCATTTGCTTATTTACAATACACCCTGCAATTTAATTTGAGTGACTTGAATTTATGAAATTATGATCTTAATATTGGCAACAAGTCAAAACTAATTTGAAACATGAATTTGAGCATAAGCTAAAATTTATTGTCACATAATCTTGTTATCACAGCTCCTTTACCAGCACAAATTCTATTCATGTATTGTAGATTTGCAGCAATAGGAAATTTAATGTTTTAATACAATGATCTGGCAGATAATACTTTAAGCAGCATTGTGCAAACTGAGCTCCCCTCCCCCCCCCCCTTTTTTTTTTTTTTTCTATTTGTTTAATGTTCTGGAGGGAAATTTCCTAAGTGTAGCATTAGTAATTCAGTTTGGGATGTTGGTGCCTGAAAGCCTCTTAAGGACGTTTTTCTGTAAAAATGAACGTGATTTATGGTTTTGATTATTTGATTGGATAATTTACAGAAACAAGAGAATCAAGATGTAACCTTAGAAAGATTAAAATATATTTCTACTTATAACTGTTGTTAAAAAATGGATTCAGAAGCCATTTTTTAATATATTTTTTTCTATTTTTCTTAAACTTTTTTTCTTTTCCTGCAGTTTTTTCCTTTTTTGTTGATTCCTTTTTTCTTCCTTACTTCCTTTTATATTAGTTATCTTCTTGTTTAAAAGTTTTAAACACACACACACACACACACACACACACACACATATATATATATATATAATATATATATATATATATATATATATATATATATATATATATATATATATATATATATATATATATATATATATATATATATTTTTCTTAAGTTTTCAGTGGTACTTACATGTATGGTGTATTCAGTTTTGTTCGGGTATTTTCCAACATCATTATAGTTGTGCTTTTAAAGTTGTAGCAATGTTTCGGTAGAATCTCATCTGCCATCATCAGGCATCATCAGACGAACACTATACAGAAGCTTGATGATGACAGATGAGATTCTGCCGAAATGTTGCTACAACTTTAAAAGCACAACTACAATATTGGCAGTCCCTCAGTGACCTTCTCTGAGCATACAAACTAAGTGAGGCTGGTTGGGATTCAGATGGATGATACTTCCATACAGCTGCACAATGTGAATTTAGCCCCACCTGTTTTTTATGTGCATCACACTAAAATGGATCTCTGATTGTATCATTGCAGGTGCCATCTTGACTTTTTAAACCATATCTGGAGACATTTCTACCTTTCCATTCTGCTGCCAAGAGAACTTCATGGAACTTCATGGAATGGAACTCACTATTGCATATCCAAGCAGATAACAAGACCTGGCAGTGGTTAAAAGCAGAAAAGCTAAGAAAGAGACTGAGGACTTAATCCTGGCTGCGTAAGAACTTAGGAACAAATATATACTGGTACAAACCCAGAATTGAGAAGATAGCAGCAGATATCAAATGCCACTTCTGCAAAGAAGCTGAAGAAACAGTTACCTTCAGCAAGAAGATTGCACACACTGATTACAAACAATGTTATGACAAACAATGGTTCAATGGAAAATCTGCAAGAAATCCCATTTGCCTGTAAGCAAGAACCAGTGGGGCACAAAACAGACAAAGTAATTGAAAGTTAAGAAGCTAAAGTGCTCTGGGATTTTAGAATTCAAACAGACAAGCATCTGTTGTTAAGACCTCAGACTTAACAACTGTCGATAAGAAAGACAAAAAAAGTCTACATAGCTGATGTGGCAGTACCTGGAGACAGCAGGTATTACAAATAATGTACAAAATTTTGCTACTTTTAGAAGAATAAATTTATCTTGATTATTTAACAGATGGTGCAGATAAAAGCTATCAGAACACCCTGGAAATTTAAATAAAAGAAACATAATCAACTCATGGTGAATGTCGCTGTAGAACATGCAGAAGATTGTGTTTTCTTTGGTATCCATATCACAGGGGCAGTACTGGGTTTCCTATGGGATTTTCCTGTATTGTGTTTCCAGGACTCCTATGGGAAGAACTGAAAACAACTGGAACACCATCAGCATTGACAAAATCACCATCCATCAATTGCAAAAGGCAGCTTTACCCAGCTTTACTTCAGCTTTACTTACATCCGGTGACAATATCTTCAATGCCATCAAACAACAACATCTGCCTATCCTAACTCCTTGAGAAGGGCTTGAAAAGTAGATAAAAATATCAAATCCAGTCTAAACCTCCAACTGTGCCATGAATTATAAAAAAAACCATTTACTCTTCAGACTCTCTTCAGATGGTATTTGAAGCTTCTTCAGGTGTAGACAGTAAAGATGACCTTGATGGATATGACACCACACAGAGGAAGTATCTAGCAGTAGGAGCAGTTTAATAAGAAAACTGGAGTCTATACATTATTAAGCAACCAAGAAAGTTGAGTACTTCCCTTCACAGGATGTGTTCAAGTAGAGGCCAGGCAGTTTCTGTTAATCATTACTTTCAGTGTGGATTCCCACACTGATAAAAGGGTGGGATTTGTTGGTTTAATTAGTACAGCTCTAAAGTGATCTGGATTCTAAGGGGAAAAGATGATTGAAAGCACAGCAACATTCTCCTTGAAGAAGTCATTTATTTTCCTGGCCTCCTGAAGCTGAGTTTATGCAATCCCAGAAAGATATGTACTTGGTATAAGGAGGTGCCAACAGGTGCTAAGTGAGCACCCAGTGTGCTGAGAATAACTTATTCTCTCTCCAGTCAAGATTGCTACACAGCTCTTCCGAATAGTTTCTTCCAGTTCTATGAAGCGAATCACATAATGAGCATTTTTAGCTCATTCAGATTCACAGTGGCTTGCTTCAGACTTGCTCTAGTAATTAAAAAGTATTATGATTTCTCAAGTATTTTGTCCAAAAGTTCCTGCCTAAAGTTTCACTATGATGTAGGGAAAAAATATCTTATATCACTGTCAATCACCTTTATTTACTAAATGTATGTTCCCTTTTTCTTGAGGGAGGGGTTCCCCCATTTGAGCCCACAAACCTAAATCCAACCATATAAATCTAAAACCATCTCTTATCTATTGGACCGGACAGAATATGTGCCTACTTCTTTAAAAAGCTACCCACTGCCATAGCTGAACCTCTAAGCATAATCTTTGAAAAATCTTTCAGGACCAGCTCCTTGCCAAAACTATGGTCACAAGCCACGGTCATCCCCATCTTCAAAAAGGGAGACCCCAGCCTAGTTGAAAATTACAGACCAATCTCTTTATGCTGCGTTACCTGTAAAGGCATGGAATCAATTATTAAGCAATCCATCATCCTCCACTTAGAAACAAACAACCTACTCTCTAATAAACAATTTGGTTTTAGGAAAAAAACTATCCTCTTACACTGCAAAAACATATGGACTACACAACTTGATCAGGGCAAAGCAATAGACGCAATCTACATAGACTTCTGTAAGCCTTTGATTCAGTGGTACACGACAAACTACTCCTAAAACTAAAATCTTATGGTATCTCTGGACAACTGGATAACGGGATAGAAGCATTCCTGTCAAACAGACAACAAATGGTCAAAATTGGGAACGTCCTATCAAATTCTGTACCTGTCAACAGTGGTGTCCCCCAAGGCAGTGTTCTAGGATCAACTCTTTTCATACTCTACATAAATGACCTCTGTGATCATATCAAGAGCAACTGTGTTCTCTTCGCTGATGATGTAAAGCTATTCAATACCACAGACAATACTGCTACCCTTCAAAAAGACCTTGACTATGTATCAGAATGGTCAAATAAATGGCAACTTCAAACCTCAACAAATAAATGCTCTGTCCTACATATTGGCAAAAAAATAATAATCAGAAAATAAAATACAGGCTGAATAGTCAAGACCTTGTTGATGATCCAAACTCTGTCAAGGATCTTAGAATACTCATCTCAAATGATCTAAGTGCTAGAGCCCACTGTAACTACATAGCCAAAAAGGTGTTAAGAGTTGTTAACCTAATCTTACATAGCTTTTTCTCTGGTAATATTACACTAATAACTAGAGCATACAAAACATTTGCTAGACCAATCCTCGAATACAGCTCATCAGTCTGGAACCCACATTATGTATCTGATATTAACACAGTTGAGAAAGTCCAGAAATATTTCACAAGAAGAATTCTCCACTCCTCTACTCATTGTAGAATACCTTATGCCACCAGACTCGAAATTCTAGACCTAGAAAATCTAGAACTACACCACCTTCGGTCCGATCTAAGTATAGTATATAAAATCATACATTGCAATGTCCTACCTGTCAATGAATACTTCAGCTTCAACCATAACAACACAAGAGCGCACAATAGATACAAACTCAAGGTTAATTGCACCAAACTTGATTGCAAGAAATACGACTTCAGCAACAGAGTGGTCAATGTCTGGAATAACTCTACCTGACTCTGTGGTTTTTTCCCAAACCCCAAAAAATTAAACCTTAGACTGTTTACTATTAACCTCACCCCTTTCCTAAGAGGTCTGTAGGGGGCGTGCATATGCGCACCAATGTGCCTACCATCCCTGTCCTATTGTTTCTTTTATGTTTTTATTTTTCTTATATGTATCCATGTATTTCTATGTTTTTACTTATACCTATTATGTTGTAAGCAATTGACAAATTAAAAAAAAGTTGGACTGAGGGGAAATAACTGTTTCAAAACAACTTGGTCAAGCGGAGACATGAACTTTATTCTCCCTAGTTTAGCTTCAGCCAAGTTGGCTCTCTGTTGCTTGTCTCTTGGTTCAAAAAGTAAGAAAAGTGAAAATTGCCTGAGGGGACTGGTAGAAAAAAGTCTGGGACATTATGAGGGATGGAAAAGCAGTTTCTGAGCTCTCAGTTTGAAGGAGTCCCAGTATGAGCCAAATTCTTTCTTTTCAAAAATGTCACATTTCCTAGTTAATTTGAAGCAAACTTGGAGCATATCACACATTTCTAACTTCAAAAGTGACCATGCTGTGTCTAACGGAAAGCTGTGTTAATATTACTGATCATTTCCCCAATCTTCTGAGGAACCATGACATTGGAAGGAATGTGATTTGAAAATTACTGGCTTTCATATATAACACTTCCACCTTCTTCGTCTGCTACAAAATGGTGAGGGATGAAAGGCTATAGCTTTCAAACACCTTTTTAAAAGTTGGCAGAGAATTGAATGTGGAAAGCATCCATTTAAGTGCCTTGTCAATACTGTACCAAATCTCTTATCACTATCTCCACCGTAATCAAGAAAAGATAAATTGAAAATGATTTTTCTTGTTGCTTTAGTTTTAATACATTATGTTAAGTTGAAGACTGCCAGTGACATGCCTTTAAGAGAACATTTTCAATTACAGGAAAAGCTATCGTTTTCAACCCATATCAGTTACAACCTTCAATTCAATGCAGCAAGGGCTACATTATCAAAGAATATCCGTCCAGAAAGCCCCAGCTCCAGTGAACACCATCGTCTGCAGAAGCAGAGTTGATAGTGGTTAATAATGTATCACTTTTAATTGTGCTGTTGGAAGCTGTTATAAACCACCTAAAACAGAAGGTAAACGAGGAAGGTTACAGTTAAATAGTAAAGCTTTATAGTAAAGCTAAAGAAAAGCATAGAATCCTACTTCTTTCCATCATGCCAGGATGAGGGAGCTCATCAAAAATTAACAATTATGCCACTGCTCTATAGAATCTTCTTTAAATTAGCAAAGGTGTGTGCGTGCGTGTGTGTGTGTGTGTGTGTGTGTGTGTGCAGTAATCACTGGAATCCTACAGTACAAAGAAAAGGAATGCAAACCTTCATGTTGACTATGATTTCAGATAAAACTTCCTTCCCTTACAAGGAAATTAGCATAAGGAATTACAACCTCCCATGAGATGTGATTACCCCCTTCCCTCCTGACATGTAACATCTATTTTTAAAATCTAATGTGATTGCTAAGTACACACGATTGTGTTTAAACCTCACCCTGAAGCTACTCACGAGCAGTCATGTATGTTTGCCCTAGTCTTGTGCCTTGTGAAGGTTCTTGTCATTTGAACAAGACACAACTGTTTTAGCCACTTCTTCCTAATTGGGCATCTCCTGGATTTAGCCTTCACAAGTAGGCTGTCTCTACTTTATCAGTGGGCAAAAGAACCCCAGAAGGTGTGTTTGAGCTTCTCTATGGACTGAAACCCAGCAAGGAAGCTTCAGTTGTCTCCATTTATCAGAGCAGAAGCCAAAAGAAGAGAGCATGAACTTTACATGGGTTTATTCTTCTCCACTAACACTCTGCAGCTTTGTGTTAGTATAAGAGACCTCTCTGACCCTTTGCCTCTCAAGGGCAACAAGAGTCATCATAGCAGCATTTGTACTTCTCTGGAGAATCCAGAGAAAAACAACAGAAAACAGGATGCATGGAAATGCATGGAAGGCTCTCAAGATATAAAGGATAAATGGGCAGACAGTTTCTGTGTGTGCAACTCATACCACCAAAAATCTATGGGTAGATATTATTGAAGTTTATACATCTTATAAATATAGGGCATGTACACACGACATACGTACACACCCATGAAACTGGAATGATGGGTAGCATCTTTCTTATGCATTGTCCTTTTATTACACATGCCCTGTGAACTCCAACTTAATTCTACTAAATTGAGGTTAGTTATATTTCTCATCCCAGAAAAACTGATAGTAAGCTCATTAAGCAGCAGTAAGATTATGTATAGCTCAAAACTGAAAATTGCAAGAGGCTGTAAAAATGTCACGCTGCATTCATAAATGTGAGATGTAGCAGCCAAGACTTAGTTGAATGAATTTAAGTAACAAATCAAGATTTTGAATATACTGTATGAGTCCCATTTCTAATGAACCTAGACTATACGAGTGGTTGGACTAGATTCATAAAAGCAAAAGGACATATGCCATACACAAAATTACAAACATGGATGAGAGTGGGGAAGTACATCAACAATAGAATTTAAATCATAATTTTTCATTTGAGACTAGAAACTTAGTACAATATATTGTGTTGTCCTCCTTGCATTTTGTTGCCTTTCTTTTGATTTTTTTAAAACAGATCACATTCAGATGCTGACAGCTTAGTCTGATATGTTCTGTTAAATATATAAATGAATGGGTTTGAGATCTTACGTTCAAAAGACAGAATCTGTATAATATTTTTTTTGATAACTTACTAGTGACTGAAGATTGTTCTATTCTATATATATGTATATGTATATATATATTTATACATTTGTGTATGTATAATTACATTCTTATTCAATGAGGCTTCAGTTAAAGTGAGATCATAGGTGTTTGTTTAAAAGCCTGCCGACATTAGAATGACATGGCATACATTAAATTGTTGCACAACTAAGCTCTGTGATGACATCATAATGAGTATGATGTCATTGCCCCTGCCCCACACATCTATCCAGCATAATAAGGGATGTTGAATGCTTTGTATTTTGATTCTAAAGAGGTTCTTTGGCGCATACAGGAGTGTCTATGGAAGTAAGGCATTCTTATAGGCAAACTCATAGCCTCTGCGTAGTCAAGAGGACTGCTAGTCAAGGATCTCCCACACATAAAAAGCACATCTTTTCTAAGAAGTTATCCTTAATGAATGAAAAACTAAAGTTAGTGAGTCCAACTTCATCTTCATCTTTTATTTGTATTCAAACATATTGAGTAGAACTTTTAACTGATTTATTCTGATTTAGATGATTCCTGTTATCTAAAATATATATTTTTTTCCTATTTACCAGAGCTGGTGGCATTAAGAAATCTTTAAATATTCTAGTAGATATCTCAATAATGGAAAATATAGATAAGCATAATGGAAAAATACAGATAAGTTAAAAAAAGTAATGAATCAGAATATTAACACTACACACATACACATATATTGGGAAATAGCTTATTCGTGGAAAGGGAAAAAAGTATTATCAAACAGAACTAAAGACAGATTTTTAAAGAAGCAAAAAAAAAAAAAAAATGATGCCAGAAGACTGATAGATCAGATGACAGAAAAATGCAAAGTGAAAAGATCTTTGCCATTGGCATAGGAGGCAGGAAAAGGAGGCAGCTGTGATTTTGAATTATATCTCCAGTAATGTCACATTTTAAGAGGAGAGGAGAGGAGAGGAGAGAAGAAGAGCTTTATTGGCCAAGGGTAATTGGACACACAAGGAATTTGTCTCCAGTGCATAAGTTCACAGTATACATATAAACAGCAAGAAATAGGCCATAGGTCATAAATCATAGATACAATCATTAATCTTAAATTACAAACAACAATTGATAAATCATAAGAAACCAACAGGAGAAGATTGTAAGAAAGATGAGAAAAGATGTGAAATGAGACAGTGCTGTGGGAATTAAGTGTTCAGCAGACTTTATGCTTAGTTATTTTCGCATGCAATGCTATATAGTGGCATCCTGAGGGGAGAAGTTGAAATAGATTATGACTAGGATGTGAGGGGTCTGTAGATATTTTCTTAGCTTTCTTTCTGGTTTGTGCAGTATACAGAGCCTCAATAGAAAGTAGGCTGGTTGCAGGTTGGTTTGTTTTTTCTGTAGTTCCAACTATCCATTGAAGTCTGTAGGTGTCCTGTCTGGTTGCTGTTCCAAACTAGACAGTTGAGCTTCAAATGACAGACTCAATAATTCCTCTGTAAAATTTATCAGCAGATTTTTGGGCAATCTGAGCTTCCTGAGTTGATGCAGGAATAACATTCTTTCTTATGCCTTTTAATGATGGTTCTAATGTTAGGTGTCTCTTTCAAGTTGGAAATAACAGAAGTAGAAACTTGAATGATTTTTTTTGTTGATACTATATTGCCTAATATTGTAAAAGATGGTAGAATAGAAGGGATTATTCTAAAATCTACTATATTCTCTACAGTTTTAAGAGTGTCCAGCTCCAGATTGTTCTGGCTACATCACAGGACCAGTTGATCTTGTCTACAGGTGAAACTCAAAAAATTAGAATATCGTGCAAAAGTTCATTTATTTCAGTAATGCAACTTAAAAGGTGAAACTAATATATGAGATAGACTCATTACATGCAAAGCAAGATAGTTCAAGCCGTGATGTGTCATAATTGAGATGATTATGGCTTACAGCTCATGAAACCCCAAATCCACAATCTCAGAAAATTAGAATATTGTGAAAAGATTCAATATTCTAGGCTCAAAGTCTCCCACTCTAATCAGCTAATTAAGCCATAACACCTGCAAAGGGTTCCTGAGCCTTTAAATGGTCTCTCAGTCTGGTTCAGTAGGAATCACAATCATGGGAAAGACTGCTGACCTGACAGTTGTGCAGAAAGCCATCATTGACACCCTCCATAAGGAGGGAAAGCCTCAAAAGGTAATTGCAAAAGAAGTTGGATGTTCTCAAAGTGCTGTATCAAAGCACATTAATAGAAAGTTATGTGGAAGGGGAAAGTGTGGAAGAAAAAGGTGCACAAGCAGCAGGGATGACTGCAGCCTGGAGAGGATTGTCAGGAAAAGGCCATTCAAAAGTGTTGGGGACTTTCACAAGAAGTAGACTGAGGCTGGAATCAGTGCATCAAGAGCCACCACACACAGACGGATCCTGGACATGGGCTTCAAATGTCTTATTCCTCTTGTCAAGCCGCTCCTGATCAACAAACAACATCAGAAGCGTCTTACTGGGCTAAAGAAAAACAGAAGTGGTCTGTTGCTCAGTGGTCCAAAGTCCTCTTTTCTGATGAGAGCAACTTTTGCATCTCATTTGGAAACCAAGGACCCAGAGTCTGGAGGAAGAATGGAGAGGCACACACTGCAAGATGCTTGAAGTCCAGTGTGAAGTTTCCACAGTCTGTGTTGATTTGGGGAGCCATGTCATCTGCTGGTGTTGGTCCACTGTGCTTCATTAAGTCCAGAGTCAATGGGGATGCTGACTTAATTTTCCAGCAGGACTTGGCACCTGCCCACACTGCCAAAAGCACTAAAACCTGGTTCAGTGACCGTGGGATTACTGTGCTTGACTGGCCAGCAAACTCGCCTGACCTGAACCCCATAGAGAATTTATGGGCCATTGCAGAGAGAAGGATAAGAGACATGAGACTGAACAATGCAGAAGAGCTGAAGGCCGCTCTTGAAGCATCCTGGTCTTCCATAACACCTCAGCAGTGCCACAGGCTGATAGCTTCCATGCCACGCCTCATTGAGACAGTAATTGTTGCAAAAGTGGCCCAAACCAAGTACTGAGTACATATGCATGCTTATACTTTGCAGAGGTCTGATATTGTTCTATGTACAATCCTTGTTTTATTGATGGCATGTAATCTAATTTTCTGAGATTGTGGATTTGGGGTTTTCATGAGCTGTAAGCCATCATCATCACAATTATGACAAATCACGGCTTGAACTATCTTGCTTTGCATGTAATGAGTCTATCTCATATATAAGTTTCACTACTGAAATATAAGTTGCATTACTGAAATAAATGAACTTTTGTACGATATTCTAATTTTTTGAGTTTCACCTGTATATGCAGTCATCATCATCTCAAATGAGACCAATGGCGGTTGTATCATCTGTAAACTTTCATACTTTAACAGAGGGATCCTTCAAGATGCAATCATTGGTATAGAGAGAGAGGAGTGATGGAGAGAGCACACAGCCCTGGAGGGCTCCTGTACTAATTAAATGTTTGTGTGATTTTCCCTGGCTTCACCTGCTGATTTTTATTCATTTGAAAGCTTATAATCCATCCACAAATGTGGTTAGTCCTAGCTAGCTGAGTCTGTTTAGAGAGGAGGATTTCAGGAATGATGGCGTTGAATGCTGAGCTCAAGTCTACACAAAGATCCTTACATAGTTCTTTGGGGATATATAACTGCAGTACTGTGCTACAGAATGCAGATCCTACTCTTTTGCTACTTTAGTACAGATTAATTTGCAATGGCATTATTTGTGATTTTCAGAGTGGTAGCCAAAAAATTCCTACCCCCTAAGACTGCCCTTCATATGCAGTAAGTGTAGTTTTGGTGTGTTTATCATTTGATTACTCATTCCATGATAATTTAGTCCTTGAAAAGAATGTGACAGCCATTCACAACTCTACTATTTGATGCTGAAGTTACCAAGAACTAAACATTTATTTTGAATCAACCCATGGATGTACATAAAAATATACTAAACTTCCCAAATAATCTCACTCATAGTAACTTTATTTAGAATGCCAGTTGTAAATAGTATACATTGTTTTATTTGTTCAGAAGTAATTCTCTTCCTCCTGAAACAAGCAAACCTTAACATATTTAGCCTAATGAAGGCTCAGGGGTGTCATGATAACTGTTTTCCAATATTTGAAGGGCTGTCACAAGGAAGAAGGCATTGATTTATAGCACCTGAGGGCAGTGGATAGAAACTCCTGACAAGGAGAACTATTAGTCAGTGGAAGAGCTTGCCTCTCACACTGGGTGCTCCATTGCTGGAGGTTTTCAAGAAAAGTCTGGACAACTATTTAATCAGGATGGAATAAGGACTATTGCCCTGGGCAGGGGGTTAAACAAGGAGACCTCCGAGGTCCTTCCAGCCCTATGATTCTATGTTTTTGCTAATAGAACTCAATAGGAAACAGATAGGCTTCAGTTACTTATGATAATTGGGAGCAGATATCATGTGACTATGCTACTTAGCAATGGCAGTTCTGGAAGTCCAGTTAAGCATCATCAAGCAAGGAACATGTGAGTCATTAAGTGATGACCTCATGTGATTATGACTTCTGGTTTCCTATCAAGTTTCCCATTGACTTTGCTTGTGGAAACCAGCAGAGATCATGATCAAGTGACCAGAGGATGCTGCAGCAATCAAAAATACAGGCTGGCTGCCAACCACCCCCGATCATGATTACAGGACTATAGAAGACACTGTGCCAGCTTGAACTCTTAGGATTAGTCATAACTACCACTCACCATTTCACCATTGCAAGTTTGAATAATCATTGAATGTTTGTTAAATGAGGACCACCTGTAGTTGGATATCTTGAAGAACCTCGTGGACCATTCTGAAATCACATATATATTCTACTGTATATGTGTGTATTTTAAAATCATATATCTGTTTTTTGTTTAATGGAACACATGCTGTATTCCCCATAAAGTTGATCTCTGGTTGGGAAAAGACTATATTTAATTCCCTTGTCCTATCAGGCTACTTGTTCTTTGAGAATGAAATGAATTGAGCTTTCCCAGGTCTAATTTTTTACATCCTGAACCCCAAGTGCAGATGGAAATTATTATTCTGACTTTTATCTTTGTAGGTAGCCTTGAATCACAGAATGGTAGGAGGGAATTCCTTATATTTTCCTAACAGATTACCTAAATGATATATTCCCTCTCCTCTGGAATAGTGGAAAGCCCTACTTGACATGGAACTGCATTACTTGAGGGATCCCTTCTCCCCAATTACATCTATTTACCCCAAAAGGTCCAGCAAGAGGGGGATGCTTTGAGTTCTGCAAGCCATGGAGTGTCATCTGGCAGGACACAAGGCACCCACCTTGTGGAATATCATCCACTTGGAGATCACCTTGGCCCAAACCCTGCTGGCCCAAACCAGCAATTGGGATTCACAAGGGCCAATGCAGAGGCTGTACCAATTGTTTTGGTAAATGGGATAATCTTGGCTGTGAGTTGTATGTATTTTATTTGTTTTTATAGTGGGTTTTTTATTTTAAATTGATTGTAGATTTGCTTTAATTTTCTGTAACTGCAGGATCATACATATGAGATGGAGGGTGATATATATTAGAATTATAAATAAATAAATAAAAGCTTTAAAAAAAACCTCAGGGCTGGATTTATACATTTAGAAAAAAAATCAGATCTATCAAAATTGCATATTTGGTAAGAAGCCATTTTAATTACAAGGGGAAAAAATAGAACAATTTTTTATACAGAAGAATTAAAATAAAGGGAAGTCTCAGAGGCATTTGCAAAAATGTCAAAATAGTCACAGGTGTATTACCAAAAACCCAACCTGAATATTTTTTGCGTCCTCTCCTCTGAAGAAATTCCCGAGATTTAGTAATACTTTTCAATCTTAACTGTCTTTAGCAAACGGTGCTGTTAGTATTAATTTCTGTAACATTTCAAGTAGTTTGAAATTTTCTGACTATTCACTTTTTCCGACATTTATATTCTACCCAAAAAATTCCTCATCACCTTTGATGCTGCGATTTTGATCCCTTAATGGCATTTTAAAATTCCAGCTCCAATGATCCCTTCAAGTTACCAGACCAAAAGCTCTGTTGGTTTAGTTTTGACAGTTCAACTGAAGTTTTGCCATTTTTTTCCTCAGAAGAGATTCTGATTCATTTCCTTCATCATTGGAGTTTTGTCTTAACTCTCCCGTTTTTCCAGTGGATGCACACAAATTTAGAGAACAGCTCTTCCATTTCTGACATGTATCCTTTTATATCGACAGCAAATGCCTTCTGAGTTCCCACCAACTGTAGTCTAATAATTATTTGACTCTCCTCACCATCCTTGGCTGTGTTTTATGTTTTGGGGGTGGGATAGAGCTGATTTGATCCCTTCTCCTCTGATGACTGCTGTCTTTGCCACTTCATTACCCAATTGCTTCCACTGTGATGGAGAAACTTTAATGATAAGTCATACAAGTTTCTGTCATTCCCGAAAAAGAATTAACAGGCTTGCTTTCACTTTGGCCTTTTGCTCCCCCTGCATGCGAAAATAATTCCACTTTGATATAAGCGGCCCGACAAAAGCATTCTTTTTCTAAATCTGGTTGTCAGTCTGAACTACCTGCCATTAGCCAGTTGGCCATAAAATCAAGGTGAAAGCTGATTTGCTTCTCCTCCTCTTCTCTACAATCACTGTATTTCTTCTTCAATGTAGGCAGGATAAATTTCCTCATCCAGGCATGTATCATTGCCTTGCCTGCATAACTCCTATTTGATGTCAACATTCTGGCTCTGTTTGCAAATATTGGCAATATTGGACCCACTATGTTATAAGAAGATGCAAAATGCTTTATGATTAATCACAGTGTACCTTGTATGACTGACTGAGTGGTTATCATTAGCTCTATTCAGCTAAATCTCAAGAAATCATGCTTTTAAAAAGCAGAATGATTTACACGTAAAATGGCTACTGCATCTTCCTAATGCCCACTTTAGGGCATAATGAATTAGTGATTAGACATCTGTAGTGATTGCACTTCTAAACAGAGCCGCCTAGTGGTAAAGATGCCAGTCACCCACTCAGAATGAGAGTCCTAGATAGATGTTTGTTTCCTAGGGCGCAAAAAAAAATTGCTGTAAATTTCACATGGCATCAGGAAGGGTGTCTGGCCAGTAAAAATTCAGCTCTGTCCAGTTGCCTCGACTCTACCCCAAATAGGGGTTACAGGGTTGTCAAAAAAGGGAAGTGATTGTCCTTCTATAAACTTACAGATCCTAAGATCCTAAAGAGTTTAGATTCCATTTTTGCTAGGAATCAAAACATTCCCTCTGTCTCATCCCAATCTCTCAAACTGAGTTGCTAGCATTTCCTTTCAAAGAGCAAACTCTTCATATCACATCACATCAAATCACAATCTGCTTTCAGAACTCAAGACCCAATCCATTTGTTGTCATTAGCCATTTTCATAGACCAGAGGTCCCCAAACTTGGCAACTTTAAGACTTGCGACTTCAACTCCCAGAATTCTCCAGCCTGGCTGGAGAATTCTGGGAGTTGAAGTCGCAAGTCTTAAAGTTGCCAAGTTTGGGGACCTCTGTCATAGAGGATAAGATTGAAAGGTCTATTCTGAATTTGCACTTGTACAGAGGATTGCAGCATGGGCACCAAGGCAATGTGTCATGCTCAGTTATGTGTTCACACTTTGATTGCACACTCCTACCTCCCCCCCAGGCCTTCTACCGTAGTATGGCTATAGCACTTATTCATCTATGTTTTATTTAATGCCTCAGCTTTTCCTCAGCAATTTACTTTCAACAAATCATCAGACACAAACAACCAAAACACTAAAGAATCAGTGAATGATGATTTTAATCAGTGTTCCAAGCCTTAGAAAGGTCAGCATATACAAATGAATATATCTTGTGTTGTACTTGAATAGGACTTAAACTGAAAAATGGCAATATTAATTTGATTTCTATTGAGGAGCTTTACCCAATCTGATACTCTACAAACCATTCAGATTTTTAACTCCAAATTTCCCAGAAAGCATCAACAGAAGCTGGGTTGGCCGAGGAATATGGGATTTCAATTTGAACAACTTGGAGGGCATTAGGATGAGGAATTCTACAAATCAATTGTTAATTGTCAGCTTAGGTACCTGAGACACCAAGTCCCTATAACTGCAATAATTATTATAGCCTACTCTAGTGATTATGATTTAAACAAAAACACAACATGTACAATCCCTAAAGTTATATATAAACATTATATAGATTGTTTATAATTTGTACTTAATCCTTTTGAGAATTTTCACTGATAGAAATATTTTCACTGATCAGCTATTACCATCTTACTCGGTGGTGGGATTCAAATAATTGAACAACCGGTTCTCTGCCCTAATAATTTCTTCCAACAACCAGTTCACCAAACTGCTCAGAAAGTTAACAATCGGTTCTCCCGAAGTGGTGCGAACTGGCTGAATCCCAACCCCTGATCTTACTTTCATTAGTTCTACCACATCTTCTAATAAAATAGGTTGCCACTTTTAAAAAAATGCCATTATGGACAAAAGCAATGCTTAAACATCAGTCTCACTGTACCATCAAGTGGACAATTGATTCTTTAAAAATTTTAATTTTTAAAAAATTTTACTTGTTTGATGGAATGTCACTTTCCCAAATTATTCCCAATGTGTCATCTTGAATACTGATATAAAGGTTATCTCAATTAACACAAATGACTTTAAAGAGTTCCTCCAGTATATAATAAAATTAAGGAATAAATCTGTCTCACTGAAAGATTTCAGAGTACATTTTTAGGCTAGAAAACAATACAATTGCTCAATTGACCTCAACAGCAGACATTTTGAAGACTTATTTTAGCTACTCTATTAGTACTTACCTACAGATTTTTTTTAGACAACAGTAATCTAAATGTCAGATTTATTCACTAATTTGATGAAAGAAAAAAGCAATATGTAACCATTGATGTAAAACAGTTTTTGGGTGGAAAGCTTTTTAACAACTAAAGGATAATGAGAAAAAGAACAGTTTCGTTTCCATCCTGCCTTCAGCCTTCATGATGAAAATACTCACAAATGACTCAGTTTTCATTCAAGGCTATCTGAAACATTTTCATACAAAGACTGCTGGAGACGGATCTTTGTAACGGTGGCTTCTACCTGGGAAATCACACACCAGTCTTAAGACAATACTTGAAGAATAAATGTTTCTCTATAATTTAGAATTCTTATTGCAGCATGTCAGATCAGAATCTTATATCAGCTGAAGAATGTCCTTTCTTGAGAAAGCACATTTCAATTCTGTGACAAAAGTCCAACATTTTTACTCCTTTCCTATAGCCTAATGTAGCTCTTATTCACTGTCTGCATTTTCATAGAATTTTCACTCGCACCTTTGAGTGGAATCTCGGGATTTCAACAATCAAAGGACATTAATTGCTCGTATCTGAATAGGTCATTTTAAGTTAACAATATTTGTAAGTTAACAATATTTTTTTTAAAAAAAGTGTAAGAGAGACAAATTTTTGATTCTGCATAGAATTAGAATTATCATGCCACCCTTTCCCCCCATCTATTCTATCTATACCATAAAATCCCTGTGTAGAGAACTGGGGAGCCTTACATTTCCTTCCATCTCTAGGCGCATTCTCTCAAAAGCTTCCTCTCTTGCGGAGACATTAGTGTGCAAGTGCCATTGCACAGTTGCAAAAGCCTTTCAGAAAGCAATGCAGGGGGACTTCCATGCATAATGAACCCTGCACCACTGCATTATATTGTATATAGAATAAAATAAAATTTGTAGGAAGGAATAGGGCCCCAAATGGTTATGCTCATCTTACTTGCTTTGTGAATCTGTAATGTATACTCGAATCATTACTGCCACCTCCTCCCCTATTAAATGCCAGCAGCTTGGAGAGAGTTGGTTGTAAAAGATTTTACAACCTTTTTTTAACCTTAGATTTGCTACAAAGTTTATTTCCCCAGAAAGAGCACAGAAAGAGACAAACAGAAAATACTGTAGTAGCTGTCATTTGAAGAAGTTATTTACAATCTGCTCAGGCCCAGGCAAAGCTCTTTACACAATCCTAGAAGAATCTGCAGTAGTTTCATTGTGAGATAATATGACCCTGCCTGAAGTTATGGCTGCTACAGCATGTCATGGACATGTGAACAAAATTTGGGTGCTTGGCAATGTGCCTGCCTTTTTATTTTTTATTTATTTTGACAACAAACATTAACTCTGCAATAAAACATCAAATAAAACCATCTTTCCATTTCATACAGTGTGTCGGTTAGTACATATCTCTTGTGCACAATATCAACAATCTATCCCTTCTGGTTTAGATTAAACTTCATATTATATAAATCAGCTATGCATGTTATATTATTGTTATTATCTTCTTGTTAGACTATAATTATAAATTCACATCCTTTTCAAGCAAAACTCAAAATCTAATTTATATTATCATACATTCCATGATAATCATTATATTCAATAATAATAAATCATTACATTGTCTTATCTTTACTGTTATATTGTATATTATAATGTATTTTATTTCCCTATTTTCTTATCTAGCCATTGATAAAATAAATGATAATGTGCCTGCCTTTACAATCAACTTCAGAGATACTTTACAGCCCCTCCATCTTCCCCCATCCCATCCCGCTTAATCGCCACAAGCCTTTTGTATGCTTCCCACTCTACTGTGTCCCACACCCTCCTCCCCATCTCTCCAACACAACTCATTCACTTACCTTTTCCATAGAGCTCCTTTGGATAATTGTCGCTCTATCATACCGTTTTCCTACACAGAACCCATGTGGTGCCAACCTGGAAACAGGCACCATTTTGAGAGTAAGTGCAATTAACTGTGGCCGCTCTGAAATGTGGCTTGACTCTCTGAGATGTTACCAGGCAGCTCTGTACTTTATAGGGAGGCTGAGGGGCAGATCAGCCGACTCTGCTTCCTAAACACATGGCAAAGTAGCTGCTTCTCAAAGGAGATCTACAGGAAAATGTAGGTGACCAAGACATGATGAAGGATGGGGAGGAGGGTGTGGGACCCAGTGAAGTGGGAAGCAAGCCCAAGGCCTACAGGAACCCAGGAGGGTGTCAGTAGAGCATGTGGGTTGGGGAAGCCCTGTGAGCTGAGGATGTGCTCCAGTTCGGGTCTGGACCTGTGCTAGGCCTCAGAGGGCCAACCCACCTAAGGCTCTTCATACAATGAGAAGAGCAGGGATTAGGGTCATTAAGCAAGGCAACCACATGGGCACCTCAAAAACCCATAAAGACTTGCAGGGGCAGGCTCTATTAGAGTTGTAAATCAAGGCTACCTGTATATTGTTTTCATTGTGTTACTAGTCATTTGGGAGTAGGCTAGAAGTTTAGTCAACCAATGAATTCAAGAAATGACAAGTTACCCAAATATATCAAAGGAAGCATATGAAAAGGAAAGCTAGGGTAGCTCATACTGTGATAATAATTGAGAGGAAGTGTTTTGGCTTCATATGAGTGACAACACAGCCTTTTTGGTTCTTCATTAACCTTTTTTTTTTCCAGGCCTTCATCCAAGCCTGAAAAAAAAAATGCTCCTGCTTTAAGAAAGCCTTAAAAACACTGGGCAGTTTTAATGAAAAACAGAGGCTGTGCATATGTAAGTTCTAAAGTGTTTCTTCCTAATCAATGTTCACAGGTGTAGAATCTTGTTAACCTATGTTTCAAAGGCCTCCTCCACAGCAACTCTCTCTTTGGACTTTAATATCTTCATTAAACTGCAAATTCACTTGGTGTCCTGAAATCCTGACCTTAACATCTCCCATATCCTCAGTGTTGTACACCAATGATATTTATTGAATTATATGCCATTGAAAGTATCCATTATTTTTAACTTTCCTTCATATTTTCTTTTTATTTGGTGTTTTCTTAACAGTTATATATTTCAAGGACAGCTTTTTTATAATATCATGCAATGATATATTTGCATGATCTTTACTGGAAGAAGTCAAAGCAATTGTTTTAATAGAACAGGATGACAGCATTTTAATTATATAATCTAAGGCCGAATCCCTAACATTCTTTTTTTTTTTAAGTGCAAAGAAGATGCACAGAAATGAAAGCAGTCCAAAGTAGTAGAAAAGGGGATTCTTCAAAACTTGATCCCAGTGGAGAGTATTTAAAACTAAGCTAAAACTAGTTCTAAGTTTGCTGTTTTGCATTAAGACCAAGAAAAATATATCTCTGAAAATTACTGCTGGTTATAACCATTTTTTTGTAAAAAAAAAAAAAAAACCCTCTGGAGAAGGAGAGGGTTGAATAATGTTGAGAAAAATAGATAAGTAACACTCAATTGGAACAGTTAAAGGTCTCAAGTGACACAATTATTCATATTTCCAGCACATATAACATTCTTCTATTTTTAAATGAAAATCAATCCAAAAATAGAATGACTCTTTAACTAGGATAGTTGTGCACTAGTCTTTGGATACGATGCCATAACAGTATGCAAGAACAAAGTGTTGCAATGAGTAAAGGACATGGGGCAAACTTTACTATTAGAGCTATATAAAATATACTGGAAATTGTTTTTTTTTTTCCAAATCTCTGCAGGCAAAAAAATTCAGAGGAAGCTTTCTATACTGCCAATGAAAACAAGAGAATAAAGCATATTTCCTACTTTCAGTTGGCTTGTAAAACACCCTACAGTCTCAAACATATGGTTGAATTTTCACACCTAAAACACATATCTTTCATCCTGACTTCTGGATAATTAGCAAGCAGACTCCTACAATGTATTCTATTTAACACAGTCTCATTCTTCCAACCAAGTACTATCCATTCAGTATCTGTTATCCCATTAAAAGGTTGTATATGACTTGTGCAAGAATGGACAATTTGTGCTCACCAGAAACCAAAGAAACTAAGACCATCAACTATTGTTGGATCAGAAATTATTCAAGATCGCACATGCTCCTAAGGCCGTTGTTTTGTTGATAACCGAAGATAATCTTCAATATATTGGGGTTGGATTTTTCAGTTATCTCAGGGATTAACTCAGTAAAGACACAATGACCAAACCAAAGGGTGAACATCCGAGCAACAGAGCCTTGAACTGCACCTAGTCCTAGAAGCACATTAGTAGCCAACACAGTTCACGGAGCAGAGATGTATTGTGCACTGCTCAAGGAATGCACATAACCAATCATGCCACCTCATTTTGCACTAGCTGCAGCTTCTGAATGCTTTTCTTTTCTTTTTTTAAAAATTTTTTATTGGGTTTTAAGACGAACATAGACAAACAAAACATAAAAACATCAAGCCATCTTCCATATCTATACATACAGTGTGCCGGTTGGTTTACAAATTGTTTTGTGCTTCCATTTCGTAGTCTAGTGAATGCTTTTCTGAATGCTTTAGGTAGAGTGCATTACAGTGAGTAACCCATTCAGGAAGTAAGCAGGGCATGTAAGATAGACAACAGGGCCTCCTGGTTCAAGACAGGACACAACTGGCACACATGGATTTTAAAAAAAAGTCAAAACAGAAGCAAACGGATTTTACATAAGAAATTCAGAGTCAATGGCATTCCCTGTTTAAATGCAGAGCAAAAATCTCACAGAAAACATTCTATTGCAGTCAATACCATGAATTTAAATGTTTTATCATCATTCCTGAATACTGTTTCACTCTTCATTTTCCATGATTACATATTATCTCTTGGAGACTCAGTTAAAATATGGGTTTGGTATTTTTTACTTGATTTAGGAAGCATTTCAAATAAATAAATAAAGTCATTAAAGCACAATTATATATACACATCTATATTAATCCCTGGAACTTTATCTAAATATACATTTACTTAAATGTTCATCTGGATTCAGTTCAAGACTACGTAACCTTAGACAAATTGTTAAAACCAGGTTTGGTAAATAGGGCCTTTTTGTTGCTTCTGAATTGTATTTAATGATTGAGCATTTAAGTTAATTTTTGACCCATTTAGCTCTACAAATCTAATGCTCCTTCAAGGCAAATATTTTAAATACTGTTTCTAATATTTATCTTGAAGTTTTCCGAAGGAGGTTTTGTGGTATCTGAAGCAGAGCACCTATATTCTGTAACAGCTTTTTATAAACTCTGTTAACTCTTAAGGCTGCTTTTTATACTATGGATTCAGTATGGATTCTGATTGATATAGTTTTTGGTGTCTTTTTTGTTTAACTTAACATTTTTGGTGCTGGTGCTGTTATTATATTATTATTTTTTTGAAAACAAGTTTTATTAATTTTTTAAAACACACAAATTATCATTATTCATTACATGTTTAAACCTTTTTCCATTGTAAATTTAACAAGTCAGATAAATTATGATTCTGTTTTAAACCATTTCCATATAATATACCAAAACCTCTTATTCAATTTCTCTTTACTTCTCTTTACTCTTATTCAATATCATTATTATTATTTCATCTGATTCTTTCTGACTTAGTTACCATTATTCTCATTCTATATTTCTACAAGTTTTTACCAATTCTCCCCCAAAAAAACATATACACACAACACACAAAACATAAAAAATATCTTTTTGGAAAGTAACTTGGACCCAGGTATTTCTCTCTTCATGGACTTCAATTATATTCATGCTCATCTTACATATCATTACTTATTTTATTTACCATTCTAACCCTTCTATATTAACTTCTCCACATATTTCACACTTCTTAATTCTACCTTAATTAATCATCTTAGTTTAAATCATTATATTTGTATCTTTTGTCCATTTTTTATCATCCCTTTGTCTCATCCCTTATGAAAAAAAGAAAATCAGTTTCTCCTGAAATCATTAATCAGAGTATGATGCCTTTCTATCTCCCCCCTAAGTTAATCAAATTAATCTTTAAAATAATATCTAATACCCAATCAGATTTTGCTTGGTACATTCTATCTAACTAATACATCCAACACAATTAAGTGCCTAATTAGACAATAAATCCAAATATTAAAAAGAAATACTATAATAAAAATTTTATAATAACATCAATACCATAATTTTATTAAACTCTTTAATTAAAACAATATTCTAAACCTCTCCTATTATTAAGTTTTAAAGCCAATCATTTTTAAACATTTTAACATTTTAATCTCTTATCAACTCTTAAACCATTGCAATACTACCATCTCATCTTATGTACCTTGCAAAATCTTTTTTTTTTAAAAAAATTATACTTTATCCATTATCCATAAAAATTCCTTTTTCCATTTAATTTCAAAACATTGTAGCTTTTCTCCACCTTTTCCCTTTCTTTCTTTTCCCAACAAACCTTTCTACCCCCCTTCTTCTAGCCTCTGCCTTACCGGCTTCCCTTCTCTGTCGTATTTCTTTTCCCCTTTGTTTACAATCATCATATTGGTTTTGCACTTTATTTTTCCCTTTCTTAAATGTTTTTTGAATCTTAAGTCCTTAAATCCTTTAGTTTTCTTCTTTTCTCTTCTCTTCTTTTCTTTCTCTCTTCCTTTTTTCTGGATCAAATTCTGAGGTTCATTAAAGATGGCTCCTTCCTTTCTTTCTTGTTCCTCTGCTGTCTTCATCTGTTGTAATTTTTGTTGATAATTAGTAAGCGCCATTTCTAAGAAAAGGAAAGCTTCTTCCACACCATCTTTACCATTTTTTTTTGCTTGTTCATATTCTTTTCTTAGTTCCTCAACAGAAAGAGCCATTATAAATCTTTTCTTTTCTTTTCTCCTTCTTTCTTCTTACAACAACCAGAATATTCAAAAGAAAATAAAAAAGATAAAACAGTCCCAAAGTTATCAATCAGTCCAAACCAAGGCAGAGTTCTCACTTTCTCCTTCTGGGGTAATATCAATCAAAGAGAAAGAAAGTCCAAATCTGTTTAAAATCTTATTACAATATATTCTAGTCTTCAAATCCTTAAGGCATCTGCTCCAACAAATCTTAGCATACAAATATTTTCTTTTAATCCTCTCTCTTCCCACTCATCGCTTAAAACCAATTTCCACCTAAAAAATAGGTTTCTTAATATCCAGTTATTTATTCCGTAGGAAAAGAGGGAAAGCTATCCTTTCAGCACCTTCAAGCAGCCGCTTTTTCCTCTTCTGGCAGGTATTATTCAGAGAATCATACTTTTCAGGAATTTTATTAAATATGTCTTAGAGTCCTAGGAGCCAAGAAAAACTTTCTCCTCTCAATCACTTTCTCCACTTCCTCCTGCGCATTCTTACCCGGCTGCCAGCTTCTTTGTGGCGGCCATTACGGACCACCGCTGCACCGTCCTGGGAAAAGGGAGTTCTGCCAGCCAGGAGGGAGTCTGCAGCACCCCAAACCCTTCTCCGGATCCCCCTACTTCAGCTGCCCCTGCAGGGCAGCCTAGCTCCGCACCCGGCTGGGTCGGAGCCCCAAAAATGGCTAGCGCGGCAGGATCGCGCAGCCGCAAATCCCTGCCGCCGCGGGCTCCGACAAACCGGAAGCTGTTTATTATATTATTGTTATACTAGGGATGGTGACATTTTTCGATGGTTGGCATTTCTTCTTTTGAGAGCAGTCATCTGAATTTCATTTTAATGTGTGCCATTGTGCATGCAGGTAAATGACAATAAAAATTATTTTATCTTACCTTGTCCTGTCTTATTTAAATAATCATGGAAGAGATAGCATGGTTAGCAGATATTGTGGCTCAAAGGTAGCTGGATGTGAGATCCATATTGCTGATAATTCTTCCTGGTGTAAAGATTGAACTTGAGATCACCCTCAGGTTCTGACCACTTCTAGAGAACTGGTAGCGGAAATTTTGAGTGGTTTGGAGAACCCGCAAATACTACCTCTGACTGGAGATTTTACAGTATTCTTCCCCTTCTACGCCAAGAAAGCCACGCCCACAGAACCGGTAGTAAAAAAAATTGAATCCCACCACTGATCCACATGTATTCTGAACAACTGGGTATTTTTGTCAATTGACCACAGAGACTAAATGCTTCTGTTGAGCAGGGAATTGCAGGCCCCATCCTGCCTTGACCCATTAATGTAGCTTTTTCTAAGAACTCAAAGTTCAACCTACTCTCACTTTTTAAATCACCCTGAGTTTGATTTCCTTTTTATTATCACTTTTTAAGATTGAAAAGCCTTCAGTCTTGCAAACTTTTTTGTTTGCTGGGTGACCCCCTTTTTAATCTATTTACAAAGAAAGAGAAATATGTGTTTCCAATTTTGTATTTTTTTAATTTTTGTAATATGCAGTAAAAGAATGATTATATATTGTCTTTGGAAAGTTTTTAAATGTGAAGAATTTGGATGACATTGATTTGAAGAAAGATATGAAAGTTAACTAAAAATATCCTCTCCTGTGGAAAAGAATTTCTGTGTTTATAAGTTGCTGATAAGAAGGCTTTGAAGCTTAACTACTAGAAAGCACCAGATGGCTAAATTACAGAAAATTTACAATCTGTAAACTGAAGAATGGTGTGAAGTATTTAATTCTATATCACAACTAAAAAGAACTGGATAGATCAAGCCTCTCTGAATAAAATTGAAAATGATATTATTGAGGATCCTAAACTTATAATCTACAAGTAGTAGATGGAAATACTGGATTTAAACATGGATCTGGAAGACTATTTAAAAAAAACCAGAAATATACTAATAAGATATAAAAAGAACAATGTGTATTATTTGTTTAAATTGAATATAAAAGATTTACTGGGAAGGCTAGATTGAATCTATCAATGGACTTTGATAAAGATGACAAGAACTTTGAGAGGAGACAAAAAGCTACAAGAAAGATTTAAAGGTTGCTGGAAAAATGGAAAAAAAGTAAAATTGGTTTGTTTGATTATAGTTAAATAATAGGTTGTCACCTGTGGTATTGTTTAATAAATATTTTGACTGATTGTAAAGGTTTAGTTTTCAGTATCTATGACAATACTTTTGGTATTTACAATAACAGGTTATAATAACGGGTTGCTGGCTTTGGTGATGTTTAATGCCTATTTTGACTGGATAATTTTTGCTTTGGAAATGTTTAATTGGGTGTAATGGATTGGTTTTTAAAAATTTATGTTAGTACCTTTGATATACACATAAGAAATTATTATTAATTCTGGTAATGTTTAACAATTTCTAATTTTGCAATGTTCAATTATAATTGAGTGAATTTATTATTATAGAAAGTCATTGGGGATTAGGTTTTAAATAAAAGTGGGGATAGATATTTGTTAATTAATTTTGATAACTTTTACTCTTTCTTGACTAATCAGCTGAGCTGATGATTTAGAAATGAGTTTATTGAAAATTAAGTAAAATGTGAAATGAAGGTATATCTGGTTGTACTTTAAGAGACAGTGCTAAATTGTTCATGTTGAATATACTTGCTGGGAAGTTTCCTTTTGTTATGGTTAGTCTACTAATATAATAATAATGTAATATAATACAATACAATATAATTATAAATATAAAAAATAAACTAGATATCATGCACAACCAGATCCATATTTGAAGATTTCAATTACAATAACTATTTATTGCTCATGCCTAAACACAGGAATTTTCTCAGACTGATAATTTGCACCTGGGTTATACTAGATAAGTTCAACTGCATGCAAGGGTGTATGTGTATGCCAGACTTGACCTTCTTGTGCTCAGTAGGAATTCCAGACTAATTTCCCATTTGACTCCTCCCTCTGACTTAGCCATTCTTTCTTCATCAGAGGAGCTATATAGCAGTCTTCAAAATTTAAAGAGTTGTCATATAGAAAACAGAATTATTCTGCAAGAAACAGCACTATTACCAATGGTTAAAACTACACAAAGTTAGAGTCAGCTATGCATCAAGAATGACGTCTTGACTGTATGAGCTATTACCCGTGTATTAGGCTATCATAAGCACTCAAACAAAGGCTGAATGGTCCTCTGTGATTAGATCTCACACTGAGCAGTAAATTGGACAAGATGACATCTAAGACACTTTCCAACTCTATTGTTCAATGATTCCATGACTCCAAAACAAAACAGAATTATATGACAGAACTAAAAAGGTTAAAAACAAATGGCAATTCCCTCATTTCACCAAATTGGGACTTGCATTACAGATTACTAGCATCCCTGCTTATATTTTTAGGAATCTGCTTGAAATAATGTAGAATCATATCCCATTTACAGTTCTGGGGTCTTTCAGGTTTTATTTAAATCTCTCAGTTTTGCAGAAAGAAATTTTAATGCAAGAACCTCTTTTAAAAAAATTGCACCAGGGACTGTTCTGAACACTTTTTTTTCAGTCTCTTGAGTTGCTAATCATATCTTTGTTTACATCCCTCTATAGCTTGTACCTTAGGTAAAACTTTCCTTATTGTCACCAGTAAAATTATTTATTATTCTTTTAAAGCCTTTTACTCTGTTTTCAATTGCTAAGGCTCTCAGAGTGGCTTGGCTCGACTAAATCAGAACAATTCCTGCTCTCTAGTTTATAAACTAAGAAAATAACACAAAAGGGGTACAGAGAGGAAGGGGGGGAAATGAAAAACTGATTCTTAAAACTTAAAGAGTTTATAATGACCAGGAAATATGGAAATAGCTAAGTAGAGTGGTAGCTGAATACTATATGTAGGAAGAGAGCCAGGTTAGTCTGTGGTAGCCCAAAATCAGGAAGTGCTATAATTTTTCCATGTAACTTTTATGCTTTTATTATGCTTTTATTAAAAGCATAATAAAGCATGACACAGCATTCCCTCTGATATATGATCACAGAATGAGAATTGAATGCATCTCATCTCTTAGCAGAGCCAATCAAATCACTTTACTTCTCTCCCTCTCTCCACTGCAATATGGTTCTTGCCAAAACTTTCTAAGTTCCACGGGGTTTATTTATTTATTTATTTGATTTGTCAATCACTTACAAGATAACAGGTATAAGTATCAACATAGTTTTGAATACATGAGATGGATACGTATAAGAAAAATAAAAAACAATAGGACAGGGATGGTAGGCACGATTGACAGACCTCTTAGGAAAGGGGTGAGGTCAATACTAGACAGTCTAAGATTAAAGTTTTTGGGGATTGGGGAAGAAACCACAGAGTCAGGTAGAGTATTCCAGACATTGACCACTCTGTTGCTGAAGTCGTATTTTCTGCAATCAAGTTTGGTGCAGTTAACTGTGGTAATATAACCTATTGATCATTTTATCATTTTCTGTAAGGCCTTTGTATAACTAGCAGTAAGTCTAGGAGATGTGGGCATTCTTGGTGGGGGTAGGAGTATCTTTGCTCAGAGTGCCTCATTCTGTTTTGATTCTGCCAGTTTAGAAGGAATAGGAAAATGGGTGAAAGTTCAAGGTACAAGATACACAGTTGTGCTTTCTCATGGGACTTTCCAAACTTTCCCATGAGACTTTCCGTGGCTGTATGATCTCACCCTAGCAAGGTAACATCTGGGACTTT